>NC_083322.1:13368262-14111444 GCF_963455315.2 Globicephala melas
AATCACTGGACTTTGATCTCTCGGAGGCAGGAATCTAAAGGCGAAATTACTTTCTCACCAGGGTTGTTTCACTAGACATCAAGGTTTATTACAAAGCTACAGTAATTAAGATGGGCTAGACCAGTGTTTCTTTATTGTCCTCATAGAGAGTCTTTTTCGATCTTTTTTCCCCCTAATTACCCCTTCGCCTCTGAAAAACAGTAAAACTTCCTATTTGGAAAAAAAATCTAGATTCACAGGAAATTGCACACACACACACACACATACACACTACATATATATATATATATTCAGGGAGGTCCAGTGTACTCTTCTCCCAGTTTCCCCCAATGGTAACCTCTTGCACTACAGTACAATATCAAAACCAGGAAATTGACACTAATACAACCCACAGAGCTTATTCAGATTTCACAAATTATACACACATTCCTTTGTGTGTATGTGTGTGTGTGCGTATGTATTTGTGCAATTTGATCACATGTGTAGATTCCTACACCTACCAGTGCAGTCAAGATACAGAACAGTTCCATCACCACAAAGTGCTCGCCGTGCTACCCTTTACAACCTCCCACCAGCTCTAATCCCTGACCCCTGGTAACTAATCTGTTCTCCACCTGTATAATTTTGTCATTTCCAGGATGTTATGTAGGGGCTTCCCTGGTAGCGCAGTGGTTAAGAATCCACCTGCCAATGCAGGGGACACAGGTTCAAGCCCTGGTCCAGGAAGATCCCACATGCCGTGGAACAACTAAGCCTGTGCGCCACAACTACTGAGCCTGTGCTCTAGAGTCTGTGCTCCGCAACGAGAGAAGCAACCACAATGAGAGGCCCACGAACCGCAATGAAGAGTAGCCCTAGCTCCCTGCAACTAGAGAAAGCCCACGCGCAGCTACGAAGACCCAACGCAGCAAAAATAAATAAATAATACATAAATAAATTTATTTAAAAAAAAAAGAATCATACAGTAGGTAGCCTTTGGAGATTGGCTTTTCTCAGCATAATTCTCTTGAGATCCATCAGAGTGATGTATGTATCAGTAGTTTCTTTTTTTTTTTTTTTTTTTTGCGGTACGCGGGCCTCTCACTGCTGCGGCCTCTCCCGTTGCGGAGCAACAGGCTCCGGACGCGCAGGCTCAGCGGCCATGGCTCACGGGCCCAGCCGCTCCGCGGCATGTGGGAACCTTCCTGACCGGGGCACGAACCCGTATCCCCTGCATCGGCAGGCGGACTTTCAACCACTGCGCCACCAGGGAAGCCCCCAGTAGTTTCTTTTTTATTGCTGAGCCATGTTCCATGGTATGGATGTACCACAGTTTGTTTAACTACCCGCCCATATGAAGGAAACTGAGTTGATTCTAGTTTTTTATTATTATGAATAGTGCTTCAGTGAACATTTGTATACAGACCTTACAAAATTTGTGTACAGACCCTACAGATACACTGTATATCTGGCCCTTTGGAGGCCACAAACCACTGTCATATCTAAAATATTTTTGCCTTCCCAAAGAATGCATGAAATAGACCAGTAGAATAGAATAAAAAGCTCAGAAACAAACTCACGAATATATGTACCCTTCACAGAAAGATGGTGCCACAGAGCAGTGGACAAGATTGCCTTTTTAGTCAATAGTACGGAGGCAATTGGATCTTTACATGAATAGTTACAAGTTTTGGCCCAGACCTCTCACTGTACACCATAATCAATGCTGGATAGATTGCAGATCTAAATGTAAAAGTCATAATAAATTATAAACAAACAAACAAATACAGCGAGCAAGGGAGGGTGGGAGGGAGACGCAAGAGGGAGGAGATATGGGGATATATGTATACGTATAGCTGATTCACTTTGTTATACAGCAGAAACTAACACACCATTGTAAAGCAATTATACTCCAATGAAGATGTTAAAGAAACAAAAAACATACAGCAAGTAAGCTTCAAAAGATAATGTAAGGCTATGTTAATGATTTCAATTAGGGTAAATTTTCCTGCATAGGATACAGGAAACAATAATCATTAAGGAAAAGTTTGATGGATTGAAATATACTAAAATTAAAAATGTCTGTTCATCAAAATACACCATCAAGAGAGTGAAGAGGAACTCTGAGAGTAAAAAAGTGAAAGATGAGGGACTTCCCTGTTGGTCCAGTGGTTAAGACTCCAAGCTTCCAATGCAGGGAGCATGGGTTCGATTCCCGGTCAGGGAACTAAGATCCCACATGCCGCATGGTGCGGCCAAAACATTAAAAAAATAATAATAAAATTTAAAATAAATAAATAAAAGTGAAAAATGTATTTGCAACACATGCAATTGACAAAGGGCTCAGAGCTGTTCAAGAGAACTGACTTCAGGGAGCATAGGTGACCCCAGCCCAGCTGCTACCCCACTGTCCTCCTCCAGCTGGTGCAGAGGCCCCAGCACAGGGAGGCACTAACGCAGGCCCCTGCTGCAGAGACCAGGGTTCCATTCCTCTATCAGGCAGCTTTGGTTCAGGCCTGAATCAACCTTTCTTGGACACCATCCTCCTTCCTCCCTTCTCTCCTTCCCAGGGGCAGGTCAGCATGACATAGAAGACTCTCCCTGCCTCCTTCTGCGCCTTCCTCTTTATCCCTCACAGCCATTTCTCCCAATAAATCTCTTGCATGTCTATCGGATCCTGTCCTGACATCTTCCTGGAAGACCCGAACCAACATAGATTATTTCCAGAAAACATAAGGTACTTGTAGGGATCAATAAGAAAAAGACAAACAACAGGTAGAAAAATGGGCATGAGAATTGAAAAGAGAATATCCAAATAGCTAACAAGTGTATGAAAAGGTGCTTGACCTCAACAGTGAACAGCGACCTGCAAATAAAAAATGCGAGTGATATCACAACACACTTATCAGGATGGAAGAAATGGAAAGATCTGATAATAGCAAGTGCTGGTGAGGATGTAGAACCAGGGAATCCGGGTTCTAAGAGCTTTTGCTGAGAGATTGTGGACCTTTAAATATAACAGGGGTTTAAGTGGAAAGTTTGCCCGAGATCCTAAGGGGACAAATAGCAGACGCCAAAGAATGTTAAGAGACAGAACAGCCACATAACCTACAAAAGGAGGTTGGCTCCCAAACCCTCACTCTGAGGGAGTAAGAAGAGTTAAGAAGTTAGAAACAAAACAGAGCGGGATGAGAAAAGGACAAGAAGCAGCCATCTCCAGGCGGAAAGCAGGGCACCTTGTGAGTGATGTTCAGGAATTTGTGTCTTATCTTGGGGGTGATGGGGACACCGAAGGTTTTAAACAGAGGGACGGGGCTTCCCTGGTGGCGCAGTGGTTAAGAATCCGCCTGCCAATGCAGGGGACACGGATTCGAGCCCTGGGCCAGGAAGATCCCACATGCTGTGGAGCAACTAAGCCCGTGCGCCACACCTACTGAGCCTGCGCTCTAGAGCCCGCGAGCTGCAACTACTGAGCCCGTGTGCCACAACTACTGAAGCTCACGCACCTAGACCCCATGCTCTGCAACAACGGAAGCCACAAGCCCGCGCACTGCAACGAAGAGTAGCCCCCGCTCGCCACAACTAGAGAAAGTCCGCATGCAGCAAGAAGACCCAATACAGCCAAAAATAATTTTAAAAAAATTTTAAATAAGTAAACAGAGGGACATTACTGAGGAGCTGGGTTCCCTGTGAATGGCTGGAGGGGAAGGAACAGGACAAATCAACGCACAATGGTCCCTTTGATTTTGTATGGTGGTGACATGGCCTCTAGGGGCTGGGGTAAACTTTTGAGAGAGAAAGCCATTTGTGTGAAGAACCATGGAGACAGAATGGAAAATATGGTAAAACGGCAGGGACACTTATGTGAGGGAACAGCACAGTTGGCTATCCCAGATTAAAGCGAGGAGACCACCGACAGTAAACAGGAAGACCCGTGGTGTCAGCCCTTGGGATTGGATGCGTCATAAGCGGGAGCACTGGTGACACGTCCTGATCATCTTTGGGGGCATTTCTAGAACCAGTTAAGAAGTGGGGCAGAGATATTTGTTACAACAGACAGACGAGGGAGTAAATATCAAGCAAAAGTTGTGAGATTCGTGGAAATCCCACCACATCTTGGCATTTGTTCCCCTACTCTGCCCCACCTGTTTCTGCAGTAGGGGGAGGAAGAGTGAAGGACAATGCTGGTGGGGGCGGGGCCATCAAAGGGCGGGGCCCGCAAGGGAGGAGAAGGCGGCGGTGGAGAAGTGGGTGAGGCCTTCCAAAGACAGCCCAGAGGGGATGGCTGGTCAGGGTGGCTTTGCATGGCAGCTTTCAAGGTTCTTCTGCTTCAACGTTTCCTGGGAAGCCTGTGAATTGAATGGAAGAGGGATCCAACCCACCTTCCTGGGTAACCGCCAGCGGGTTTAGGACGGCATGGTTCCCCTCAGCGAGATGCAAGGGATTCACACCCAAGCTTCCCTTCCCTGGGAGCTACTATTGGTGGGGTTCCCACCTTCCCTGGCGGCTCAGCTATGTCCCCCCTCTCCGGGGGATGCCCTCTGAGCCCGTCGTTCCCTGGATTGAGGTCTCAGCACTGTGCTAAGTGCTTTATATGTTACCTTGTTTAATCCTTTCAATTCAACAAAACCTTTGAGGCAGGTACCAGTTTTATAGATGAGTAAGTAGAAATTTAGAGAGAGGGATGAGACCAAGTTCAGACAGGAAGGACAGAGGGGAGATTTGAACCCAAATCTGTCTGACTGCAAAGTCCAGGCACTGGAGTGGATGAGACATTGCCTCAACCAGAGCTTCAGGGGGCAACTGTCAGCCTGACCAGCTACTGGAAAGTGGCTGGACAGGAACTGAACCACCCGGGGCTCTGATTCAAATCCTGCCTCACCTGTCAGTAGGTAACTCGCTGAGCTCCTTGGCAGGATACTTAACCTCCAGAGGCCTCGGTTTCCTCAGCTGGGAGACGAGGATGGTCGTCTCTGCTTCTCAGGATGGTTGTGAGGATTAAATGAAGGGACCCAGGGGCAGACTCAGAGTGGAGTTTAGTAAATGTCACCTGTCGTCAGATCTTGTCACCCCTCCTGGTCATCACACTTCAGGAGCAGCTGTTGTGAAGGGTGTCAGAAACCTTGGCCAGTGTCCTCCTCGGTGCTTCGAAGAAGTGGTTATTGAGGAAGAAATATGGCTCTGTTGGGGGGTCAGTGTTTATTTTTATAACTCTGAACTCTGCCTTTTTCTTTTTTTAAAAATAAATTTATTTGTGGCTGCATTGGGTCTTCATTGCTGCATGCGGGCTTTCTCTAGTTGCAGTGAGCAGGGGCTACTCTTCGTTGCGGAGCACGGGCTCTAGGCGCGCGGGCTTCAGTAGTTGTGGCACATGGACTCAGTAGTTGTGGCTCGTGTGCTCAGTAGTTGTGACTCGTGGGCTCTAGAGCGCAGGCTCAGTAGTTCTGGCTCATGGGCTTAGTTGCTCCGCAGCATGTGGGATATTCCCGGACCAGGGCTCAAACCCGTGTCCCCTGCATTGGCAGGCAGATTCTTAACCACTGCGCCACCAGGGAAGCCCTGAACTCTGCCTTTTGAAGAAGTGTTCTTTATACCTGAAGTCAAATCAAAAATGTTTCTGGTTCCAGAGGGGACCTTTGGCTGAGAAGTAACAAGAGAGAGGAGGCAGCTCACGCTTCTCCAAAAAGACAAGTCACCCTCCATGTGGAAGACGCTTCCCAGTCTCACTAATCTCTCCTGTTTTCTGCCATGAGGGAAAAGACACAGCCCCTCTGAAAAAAGGGGCTAAGTTTGAGGCGCATTTTCTTTGGCAGCTGGCTGTGCATAGGGAGCTTTTGATCTGATGCAGCACGAAGGAACGAGCCCCGTCTAGGCTCTTGGAATGACTTTGATTCTTAAGTTACAAGAAGCAGAATGAATTACAAAGCAGCATTCTCTTCAAGGCCATGCATATGATAGGGGCTAGACTGTGACTTAAAACAGCAAAGACAGGGAAAACACGGTTCTAGAATAAGAAGTCCTTTTTGGAATCACAATAGTAATAATAGATGGGCTAGATGTGCCAACGATGTGTGCGAGTGACCTCTTCTGTGGACCGTCTGCAGCCCAGCTATGCTTCCTGTCACTGCCTCCCCCCTCGGGGCCCAGCTGCTTGGTCCAGGCCGGGCACCTTACACCAGGCCTGCCCGCCACCGTGAGGTTGGCCAGCAGCCTGGGCCAGGCTTTGCCATGAGAAAGAGGAATGGAGCGGGACTTCTCTGATGGTCCAGTGGTTAAGACTGCGTGCTCCCAATGCAGGGGGCCTGGGTTGGATACCTGGCCAGGGAACTAGATCCCGCGTGCGTGCCGCAACTAAAAGACCCTGTGTGCTGCAACTAAGACCCGGTGCAGCCGAATACATAAATAAATAAATATTTTTTAAAAATTAAGTATTAAAAAAAAAAGGAACGGGGCAATGGGATTTCCTTCCTGAAGAATGTGAGCTAGAGGGTATGAGAGAATGAGGGATTCTGTGGCAGGAGCAGGCTGGGGATGATGCTTTGAGGAACCCAGGAGGGATGGTTCAGAGGGAGAGTGCTGCAGGCCCACAGTATCCTGAATGTAAGAAGCAGCTCTGAGAGAAGACATAGATACACAATGGTGGAGGAGGCTGGTACACAGAGCCCAGCCCTGAGAAGAGGGTCCCCAACTTCCTGCTTGCGATGGGTGGCCTGGCTCCACTGTGTCTCCCACTCTGCTGGGCTTGAATGCTGGGCTGGGTTTTCCTAGGTCCCAGGGACTTGCACCCTCACCATAAGCACCGCACCCCATTGTTTAAGGAACACAGAGGAGTTTGTTCCCTCAAACAAATGAACCTTCTAGAAACAAATCCCACACCCGTTATGAAGCACCTACTATGTGCTAGGCACTGTCAAGCGATGTATACACATTATCTCGTCACGTCTTTACAACAACCCTAGTGAATATTGATTGCATATTGTAGATGAGGAAACTAAGGCTCAGAAGGTAACTTACCACACAGCTAGGACATGCCTGTGCATGGATAAATAATCCACTAATCATTGCTGTGTTTAGCGCTCAGTCCCACAGCAGCTCTCTAGACCTGTGCTCTGCAAACTTTAATTTGCATATGAATCTCTCTAGGATCCTGTTAAAACGAAGATTCAGATTCAGTAGGTCTGGAATGGGGCCTGAGATGGGGCACTTTTAACAACCCCCAACGTGATGCTGATTCTGTGGATTTTTAGGGCAGTGAAAATACTCTCTATGATATCATCATGGTGGATACTTGTCATTAGACATTTGTCCAAACCCATAGAAAGTACAACACCAAGAATGAGCCATAATGTAAACTGTGAAGTTCAGATGACTATGATGTGTCAATGTAGGTTCATCCTTTGTAACAAATGTACCACATTGGTAGGAGATGTTGATATGGGAGAGGCTATGCATGTGTGAGTACAGGGGGCATATGGGAAATCTCCGTACCTTCCCAATTTTGCTGAGAACCTTAAAAACTGCTCTGAAAAAATAAGTCTTAATACAAAAAAAAAAGAAAAAGAAACCTAAAACCAAAAACCCCAGTGATGCTGATGCTGCTGGTCCGTGGACCACACTTTGAGTAGCAAGAACCTAAAGCAACTTGCCACTTGGTAAACAGTGTCCTTAGGAGGGGCACTGCTTGCAAAGCTAATACTATAGGGAAGTGACAGCACATTACCCGTTTCTGAATGCACAATGTGACGACACGTATTTCAAGCTGTGAGTTCACTGTGTATAGTTGAAGTTGAGGTTAATTTTGATGTTGGTTTGTTGTTAAGATTTGCTTAGCATCTTAGCAGGTGTGATAAGTCATTCAAGAGTGTTGTCAGTCATAGTCATCTGAGCGGCTCTTCCGGGGATTAAGAGCCATCTGACGCTGTGAAGCTCGGACTACAGAATACTTCCTGTGTAGTCTGTACAGACGTGTGTCGAATCACACGTCTGTATGATGAAGGGTGTACCTTCATCTAGATATCTGGCCCATCTCAGGTTTTTGCAGTGAGAAACTCTAGGGTGAGGCCCTGGAATCTGTATTCTTAACAAGTTCAAACCACCCCACTCTCATGCTCAAGTGAACCTGATGGGAATTTCTGGCCCAGATGTTTTCTGAGGTCCCATCCGCCACGTGCACTTTTACGGCTTCCTGTTCCACTGCCACTGGAAACACAGAAAAAGCTGAGCACGGGGGGCGGCTGGCAGTCAAGGAAAGCGAAACACTTTGAAATCGACCTACCAATCAGCATGATGACCAAGTTTGCTGCCCCGTATTTCTCTATCTCGTGAATCCAGTGAGGAACAGACTCGAACGTGGACCGCCGGGTGAGGTCGTAGGCAATTATGGCCGCGTGGGCACTGCGATAGTAGCTTTGGGTGATGGTCCGGAAGCGCTCCTGGCCTGCAGTGTCCCACACCTGCATCTGGAGAAGGGCAGGAAAGGGGGTCCGCATCAGGAGTTCCCACCCCTGATGGGAACTTGCTCGCCTAAGTCGTTCCCTGGGTCTCACTTCTAGAGATCCAAATTCAGGAGGTCTGGGGTGGGGCCCAGGAATCTGTCTTTTTTCAGGTGCTCCCAGGGTAAAATCCCCAAGGTTTTCAGGTTGGGGGCCATCACCTAAGGTGCCCTTCAGTGGGAGAGGCGGATCCAGTGTCCTAAGGTCTGGTGTTCTTTTGCCTTCCTACCACACTCATCCCTTCGTCCAGATGTTTTATCTTTTTTTTTTTTTTTGCGGTACGCAGGCCTCTCACTGTTGTGGCCTCTCCCATTGCGGAGCACAGGCTCCGGACGCGCAGGCTCAGCGGCCACGGCTCACGGGCCCAGCCGCTCCGCGGCATGTGGGATCTTCCCGGACCAGGGCACGAACCCGTGTCCCCTGCATCGGCAGGCGGACTCTCAACCACTGTGCCACCAGGGAAGCCTCAAAATGTCTTTTTACTATTGTGTTTGTTTAATAAGGATCCCACACAAAATCCACTTATTACATTTTCACCAACACTTTTTGATCTTTTTTGGTTGGTCAAATGGGTAAATGATATTATCTCACTTAGTTTAATTTCATTTCTTTAATCATGAGTAACAATGGGCACTTTTACTTTTTCACATAAATGTATGAGCCAGTTCACATAACATCTGTGAAGTAGCTGTTTTGTCTAATCTGTGAAGTGCCTACTTTTTGTATTTGGTTGTTGGTCTTTTCTTCGATATTTATCAGAGCTCTTTTCACATCAGAGAAATTAGCTCTCTGTCAGTTCCATATTTGCAAATGTTTCTTTCCAGTTTGTCACTCATCTTTGACTTTAGTTTTTGTTTATGGTATTTTTGAGTATGTAGAAATTTGACCTTTATATGATCATATAGAAGAGTATTAATTTGACCTTTAAATAGTTAGATGGAGCAATATTTTCCCTTCTGGCTTCTTGTCTTACTTTAAAGCCTGATTTCTCTATTCCTCAATGATAAAAATAAATACTCCCATGGGTTTTTTTTCCTGGTATTTTAATGATCTCATATTTTATATTTAAATCTTTCACTCCTCAGGCATGTGTTTCAGGGTTAGGAACCATGGCTAAAAGAGGCAGACCCACCCGTGTCCCCCTCTGACCTTCACTTTCTTGCCGTTGATCTCCAGGGCACGCACAGTGAAGTCCACCCCAATGGTGTTCTGCTGCGCCTCGGTGTAGACCCCGGACGTGAAATGCCGCACCACACACGTCTTCCCCACGTTGGAATCCCCGATGAGGATAATCTTGAACAAATAGTCAAAGTTCTCATCTGCTGCCCTGGCTGAGCTGGAGAATTGCATGGCTCTTGCCACCTAGAACAGATCAAGGAAGAAAAGAAGGAATTCGGTCTCTCTTTAGTGCAGCCATCCCCAACCTTTTCGGCACCAGGGACTGGTTTCGTGGAAGACAATTTTTCCTCGGACAGGGTGGGGGACTAGGATGGTTCAGGAGGCAACGTGAGCGATGGGGAGCGATGGGGAGCAATGGGGGGCGATGGGGGGCGATGGGGAGCAGTGGGGAGCCATGGGGAGCGCTGGGGGCGATGGGGGGCAATGGGGGGCGATGGGGAGTGATGGGGGCAATGGGGGGCGATGGGGAGCGGTGGGGAGCGATGGGGAGCGATGGGGGCGATGGGGGGCGATGGGGAGTGATGGGGGGCAATGGGGGGCGATGGGGAGCGATGGGGAGCGGCAGGTGAAGCTTCACTTATTCGCCTGCCGCTCACCTCCTGCTGTGTGGCCCAGTACCTAACAGGACCGGTACTGGTCCACAGCCTGGGGATTGGGGACCCCTGTGTTAGTGACCACCTACCAGGGGCCGGGAACTATTCTTGGCACTCGGGATTCAGCACAGGACAAGACAGAGTGAGGTCACTGTTTTCCTAGCACTGCCATCCTCGTGGGAGAAGCATGTTAATTACTGGTCAGGTAAGAGGGAGCTGCCCGCACAAACCCCACCTGTCCTAGGTGAGTTAACATTACTTCAGGGGTGACCTTGGAATGAAGAGGTTCTACTGCTGTTCTCTGCTGGGCCCAGTACACGGTCAACACTCTCAGATGACAGCATTGACTGGGACTTCCCTGGCAGTCCAGGGGTTAAGACTCCATGCTTCCAGCGCTTCCACTGCAGGGGGTGGTGGGTTTGATCCCTGGTCCGGGAACTAAGATCCCACATGCCTCGGGGCCCAGCAGGAGTGTTTCACCTGCCAGTTGTCAGGTGGGAGACATGCCTAGCTGTCAGCCTATCTCCATGTCACACAGGAGGAAGACAAATTACTGGAAGACTGAATGGCAAGGCAACCAGCCGCAAGCATCAATGAGACCTGACAGACAAGTCAGTTTCGGGAAGAGTCACACAGCCCTTTTCTTCCGGTTGGCACCTGCTTTTCCTTGTCCTGGAAATTATGATTCTGAGAATATTCAGAATGAAAACTGTGGGGAATTCCCTGGCAGTCCAGCGGTTAGGACTCTGTGCTTTCACTGTCAAGGGCCCGGTTTCAATCCCTGGTTGGAGAACTAAGATCCCACAAGCCTCGAGGTGCCACAAAACAAAACGAAACCAACAAAAAAACCCTGTGGTTCGAATGTTTGTGCCATACTCCACCATAGGCTGGAAAAGAAAGTTTCTCATGACAGTGTCTCCCAAACTAACTGATTATCAGAATTACCTGGGAAGATAATTAACTATCTATATATTCCTGGAGCCCATCTTAGGTCTGCTAAATAGATTTAAAAACATGCACACACTCCCAGGTGATTTTGAGGACTAGCTAGCCTTGGGAAGTGTTGACCGACACAATCACCCACCTGAAACTTTATTCCCACCTTCAGCGTCTCTGCTTAAATACCCACAGCATCTCAGATCACGAGGAACTCACTACCTCCTGAAAAAATCTATGTTGTGTGCACAGCTCTAACTTACATGGGGTTGAAATCTATCTCCCCGAGGTTTCCATCTGTGGACCCTCATGCTACATCAGGACTCCCATTCCACATGACAGCAGATTCCTACTCCACAGCCCAGCAGATTGTTGGAGCAGCAACCGTGTCCCCTCATGGCAGATATACCCGGGCCCTTCAACTGTTCTTTGGTTGTGTTGGGTCTCCTCGTCAGATGTCTCTTAAAAATACAGGAAACCTTATTTCATTTGATGACGAAATTTGATGTGTTGCAAATTGTTCCTGCCTATGACACCCTTCTTCATTTCCCCCAGTTTTAGTTTTTGGCTTTCTCAGAAGTCATAGAAAAGGACAAGTCTGTATCATGACACAGATTAAAATCTGTACGTAAAAACTGCGAGCTTTAAACAGACGGAGGATCCTACACTTCTCCTGGACTCCTCTGAAATCACTATGGCTAAATGATCCAGCAGACACGAGACATAATCAAACAACTCTTCCCCGGGCTTTTCAAGTAAAGAAAGCCATTCCACTTCCGGTGTCTTATCCCTGTAATTTGAGCTGAAATCTTACTTCCATGCCCCCACCCCCATACACACACACCAAGTAAGTCCTCAGGGTTTCCACAAAAGCCCCCTTCACCTCCGCCTACACGCCCTGCAAGGAGAAACAAGCGATGTCCACCCTCCAACACCCTCCATCCTGCATCCTGTAACCTGCACCTGTTGCTTACCTGTCTGGCTCTCTCACCTCTGCCAGTAGGTAACGTTTGCTCTTTCTCCTGGTTTTCCTTTTGGTCCTCCGTGCCCCTTCTTCCTCCTGTCTCGAGGCGTGGTGGGAACTGTAGTTCTGTCCCCAGGTGTCAGGTTTGGTGGCCTGAGAAAGTGAAAGGAAAGTGTCAACCCTCCCTCCCTCCGCCTCCCCCTCCCTCCCCATCCGGAGGAGCTGCCATTGGGTACAAAGCACGGGGTGAGGCCACACTAGGTCACCTTTCCTCCGGCTTCTTAGCATCACATGTTATCCAGCAAACCCAAAATGAAAAGGACTAGCCTGCTACCTCAGCCAACACCTACTGAGCCTCCCTGTTATTTCTTTCAGCTCACATTCTCTTAGGCGGCCCTTACCCCCAATTTTTCCTGGTGTCCCCTGTTTGGCTGGGGTGGGAGTGGCTAGTTGAAGGGCAGCAACTTAAAGGAGGATACAGATCTGGGTTTTGAGTCATTTAACTGTTTTGTGGACTTGAATAACCTTTTCTGAGGAGCCACTGAGAGAAAGGAGGTGATCCAAAGAGAAGATTAAAAAACGAAAACAACTTTGAATTTGCAGGGGAAGAAGGAGCTGAAAAAAAATGTTTCCTTCCCCCCACAAAGTGTACCCCAGAACCAAGGTTAATTTCTAGGAAGACCTGGAGTTCGTCAGTCCCTGATGCTGGCAGGAGAAGCATGGAGCTGAGGTGAATTTTCCTTTTTATTTTTTCCCCACAGAGTCTGGAAGAGTCACTGCTTCTAGCATGGGGACCAGATCAGCTCCACTCTGTGGAATGTGCTGAGCAGGCAGTTAAGCTATAGGCACAACATGCAAAACAGAAACATCCCGATCGATAAAATATTAAACTGGTGTAGTGTTTTCAAACTGTGGGCCGAGACCCGTTAATGAGTCATGAAGTCAAATTTAGGGGGTTGTAACCAGCGTTTTTACAGAAAAGATTAGGAAACCAATTCAGAATGCATTCCATGGAGTAAGGGTATTGTTGCACGAGCTGTTTGGATCAGCTGTGAACAGGCACGTGTGTGCTGGGGGTGATGTAAGATGTATTTCTTACTGTGGATTGAGGCCTAGCACTGAAATAGAGGACAATTTATTCACTACTCAAGAACATTTCTCCAGAAAACCTGTAAATGATGATTTATCTTACCCCAAATTCCATTTACACATCACTTTCAGGAACCTCTCTTTTGGGGAGGATAAATCCAATGTTGGCAGGTAGAGCAAGAAGACAAAAGACACTGCCAAATACTGCTGCTGCATACCGTGCTTTATTGTGTTTTTAAAAAATTTTTATTTTATTTATTTTTTTGCCCATGCCATGCAGCATGTGGGATCCTAGTTCACATTCAGCATGCGGGATCTTAGTTCCCTGATGAGGAATTGAACCCGTGCCCCCAGCAATGGAAGCGTGGAGTCCTAACCACTGGACTACCAGGGAAGGCCCTGCAGACTGTGCTCTGAAAGCCACAGTCATGCATATGAGGCTTCAAAATGAAATGTAGGTCAAGATCCATGACAAATGTATGGGCAGGGGCAGGAAATAAAACCCGTGAGATGTGTCCGTGAGGTTAGGTGTCAAAATGTTCTCTTCTTCCGGTAATGATTACTGATAAAGAAAAAAAAAAACCCCAAACCAAAAAACCCCAGCTGACTCAGACTTCGCACTTAGAGAGCAAGTATAATTCGAATGGTAAAATGCCCGAATGGTTATGGACGTCAAGGAGAGATGCTGCTTTTCCCTACCCCGACCCTCTCCACCAATGCTGACTATAAGTGCAAAGAGCAGAACTTGGGTTATGGGGAAGAAGGCATTCTTGACCTGGCTGGTGGTGATGCAGGTCATATACTTATACACACACACATACATACGTGCATATACACACATATATCTCACAATATATATAGTTTACCATTTTAACCATTTTTAAGTGTATCATCCAGTGGTCTTAAATATATTCACATTGTTGTGCAGCCTCCAGAACTTTTTCATCATCTCCAACTGAAACTCTATATCCTGTTAAACAATAACTCCCATTTCCCCTCCCCCCCAGCCCTTGGTAGCCATTATTCTACTTTCTGTCTCAATAAATTTGATTACCCTACGTACCTCATACAAGTGGAATCATACAGTAAGTGTCCTTTTGTGCCTGGCTTATCTCACTTAGTTTAATGTTTTCAGGGTTCATCCATGTTGTAGCATGTGTCATAATTTCATTCTTTTAAAGTTGAATAATTGTCCACCATTTGTTTTTTACAATAAGTGTGAAACGCCTGGTCTGGTTGATTTATGGTTGCTCCCCATAATATCACATTTCCCCAGCCACACCCTCTGATGACTGGAAACAAAACTACCCCTGCATTGTGTAAAGGCAAATACAAATTAAAAATAAGAGACTTAATTCTCCTTGTTGAAAATAAGGGAAGAGGACCCCCCTCCCTCCTTTTTCTTTCAAAATTTCTGTCCTTTTCGAATATATGTATATCTTTAGAATGGCTAAATAACCTCTGCCGGTCTCACAACTCTGGAATGTTTCTTCCAGGACCTGGGAGCCATCTTTTGAAATTCAAACATCCAGGGAGCTATTGCCCCTAACTCCCAGTTCCTGTGGCAGGATGGGAGGCTAACTTCCGTGGGGGCTTTGCTCCAATTTGCAAAACCATCTCCTGTCCTAAAGGTGTGAGAAGTTCTCTGGATAAGCCAACTCCGGTGGTCTCCCCAGTGACCATGATAAAGTTAGGAGAAATATTTGTGACATAAGGTCCAGTCGAGTCCTCTCACTTGAGGAGTAGTGATTATCTGAGAACTTGCCTGGAATGGGTAGTGTCTGCCTGGCAATGTAAGGGGGAGATTCCTTTCTTCCTTTGTTACCTCTTAGCGCGTTGCCTGTGATGTGCGTCACAGTCTGATTCAAAGCGTATTCAATAATAAAACTGTTTTCTAATCTGCTATCTTTGTGGACAGGTTTTCTGGGTTGAAAGACTTATTTATTTATTTATTTTCCCCCTAGCAGTTGAAAGAGAGCCCGGAGGGCAAAAGACCCTTGTTCAGAGTCGTGTGTTGTAAGGCCTTCAGTTTTTTTTTGTTTTACATCTTTATTGGAGGCCTTCAGTTTTTGCTTGAGGTTGCCAGGATCTTAACACTCATTTATTTGTTTGGGTGATGGGGGTGGGATGTACAACAGTGAATTATACCGACAGACTAATAACCCTGTCCTTATGGGCAACTGTATTTAATTCAACAAAAATTTAAAGCTTATGCCCTCATGGCAGGTCAGTAGCACACCTAGCAGCGCATTTCTTTCTCTCAAAACAAAATGCAGAATAAAGGTTTTTTTTAAAAAAAGATGATTTATATATACATAATTTTTTCCCAGATTATATCTTTTCTCTCCCGCACTGCTTCTTTCCTAACAGTCCTGGCTGGTGTCCGTCCCTCCGACCCCCACTTCCCCCTCGGAGCTGCCGGGTCCACCCAGGCCTCTGGCGCCGTCTGGAAGCCGACACTCCCCCTCCTCCTCCCCTCCCCTGTCCCTCCCTTGTCCCTCCCCTCCCCTCCCTCTCCTCCCTCTCTTCCAGTCCCCTCCCCTCCCCCTCCCCTCCCCTCCCCTCCCCCTCCCCCTCCCCTCCCTGCCCGGTGGCCCTCAGGTAAAGCCGCGCGGTCGGACTACAACTCCCAGCATGCCTCGGGTACCGACGGGTCACGTGAATGCCCGGAAACCCTGACCGCGGCGGCGCCGGTGAGGTGGCAGTGGGAGCGGCAAGCTTGCGGGCGTGGCGGAGCGAGAGGAGCTATCGGCCGGCCGGAGTGCGACTGCTACTGCGGACTCGGGTGCGCGAGTGGCGACGCGCCGGGCCCGAGCCGAGAACGGCCGGAACCCGGCTTGGGGCGGGGGTGAGGGGCGCCGCAGGCGAGGGCAGGTCCGAGGAGCTTCCAGGCGACGAGGGGACGGGGCGGAGAGGCAGAAGGTGGCGGCCGGTGGGTGTGGCGCCGCGGGCAAGGCCGGCCACCCCTCGTTCCGTCCACGCTGTGCCTGGCTCCTCGGCGCCCAGGTGCTCCGGGACCGGCGGAGTACCGTAGCGGGCCGGCGAGTACCGTAGCGGAGGGGAGCGGGAGGGTCGGGAGGGCCTCCGGGGAGAGCCGGCGGCCGGGCCCCACGCCAGCGCGGTGGCGGGGGCGCCTGTGCAAGAAAAGGGTTTGTCGTCTAGACCAGGTGGAACGGTACCTCACAGGTAGGGCGGGCAGGCTTTTGGAGAGGATGTAGTGAGGCCACAGAGGGAGAAGGGTCTTAGTGGAATAACTGGGCTTTGCCTTTTGGTAACTACCACGGTCTCGGTCAGGAATTTATCTGATCGCTTTTTCGTCATTAACTCAGTATTCTTGTGTGCACAATGTGGTCTGTTTATTCTCACGTCTCACGGGATTATGGGAACGTGTCCACAGGGTTTTTGGTGTTTCCAGAAACTAGGCGATCTCCTGATAACTTACTGAAAGGATTGTAGGGAGTTCCTGGGGTGAGCAAAATATGATTTTTAATGGCCACCTTCTTTCTTCAGCGTTTTGATGGTTGAATTCTTTTTTTTCCCATTTGTTGAATGTTTGCTGTATGCCAGGCACTGTACTTACTTACTATATTAATTTATTTTTGGCTGCGTTGGGTCTTTTTTAAAAAATTATTTTTGTCTGCGTTGTGTCTTCATTGATGCGTGCGGGCTTTTCTCTAGTTGCGGCGAGCGGGAGCTACTCTTCGTTGCGGTGCGCGGGCTCTCATTGCCTTGGCTTCTCTGGTTGCAGAGCACGGACTCTAGAGCACAGGCTCAGTAGTTGTGGCGCACGGGCTTAGTTGCTCCGCGGCATCTGCGATCTTCCCGGATTAGGGCTCGAACCCATGTCCCCTGCATTGGCAGGCGGATTCTTAACCACTGCGTCACGAGGAAAGCCCCAGGTGCTGTACTTAGATAAATTGTCTCATTTAATCTTCAGTGAGGAAATTGAGACTCAAAGAAGTTAAGTGGAGGGTCTTGAATTCCAACTGGAACTTTCATGCCTTTGTGTGGGCCATGTTGTGGCTTCAGATGACAATCTTCTATTAATCTTTGATATCTGGTCTCTGCATCAGAAAATAACCCTGAAATGATACTTTCATAAGCTCAAAGTCGGTGCACTGTCTCGTTGCTCACTAGCTGTCAGGATCCAGTGTATTAGTCATTGTCTCAGGTTCTGATTTGTCTTGTTCACCAGTGGTAAGGAGATGTCAGAGCAATGACCATTAATTTGAGTATAAGTCCTTTGTCTAGGAGAGGGAAAGATTTTTATCTTGAAAACTGTTGTCTTTGGAATATGTTCAAAATAGGTAGGAAGAACGTGGTTTGGGGAACCCTGAGAGAATTTTACAGAAAAGTGCTAGGTATTTTACATCTGTGGTAAGGAACAATTTAAGAAGAGAGACAAATTACAGGAAGACTTGAGTTTCGAATGAAAGGATTTACATGATACAGGGAAACGACCTCAAATGAGGTCATGTGGGATAAAAAAGATACTTGTGTAAATTACAGAATGCACAACTGTCACAATAGGTGAGCTCAACTATCCATTTAGTACTTTTCCCCCTACCTCTATACTGAGTATACATAATCATTTTACTTTGCAAACATAAAAACTGAAGTCTAGGGAGTGAAGTAATTTGCCCTTCTTATTTAAGTGTGTGCGAGAACCACAGTTACTAATAAGGTGCTTTTTTTCCATCCTGCATCTATACTTCCATGTTTAATGTGTGATATTTTTAATTACTGTGTTTTACCCAACTTGGGATATTTTAACCTTTTAACCTTCCCTCTTACACAGTATAACGTAGGGTCTAGGGTCAGGTCTGGGTTTGAATGCTCCTTTCACCTCCTAAGAGATATTACTTTGTAAAATCCATTTTTTTATCTGTAAGATATGGTGAGAACTAAATGCAATGGCACATGGTAAGTACCTAGCACAGGGCCTGGCACTTTGAAAGCATTCAGTGTCGGCCATCAGTCAAAGCATTCATTCATTCAGAAAATCTTTACTGATCATTCTAAATGCTCTGCTAGGCCCTGGGGTTGTAGCTGTGGTGTTAAGACAGATGTGGAACTTACAGATGAACAATAAACATGTGAACAATTAAAGCAGATAATGAGATTGGGAGAAATGCTGTGAAGGGAAAAAGCAGATGGAGATGGGAGAGGTAGTAACGGAGGGAGCCCATTTTAGATAGGACGATCCAGGCAGCCACTCTAGCGGATGACACTTGAGGCTGAGCCAGGGAAAGGCAAGAGCAAGCCGTTTGCAAAGAACCAGGAGGAAAGCATGTCAGACAACAGAAGAGCAAATGCGAAGTCCCAAAGCAAGGAAGGGCTTGGTGTGTTCAGGGGCAAGAAAGGGATTGGGTGCTAGGGAGATGGTAGCCATGTGGAGGAGTGATGCTGGTGGGGGGCGGAGCAAGGGGGGCACAGAGGAGAAGGAAACGGCTAGCCCCACGCTGTGTACAGCGGCAAAGGACTGGGACCCACCCAGATGTCCCGCAGGAGACTGGACTGCGGCAGCTCTGTAGGTGCAGATGGGGTGGACCTCCACCCTCTGATAAGTGAAGAGAAAAAATAGTGCAGGATAGTGTGTGCATTTGTGTATGTGTGAGTGTGGGGCTACGCCTGGAATGCACGCACAGGTGCAGATTCTGCAGGAATGCAGAAGCAATGGTAGGAGCCCCTGGTGACATGAGAACAGGGAGGGAGGTGTCACCGTGTATATACCCTTTGAACTTTCTACCATTCTGCAAGAATGCAGAAGCAATGGTAGGAGCCCCGAGTGACGTGAGAACAGGGAGGGAGGTGTCACCGTGTATATACCCTTTGAACTTTCTACCGTATGTGTATAGCATCTACTGCATACAGGTTTTGGAGGCCATGGCAAAACTCTTGTGGTTTTATATGAGTCTTGGGAAACAGTGAAGAAGGCATTTTAAGCAGAAGAATGACAGCTGATTTATGTTTTAAGATATGTTTCTGGCTGATGTGTGAAGAGTGATGGGCAGCAGGGGGCTGGTGTGTGTGCTAGATGTAAAATAGTGAAACCCTGCCGGAGGCTGTTGCACTAGGCTTGGTAGAAGATGTGGGTGGTTGACCTTGGTAGTGGCTGTGGGGATGGAGAGAAGAGGATGGATTTGGGCTGAATTTTGGGGTGAAAAGGACTGGATTTAGTAATGGGTTGGATGTGGAAGCTGAGAGGAAAGGAGAAATGAGGGCTAAGTGTTAGTTGCCTTGGTGGTACCATCTTGTGAGGGCAGTGCTGGGGACGAATGGGTGTGGAGGGAGGAAGTGAAGAATTGTGAAATTGTCTTTTAGTTCCAAGGAGGGCTCTCAAGTGGTTGGTTGGCTGTGCCGCTGGGAGCCCTGGAGGGTCTGAGTTAGAGCTGGCGCTCTGGGAATCATAGGCAGAAAGCCGTGGTACCAGATAAAGGGGACAGAGATCTTGGAAGGTTAGAGAGAGAAGTGTAAGTGGTTATCTCAGATGTTGAGAAAGCAGGTCCTTAGGCAAGTGTGGACTTGCTGGGCAGAGCTTCATGCCCTCTGAGGTTTGTGGTTTTGAATCTGAAAAGTGAAACCAGCCCGCTCCTTTGATTTTTCTCTGGCAAAACTCAACCACTTGGGCCCAGGGGAGGAGGCCAGAGGCAAGCGAGGAAAAAAAGGCCCATAAGGGAGATAGTGCAGATTCTAAGTTGGGAAAGAAGGGAATGAGGACAGGAGGAGGGTCATGGATGAAGGGAAAAAATGGGGAGGTGACCTAATTGGGAGCTTGCTGAGGTAAAATGACTTTGGAGTGGGGAGTATGAAGTAAGCAGTTTTCTGGAAGGAGACAAAGCAAGATGTTTGAAATGCAGTTTGGGAGGTGATGCACTTACTGCTTAGTAGATGACACGGGCTGGGTTTTGACCACGGAGTGGGTTTTGCTTGTGGGATAGAGGAAAAGATTGGTGGGAAGAGGACAAGGGTCTGCTAGGTTACCCATCTGGGTGTTGACATGAGACAGAGCAGAGGGGGGACAGCAGGTGACCAGGAGACAACGGCTGTGAAGGGCAGTGGGCAGCGAGGCCCAGGAGCTTCGGAGAAGCTGGAGTCTCGCAAGGAGGAAGAGTGGTTGTGAAAAGGAAGATTGCTTCTCGCTGAGAGACCCCAGAGGAAGCAGTGTTATCTGGGGGCAGGCAGGAGTCCTCCAGGGTAGGAAAGGCAAGAACTCGCAGAACAGGGTCATAGTATGGAGAAGTAGATTAACTACTTCTCTCCATTTCCAGAGAGCATTTCCTTCCAGTGGGGGTCGGGTGAGGATGGGTCCGATGAGATGGAGGTGGCAGGTGATCTCCTTTCTGCCAGTCTCTCCCCTTTCCACTCCGCAGTCTGTTTCCCCCAAAGTGTTCCTAATACGAGACAACTTTATTTATTTATTATTTTTAAATAATTAATTAATTTTGGGCTGCGTTGGGTCTTCGTTGCTGTGCATGGGCTTTCTCTAGTTGCGGCGAGCCGGGGCTACTCTTTGTTGTGGTGCGTGGGCTTCTCATTGCGGTGGCTTCTCTTGTTGCGGAGCATGGGCTCTAGGCGCCTAGGCTTCAGTAGTTGTGGCTCGCGGGCTCTGGAGCGCAGGCTCCATAGTTGTGGCGCATGGGCTTAGTTGCTTCACAGCATGTGGGATCTTCCTGGACCAGGGATTGAACCCGTGTCCCCTGCATTGGCAGGCGGATTCTTAACCACTGCGCCACCAGGGAAGTCCCTACAAGACAGCTTTAAATCTTACTATTTTGAGTTGGAATGGACTCTAAATATGTATGGAAAGTGAAATTTGGGGAATGTTTTATATTCCAAGGCAGTGTTTATAAGGGGGAGATTGCCCTCTGCCTGGGCGTGTCACATGTGAAGCCATCTTTTTATTTAGCCTCCATCACACAATATGGAGTGTTCCATCCTGGAAAGTATATTGTGTGGGTGATCCTATAGGATCTCAGAAAGCTTCTTACAAGTCAGATGAGTTAATGATCATGAACTAGCCTTGAAAAGTAGAATAAGGCTCAATGGTTCTGCATCCTTTTTGATGGCAGGGATCTTACTTTTTATAAGTTTTTTTTTTTTTTAAGATCATTCTTGTTCTCACATGACAGTTGTATATTTAGTATCCATGGATTAAGAAAATACTAAATGACAAGCTTCTATTCAGAAACACTTAAAATGAATTTTGGCTTTATTAATTATAACAGCATTTACATAAGCTTGAAAAATGTTAGACATTTGTTCAGTCTGTATTCAGAGCCGGAAAGAAAATGGTCTAAAAGTAGGATGTGCTTAATAGAGTTGGACTTGGCAAAAACTCTGTGCTTCTGCAGGGCTCCAGAGCTCACAGATGATCAGAAATCACTTCTGTGATGTAGGACATATAAATGCAAGGTATTGTTATTAATGATTATAATTATATAGGACCAGATGTTATAATAGTATTCATTTTAAATGGCATTCTGCCAACATCAGATGAATGTTTAAACTCTTTTCCCATTGAACTTATTAAGCATTTTCTTCCCTGTCACTGTAGCTAAGGAAAAGGTGGTTTATTTAGAAACTAAATCCAGATGGTCTCAAACAGCTTGGTAGTCACTTAGCACCATTAATGTAACTGTACAGGCCTGAAATCCACAACCATTATTGCCGAAGCAAGTAATTCCAATCTGTTGGAGCATACATTTTTGGAATTATTCTCTTACCTAATTAATTATAGAATTTCATAACCCACAACCTTTTCTGAAGTATTCAGTACAGTGTTTTGAGTTGTGAGTGTGTTCAGGTCAAAGAGCTATGATTTATAAAGAATGGTTAAAACTTTGAGTTGTTTCACTTGGGTGTCATGCTTAATTTGGGGGATAGAGGTAAATTTAGCAGTAACACTAGTAGCTCTCAGGTTTGTAACTTCCTGGAATTACAGACAGAAAGTTTATTTACATTTTGTGAGTGGAAATTTGTTGTCTTACTTGGCTCATAATTTTGTTTTAACATTTTTCAAGGAGAATGATTATGTGAAATTAACTATATTCTCCTGATATGGGATTAACCCTGGGCAGATCAGTGGCTAAAATAATTATCTTAATACCTTACATGCATTGTTTATTTTGGTCCCAGAAGAGATAGGCCATTTTACACATGACAGTCTGTGCTTCAGACAGATTGATGTGTCCAAGGGCTCACAGCCAGTAAGTGAATCAGCTATAATGTTTATATAACTTTAACCATCTCGACTTTGTATCTTTTATCCAAAAGTTTCAAGAATGGCCTTTCAGGGCTTCCCTGGTGGCGCAGTGGTTGAGAGTCCGCCTGCCGATGCAGGGGACATGGGTTCATGCCCCGGTCCGGGAAGATCCCACATGCTGCGGAGCAGCTGGGCCCGTGAGCCATGGCCGCTGAGCCTGCGCGTCCGGTCCGCAACGGGAGAGGCCACAACAGTGAGAGGCATGTGTACTGCAAAAACAAACAAACAAACAAACAAAAAGGATGGCCTTTCAGCTGGGTCTCTCAGCATTTAAGGTTTTGGGTTCATCTACCAATCAGTAGTATAAATTGTAATAGAGAACAGGAGTATAAATAGCAGTTATAGGGAACACAGCCTTGGGCAAAGTCCTGTGATTCACTAATTTTAGTGCTGGAAGCTTTTGAGTTTGTCTCCTACCTTGACTATTATTGTAGTATGTTTATCATACAAGGTATTTTGTTAATTTAATTTTTTTTAAAGCTTTTTTTTTTTTGCGGTACACGGGCCTCTCACTGTTGTGGCCTCTCCCGTTGCGGAGCACAGGCTCCGGACGCGCAGGCTCAACGGCCATGGCTCACGGGCCCAGCCGCTCTGCGGCATCTTCCCAGACCGGGGCACGAACCTGTGTCCCCTGCATCGGCAGAGGGATTCTCAACCACTGCACCACCAGGGAAGCCCTGTTTTTGTTTTTAATTTATTTGTTTTTGGCTGCGTTGGGTCGTCGTTGCTGCACGCAGGCTTTCTCTAGTTGCGGCGAGCGGGAGCTACATTTCGTTGTGGTGCATGGGCTTCTCATTGTGGTGGCTTCTCTTTTTGCGGAGCACGGGCTCTAGGCGTCCAGGCTTCAGTAGTGGTGGCACATGAGCTCAGTAGTTGTGGCACGCGGGCTCTACAGCACGGGCTCAGTAGTTGTGGTGCACGGGCTTAGTTGCTCTGCAGCATGTGGGATCTTCCCAGGGCTTGAACCCATGTCCCTTGCATTAGCAGGTGGATTCTTAACCACTGCACCACCAGCGAAGCCCCTGTTAATTTAATTTTATTTTTTCCTAATATGCAGATAAACTATAGGACTTTTACAATGCTGTGGATGTTTTCCCTCCTGATTTAAAAGTAATATACATGTTTATTGTAGAATTTTTAGGAAAATATATAGAAAAGTATAATTACCCATAATCCCGCTGCCTAGAGAGAACTATATATTCCCTGTTTACTTGTAAATATTATGTAAATCTAGAGTTCAGTTGATTATAAGTCATATCCTACACGTTTCACTTGCCATTTACTCATGTTACTATAAAGTCTTAATCATCATGTCAAATGATAAAATATTCAGCCATTTGGATATACCATAATTTGTTTAATTATTCCCCTCTTATTGCATGTTTAGGTTGTTTCTGCAGACTCATAGCTGGAGACATTAAGTGTAGGTGCTTACTTTATGCTTCATTAGTCTTGGTGTCAGAGTGTGGATGTGGCTTTCGGAGAGGACAGAGGAGAGGTGAGAGGAAGTGGAAGGAGATGGCAGAGGTGTGGCCCTGTCTCTTTCCCCTGTTCCTTTATGACTGGCACAAAGTTCATTTCTTCATATAAGAGAGCTCTTCCGACTTTTTGTGAAAACTACCCTTGTGTATAGAGCTGAATGCATCTTGTATTTCTTTAGGAATAAATCCCTGGAAATTGAATTTTTGTGTCAAAGGCTCTCAATGCACATGGCCGGATCGTCTTCCTATAAAATTGTGTTACTTTTCGCTTCCATCAGCAAGTGTATGAGAGTTCAGGATCATTAGACCTTGAGCTGCATTGAGCACAGTCTTTTTTAACTATGCAAACTTTTTTTGTTACCATAATTAGCATTTCTTATGTTCTAATGAGATTGGAACTCTTATTTGATAAGTTTAATAGCCATTTCATTTCTTCTGAGTTGTCTGTTCATTTCCGTTGCTCATTTTCCAGTCAGAATTAGTGATTTTCTTATCAGTTTGTATGAGAGTTCGTTCTGTTAGGAGGTAATCTTTCATAAAGGATTTCTTGTTTTTTTAAATAATAAATTTATTTATTTACTTATTGGCTGTGTTGGGTCTTTGTTGCTGCGCGCAGGCTTTCTCTAGTTGTGGCGAGCTGGGGCTACTCTTCGTTGCGGTGCGCGGGCTTCTCATTGCGGTGGCTTCTCTTGTTGCGGAGCACCGGCTCTAGGTGTGCGGGCTTCAGTAGTTGTGGCTTGCGGGCTCTGGAGCGCTGGCTCAGTAGTTGTGGAGCGCGGGCTTAGTTGCTCTGCGGCATGTGAGATCTTCCGCGACCAGGGCTCAAACCCATGTCCCCTGCATAGGCAGGCGGATTCTTAACCACTGCGCCACCAGGGAAGCCCCAAGGATTTCTTTTTAAAGGACTAGTTAATAGCTATAAAACATAATTATCAATCTAGTTTTTTGGTGTCAACTAATCCACGTAATTTTTTTTTTCTAGGCCTGATTATACAGTGACTGGTTGTAAGTCTAAATAATTCTGTTTTTGGATAATATGCCTATTATGAGTAATGTTAATAATGTGTTTTGTTTTTCCAGAAAGAAGAAATGATGTAAACCATTCACTATCCAGACTTTAAGGTCAAGGTGAGAAGGAAGGTCAGGAGGAACATGGCCTGGCCAAATATTTTTCAAAGAGGAGCTCTGCTCTCCCAGTTCAGCCATCATCATGTGGTGGTGTTCCTGCTCACCTTCTTCAGGTAAGTGGACCACTGAAACTCTTCTCTTGTTGTTCTTGTCCTTGTTTTCCTTTTGAAGGAGCTATTTATTGCATGTCAAGTGCTTAATGCAGTGATTGGCCTGGGCTAATCATGAGCTGGACCAGCTAGTCCTTCTGCAGTACCTTATGATAGCTCTAATACAGTGGTTCTCGAGGGTTGTCTTGCCCATATTTGGCAATGTCTGGAGACATTTTTAGTTGTCACGCTGGGGGAAGGGGTGCTACTTGGATCTAGTGGGTTGGGACCAGGGATGCTGCTAAACATCCTGTGCACGGGACAGCCCCCCACAATAGAGAATTTGGGGGGCCCAAAATATCAATACTGCTGTGATTGAAAAACCTTGCTCTAACATAAAGTCCTTTAATTGTTAAAACCAGGAGCTTGCGAACAAAGGATGTGTGTATTCAGGGAATGCTCTATGCCTCCTTGAGCAGTAAAGATGGTAGGAGACCTCTTTGAGGAACTTCGGTCACTCGTGTGAGAGCCCGACCAGTCAGTGTGACTGAAGAATCGTCCATGTCTGACTCAGTGGCCTTCAGTGGCTCTCTTTAGTGGTCTATAGATGACTTCAGCCAGGCTCTTTGGTGTTAAGGGCACGTTTTTCATAACCCTGTGACTCAACTATTTTGATTATTTCTTCTGAATACATTTTATTTATAATTAATCTTTATTGAAGCCACCGCAAATGATGATGATGGTTGTTTTATTTTTAAGGCAGAAACTAGGAAAATGGTTTTCTAATTATGTAAGAGTTGATAGGTAATTTTGGATGCTTGCTTTAGGGGAAATCCATTTGTGAGGGGTTGAGGGAGGCAACAGTATGAGGAAAAGACAGGCCCCAAGTAAAAAGCCACTGAATGGCTAGTGCAATGAGTGGCCAGTGGTTGGTAAAGACTTAAAATCCTTTACAGAACTGCAACCATGATTTAAAGGGGTTGCAGTCCATCACATCTCCATCTTCTAGGTCCAGAGACATGTTATGAGTGAACATGGGGGCTCATACTGAAGAAGACAAGTCAGTTGTTTCTTTGCTTAGCAGAGAGTGTCTCAGTGGATAGTTCTTATAAAGCAGTTTCTTTCCTCCCTCTTTCCCTCTCTCTCTCTTTCTTTCTGAATTTCTCTTTTTTAAAAGAAGAATTCCAAGTTGTATAAAACAAATGGGAATATATCTGTGATTTTATTGAATCTGTTTTTCTTTCATTCAGCTGTCTTTCTTCTCTCTTTTGTAGTTACTCGTTGCTCCACGCGTCAAGAAAAACATTTAGCAATGTCAAAGTCAGTATCTCTAAGCAGTGGACCCCAAGTGCTTTTAACAAGTCAATTGAACTGCCGGTAGAGGTAAGCGGAACGAAATGCTGGGGTGGATTTAAGAAGGGAACCACGCCCACCCATAAATTCTTCTAAGTTCTCTTTTGTTTCATTCATCCTTAGGATGGCTTACTATTTCCTATGGCATAAAATCCAAACTATTCTGCCTGATTTCTTAGCTTGCCCTGATTCAGGTCTGTTTTACCATTTCAACCAACTTATTTCTCACTGTTTTGAAATCACACATTTCTGGCTAGGCTGGTTTTTTCATCGAGTTTCACAAGTACCATGCTCATTTCTGCCTTTGAGATTTTGCCTGTATTCTTTTGTATGATCTTTCACCTTCCTTACACCCATCTAAATTTTGCTTTTTCCTTTGTGTCAAGATAAAATGCCACTTTTTCTATCAAATTTTTTTCCCAGCTTCTGCTGATTTTTTTCCCCTCCTGAACTGTGCACTGTAATATGCACTGCATATTACATAGTTTAATGTCGAGGTACTTGTGTACTTTATAATCATTTCACTTGTTTTTATCTTGTTTAAGTGACTTGAAGTCAGGGAGTCTGTATCCAGTTTTATATTCATTTTTGTTTGTTTGTTTTGTTTTTGTTCTTTGGCTGTGCCGTGTGGCTTGCGGGATCTTAGTTCCCCGACCAGGGATCGAATCCAGGCCCTGGCAGTGAAAGTGCCGAGTCCTAACCACTGGACCTCCAGGGAATTCCCTCTTATATTCATTTTGGACCAAGTAAATTCTTTGATGACTATTTGGAATGGAGATGCTATTCTTTTTTTTAAATAAATTTATTTGTTTTTGGCTGCGTTGGGTCTTCATTGCTGCGTGCAGGCTTTCTCTAGTTGCGGGAAGTGGGGGCTACTCTTCATTGTGGTGCACGGGCTTCTCATTGCGGTGACTTCTCTTGTTGTGGAGCATGGGCTCTAGGCTCGGCAGCTTCAGTAGTTGTGGCTCATGGGCTCTAGAGTGCAGGCTCAGTAGTTGTGGTGCACGGGCTTAGTTGCTCTGCAGCAGGTGGGATCTTCCCGGACCAGGACTCGAATGCGTGTTCCCTGCATTGGCAGGCGGATTCTTAAGCACTGTGCCACCGGGGAAGTCCTGGAGATGCTATTCTTTATGATGCCATATCTCAATACAAAAATCCATACCTGTCAAACTTTACTATGTTGTTTGAGCTCTACTTATGTGGAATTATAGGTATATGTTAATATGCTTTGCACTTTTTAAAATATTTATTTATTTTTGGCTGCGTTGGGTCTTTGTTGCTGCACGTGGGCTTTCTCTAGTTGCGGTGAGTGGGGGCTACTCTTCGTTGTGGTGCGCAGGCTTCTCATTGCAGTGGCTTCTCTTGTTGCGGAGCACGGGCTCTAGGCACATGGACTTCAGTAGTTGTGGCCCACGGGCTCAGTAGTTGTGGCTCACGGACTCTAGAGCGCAGGCTCAGTAGTTGTGGCACAGGGGCTTAGTTGCTCCGTGGCATGTGGGATCTTCCTGGACCGGGGCTCGAACCCGTGTCCCCTGCATTGGCAGGGGGATTCTTAACCACTGCACCACCAGGGAAGCCCCGCATTTTTATTTCTTAAAAATTATTTCCCCTATTTGGACCAATTCAAAATTGACAGAGATTCGAAGGTTATATGAATATACCCTGAAGTTTAAATAAGTTATTCAGTCAATGGCTTATTCAGTCTGTCTTGCACTGAGGATACAATCAATCAATCAGTCAATCAATAAAAGCCTAGAGGATTAAAGAAAGAAAAGAGCCTGTCCTCATGGAGCTGACATTGTAGTGGAAATGCTCTTGAACAGTTTTTCTGGAATTGAAGTTATCAGGGACTTTTTTTTTTTTTAATCAAGGACTTTTAAAAGGGAGGCTGTTAAGACTAGACAGCTACATTTCTTGACGGAGCCTTGACCAGTGTTGTGTGCACGGTAACTACGTCTGAATGATCATTAACTGACTCGTCACAGACCCTCAAGGTGAAGTGGCCTTAGAGAGATCATATGCCCTAACCTCTCAAATGGTATAGAATCCTTCTTTGTCATTATTGACAGATGACCACCTAGCTTCTGATTTAATACTTCAGGGAGAAGAAACTCCCTGTTTTCTAGGTGGACGATTACATTTTTATTTAACTCTCATTATTAGGAAGTTCTTTCTTATAGTGAGGTAAGAGTGTTCTGCTGTTTAATTTTGATCTTAGGTTTTATCCTGAGCTGTGCATACTAAGTTGATTCGTGCTGTAGGACAGCCTGTTAAATATTTGAGGAAAATCCGTCTCCCTAAATTTCTCATGTTGAGGCAAAACATCCCTGCTCCTTCGGCTGTAGTTTAGTGACACAGAGCACTAAATATGCTCTTTCAGGTACAGGCTGACCAATATATAGAATAATAGGATTTGATTTAGGCACTGAATTTCTGGTTATACAGCCTTTGTTTTTTAGGTGACTGGGTTGGAGATCCCCAGCGCCACCCCCAGGTTTGATGATTCACTAGGGGGACTCATAGGACTCAGCATATGACTCAAAACTGTGGTTTATTACAGTGAAGCATACCGAGCAGAGTCAGCAAAGGGAAAAGCACATAGCGTAAGGTCTAGAGGAAAGCAGGCAAAACCTTCCAAGAGTCCCTTTCCAGTGCAATAATATGGATGTGCTTAATTTTTCCAGCAGCAAGTCATGACAGCTCCGGTGAGATGTTGTCTACTAGGGAAGCCCATTAGAGACTTGGTGGCAGGGTTTTTACTGGGGCTAGTCATGTAGGCACCCTCTGCCTGGCACATATGAAAATTCCACATTCCCATAAGGAAAGCAGGTGTTCAGCACAAACCATATTGTTTGGACAGACAGTTTAGGTACAGGGAGCCACTCTTAGCAGGGAATGATGGGAACCCTCCCAAGATCCAAGTTTCCAGGGGCCAGCCTTTCAAGTAGGCCTTGTTAAGGGTACATATCAGGTCTGCTATGGTAACTCTTTCCTGCCAGTGACCGTGTCACATTATTAGCTTGTGTTGAACTTGCATTAATTTTCCTGCTGAGATATTTACTTACTTACTTATTCTAATTGCTGCTTATTGAAGTAGGTTTCACCATTCTGATCTTTCAGAACTATGTACTCAGTAGCTTGGATGGATTGATTATGTAGAAGTTGGGTTCTGACTTATCTTGGAGGTCTTTGTATTTCCATACCTGCCCTCAGAGAGAGCAGTGCCAACCTTCCACTCCCTTCTGTAGACTTTAAAATCCAGGTTTTTTCTTTCCTGAAGCCTGCTGCTGGGAGCAGAGTGGCTAGGGCAGTATGTACCTTTCACTCCTTCTGTGCTTCTGGGTCTGTAACTATCTTAACTCTAGCTTCCTTTGGAGACTTACTTTCTTGTCCAAAGTGGAAACGTTCTTAGAACCGGAAATATACGTAAAATGAGTCAACTCTAAAAAACATTTTGTTTATATATGTTTTTTAACATTTCTTAAGTGCCCTAAACAGCATCCTCAAAAAGTGCTTATTATAGCTTTCATGTTTATGCATAGCTATCTTAGGTGCTTTACAAAAAAATTAAGCAGACCCAGTCTGTATACCTTGAGATTTTATAATGGATCCCACTGACATGGGCAAACATTGGACATAGTAAGAGATCATGATATAAAATCTCTGTTTATAGATAACGAAGAGGAAATGGTCGAATCTAAGATTTGAGGACAACTTGATTGAAAATTGTGAACAAAAATTTGTTCCATTAAGTTAAAAAGTCATAACTCTCCAGACCCTTCCAGGGTGTAGGGAATAGTGTAAGAGTCTAAACTTCTCTCCAGGAGAGGAAAGCAGGATTCAAGGTGCCCTCAACATTCCAGCTCAACCTCGGCCACAGCTGCTCTTACTCAGATTCTCACAGCAACAGATACCTGACCCCTGAACACAAGTCAGCTTCAGCTTCCTCCGAGCTCCGCTTCAGGAAGCGCTTTCGTGTCAGTTTCCCCACCCCCATGCATAGCTATAGTTCAGTGATAAACATTCTCACTTAGGAAACCCACACTGTGACCTTTTGTGTTTCCTGGAAGTGCCCCAGTGTGTAGCGGTTGTCGTAGCTTAATGCAGGCCCTCCCCTGACAACACAAGAAAGGCCTCCACACGTACAGGCCGGTCCTTTCACATGGCAATTGTGCATATGTGCAGGCCAGCAGGTGAGATTTGAGCACCTTAAAGTCACTTTGTTGATGACCTTCAGGTTCATTTCATTCTCTTTTGAGGAAATATCTGCCAGATACCCAAATCTGAATAACTAGAGTTTGTCTGTCGGTCACTCTTACGAGTAAAAATGACTTTTCAGCTTGCGACTCACACAGTTTTCCTGAAGACAGTCATCTTCTCTCCTGTTCGTATAGCTGTATTATCGATGTTAACTTTCTTCGCTAGCCTTTTCTCTTTTATCCTATTTTCTGAATCTTTTTGTTAGTCCTGCTTTTTTTTTTTTAGTTTTGGGGTTTGTTTACACTTGTTAAGTAGGCAGTCAGAAGTGTATTTCAGCTGAATTTTAAACAGAGAAAAGCTCTTTGAAACCTGTCAGTTTTTGTGTCAGCCACACCTGCAGGGAGATTTTGGTGGCTTCTAGTAAGAGAAGAAAAAAAAAGAAAAAAACCCTGAAACTTGGAGCAGCTGCTTGAATGTGAGCTCCTCACACTGGTGTGTGCCCCCCAGGGCTTCATTCTGGGTCCTGTTGAGGCTGGATGGCATCAGGGATCAAAGATTGTGGTTAGAGAGGAAGGTGGCAAAATGACTCTAATTGGAGATATTTCGGGCCCCAAGTTGGCACACTGAAATACTGATGGGTCTCAGCCGTGTGGGCTGCTTTCTTATCGCTCATGAAAGCAGTGTGTGAGGGAAAGTAACAAGACTGTTGGCGTTAAGCCTCATGGAAGTGAGTCACAATGCTTTAGGATCACACTTTATATATTCTCTTACAATTTGGGGATTTTACTTTCTGTTAAAAGGTAGAGTGTATTTTAAGTTGCCGATTGTGATTTTTCTTTTTAATATTCCAAAGTCAAATTTTCTATAATAACCCATCTCAGAAATCATTTAGTATAACACCTTTTTGGTCTGCAGACCCCAAAGAGCTATGGGTTTGTATTTATGGAGACTTACTGTTTTAGAAATTAAAACCAAGACATTGAAGAAAACTACATTGGTTTTAAATTATTTATAAATGAACTAAATAACCTATAACATGTTAACATAAATAACATTTAGTGAAAAATGACTTTTTCAAAATGGAAAAAAATCACTTAATAAGGAGAGTGGCATTGATTTACATTTTTGCAAATCTCTTCGTGTCTGGCTCAGTAGAAGACAGTGGGTTTTCATGTCTGCTTCTGAATTCAGTCGCTTGCAGCTTGATCCTTTAAAGTATATGAAGAAAATTTGGCTTTCACAGATACATAGTAGGAAGGGGAGAAGTATTTTAATAGCCTTTTTCGTTAATTGTGGATATTTGTCTTTGATACTACATGAGAATTTGACAAGAGGCAATTTCTTAAAGGTTAGTTACAATGTGGAATCTGAAACTGTATTCATTAACTTTTTTATACACTTGCATTAAGATCCATTTGTCTGTCTTGTACTTTGAATGGATCCTGAAGTGACAGGCTCATTTCATTCTTCTCTGAGGAAGTATCTGCCAAATACCCAAATCTGAATAACTAGGGTTTGTTTGTCAGTCACTCTTTCAAGTAAAAAGGACATTCCAGCTTGCAGCTCAGACAGTTTTCTCAAGATAGCCATCATACTTTGGTGTGCATAAGTGCTGTATGCATATTTTCTGCTTCATCACACGAAATATTTTAAAAAATGTACTCAGGGGCCAGATTTAATAAAATCAATAATTTTTACTGCTCGACAAATATTTATTGAACGTCTAGCATGTGCCAAGGACATTCTTAAGTGAAATTGCCTTTGTTTTTTTTTAAACTGTGCGACATTAAAGAATACAGTGATTAATAGTACAGTTGTGGGGCTTCCCTGGTGGTGCAGTGGTTGGGGGTCTGCCTGCCGATGCAGGGGGCACGGGTTCGAGCCCTGGTCTGGGAGGATCCCACATGCCGTGGAGCAACTGGGCCCGTGAGCCACAACTACTGAGCCTGCGCGTCTGGAGCTTGTGCTCCGCAACGAGAGGCCGCTATAGTGAGAGGCCCGCGCACCGCGATGAAGAGTGGCCCCTGCTCGCCGCAACTGGAGAAAACCCTCTCACAGAAACGAAGACCCAACACAGCCAAAACTAACTAACTAAATAAATTAATTAAAAAAATATATATATATAATAGTACAGTTGTGTAACCGCCTTGATCCGTGCTAAGGCACAGGAGTTTTACCCACCATTGCTTTTGCACCATCAATGGAAAAGTTAAAGGGAAAAAGCAAATAACATTTTAGTGTTATGCAAATGATTTTGGCCTTGTGGACCTTTTTTGCATATGTGTTTCCTTATGTACAGAATGCTGATTTGCTCTTTTCAGTATCACCACCTGGTGATGCGGGGGTGGGTGGTAGTTGTGTGTGTAGGTGCTTTGGACCAGCGGGACTGACTGGTTCTTGTGTGACTGCAGATCTGGAGCAGCAACCATTTGTTTCCCAGTGCAGAGGAAGCCACTCTTTTCCTCGGAACACTTGACACCATCTTCCTCTTCTCCTATGCTGTGGTAAGTCTCAGAACTCTAGGCTTTTATGTTGAGGAAAAATGTAAAATTACTCCAAACCTTATGAAGTTGGCAAGGGATTTTGAATTTGCTGACTGAGGAGAGTTTATATTTTGTGTCCTTCCCATTCCTCTATTCCTCCATTCGACACATACTTTTTGAGCACCTAGCATGTGCCGAGCATGTGCCAGGTACTTTTCTAGTCGATGGGGAATTCATCAGTGAGCATCACAGGAGAAATCCCTTCCTTCATAAAGCTTATATTCTTTTTTAAGCTTCTCTTCTTGAGTGGGAGCTAAGGGAGACAAATGATAACAAAATGCTGTAAATAAGTAAATGACTGAGTGTATTCGAAGGTGGTAAGTGCTGTGGCAAAGAGCCAGGCCCGGGTTGGGGGGCAGGAGGGGGTTTGTCGTGTATGTAGGACAGCCAGGGAGGACCTCATGAAGAGCAGAGGCCTGAGTGTAGGTGGAGATTTCAGAGCCCTTCACATATAGATGATTTTTTATTTTTATTTTTTAAAATTTATTTATTTATTTGGTCGTGCTGGGTCTTAGTTGTGGCTCACTGGCTCCTTACTTGCAGCACGTGGGCTTCTTAGTTGCGGCAGGAGGGCTCCTAAGTTGCAGCTCGCAGGCTCCTTAGTTGTGGCATGCGAACTCTTAGTTGCAGCATGCATGCGGGATCTAGTTCCCTGACCAGGGATTGAACCCGGACCCCCTGCATTGGGAGTGTGGAGTGTTAACCACTGGACCACCAGGGAAGTCCCGTAGATGATTTTTTAAATTATGAGACTGGATGAAAATGGTCAGGAGAGTTGATAAGGACAGGGAGGAGGTAGGAAGACTGAGCCGGGGCTGGGGCGTTTCCAGTATTTCGAGGTGGGGAAGATGAGGGGTGGGCCAGGGAGGCTGAGAGGGAGCAGGAGAACCGTGAGAGGGTGGCATCGTCCTGGGAGCAGAACCGGGACAGCCGGGGCCAGCTCTGGCTGAGGGAGTATCCTGGGATCGGGCAGCCAGAGTCTCTGTCTGGCCTTACGGAGTGTCTGTGGTGGCTGCTGAATTAGAGTGGTGGTGGCCATAGCTGGAGCTGTGCCCCCGGGGGAGCAGTCTGACCTTTTCTCCCCAGCATCTTACTGTTTATCTTTAAAATGTGTCCAGTTATAGGGCTTCCCTGGTGGCGCAGTGGTTGAGAGCCCGCCTGCCGGTGGAGGGGACGCGGATTCGTGCCCCGGTCTGGGAGGATCCCACATGCTGCGGAGCGGCTGGGCCCGTGAGCCATGGCCACTGGGCCTGCGCGTCCGGGGCCTGTGCTCCGCACAGGAGAGGCCACAATAGTGAGAGGCCCGCGTACCGCAAAAAAAAAAAAAAAAAAAAGTGTCCAGTTATAAAAAAGCCTTTTAGGTATAAATGTGCAGGTGATGTGAAACGCTGGGTGAAAGTCCCAAAGTAATCTCCAAATGTTTATTTGGGCGGTTACTAGAATATCTTTTCTTTGAAGAGGAAACTTACAGGCATAGTTGGAGCAGATCTTGGATCATTTAGCCTAGCTTCTCAGGACAGCCTTTTTTTTTTTTTTAATTGGGGTATAGTTGTTTTACAATGTTGTGTTAGTTTCTACTGTACAGTGGAGTTCCCTGTGCTATACAGCAGGTTCTTATTCGTTATCTATTTTATACATATTAGTGTATACATGTCAATTCTAGTCTCCCAGTTCATCCCACCCCTCTCCTCCTGCTTTCCCCCCTTGGTGTCCATATGTTTGTTCTCTACATCTGTGTCTCTGTTTCTGCCTTGCAGACCAGTTCATCCATACCATTTTTCTAGATTCCACATATATGCGTTAATATACAATGTTTATTTTTCTCTTTCTAACTTACTTCACTCTGTATGACAGTCTCTAGGTCCATCCATGCCTCTACAAACGACCCAATTTCGTTCCTTTTTATGGCTGAGTAATATTTCATTGTATATATGCACCACATCTTCTTTATCCATTTGTCTGTCAGTGGACATTTAGGTTGCTTCCATGACCTGGCTATTATAAATAGAGCTGTAATGAACATTGGGATGCATGTGTCTTTTTGAATTATGGTTTTCTCTGGGTACATGCCCAGTAGTGGGATTGCTGGGTCGTATGGTAGTTCTATTTTTTTTTTTTTTTTTGCGGTACCCGGGCCTCTCACTGATGTGGCCTCTCCCGTTGCGGAGCACAGGCTCTGGACGCGCAGGCCTAGCAGCCATGGCTCACGGGCCTATCCGCTCTGTGGCACGTGGGATCTTCCTGGACCGGGACACGAACCCGTGTCCCCAGCATCGGCAGGCGCAGTCTTCAACCACTGCGCCAGCAGGAAAGCCCTATTTTTATTTTTTTAAGGAACCTCCATACTGTTCTCCATAGTGGCTGCGGGAATTTACATTCCTACCAACAGTGCAAGAGGGTTCCCTTTTCTCCACACCCTCTCTAGCATTTGTTGTTTGTAGATTTTCTGATGATCAGGCCAGCCTTTTCTGTACAAAATCCCAATATAGGATCGCTTGGCTTTGGCTGGAGCACTCCCAGTGATGCTTCTCCTTCAGCCTTAGAAGAGGCTGTGTCGTCTCATGGAACCACTAGCTCACCACCACCAACTAGCTATGATAAGCTTTGTATCAAAATGGAATTTAACCTTTTTTTTGATACTTAGTTTCCTTACCTACAGAGTTATGATGATACAGAATTATGATGATAATAGTTGTCTATAGGATTAAATAGGTTTAGGAGATAAAAGATAAATGCCATGAAAAACCAGTGATCATAACTCTTTATATTGAGCTGCATTTCCTTCTGTAACTGCCAGGTATTGTGTGGACCTTTGGAACAATACAGAATAAATTGGTTGCCTAATCTGAAACATAATTGAGAGATTTTCTTCACCACCAACCCCCCCCTTATATGTATAGTATAAGACCATGTGAATTGGAGCTATAGAACATAGACTCTTCTCTAATGTTTGCGGGTACCTCTTTTGATGTAGTGAAAGCTTGACAATAATGAGGGAGAAACATTTATTATGCCGTTTATCATCTAAATTTTCTCTAATATAGATATATTTATACAGCTATATTATATTTATAATGTAGTCAATTTATGAGAAACACTTGTATCTGAATTTAGGTATTTAGTCAAGACATTTATTCATTTTACATATTTGTGGAAGAAACCTAAAGTGTGTTGCCCTTAGCTTTTTGGCTGCCTTGCTGCCATGATCTCGGCATTTTAATTCCTGCCACTCAGTGGGAGGAGAGCAGAAGGCAGAACATTTGTGCCTCTCTTCAACTGATTATTGTCTCTGCCTCCGTGCTCTCCTTGCCTCGTGATGTCATGAAACCCAAGGATCAGATTAAGCAGGCAGTGCATGTGCCCCCAAAGCTTCTGTTCTGCAGGACACGTAACATCTTAATTCAGAATGCAAATGCCTAAGAGGAATCCCTTTGGGAAAGCAGGTAACTGATTTTTAGGAGTTCATCTGTTCTAGAAGAGGAAATATATTTGTGTGCTTGTTTTATTAGAATTATTCTTTGTGTTTTTTTTTCTTTTCTTTTCAGTCTCTTAGGCAGTTAGGGGATCAAATAGAATGGAAATTTGCACTGAATTGTACTGTCTTGGTGCATGAAGTATTTACAGTATAGTGTGCAGAAACAATTGTCATTTCCTGAAATGTTAGTGAAAGTGATTTAGACGGCTAGGCTAGGCAGGAGAATGAGATTTAATTTTTGTGTTTTGTTTGCCTCGCCTTGTTTGCTTTGGAATGCATTTCACTTTTTCCAGGCTGTGTTGTTATCCAGAGCTATAAAATAAAATGCTTTATTTTTAGGGCCTTTTCATCAGTGGTATCGTTGGGGATCGGCTTAATTTGCGATGGGTTCTGTCTTTTGGCATGTGCTCCTCTGCATTAGTGGTAAGTTGAAAGGTGTTATTCTTATTACTATTACTGTTGTCTCAGCCAGGTATTTTACCATCCAAGCAGTCCCCCACTTCTGTATATAGAGTAGAATAGAAAAATTAATCTTCAGTGTTCTAATCCCTTCTGTGCCTTTTCGCTTAGGTATGTCCTTAAAGTATGACTTCAGTCATGCCCCTTGCTTGATTCTCAGTCACCAGCAAAATCAAAGCATAACTTGCCTGGCATCCAGTGCCCCCGAGAACCTGGTCCCAGCCCGCCTCTACAGTCATGTCCTGTGCTTCACCTCTCTGCACTCCCACATCAAACTATCAATACCTTTTGTGGCCCTAACATATCCTGCTTCCTTCTACCTCACGGCTATCGTTCCTGCTGTTCTTCCTGCCTTGAATGCTCTCTGTTCAGCTCTTGATAGTATAACTCAGCGTCTCCTTCAAGTCATTGGCCAAATGACTCTTGTTTCATTATGGCTTACTTTACCAGCCCCACTCCCGGAAGTCATCCTTCCCTGTCCTGAGCTCCCGTGCCTGGATTTCTTTGAAGGCACTTCTCTTGTCTGCTGCTCAGCCTGCTTGTTTCTGTGTCGGTCTTGCTTTCCCTAGGAGCCTGCAGTGGGGTGATTAAGACCACAGACTTCCCCAGACCTGCACCGCCTGGGTTTCAGTCCTTCCCCGGGAGTGTCCAGCTACGGTTTCTGTGTGCTTTAGCCTCCCCTTTTGAATACCTCCACCTGGGGTTGCAGTGAGGGTTCTGTGTGTTACTATGTGTGGGGCATTTGGAACAGTGGCTGGTGTATTGAGTGCTATAGAGGGCAAGATCCATATTTGATTCATCTTTATTTGCTTACAAGCATCTGGTGATAAATTTTTGTTGATTGAATGAAAGCATGGAGTTTAGTTAGACTCTATTATTGTTTTTCAATGTCTGCCATTTGTGTATGGGGAAAAACTTCTTTTTCTATTTCAGAGATTGAAGCACTTTATTTATTCACAAGCTGCTCACCCACACATATATACATACTATTTTTAAACCTGTATACATACTTTCTTGTTTGTTTGTTTTTTTACGTTTTTTGAAAAATTGAAGTATGTACATAAACTCAATAAACTCACCCTTTTTAGTGTATACTCCTGAATTTTGACAAGTGAGTATAGTTGTGTAACTGCCACCCTTCCTTCTGCCCCCAGCCTCTGGCAGGCACTGACTGTTTTTCTGTCGTTATAGCTTTGCTCATTCCAGAATGTCATATAACTGGAGTCATACAGTATTAGACATACCAGTTTGAAACCCATGCCAAGTATTCCCGAAGGAGACTGACTACAAATAAAATGCCCACGCCGAGCAGAATGCCTGGAAAAAAGCAGTCCTTTGATGAATGCCACCAAATGATTGAGCCAATCACAAGTTACGCCAATGCACTTATTAGGCACGGTGTTAATAATAGCTGGCGCTTTCTGGTCCGCGTGATGTGCCTGGGCTGTTCTAACGATATTTAAACATGTGAAGTCAGGTAGTCCCCAGAGCTGTCTTCCATAAACAAGAGGAAAGGGAAATAATGTAAAAAGAGGTCCAACAATCGGGACTTAACCTTTTAGAGTTGAAGATGCAAGTTGGAAGGATGGTCCTCGCTGTGTTTTACGCTCTTTGCCATCTCTGCCTCTCTGGTGGGGGTGGTTTGGTGGTGGTCTCACTCAGCACTGCTCTGGGCGGGAGCATCTGAAGAGTTGGCCACACGTCTCTCAGGCCCCAGACATTGACTGTATCTTTCATATAGAGTCTTTAGTCGGGGTGTCCACAAGGATGTTACATGTGTCTTTTTCTTTCTTCTTCTCTAAGGTGTTTGTCTTTGGCACTCTCACAGAATGGCTGCATTTCTACAACAAGGGGCTATACTGTAGCCTGTGGATCGTGAATGGCCTGCTGCAGTCCACTGGTTGGCCCTGCGTCGTTGCTGTTATGGGCAACTGGTTTGGGAAAGCTGGGTATGCCACTTCCTCCTCCTTTCATTTCTCTACTTAAGTAGTTTTAATATGGGATTGTTCAAGACTTGTCAGAGTCAATGCACTTGATCCCTTCGACACCACCCACGTCTTCCCTCTATTTTAGAAAGTTTAGAGCAGCCGGGAGAGGAGGTTTCATGTCAAAGTACATTGGAAATAATGTGGACCCTAGATATGGTCTAGCCTGTGGGACTCATTCACAGCAGTCTCCTGGCCATGGTCAGATATTGAGTGTGGCTAAGGCCATACGTCTCAAATTTTTTTTTTTTTAAATCTTCCCTTTAGAGAACATAAATAACACACCATAATAACAAATCTCACATGCCATCTCATCATGTGTCTTCCTGTGGGTTTTGCTTTCCCTTTTTTTGAGACTCAGTGATCTAGTTTAACCTTCTTAAAGATAAGGAAACTGAGGCCAGAAGTTATCCATAGGGCTTGCCCTAAGGTCACAGAGCAAAGGCTTCAAGAAGATGCAGATGGGGCTTCCCTGGTGGCGCAGTGGTTAAGAATCCACCTGCCAGTGCAGGTGACGCAGGTTCAAGCCCTGGTCCAGGAAGATCCCACATGCCGTGGAGCAACTAAGCCTGTGCGCCACAACTACTGAGCCTGCGAGTCACAACTGCTGAAGCACGCGCACTCTAGAGCCCATGCTCCACAACAAGAGAAGCCACCGCAACGAGAAGCCTGCGTGCTACATCAAAGAGTAGTCCCCCCCCCAAAAAAAAAAAAAAAATAGTCCCCGCTCGCCACAACAAAAGAAAGCCTGCACGCAGCAATGAAGGCCCAACGCAGCCAAAAATAAATAAATAAATAACAAAAAATAAAGTTCCCTTTTTAAAAAAAAAAAAAAGGAAAATGCAGATGAAGAATGCCAAACTTTGGGGCTTAGTTAAGTTGGCCATTTTTTCCATAAACCTTTAAGTACTTATCAGTTGTATGTGAGTTTGTGTGTGTGTGGCGGGGGCCATGGCTTGAGGATGGGCACCTACTGCCACTCAAGAAGAACCATACTTAATTTACAGGATAGGAAATAAATTGAGCTACCCAAAGACCTGGCTTTGTTGTTTATTGTTGTTTGTGGCACTCTGCCTTTGTTGTTTATCACTGTTTATGACACTCTGCCTTTAGGAATACTGTTAATTTGGATTTCTATCATTTGTCCTGGATAAATATTTATGTGTTGTGAGATGCACATTTATTTCATCGATGGCTCTATGTTTTTTGTTTGTTTACTCTTTTACGTAGGGACCAGTGTGCACAGCAGGCATTATCCACCCGCCGCGGTGATCAGTGCATGCTTTGACCAACTCCTCTCGGTTTTCCAGCTTCCCCAGTCTCATAGTAGGAGTAGAGGTGCTTGCTGGCTAATGATCTCTGTATTGTTGTGAAAGTTCACCTGTAAAATGCCTTGTGGTTAGAATCAGCACCGCTTAATGAGAATGCTCTGATTATGTTCAGTGTGCTAGTGATTTCCAGTTCTTTCCAACTCTAGTGTCACTGGTTTAACAGAATTGATTTTCGGAGGTACTCATTCCCCTGGGATACTTTAGTTTTCTTTTGGAGTAGGAGATGCTGTCTGCTTGTGTGTTATTTATTTTTATTAAGATTTTTAACATAACTTCTTTCCAAGCGTGATTTTTGAAAATTATACAAAGGTTACTTGATTATTGTAACCAAACTAGATAATATAAATGAACATAGAGAAGTAAAGGTAAAACCACCTGAAATCCTGTCACTTCAAGGATAATCACTTTGACTTGTATAATTTTGAGATAATCCTTATCTGAACTTTTATAAATTGGGTGACACTTGGTGGTAGGTGGCAGTGACTGGGTAGGCTGACCTTGATTATTTCTCTGGCTCAGTCACAAATTCAAGAAAGCCATTACAGTTTACTTTCGAAAGTAAGACAGCTTGTTTTTAAGCAAATAACACTAGTAATTGAAATCAATGATGCATTGCCTGACACACAGTGACTCTTCCTGTGAAATGTAACAATAAACCATGAAGTACCAATAAAACTATGATAACTTAAAGTCACAATTGTTTTCAGCCAGTTTCTTCTGAAATCATGTCTTTGGTCAGCCAGTGTTATTCAGACCCTCTAGGACGCTCTTGGTAGGTTTGTGATCCACTGAGGACGTTGCCTTGGAAAGCTATTACCTTGGCTGAATCGTGTCCCTCCTCCCGTTGTTGGGGTCATAGTTTTTTAAAACACATTGAGGCAGGTAGTACTAGTAGGTACACCCTTGCAGGCCCAAACTGTCAACTCTGTCACTGCACTCATTCCTTTGAGGAGCACAGCGCTTTCCAGATGAGAGCCCTGAGCCTGGGCTGGGACTTGCTGGAGATCACCCAGCTGGAAGTGGCAGAGCTGGGACTTCTGAAAAGACTTTTTCACTGTTAAATGTTGTCTGCCTGTTCATTTCTAAGATTCCTTCTGTCTCAGTGAGGTTATAAAAACGTTGAAAGAGCTGAAGAACCTAGACCTAACACCGTGTGTTATTGATATGTATTAAGTAGAATAAAATACAAATTTTTTTTGTTGTTGTTGTTTGTTTGTTTGTTTTGCGGTACACGGGCCTCTCACTGTTGTGGCCTCTCCCGTTGCGGAGCAGAGGCTCTGGACACGCAGGCTTAGTGACCATGGCTCACGGGCCCAGCCGCTCCGCGGCATGTGGGATCTTCTCGGACCGGGGCACGAACTCGTGTCCCCTGCATCGGCAGGCGGACTCTCAACCACCGCGCCACCAGGGAAGCCCACAAATTTATTTTTTAATATTAGTTTTAAAAATGTAACACATACATTTTTAAAAAAATAAATTTATTTATTTATTTATTGATTTATTTTTTGGCTGTGTTGGGTCTTTGTTGCTGCGCGCGGGCTTTCTCTAGTTGTGGCGAGCGGGGGGCTACTCTTCGTTGTGGTGCGCTGGCTTCTCATTGCGGTGGCTTCTCGTTGCGGAGCACGGGCTCAAGGTGTGCGGGCTTCAGTAGTTGTGGCACATGGGCTCAACAGTTGTGGCTTGCGGGCTCTAGAGCGCAGGCTCAGTAGTTGTGGTGCATAGGCTTAGTTGCTCTGTGACATGTGGGATCTTCCCGGACCAGGTCTCAAACCCGTGTCCCCTGCATTGGCAGGTGGGTTCTTAACCACTACACTACCAGGGAAGTCCTAATACACAAATTTAAACGTTAAAAAAATTAATTTTTCTTAACTGCTTTTTTTTTTTTTGTCTTTTTCTTTTTTCAGCAGCCCTACTGCCATTGCCTATGTCCAGAGCTAGTTGTTTTTCTCCAGGACTGTTGTAATAGCTAGTTTCCCTTCCATAGACTCTTCATCCACATATCCATTTTTTTTTTTGATGGCCTTATTGAGGTATACAATATGCTGCACATGTTCAAAGGGTACAGTTGGATGAGTTTTGGCATGCATGCACCTGTAGAAGTATCATCACAATTAAGATCATGACATATCGATCACTCCCAAAGTTTCCTCATGCCCCTTGGTAATTCCTCCCTCCCACTGCCGTCTCCAGTCAACCACTGATTTGCTTTCTGTCACTTTAATCTGAATTTTCTAAAATTTTATATAAATGGAATCACGCAGTGTGTCTTCTTGACTGTGTTCTTCCACTCGGCACAGTAACGTTGAGGTTAATTCATGTCTGCATTCCTTTTTATAGCTGAGGAGTCATCCATTATATCACAATTTATCTGTTCACCTATTGGTGAACATTCAGGCTTTTAGTTTTCGGCTTTTACTAGTAAAGCTACTGTGAATATTTGTTGATGAATCCTTGTATGGACATATGCTTTCACTTCCCTTGGATACATACCTTGGAGTAGGATGGCTGGATCATATGATAGGGGTGTGTTTATCTTTTTAAGAAACTGGCAATTTCTTCTAAAGTGGTTGAACCATTTTACATTCCCACCAGCAGAGTATAAGGATTCTAGGTGCTATACATCCTTGTCAACACTTGGTATGCTCAGTGTGTTTTGATTTTAGCTATTCTAGTTGGTGTGTAGTGATACCTCCTTGTGGTTTTAATTTGCATTTCCCTAATGTCTGATGATGTTGAGCATCTTTTCATGTGCTTATTTGCATCTTATTTATTTTTAATTTTTTTAATTTTTTGGCTGTGTTGGGTCTTCGTTGCGCGCAGGCTTTCTCTAGTTGCAGTGAGCGGGGGCTATTCTTGGTTGCGGTTCATGGACTTCTCATTGCAGTGGCTTCTCTTGTTGCGGAGCATGGACTTTACGCGCGTGGGCATCACTTGTTGCAGCACACAGGCTCAGTAGTTGCGGCACACGGGCGCTAGGGCGCACGGGCTCAGTAGTTGTGGCTTGCGGGCTCTAGAGCACAGGCAGTTGTGGCACACGGGCTTAGTTGCTCCGTGGCATGTGGGATCTTCCTGGACCAGGGATTGAACCCGTATCCCCTGCATTGGCAGGCGGATTCTTTTTTTTTTTAATATAAATTTATTTATTTATTTAATTTATTTTATGGCTGCATTGGGTCTTTGTTGCTGCACTCAGGCTTTTTCTAGTTGTGGTGAGCGGGACTACTCTTCGTTGCAGTGCACGGGCTTCTAATTGCGGTGGCTTCTCTTGTAGCGGAGCATGGGCTCTAGGCACGCAGGCTTCAGTAGTTGTGGCACGTGGGCTCAGTAGTTGTGGCTTGTGGGCTCTAGAGCGCTGGCTCAGTAGTTGTGGCGCACGGGCTTAGTTGCTCCATGGCATGTAGGATCTTCCCGGACCAGGGCTCAAACCGTGTCCCCTGCATTGGCAGGCGGATTCTTAACCACTGCGCCACCAGGGAATTCCGCATCTTATTTTTTGTGTGTGTGAAGTATTTATTAAAATCTTTTGCCCCTTTTTCAGAAACTTTGTATTTGAGATTATTGTAGATTTATACTCTTTAACATTTTATTGCATTGTCTATTTTTCACCTTATTGAGTTTTGAGAGTTCTTTATATTCCAGTGACAAGTCTTCTGTCAGATAAATGATATCCAAATAGTTTCTCCCAATTTGTGGCTTGTCTTTTTAAATTCTCTTAATGGTGTTTTTCAGTGAGCCCCAAATTGAACTTATAATAAAATCTTAGAGTTAGAAGAGACCTACCTGATGTTTTGCCATTTGGGTGTACTTTAAAAAAACGTTAAAGTAGAATATTGATTCTTTGTAATGCGAACCTGCACTATTTTGGCCATTTTGTATTTGAACTGCACATAAAATCCCTTCTGATTCTATTGTCTTCTGTTTTGCACTGTTCCCATCATAGACGAGGAGTTGTTTTTGGTCTCTGGAGTGCCTGTGCCTCAGTGGGCAATATTTTGGGAGCATGTCTAGCTTCTTCCGTTCTGCAGTATGGTTATGAGGTAGGTGTTTCTTTCTAGCTTTTTCTTGAGTATATAAATATATTTTCTATTTTAGGAAATAATCCTGTGACCATTTAAAATGACCTAGAGCTATGTCTGGGTGGGGCAAGGTTTGTATTAAGAGTGGACAAACTCTTGGTAAATTCAAACATGTTAAAAAATTAGTCATGGAAAACCAACCAAATCTAAAGACATATCGGTTGGGGAAAAGTATTTGCAACTCATGTTACAGATAAAGAGCTAATTGCCTTAATATATAATGAATGCCCACAAATTGATAAGAAAAAGACCAACACACAGAAAGAAAGGTAAAGGATTTGACTCTGTAGTTCATGAAAAGGAAATAGAAAGGGCTTGTAAACATACGGCAGGGTATTCCACTTCACTCAGAATTTATTCCTTCATTCAGTAAATATTTTTAAGCTCCTCTAAGTGCCCCAAGGCAGTAAAGAATAGAGCCCTGACCAAGAGACAAAAATCTCTACCCTTATGGAGTTTAGGTGTAGTCGGCAGAGAAATGCAAATTAAAACTACACTGTAAAAAAAAAAGAAAAGAAACGACACTGTATACTTATTATATTGGTAAAAACCCCAAAGCTTGGTAACATGTTTATGAGGATGTGACAAAACAGGCATTGCAGATGGGAGAGTAAATAACCCCTCTTGGGGTCAGTATGGTCTATCAAAATTATAATGGCTCTCACCAAGCAGTTCCACATCTGTGAATTAATCCCATTGGTGAATATACTTCAGCATGTACAGAGAGATACATCTACAAGGTTATTTACTTCAACATTATTTGTAATAGCAAAAGATTGGTAACATGTCAACCAAAAGGGAAATAGTTACACTAAGGAACTCCTATTCAGTGGAATGCTGTGCAGCTGTGAAATAGAATTATGCAGCCCTAATGTCCTGACAGGGAAACAGCTCAATGGTGTGTTAAGTGAAGAAAGCAAGGGTGCATAACCGTGTGTGTTGAATGCTGCCATTTGTGTGAAATGGAGGAAGAATTAAAGAGTATCTATTGTATTGGCTTGTATGTTTCCAAAACAATCTCTGCAAAGTAAAAATGAAATAACAGTGCTTATATGTGGAAAAATGAGAATTGAATGGCTGGGAGAAGGGATGGGAGGGAGGGTTTAACTATACATCTTCTACTTTTTGTTACTTGAATCATTGTCAACCTATTGCCTGTTCAAAACCCTAATAATTAAAAGTAAATTGCTCTTTTGAAAAGTAAATTGCTCTTTTGAAAAGCAGCAGATACATTTTTAAGCTGCTCACCAAGTGTTTGGTCCCTGAAGAATTCTGGTCTAGTTAGGGCCAGTGGGAAGTCCTTCCTGTGTTCACATTCACCTTTTCCCAGGTTTCTTAGCTTCACACCTGGATTGTACTAATTGGCTCAGATGGGAATTTCAGTTCGCCCTACGTGCTGCTCCCAGATTTGACTTCTGGCAAAACTAATTTTGTCACCTGTCTCTCTGCATCAGGCTCCACTCTTAAATAAAATAATATTCAGCGATGCAGCCTGGCTCTTGAGTCTTTCATCTGGATAGCACCTTTCCAAGTCAGTGTTCTTCCCTGTTACCCCCAGCAGAAGCCCTCAGCTCCCACCATGCAGAAGGCTTTCCATCTCCCTCCCACCTGGTGCCTTTGCCTCAGCCGTGCCAGGAAAGGTGGTCAGTTGCTATGATTTTCAGCTGCTCCCTAAAGCATTGTCTCCCTCCTTCAACCTCTTTAGCTGTTTCCTTCTTCTGAATTCAGTTCCTCTGTTTGTTTCCTATTAGGACTGGGCCTTCTCATTTATCAGCTACATGCTGCCTTATACTATTATTTTGTGTACTGTTTAATCCTCTCAACTGGAAAATATCTTTGAGGGCAGATACTGTCTTTTGTAGGAGGCCGAGTAGTGTAAGGATTATTACTTTTGGAGCTAGTTCTGATTTCATGATCGTAATAGTACCACTCAGTGTCCCGTGGACCTCAATTATCCTCTCTGAGTCCCATAGAGTCACTGGGAAAAACTTGTGAGAAAACACAAGTAAAACACTTAGCTCAGTGCCTGGCACAGGCTAGGCGCTCAGCGCTCATTTCCTTTCCAGTCGCCCTGTCCTCCCCCCGTGTGCCTCTAATGAATGTGCTTTTAATGAGCATCTCAGATGCGTCAGGAACACCTTTCCCTTCCCCCTCCAGTATGCCTTTCTGGTGACGGCGGCTGTGCAGTTTGCTGGTGGGATCATCATCTTCTTTGGACTCTTGGTATCACCTGAAGAAATTGGTGAGAAGCTGCTCTTCTACTCAGAACGTCTTACTATTATAGGCAAAGAGAAACCTGTGGCCAGAACAGCCTATCTCTTTCTTCCTAGGAGAACTGTGAGCTCCTTTCAGTGAATGCAAGGAGCAGTATTGCTGTTTGTATCCTGTTGACGCTGCGGCCTCTCCTGGCACAGCTGCAAATGTTTGAGGCAGTGAGGCTCACCTTTTTATAGATTCAGGGAAAACTCATCATTTGCAAATGGGTTTTATAATGGAGATGCTGGCTAGAAATTAGCATGGATGTATTTCAAATTTCACTTCTTGAGACAGATTTCTTTTCCTTCATAAAAATAATTTAGTGTGATACTTATCTGTGGTTAAATACAGAATGTGTACAAGTGAAACCACAGAAGCAGATAGATGTATGATTCTTCTATCTTTTGAGTATACTAAAGAGACATGTCAGTTTAAGAGCACGTAATTAATGGTGTTTTTGGTATTATGTAAGAGAGATACTGTGATGTAGCTGAAAAAGCTTTGCTTTGAAGCCAGGTCAAGGAGAATTAGAGGCCTGGTTTGTGGCTCATTAGCTGTGTGACCTTAATTGACCTTGGACTCTGAACCTTAGTAGCTTCTTCTGTAAAATGGAAATAAAGATAACATGGACCCCGTAAGTAATGATGCATGCAAAGCACTTAGCCCAGTGCTGGGCACCTGGAGGGCCCTCTGTAAACATGGATGTCACTCTTGTTGTAGGTCTCCCAGGTATTGAGGCCGAAGAAAATTTTGAAGACGACTCACACAGGCCATTGATTAGTGGTGCTGAAAATGAAGATGAAGCTGAGCCTAATTATTCAATCCAAGAAGACAAGACTATTACCCAAGTCAAGGCGATAAGCTTTTACCAGGCTTGTTGCCTTCCCGGAGTTATAGCGGTAAAGCCTGTTCAAATCTCCTTACCACAGCCAGTGAGATGTTATAGCCGGGATAGTAACTCTGCCTGGGATAAAGCATCTTGAAGTATTTCGCTTCTCTCTGAGACTTTATTTTAGGAATATATGTTCAGAGGAATAGTGAATATTGGCCCTCAGCTTGTTTCTGTATTGGCACCACTTGAAGTTTTATCTGAAATCTAATGCAGGGTTTGGCAAAACCTTTTCTGTACAGAGCCAGTTAGTAAATGTTTTCAGCTTTGGGGGCACCATACAGTCTCTGCCACAATCGCTCAACTCAGTAGAGGAAAGGAGTCCATGGACGATACGGAACAAATGGGCCTGGCCGTATTTGGCCCGTGAGCTGGAATTTGCTGACCGTGGTCTAGCCTTCGAGTAAGAAGGCAAAATTGATATTTTAAAATATATACCTTTTGGCCTGTTGAAGTCTTATAGAATTATAAATAGCCCAAGAGAGGTTTGAGTGGTTCGTTAGGTCTGTTTGATTTGCCTATATCCTTACTATTCTAGGGGAAAAAAAGTTTTCCCTTCTGTTAAAGGTCCAGAGCAGAATACTCCACAGCATTTCCTGGTAATGCATTCCAGTGTTTCCGCAACCTTTACAGTTAGGTTTTTTCCTAATGTCTGAACTGAAGCCCTTCTGCTGCAGTTTTTCTGTCTTGGTGTTTCGGGCGCTCTAGCATAGGAGTGGAAGTTAAGAGGCCTAGGTTCTGTTGCCAGCTTACCCATTAACTAGGCCTGGGGTAAGTCACTCAGCCCGTCCTCGTGTCTCAGTTCCCCTTCCTATGGACAGAAAGCCTACCAGTCCTCCCTGGAGTCTGTAACACTGGGTTATTGTATTGTGAATAAGCACCTTTTTTATTTTATTGTGTAATGGTGCTTTATGAACGTAACCCGTCAGTAAATTCAGAGTCTGCAGGTTGTCCTATTTCATACTTTCCAGTTCCCTTCTACCTGCCCCCAAGCTAAGAGAACTGACATTTACAAACAAGATAGTTTAAGCGTGAGTTAAAATTTAAGTGTAAGTTCCCACAAGTCTTCAACCAAAAGATGATGTGTAATACAAGGGAAATGCAAGTTCCTTTGGGCCTGTTCTTATGCTAATGATCAGTATTTTTTAAAGTAGTTATTAAAATGTTCTGCTGGTAATAGGTTAATTTCTGAGACAGAACTTAGATTTGTTGTGACTAAACGTGGCCCTCTTTTGCTATTGCTTTGTGTTTCACAAGCTATTGTTCCCTGCCACGGGCAGGGTGTAAAGGAAATCCAGTTAACTTAATTCCTTTGTCTTTGTGGCAGGCTGTCTGGACAAAATGCACTCATGATTGGGATTTGGCTCTCTAGGGGGTGGCTGCTGCCCTGCCTGGGAAGCTGCTTTAAAACAAGTGATACCTAGGGAATAACTGGCAGCTCCAGGGAAAAGAATATACTAGCCAGACACCCTTTGAAGTCAGTCTCTCTGTTCCTCCCCCTTTTTCCTTTGATGCTAAATGTCAGGATTTCCTGGTAATAATGTGTTGAATATAGGATTCTCAGCCCCGCTGCCATCTTAAGGCAGCTGTAACTTTCATTCCTCAACCTAGAGCCACAAGACCCATGACGATCCTGTTCTTTCACTTTTGACTCAAAGCTTGTGGAAACTACAGCGTGAAAGTAGTTTTCATGTTGATGCTTTTCTTAAGACCTTGGAACCGTAGTCCAGTCCCATTGCTTTGCATTGTCCATAATGTTAACTTCACAGGAAGTAGAGCCAAAAATAAAGGCTGTGATGTTACTGGAATCGTTTGCATATGGTTAGTGCTAGTCAGTGGCATGAATACCTTTTATCTTTATCCATATAAAGAAATATGAGTATGTGCCCTGCCTTGCAGGTTCGAAACACTGGTTTGCTTCTACCAGAGAACTGAAAGAAGAAAGTGGGGGGACAATTAAGGAGTAGTCCTATGTGTTTTTTATCCCAAGGCCTACTGTACTGCCTTTCTAGACGCCAAGGGGGAATGAAGAGAAGAGGGAGACTGGGTAAAGTCAGGCAAATAGGAATTTGTAGAAACATTTAATTTGAAAATCAGGTACTATTCGCCCCGAACTCCTCTGTTTTGTTTTGTTGTTTAATTACATTTACATGGTAGTTATGTTGTGCTGTTTGTTCCTTACTGGTAGTTGGATGTTTTTCCCTATAGTATTCACTGGCCTATGCCTGCTTGAAGTTAGTGAATTACTCCTTCTTCTTCTGGTTGCCCTTTTATCTGAGTAATAACTTCGGATGGAAGGAGGCTGAAGCCGACAAGCTGTCCATTTGGTACGATGTTGGAGGAATTATAGGTAAGGCCAGTGATACATCTTTTTCTGTAATGAGAATGAGTCACTAGTCATATTTTACTGGGTTATGAAATCTGGCATCATTTAAAGTTTTATTACTTATTCCACAGCTATTTTTCCTAAACTGTCCTACGAGTAAATAGCCAAACTCTTAAAAAAAAAAAGTCCTCAGAAAAGAAGCCCTGGCCTGTGGCAGCCCTGCGATTTACAGGGCTCTTTTTCCCAGTCCTTTGTTGATGGATCAGTTCTTTTGTCTTGGGAAGTGCAGGGATGTCTCTCTCTGATCCCTTTAAGTGTAACCCTTTTGTACACTTTCAGCGATAGCTTAGCTGTAAAGCAAATTGTATGTCAGAGATTCAAGTTAGGATGTGAATGTGTTCATTTTATATACCACACCGCAGCCAAAGAAGGGAAACATACTAGCTTAGTGTATTGATTGTCAGATCATAAAGGTAGGAATAATAGCAGGGATTAATTTTTTTGTTTTGCAGTTGCTTCATTGTACACAGTAGATTTTTTTGTTTGTTTGTTTTTTTGCGGTACGCGGGCCTCTTACGGTTGTGGCCTCTCCCGTTGCGGAGCACAGGCTCCGGATGCACAGGCTCAGCGGCCATGGCTCACAGGCCCAGCCGCTCCGCGGCATGTGGGATCCTCCCAGATCAGGGCACGAACCCGTGTCGCCTAGCATTGGCAGGCGGACTCTCAACCACTGCGCCACCAGGGAAGCCCCACAGCAGATTTTAACAGTGACCTTTTGTTCTAACTGGAAGTGTAAACAAGGAAGTAGGAAACTTTCAAGTCAGACAGATGTACAGGTTGCATGTTAGTGGGTACTGCTTACATGGCTATGGCAGAACCTTAATATCCTTTTTGTAATGTTTACATTTAGAAGTGTGGAAAGACTAAACTGCCCTGAGCGCGTGAAAGCACAGTGTATCCTTAGGTGATATACTGTTGCTGTATTTGAACTTGTGTGCCCTTATTCTTAGATCCAGAGCCAAGGTGAGGTTGCTGCCTTTAGACCTGCACGTACTTCTGATGAGGGTGTACCAGGTGTCCCATTGCCCCTAGACTCCAAGTAGGAATGCATCTAAATGTGACTGCGTTGCTTCAAGGATCCACATCACTTCTTATAAACGTCTTGACCTATTAGTTATTACCAAACCATGATTGCTGCACTTAATTTTAGTGAATATTTATGTTCACTACTACTAATAGCCGATGAAGCACAGTCCTTAATTAATTATCTTTTAAAATAAAAAGCAGGAAAAGCCTTCACAGCTGGTTGGAGGAGCAAAAACAGCAAGGAACAGTGGGGTAGTTTTGATGATTTTCCCTTATTTGTGGTGTCCCGTCCCCATCAGCCATCATGGCAGTTAATAGTCAGGTAACCTTTCTGAAAGGAAATTACAGAGGAAATGTTTTAGGAGAGCCAACTCTCTTTTTGGATGGACCAGTGTTAGGATCCTGATCGCAGGTGGAGGGTATGTGGTAAGCAAGAGTCAGGTAACTGAGCTAAATTAGACATTTTGATTGGGTTGCACTCTTTGTGCTTGAAGGTGGAACTCTGCAAGGCTTCATCTCTGATGTGCTACAGAAGAGAGCCCCGGTGTTAGCTCTCAGTCTGCTTCTGGCCGTCGGCTCCCTCGTTGGATATAGTCGTGAGTATTCCCTTGCAATTAAACTGTTTTCCTCATCTCTTAGGACTAAGGCATTTATTTGCCTTGAGTCAGTGATCAACCCTGGGGGGAGAGTTGAGACCAGCCACAAAGGCATAATATGGGACCTTTGTATTGTCCTGTAAATGCCGCTAAAAGTATCATGTAGTTTTATTTGTGTTGGGGAGGAAACTGGCATCTCTTCTGCTTTGTTGGTTTGTTTAAAAGCTTGCTTGGGAGTGTATATGCTTTGTTCAAGGGTAGGCTCCAGAGTGGCAGCATTAGAGCCAATAAAACAATAAAAGGGACAAGATTTCAAAAGAGGAAAGATGGTAATTAGGTTTGGTATATGTCCCTTAAGATGCTGCTGAGATAGAAGCAGAGTTTTCCTGTAAGCTTTTAGAAGTCACATTAGCTTGAGCACCAGCAAGAAGCAGACATTACAAATAAAAGCTGGGGGAGGTGGTGATGGAGCTGTATGCGCTTGTTGTCCCTGGGAGCGATCTGTGAGGTCACGGAGATCCAGGCGCAGATCTGTGTGTACTGTTGGGTGGAGGCACACGTAATGCGCTCCTCAGATCGTTGTTCTGTGTCTGTGTCTCTCCTCACAGGTTCTCCAAATGATAAGTCCATCAATGCGCTTCTGATGGCTGTCACAGGTATGGCATAGGCTCCATTTCACTGTACTGTTCCTCTGTAAGGAAAAAGGAAAAAAGGAAACTGATTTCTCCTTCAATTTGAGTAATGCTAAAACCACAATTACAGAGGACTCAGAAGGTAAAAAGGAAAGATGCCTCCTTCAGATCCTACTTCTCTGCTCTCATGTGACCTACTCGGTCCTGTCGTGACAGAGGCAGTCCCTTTTGACAGAGGTTTCCTAAGATTTTTGATTGCTGCCCCGCCCGCTCATGTTACTTGCGGAAGTGGCTTAGGAAGATGCCGCATTGGAAACCAATTCACCAGCTTTCAAAAGGTCCAGTATAGCTAGTTTTTCCTCCTGTGTTGTAATTGGTCAGAATGTCTTAAGTTGAGCCCCAGGTGAAACAATTCAGTGCAATTAGCGACTGTGTTATAGAAGAATTCTTACTTTTCAACTTGAGATCATAGGATAGTGGGAGCCGCTCCTGCTCTATGAGGCACGTGGGACTGATGCAGCCTCATGGACAGAGTCACATGGGCCAACTCCCGCTCAGTCCTTGGACAGCCTCAGCGCGAGCAGTGGCCGATGGAACCCCCTACACCGCTGAAATCGCTTTTTCTCCTGTCTCTCTTTTTTTTCAATATGTTTGGTTGAATTTGGGCAGTCAGATGCTCTGCGCTGCACCTCTACCATAAGAGAATTTGACAAGCTAGTGCAGTTAGTTGTCAATGCATGCGCACTTCACAGGATTGGAAAGCTGTGTGTTCACTCTATTTTCTAGAGAAAAGTGGATGCTAACTAGTTTGAAGATGTTACTATCTGGGGGAGTTTCCATTTTTATTGGTTATTTTTTTCCCCTCTTTTTGTTTCTCTCCAACATACTGATTGGAGTATCGGGATTAAGAGTTTGCTTTATTCAGTAGATTCCTAGCGTTGTTACAGATAGTGTCTTAATAAGAACCTGTTCTGTTTATGACTTCAGGATTTTTTATTGGTGGACCTTCTAATATGATTAGCTCTGCTATTTCTGCGGACCTGGGTCATCAGGAGTTGATCCAAGGCAGCACTGAGGCTTTGGCAACCGTCACAGGAATAGTTGATGGAACCGGGAGCATTGGAGCTGCGGTAGGCCAGGTGAGAGAGCAGGGGAGGGCTTGACATGGAGTGCTCAGCAGTTCTTCAGCGGTGGAAGAGTTTACCCCCACCCTCTGGGCCACAGTAGGGTGGCACTCTTGTGCTGTAGTGCACTGTACTGAAAGCCTTGTGTTTTTAGTCTTTGAGGTCCAGCTGATGTGACCTAATGTGGAAGGTTGCTCTACATTTATCAGTTCCTTCTTTCCACTTTTACCTCCAGAGTCTTCCTGTCTGAAAAGAAGCTAACACCTCATAAGACAGATTCTCCAGTCCCAGCCCGCCACCCCTTTCTTCCAGCCTGAACTTGGCAGTCCAAGGAGGCCATGAGACACATGCTTCTCATTACCCCACACCTGACATGCAGGCCCTACCTCTGTCCCCCTACCAGACACACACACGTACACACATTCTTCCCATGGATCCCTGCCAGAAATGGCCATGGACTCTGCAGCTGCCCTGAGTCGCTTACTCTGCTTCCTACAACTGTGTCTCAAAAGGCGGTTCGTAAATGTCTTATGCCAGAATCATCTGGGGGTTCATTAAGTACTGAACACTAAGCTTACTGTAGACTTGCTGAGTGAGAGCCTGGGGATCTGTATTTCAGCAAGCCTTCCTGGCGATTCTTACGCACTCTGAAGTTTGAGATCTGCTGGGCTAAGATTGGCCTACTCTAGGTAATCAGAACTATTCAAATCGATGTTTTTTGCTGACATTCAGCTTCAGAAAGGCATCCCTTCTCTGGGGCAGTCATGAGTCATGCCTCGCCTAGGGCATGCTACTCTAGGTCATTGCAGAATGTGGGTTTTGCAAAATGTGGATTTGAGAATCAACTGCATGGATAAAATGGTTGAAACCGTGGAGGTGATGTGATGTTTAATGGGGAAAGAAAATATAGGCAAACCCTCAGAGGATGCCCAATGGTCACAGAAACAGGAAGCCAGAATTTGAGGAGGTGTGTTACTCAGATCATAGAGGTAGAGAGGTCAGGAGAAAGAGAATGGAAGGAAAAAGGCTTGTAGTTTTGACATTGAGGTCATTAAATGGCCTTGAAGATTGCTGCTTAATGGGGGTGGATCAGTGGTATCCGATTGCTAGTGGTTAATGCAAGAGCAAATACTGAGGAAGATACACCATCTTAGTGCTGGTCTCCACCCAGCCATATATTACACATTTATTTATTAATGTCGTGTCTCCCACTGTAAGGTGAGCTTCACGAGGGCAGCATTTTATTTGTTTTGTGTTCTACTATAGCCCTGGTACCAGGAACGGTACCAGGAACGGTGCCTGGCACACAGTAGACATTCAGATATTTGTGGAATGATTGTAGAATGAGTGATTTATAGGATCAGTGTGTTAGCATATTTGATTCTGAGACTAAAGGAAAAACAAACTTAGCAAAGGTAGGAGAAATTTGTCCTGGAGTAGGAACTAAAAAAATGCTATTGGCCACCTGTTCAGATGTCTTCATATAAGGGGTATTGGGCATCCTTTTCTGAAATTACTGTATTTTAAGTTTTCCTTCCCAACTAATGTTTTCTTCATTAATCAAATGGGTAGATTGTAATTAGCATTTCAAGGAGTTTCTTTGCATTTAGAATACCTGCCAGTGTTACGATCCCTATCTGTGAACATGGGTCAGCATTAGGTTGACTTTCATGGTTTGGGAAGCAGGACCAGGACTAAAGCATAGCTAGCTTTACTCATTCCCCCGCCATGTTGATTTTTGAATGATTTTCTGTTGCTTGATGTATGAAATCCCAAACTCCATGACTTAATAGGGACTCAATAAAGCCCTTAGAAGGAAACATAGGGACGACGCCTCATGACAGATATATATCAGTGGTCAGTAAGCACCTGAAAAGATTCTCAGCATCCTTAGGGAGATGCAAAGCAAAAACATGAGCTACCACTTGACACCTAATGGATGTAGTTAAAACAAAACAGAGTAACAGGTGTTGGTGAGGATGTGGAGAAATTCACATACAGTGCTGGTGGGAATGTAAAATCGTGCAGCTACTGTAGAAAACACTATGGTGGTTCCTCAAAAAGTTAAACATAGAATTACCATATGACCCAGCAATTCCACTCCTAGGTATGTTGTACCCCAAAGAATTGAAAATGGATTCAGATATTTGTTTGCCGATGTTCACCACAGCGTTATTCATAGTAGCCAAAAGGTGGAAACAACTCAAGTGTCCGTTGATAGATGAATGGATAAACAAAATGTGGTATATCTATGCAATGGGATATTATTTAGCCATAAAAAGGAATGGAGTTCTGATACATGCTACAACATGAATGAACCTTAACAACATTATGCTACGTGAAATAAGCCAGACACAAAAATATTGTGTGATTCTACTTAACATGAAATATCTTGAATGGTAAATTCATAGAGACAGAAAGCAGATTAGAGTTTATCAGGGGCTGAGGAGAGGGGCCATGGAGAGTTCTTGCAGAGAGTTAACGGGTGCAGAGTTTCCGTTAGGGGTGATGAAAAATTTTGAAAATAGGTAGTGGTGATGGTTGTGCAACATCATGAATGTATTTGATGCTGCTGAGTTGTACACTGAAAGATGGTTAAAATGGCAAGCTTTATGTTACATGTATTTTTTTTTAAAAGAGCATGGATTAAAAACTATTGGATACCTTTTATTAATTGAAAATAAAAGAATGTGCTGTAGAGTGTCAAAGTCATACAGTAATCCTATGAGCAAATAGTGTAATTGAAAAATGAGTGGTATACTTAAAAGACAAACTTAAAAAAAAAATTTATTTATTTATTTATTTATTTGGCTGCATCGGGTCTTAGTTGCAGCATGCAAACTCTTAGTTGTGGCATGTGGAATCTAGTTCCCTGACCAGGGATCGAACCCAGGCCCCCTACATTGGGTGCGTGGAGTCTTAGCCACTGGACCACCAGGGAAGTTGCGGAGACGAACTATTTTTAAAAGCATCAATTATAGTACCATTCACTGGAAGAAGGACTGATTAAATGGAAGTGACTTGAGGCTGTTCATCATCCTCTCTTAATTTTTTTTTTATAAATTTAGTTATTTTATTTTATTTATTTTTGGCTGCGTTGGGTCTTCATTGCTGCACATGGGCTTCCTCTAGTTGTGGCGAGTGGGGGCTACTCTTCGTTGCAGTGCATGGGCTTCTCACTGAGGTGGCTTCTCTTGTTGTGGAGCACGGGGTCTAGGTGCGCGGGCTCAGTAGTTGTGGCTCACGGGCTCTAGAGCGCAGGCTCAGTAGTTGTGGCATATGGGCTTAGTTGCTCCGCAGCAGGTGGGATCTTCCCGGACCAGGGCTCAAACCCGTGTCCCTTGCATTGGCAGGTGGTTTCTTAACCACTGCGCCACCAGGGAAGTCCCCATCATCCTCTCTTAATAGAAAAGTGAAAAAAAATACACCTCCTGGACTTGTGCCTTCTGTTACACAGATTTTGGACTGTGCCAGCTTACCAAATGAAGGGTGTCAATAAAGCTTAAATAGGAGCATGTATATGCAAGAGCTCTGCAAACTGCAAAACATTATACAAATCCTAACTCCTTTTTATTTTCTAGAAGAGATATGTTTAATCTACTTTTTTAAAAAAAATTATTTTATTATTCATTATTTTTGGCTGCATTGGGTCTTCGTTGCTGCACGTGGGCTTTCCCTAGTTGTGGTGAGCAGGGGCTACTCTTTGTTGCAGTAGTACTCTTTGAAGCACGGGCTTCTCATCGCAGTGGCTTCTCCTGTTGTGGAGCATGGGCTCCAGGCGCATGGGCTTCAGTAGTTGTGGCTCGTGGGCTCCAGAGCACAGACTCAGTAGTTGTGGCGCACGGGCCTAGTTGCTCTGCGGCATGTGGGATCTTCCCGGACCAGGGCTCGAACCCGCGTCCCCTGCATTGGCAGGCGGATTCTTAACCACTGCGCCACCAGGGAAGCCCTAATCTACTTTTTAACTACTTCAGTTTATTATTTTATAAAGGATTATATTGTGATTTCTTTTTCTCCCTTTTAGTATTTAGTGTCTTTGATCCAGGACAACCTAGGATGGATGTGGGTTTTCTACTTTTTCATTCTTATGGTAAGTGTGTGCCCTTTTTGTTTTTTTTAAACTAGTAGTTTTTAAATTAAATTAGTTCAAAGCATTTACTTATATCACTTTTTTTACATGCAAAGTAGTTTTTTTTGTTGTTGAGGAATAATTGACTTAAAATAAATTGCATATATTTAACAAGTAAAATTTCGTACAGTTTAACATATGTGCATGCATGTCTGTGAACCCATCATCCCGATCAGGACAGTAAATGTATCCATCACTCCCAAAAGTTTCTTCATGGCCCCTGTGTAATCCTTGTCTCTTGCCTCTCCACCATCCCACCTCTCTCCAGGTAACTACTGGTGCACTTTCTGTTGCTATAGATTAACTTGCGTTTTCTTGAGTTTTATATACATGGAATCATACACTATGTATTTTTGTCTGCTTCTTTCCATCAGCATAATTATTTTGAGATTCATCCATGTTGTTGCATGTATCAATAGTTCATTTCTTTTTATGGTTAAATCACTTCTTAAACCAACAAAATTGCTGACCGCTTTTAAAGATTCCTTTGTGAAAAGTAACATTTTATTATTCTGAAAGACACATTCATTTTTCAAGGAAGGAAAGGGCTGTTAGTTTGCCCTTGACCTGAGTCTAATGAGTATTGTCATTTATAATTCCAGAAAAAATGAAGAGAGGCTTATACCCCCAACCATTAATCAGGGTACTCTTCCAGAGTACTCTCTGTCTGCTAAATATAATTTGGGAACTCTGAAGGAAATGTGTATGCCAAGCCACATAGGGTTAAAAAAGAAGCATTGCTGTAATTAACACTGTGGTGTGCAAGTTCTAAAATGAACCTCGAGTCTCTTGAGAAAATATCTGTTGTGCCTTCGACATTCTTGGCTGGAACTCTGTACTTTCTGGGAAACAGCCAACACAGAATAAGGCCTTGTGCTTTTAAAACATTGCTCTCTTTTGAATAAGCATGTGACATACTCTTATCACATATTGAGATGGTGCTCAAGACAGGTATACTTGAGAGTCTGGTGATGGCTTCGTCCACCAGGGGATGCATTCAGTATCCTGTCCCTAAATCTAGGGCATCCTAATTGGAGGCAGCCTCCATTGCCCAAGTCTAGATGCTGTCCTCCAGCCTATCCAAGGAGCCTTTGGGATAGCTCAGCACCTGGAATCCCCTGGAGCTGCCTTAAGGCTTATGTACTCTGCTATGACAAAGGATGCTTTCTTCTGCCTGAGTGCCCTCCAGCTTCTACAGACTGGGCCGTATAACTCGGTCATCTACTTCTGAGTAGAGGGAAGTATCTCCTGATGAACCTGTTGGTGTGATCATACTAGAAATGTAATAGAAAGAAAACTGAATCTGTTAGAAGAAACACTGTTTAAATCTGAGCTCCAGTATCAATTTTCTGCCCTACCTATGAGTTATTTAATCTGTGTACCTTAGTTCTTTTTTTGGAGACTGTAATGTAACATTAAGTATTTTGTAATATTAACTGTAATTTTCAAAATCATTTTCTAATTCATTAAAGATTGAGTTGTCCTTGTACGAAGTCAAAAAGAATGTAATTGTCCAAATTCATTATTATGTTCAAAACATGATGCTCTAACAGAATTAATTAACTTGTCACTGCATGTTCAATGCTTTTTTCTCTTCACAGACAAGTTGCACAATTCTATTTATTTCACCATTAATAGTGAGGGAAATATGCTATCTTATGCAAAGACGAGAAGCTCGCATATTGAGTGGGTGACTGGTGCCCACAAAAGAACAAGAATAATAGGAGACACATCAGGACTATTTCTTTTCATTCACCTTATTTTGGGGTTGTCTTAAGAGCTCCAGCATAACCTCAGATCGTCAAGCCTCTTTCAACAGTGTCAGCCGCCGGAGATGCTGACCAGAGTGAAGGCTGGGCTGTTTTTCTACACTACAGGAATCATTGTTAATGATTTTTATCGCTGTTGTTTCATGAATGTACTGAATGGCCTATGAATCTGCCAGTGTCTTTTTTGGCCTGTGGAGGTTTATCCCTTTAACCGTAAATGCTGTATTGGACTTGGACCCAAGTTCTCCAGTCTGGAAAGCCGAGTGACCACAAGGCAGTCAGGCATGGTTTGTATCAGTGACGTGCTCCACGAATAGAAAGGATCATTGCATTTTGCTTTGGTCATGAGTTTGCAGAGCGTGCCTCGTCTCTGAAGCATCAAATCTGGATAAAGCACTCTAGCTGGGTCCAGCGTAAGCCTGCTTGGACAGAGAATCCCTTTGTTAACGATGGTGGGAAAAATCACACTACATGCTGATTGGCTCAGTCACTCTGTATCTGCTCTAAAGTCGTTCAGCTCCAGAAGCAGAAATATCTTCAAGTGATTGTCAACTTGTTCTCCTCCGTCTTCATTCAGAATTCCCTTTGGCTCCTGGAAGTCTTTAGTCTTCCTTTCAAGGACCATAAGGTACCTCGATTGTGAACATGCCAGTGTGTAATTTACAACTGAAGTACTCAACCCCAGATTGGTTCTCTGGGAACTTTAGGATCCACTAGGAAGCTAATCTGCTTAGCACTATTTTCAGAGGATTGATCTCTGTCGCAGCTGGGTTCCTTGCATTACCTCAGCAGAAGACTAGAATTAGAGAAAAAAGAAAGACCTTTTGGCCCTGTAAGTGTTAAGTATGTGACCTTGAATCACATTAATGGATTACTAGGGCCTGAGGTGTATCTAGGTATCTATTCTTTAGAAGTTTGTAGAATATATGTCTTCAAGGCTGTGAATTCTATACTAATTATGAATATTTTAAGGTCATACTGTATATATATTTTAAATTATGGAAGTTAACAGGTGAAAACTGTACAATTTTGAGGGAGGGCTGCCTAATTTGCATTGGGTTAGGGAATATTTTTCAACCTCTTGCTTTATACTCTCAAATGCGGTGCGTTTATGAACTTGTTAATGTTATTTAATCAAGCAGATTTCCAATCAGTTAATTGCTCATTACTGACAAAAAGGGAAAATATGAAACACAGAAAGGGAAAATAAACTGACTTTTGTAATAAATATCTGTCCACCTGGTTATTTTATATATACCGTGAGCTCCGCGCTGTAGAATGTGACTCATGCCTTGCAATTTCCTGCTACTGAGTGTTCCCTGGTGATATTCACTGACCCTACGGTGTTGCCAGATTGTACAGGTCTATTTCTACTACATTCTGTGAAAGCCTTCCCTTCCCCTTTGTGTAAGACTGTGCTGAGTTTGGATGAGCTGCCTAGTTGTAATTTAAGAATCGTCTCTAGATGAACCCCGTTTTGATGATTTAGCCCGTGTCTGACATTTGGCTGAGCGTTTCCTCTCCCCCTACGTAATCAGTGTGGTCACATCTTCGTATCCTGACACCAACCATTGTTTTCTTTCTCAAGTTTAAAATTAGCTGGACAGGTGTTCCTCTGACCTCTCTGTAGCCCCCAAGTTGTACCTGAAATGAAGTTATAAATAAAACAACTGCTCAGCACTGAATGAAATTATATCTTGCACTATGGATATATTTCCTATTGTTCTCTTTCTTACGTGTTAGCTTTAAAGAACTCCTAAGAGTTAACTTTCTTATTTTTTTTTCCCTTGAAGAAAAGGCCATAGTGAAGGCCAGTTTGGAAAAGCATTCTTCTCCGACATCTCGATCCTCCGATACTCACTAGGTTGAAATACAGCACTCTGGCCTGCCTTTTCTTGTCATATGGTGTTTTCTTTTCTCCTTCCATATAGTTTCAAAGGGAGAAAGGCCCCTCTCCACTCCTGCTTATTCTAGTCTTTGCCGCTTCCTGGAGGGCTGGTGTCCCAGTCAACATTCACACAAGAAATGTCTGAGGGCCCCCGTGTGCGTCGTGAAGTTCAGCAAGATGGAGGGTACAGGATGCTCTTGTCCACCACTCCTTCCCTTTCCTTTACAACATCAGAAGTCCTCCCTCCTCCCACATAGGTAACTGATAAAGCCTTTTCTTATCCCTACTAGTTCTTCTGACTTACGTCCTATTTTCCTTTTCACAACCAAATCCTTTGAGTTAACAGATGGTATCTGCTGCCCTCCTGGCTGTGCTACAAACTTCCTCCTCAACTAGGTAACTAACTGTATGTCTATTTGTCCAGGACACTCCTGGTTTATGCCTGATGTTCTGACATAATTATCACGTCATAATTATAGCACTTTCCTTTGCTCTCCCAGTCTCCTAGTTTGGATATGTTACCCTTAACCTCTGACCTTTTTTGCATCGCTCTCCAGAAACCGTGCAACTGAAGGTCATAGAACTTAGATATCTTTTTTTCCTCATTCCTTATCTTTCTTAATCCTCCTCTTATACTTGACTCCGGTAACCACTTCATCTTCTCCAGGACTTTTTTTCTTTGGCTTCTATGGCATTTTAATGTATTGAATCTTCTTATTTCCTATCTTTTACTGGGTTCTCTTCTCTGCTCACCCTCTGCTAGTTTCCAGTAGGGGTCACCAGCTTTCCCAGATGAGCTGTTCTTAATACCTAACAATAGCTTTGTTAAGTACTAAAGAGAGATAGGGCATCCATTTATATAATACTATCTGGTGTTTAGTTAACTGCAAGTCTCAAGGGAAGTGAGCTCAACTTATGTAACCTCAACCACTGTCCCATCCCCACCCAGACCACACTGCCAATTGGCTTTATGAATGGTTTTCAAATTTTCTAAGTCATAAACCCTTTTGAGAAGCTGACAGCCATTTGCCCTCTCCCCAGATCAAAATGCACCTGTGAACAAACTTTCAAGGTTTATTACAGGGTGTTCACAGGCCAAAACTTGAAGCCCGTCCTTAGACCACAGAGTTAGAAACCTTGGTTGAGAGAATCGAGTGCCATCTGTTAGCCTGAGGTTTCCCACAATCCACCTTCAGTCTGTTTCTTTCTTTCTTTATTTATTTAGGCTGCACCAGGTCTTAGTTGCGGCATGCGAGATCTAGTTCCCCAACCAGGGATCAAACCCGGGCCCCCTGCATTGTGAGCATGGAGTCTTACCCACTGGACAAACAGGGAAGTCCCTCAGTTTGTTTCTTTACCGAATCTCCTGATGTCTCTCTACACGAACTTTCTACAAAATCAGACTGGTTAGCTTATTGACTACAAATGGTAGTGTGTATTCATATCAGTTTACATTTTTTTGGAAGCACCTGTGTTTTGGTTTGTTTTCTCTTTTTTTTGGTTTCTTAAATGAAAAAAATGTTTAATTGTGATAAAATACATGTAACATAAAATGTACCGTCTTAACCATTTTAAGTATACAGTTCAGTAGTGTTAAGTATTAATATATTCACACCGTAGTGCTTACCTTCTAGTGTTGATTCACACTTCTGGTCTGTAATACCCCTTCTTAACTCTCTACTTTCTGAATCTTAATTTTTTCCTCAAGACTTGGACAAGCACCATCTAGTCCAAGAAACCATTTTCCAGCCACAGCCTTACTGGCCCCCCATCGTCTTGCCTTTTTTTGGTAGCAATAGCAATATTACTTATTTGGTGCTTAGCTGCTTCAGTCTAACCTGTTTTTATATCTAACTCCCCAAGGTGATTATTGGTCTTTTTTTTTTTTTTGGCTGCATTGGGTCTTTATTGCTGTGCTCGGGCTTTTTCTAGTTGCGGCGAGCGGGGGCTGCTCTTCGTTGCGGTGCATGGGCTCTGGGCGCGCGGGCTTAGGTAATTGTGGCACGTGGGCTCAGTAGTTGTGGCTTGCAGGCTCTAGAGCGCAGGCTCAGTAGTTGTGGCGCACAGGCTTAGTTGCTCCGCGGCATGTGGGATCTTCCCGGACCAGGGCTCGGACCCGTGTCTCCTGCAGTGGCAGGCGGATTCTTAACCACTGCCCCACCAGGGAAGCCCTGATTATTGGTCTTTTTCTCCAATGCCTAGTTCCTTGCATGGTTGGTGCTGCGTAAATGTTGATCGTGTTGGAAGAGGTGGAAGGAAAAGGAGTGGAGGGGGGCCGAGTGGAGTGTGGCTCCCTGACCCTGCATGTGGCTCTTCCCCTTGCTTTACAACATGACACTGCCTCCCACAGTAAATGGCCAGGTTATCAGGCCAGGCCGTGGGGCAGAGAATGCATTGTCCTCTCCTCAGGCTCTTCAGTAGCCGTATCAGCTCTCCTGGGGAACTAAGCCACAGTGAAGGGCGAGCTTGCTGCTACAGAAGAAACCCCATGTTGTTCAGGCTGCTGTCTTTATTCCTGCTGCGTGTTTTCACCTGGCCCATCCTCTTCCTTCCAGTTCTGTCTGTCCCTCTGAGCTCCTGATGTCCTACCTCCATGGGACTTTGCTTTTTTTTTCTTAATTGAAGTTTAGTTGATTTACAATGTTGTGTTAGTTTCAGGTGTACAGCAAAGTGATTCAGTTACACATATGTATATATATATTTTTTCTGCAGATTCTTTTCCCTTATAGGTTATTACAAAATATTGAGTAGAATTCCCTGTGCTATATAGTAGGTCTTTGTTGGTTATCCGTTTTATATATAGTAGAGTGTATATGTTCATCTCCATGGAGCTTTTCCTGATTACCCCACTTCTAATGCTCTTTCCTTTCCTTAAAATTCTAGAGTCATTACATAGACCGTGCAGTCTGCCCAGGCCGAGTGATTTTACTGCCTTATTTTGTTCTCTGGTTGTTTCTGGTTAAGTTGTTTCCTCAGTTAAATTGTGAGCGTGAAAGAGTCAACTCCATGTCCAAGGTCGCAGCAACCATCAATCAAGACAGCTGGTTTATCTTCCCTTGTGGCCTCTGTACTTTCACGCACATCTTCCTTTTGCTTTTCCTTAAATGCCCTGACCATTTCTAGTGACCAAGTTTTTATTTATTTACTTATTTATTTATTTTTGGCTGCATTGGGTATTCGTTGCTGCGTACGGGCTTTCACTAGGTTGCTGTGAGCGGGGGCTACTCTTCGTTGTGATGCACGGGCTTCTCATTGCCGTGGCTTCTCTTGTTGCGGAGCACGGGCTCTAGGCATGCGGGCTTCAGTAGTTGTGGCACGCGGGCTCAGTAGTTGTGGCTCGCGGGCTCTAGAGCGCAGGCTCAGTAGTTGTGGCTCGCGGGCTTAGTTGCTCCACGGCATGTGGGATCTTCCTGGACCAGGGCTCGAACCTGTGTCCCCTGCATTAGTAGGAAGATTCTTAACCACTGTGCTACCCAGAGAAGTCCCTCTGGTGACCAGGTTTGTTCCAGCATATATCCAGAATAAAATCAGATTCAGTATGAAATTTATATATGTGAACACAGATAATACAAATCACTTAAATGGTTATATATGTGTTACAGGTAATTCTAGGTGACTATATATATATATATATATATATATATATGTAATTGTGTTACATTTAACTATACACACACATATAAATATATACATATGTACATGTACATCAAGACTAATATTTGAAAGGGAGTTCTGTGCCTGAGCCAACAACGCTTCATGTGTGTACACAACTTGCTATTTTTTTTAAGCTTCTCATCTTCCTGGCCTCATTTTCTTTTCTTTTTTTAAACAAGTTTATTTTATTATTTATTTATTTGGCTGCACTGCATGGCATGCGGGGTCTTAGTTCCCAGACCAGGAATCAAACCCGTGCCCCCTGCAATGGAAGCATGGTGTCTTAACCACTGGATCACCAGGGAAGTCCCCTGGCCTGATTTTCTTTATTTTATTTTTTATTTTTTTGGTCGTGCCGCACGGCTTGTGGGATCTTAGTTCCCTGATCAGGGATCAAATCTGGGCCCCCTGCAGTGGAAGCCCAGAGTCCTAACCACTGGACCACCAGGGAATTCCTGGTACATGACTTTTAAAAGTGCCCTCCCATCCACTACTCTCTTTTATCCCCACTGCATTTGTAAGGTAGGAGGACCCGTGGTTGTGGTCCTTAGATTTGAGAACCGAGGCTCTGAGAAGCTCATGGGTTTGCCCAGGGTCACACATCTAGTACATGACAGCAGGACTGAATCAAAACCCAGGTCTTCTGACTTCAGTGTTTTTTTCCGTGATGCTACTCGGCCTCTTCTCATTTGACTTTAATCTTATCTTGGACTTCCTTCCAAGGTACACGCTGTGCAAGGCTCTCGAATTCCGAGTGCCAGAGTCCTGCAGGTGAGCAGGGCTGCCAGACGCTGCGAAGCTTTGGCTTTTAAAAAGAAAAAACATTATTTATTTATTTTTGGCTGCATTGGGTCTTTGTTGCTGCGTGCAGGCTTTTCTCTAGTTGCGTCGAGCGGGGGCTACTTTTCGTTGCGGTGTGCAGGCTTCTCATTGCGGTGGCTTCTCTTGTTGCAGAGCACGGGCTCTAGGCATGCGGGCTTCAGTAGTTGTGGCGCACGGGCTTCAGTAGTTGTGGAGCGTGGGCTAAGTAGTTGTGGCTTGCGGGCTCTAGAGCACAGGCTCAGGAGTGGTGGTGCACGGGCTTAGTTGCTCCGCGGCATGTGGGATCTTCCCGGACGAGGGCTGGAACCCATGTCCCCCTCATTGGCAGGTGCCCCAGGGACGTCCGAAGCTTTGTCTTAAAACTGCCTCCAGCTCGCACCTGCTGCTGGACTGAGTGCCCCTTAGAGCCCCCCAGGGCCCCTCTCTGCAGTGCCTTCCGCTCCAGGTTTGCCTTTTTAAGGAAGATCTCTTCCCTCTTTCCTGGTCCTTCTGCCTGAGGCTTAGGAAGATCTGCCACCTGACAGACTCTTGCATTGTGACGTCTTCTGTCCTCCCCCGGCCCTGGAGTTGGTGGAGGTGCTGATATCCCATGCCCACCTGAGCCAGCTCTGCCTCTTTCCTCTTGACCAAGGTCCCTGCTCTTACCCGTCTTTTTTTTTTTTTTTTTTGGCGACGCCTCAAGGCTTGTGGGATCTTAGTTCCCTGACCAGGGATTGAACCCAGGCCCCAGCAGTGAAAGCACCAAGTCCTAACCACTGAACTGCCAGGAATTCCCTTACCCTTCCTTCTAATGAATGTTTAATTAACTTTGAATGACGGTCTTATATCTAAAATGCTATTAGTCAGCTTTTTATTGCCTGCCATTGCCCTCTGATTAAAGAAATAACTTATTTTTCCCTTTTGCCCTTTCAGAAATTAGATAACAAGTAGCAAAATCATTTGAAACCATTTAAAATCCCATTTAATCACAAGGATGTTGTCATAACTTCATCATCAGTGAAATACTGATAAAAAGGCCACGCTGTTGGATGGGAATGTTGATCTGGATTGTAATGGGATAATTGTATTTAGGTAAAACCTTTCATCCAAGTACTTCAAAGGCCTTCACCTTGTTTAATAGTTATTATCAGGCCCTGAAGAGTGACATCAGTATACCATAGTCCTAGATTGTGTGTGTGTATGTGCACATTTGCGTATGTATTTAGCATTTTGTTTTCCTAGGCTCACCATAGAAAGTTTCAGGAACCTAACTCTTGCTGTGGATTTCATTAAAAAAACGATACCTAAGGAATCGCATACATAACTTGCCTTTGTTGCATGGGATTAAGATGTGAATGGGGTTACAAAATAAAGAGAGACGGCTCTGGAGCCAGGAGGGTGGAACTGGGGGATGAAGGAGCAGTGACTAAAATAGAGGCTGAAGAGATACCCTTCCCCAAATGCCCCCAGTCGTGAGATAGGTTTCATCCTTGTTGGCTCTACTAGGTGGGTTCACGTAAAAATGATTCTGTGAACAAGGTCTTGGAGAGAAGATAATTTAACAGAACTTTTGAAATTCAAAACAAGCCTGTGTCCTGGCTGAGGGAAAGGTCCCTATCTCTGCAATCACTTTGAGGCTGTTGAAGCAGCGTCTGGATAAAGGGATGGGTTACTTAAGAGAAGAACCTTTTAGAGAAAAGACTAGCAAAGGTTTTTTTTTTTCACCCCCCGCACCGTGTGGATCTTAGTCCCCCAACCAGGGATTGAACCCGTGCCCCCTGCAATGGAAATATGGAGTCTTAACCACTGGACGGCCAGGGAAGTCCCCAAAAGACTAGCAAGCGTGGCCACAGGGATGACCCAGTGCTGGCCCCCTTCCCACATCTTTCTGCTGTTTGTTTTTCACATAGCAGCTCATTTAATGCTGCAGGATCTAACTTATAAGGTGATTTTTAAAAATCAATGTTTATGTTTTCCTCTCTCTAATCCCCCCCCCCCCCCCCACCGCCGCGCACCAAAAGAAACAGTTCTTTCCTATTGGGAAAGAACTCAGCCGTTCATGCCTCTTGACTCAGCAGGGGGAGACAAAGTTCCAAAGACCCTGCCCGCTGCACCTGTCAGCACCAGAAAGCCACATGTGCTTCATTTCATCATGACTTTACATCCGTTGGTTTTGAAACCCTCCTGGCTAGTTATTCTCTCAGAAGTTCTCGGTCCCCCCACCTGGCAGCCTTCTGTTACCACTGGTGATGCCCCACCTGTTTTACTGAAAGATCAGGATTATCTGGAGTTTCTCCACTTGGGCATTTCTCTGTTTTGCACAGGAATTGATGCCTTAACTTCACTCGAAATTCCATTCCTTTTGATTAGTTTCTCTCCATCTTTTTTTTCCTCGTCTTTCAATCCTCCAGGCCTCTCAGCTGAGACCTGGAACCTTCCCTTCCACACCTTGCTTCTACCATCCCCCTACTATGAATAGTAACCTGTTCTCCAAATGGATGGTCTTCCCACGCGCTCCTCAGCCATGCTCTCCCTGTGAGGCTCTCCTTGTTAGATGTGCTTTACTGAGTGAAAATCTTTGGTTTTTTTTTAAAATTCATTTATTTTATTTGTTTTTATTTTTGGCTGCATTGGGTCTTCGTTGCTGCGCACGCGCTTTCTCTAGTTGTGGCGAGGAGGGGCTACTCTTCGTTCCGGTGTGCGGGCTTCTCATTGCGGTGGCTTCTCTTGTTGCGGAGCACGGGCTCCGGGTGCGCGGGCTTCAGTAGTTGTGGCACGTGGGCTCAGTAGTTGTGGCTCGCGGGCTCTAGAGCTCAGGCTCAGTAGGTGTGGCGCACGGGCTTAGTTGCTCCGCAGCATGTGGGATCTTCCCCGACCAGGGCTCGAACCCGTGTCCCCTGCATTGGCAGGTGGATTCTTAACCATTGTGCCATCAGGGAAGCCCCCTGAGTGAAAATCTTACAGTGTCTTCCATTTGTCCTAATTCTTCCAAAGTAACACAGATACATATTTTCTCTTGATATATTTGGAGACAACTTCCCTCTTTCCCTTTCAGCTTTTTATGCTTCTAATCTTAAATTTTTATTGAAGCTATTCCCCCAAGCATTGCTTTCTGATCAAAGCTGGCCGTCTCTGTTCTTTACTTTTGATGTCGTTAACTACCTTCTTATTCTTTGAATTCCACTTTTGTCTCCATTTTGATATCTCCTTTTCCTCCTAATCCTCAGTCGTAAGAAAACTCTCTAGACAAAATTGTTTCATCTTCTGTGTTCCAGACGCTCTCGTTCATACTCTATTTTTAGCTTTGTCATCACTCGTCCACAAAACTCTAGAAAGTCAGGACTACCTTCTAATCATTTTGAAAAATCCTCTCATGCAGTGCCTGGCAAGTAGGTGGTAGAACTTAGTTAGTGTTTAATTTTTCTCTGTCCAGTTCTTTTACACAGTTCGCTGTTTCATATTTTTCTAAAACCTCCCAATGACTACCAATTTTTTCTCTCCAGCCCCAACTTGTTACTCATTTTCCAATCTTAAATTGCCTTGCGGTCACCAGGATGTCCTGCTGGAAGCCCAGTGTAATAGAGTTCATTTTCTCACCCCAGTCCCTGCAAACCCACTTCCCACATAACTTTCCTAGTGGTCTTTGTTTAATAAGCTGCTTGAAGCATTTTTGAGTAAACTTAGGCATCAAGGCACATTTTCATCCTTATTCATTAAGTAGCGCTCTCGCATTACTGGGCCCGGAGTCTCCACTGTGCCGTAATTCTCACATTTTCTGGGTTGTCTTTAACTGTCAGTGGCAACGCCATCTTCCCCAGGCCCCCAGCCTTAAGGTTACTTGTGGATACATCTTTTTCTCTCTCCTTTGTCCTCAGCCTCCAGGCGTTGCTGATTCTTTCTCACTTGCTTTTCTAGCTCATCTTTCTTGTTGATTTCTAAGCCATTTTCCTCTGCCTGAATTATTCTCAATGGCCTTATTTTTGGTGTCCCTCTTCTAGGCTTCCCTGCTCCAGTCTGTGCCATGCTCAACTCTCAGAATAATCCTGTTAAACAGTATTTTTGTGGTGTTATTCTCCTGCTCATATATCAAAAAGGACTTTCTTTCCTGGATTAATGTTGAGATCTTGCATGAAGCCTCATCTCTAGCTAGAAAATCGGGGAGACCAGAGATCTGAGGGTAAGTAGTAGTGACACCTCTCTTCCACTGATGTCTTTTTTTTTTTTTACCATGCTGTGTGGCTTGTGGGATCTTAGTTCCCGGACCAGGGATCGAAGCCGGGCCCCCTGCAGTGAAAGTGCAGAGTCCTAACCACTGGACCACCAGGAAATTCCCCTCTGATGTCTTGTTTGTGAAAGTATTGAACACCGCTCTTTCTTTGTATTTTTTTTTAAATAACAACTTTATTGAAATATCATTTACACATATATGTCACCCATTTAAAGTGTACAGTGGTTTTAGGGATAGTCACGGGTTTATCTCATTTTAGAACATTTTCATCACCCCCAAAAGAAACCCCGTACCTCTTAGCAGTCACTCTGTATTCTCCTCTCTCCCCAGCTTCTGGCAACTAGTGATTTACATCCTGTATCTATGGATTTACCTATTCTGGACATTTCGTATAAATGGAATACAGGGTCTTTTGTGATTGGCTTCTTTCACTTAGCGTAATGTTTTCTAGGCTGTTCTAACTGGGTTTTCTTAGATCCTGTATTTGTCTGTTTGGCGTCCATTCATCAGAAGGCCAGCTGTCTTCATTGTATCATCTTATTCTCTGTATTCTTGATGCTCTGGCATTTGTGGGCTTGCTGCCCCTCCCAGGACTAGCCGGCTCTGAGAGATAGGAAAGGGCTCACCCTGTAGCACACTTTTCGTACGCAAACGATCCAGTCCAGAGCCCGCACCCCGAACCAACCAGGAACCAACCACGTCCTTTATCAAACTCTCACACACCAAGCTAATCTCTCCCCTGCCCTAAGTCAAACGAGGGCCAGGTGCCAAACAACTAAGAGACAGCCCTTCCCAAAGCCAAAGCCTCCCAGAATTATTCAGACGAGTCAGTCCTAAACTCTTTACCCTGCCCTGCTTTGCCTTTCCTGCAGAAAACACAATAAAGGCTCTGGCTCAGGCTTTCCCTGGCTCCTTCCTCCTCCTGACCCAAACTGAAGCTTCCCCATAGGGCCCGGTGGGTGTGGTGTGCTTGCCTTTCAGGCACTGTGAGTAATAAAAATCTTTCAATGGCACTGACCTCTCCTTGTCGTCACTCAGTCACTTCCATAAGTTAAAAATCTCACAGGTACAATTGAGACAAAGGCTCATGTCTGTTGTCGCATGTTCATTCCTTTCTATGACTGAATTATGTGCAGACACCACATTTTGTTTATTCACTCATCAGTTGATGGCCATTTGGGTTATTCCCACTTTTTGGCTATTATGAATAATGCTGCTAGGAGCATTTGTATGTAAGTTTTTATGTGGATGTATGTTTTTGGGTCTCCTGGGTGTGGAATTGCTGGGTCATATGGTAACTATAATTAACATATGGAACTGCCAAACAACTTTATTTATTTATTTTTTTAACGTTTTTTATTGGAGTATAATTGCTTTACAATGGTGTGTTAGTTTCTGCTTTATAACAAAGTGAATCAGTTATACATATGTCCCCATACCTCCTCCCTCTTGCGTCTCCCTCCCTCCCACCCTTCCTATCCCACCCTTCTAGCTGGTCACAAAGCACCGAGCTGATCTCCCTGTGCTATCAGCTGCTTCCCACTAGCTATCTGTTTTACTGAACTAATTTCTGAAGTGGCTGCACAATTTTACAATCCCACCAGCAATCTGCGAAAGTTCCAATTTCTCCACGTCGTCACCAGCACTTGTTATTGTCCGTCTTTTTAAAATTTTAGTCATCCTAATAGATTTGAAGTGGTGTCTTACTGTGGTTTGATTTGCGGTTCTCTCTAATGACTGATCATGTTGGGCATCTTTTCATGTGCTTATTGGCCATTTGTTTGTCTTCCTGGAGATGTGTCTCCTTTGCCCATTAAAAATTGGCTTATTTGTCATTTTATTGTTGTGTTGTGAGAGTTCTTTACATATTATAGATATAAGTCCCTTATCAGATATATGATTTAATATATTTTTCCTATCCTGTGGATTATCTTTTCACTTTCTTGCTGGTATCCTTAGAAACACAAATTTTTAAAATATTGATGAGGTCTAATTTACCTGTTTTTTCTTTTGTCACTTCTGATTTTGGTGTCATACATAAGCTATCTTTGTCTAGTCCAAGGTCATGAAGATTTACTCGTAAGTTTTCTTCTAAGACTTTCATTATTTTAGCTCTTACATTTAGGCATATGATCCATTTTGAGTTAATTTTTGTATGTAGTATTAGATAGAGTCCAAGTTTTATTCTTTTGCATGTGGCTATCATTATCCCGCTGCATCATTTGTTGGCAAGACTATTCTTTCCCCATTGAATTGTCTTTTTTAAAAAATTATTTATTGATTTTATTTATTTTGGCTGTGTTGGGTCTTCGTTGCTGCTCATGGGCTCTCTCTAGTTGTGGTGAGCGGGGGCTGCTCTTCGTTGCAGTAGATCAGTTAGGTGGAGAGTATTGCCATCTAATAATATTAAATCTTCCAGTCCATGAATATAGGATGTCTTTCCATTTATTTAGGTCTTCCTTAATTTCTTTTTTTTAAATAAATTTATTTATTTTTGGCTCTGTTAGGTCTTTGTTGCTGCACGGGCTTTCTCTAGTTGTGGCGAGCGGGCGCTACTCTTCATTGTGTGGGCTTCTCATTGAGGTGGCTTCTCTTATTGTGGCGCACGGGCTCTAGGCACGCGGGCTTCAGTAGTTGTGGCACGTGGGCTCAGTAGTTGTGGCTTTCGGGCTCTAGAGTGCAGGCTCAGTAGTTGTGGTGCATGGGCTTAGTTGCTCCGTGGCATGTCGGATCTTCACGGACCAGGGCTCGAACCCGTGTCCCCTGCATCGGCAGGCAGATTCTTAATCACTGCGCCACCAGGGAAGTCCTGGTCTTCCTTAATTTCTTCCAGTGATGTTTCATAGTTTTCACTGTACAAATATTGTACTTTTTCTGTTACAGTTATTCTTAAGGGTTGTTTTTGTTGTTGTTGTTGCTGTTGTAAATGGAATTGTTTGCTTAATTTCAGTTCATTTTGTTCATTGCTAGTATATAGAGATACGATTGATTTTTGTATATTGACCTTATATCCTGCAACCTAGCTGAACTTCTTTTTTTTTTGTTCCAATAATTACTTTGTGAATTGCTAGGATTTTTCATATACAAGATCACATCATCTGGGAATAGAGATGGTTTTAGTTTTTCCTTTCCAATCTGGATGCCTTTTATTTCTTTTTCTTGCCTAATTTCCCTGGTTAGAACATCCAGTACAGTATTGAATAGAAGTGGTGAGAGTAGCCATCCTTGTCTTGCTTCTAATCTTAGGAGGAAAACATCCAGTCTTTCACCAGTATGTTAGCTGTGGGTTAACAAAGAGCCTCTTGCCTTTTTGTCATCCTACACTATCCAGTTTCTCTTTCTACTCTAACTTTACAGCATAGTGGAAGGAACGTGAACCTTAGAATCAGACTCGGGTTTGAATTGACTGTTTTATTAATTCTACCAGGAAATGTTGAGTGTTAGAGACCAGTGAATAAAAGCAAATCCTTGCCCCCAAACTGCTGCTAATACAGTGAGAGAGACTGTCATATGGTTTAAATCTTGCAGTGTGATAAGTGCTGTGATGTGGGTATGCTCAGAGCAGTGAGGAGTACAGAAAACGGGTCCTTGGGAAGATTAGTACAACCTGAGGTTATGATGCCTGAATTGCTCTTGAACTGTAGGAGATGGTCTTGGAAGAAAGGAAACATGTGCAGAGAAGGGAATGTGGCTGGATTCTGTGAACCACAGGTAGGTCTGCGAGGCTGGGGATGGAGTGCTTGCAAGTGAAGGGCCAGAGGTGATCCTGGAGTTAGCAGAGCCGTCTCATCAAGGGCCTTGCAAGCTTCTGAAGGTTTTGTGAGGACTGGATTTGTGTGTTAGACCACTTGGGCAGTAGGGAAAGAGATGGACTAGTGATGGGTGAGACCATGAACAGGGAGACCTGGAGACAGGAGGTTATTGTGTAAGCAGGGGAGAATTGAGGGCCTAGAGTAAGGATGGAGGAAAAGAGTAGAATCAAGGAAGATTCAAAGGTAAATTTTTTTTTGCGGTACGCAGGCCTCTCACTGCTGTGGCCTCTCCCGCTGTGGAGCACAGGCTCCAGACGCGCAGGCTCAGCGGCCATGGCTCACGGGCCCAGCCTCTCCGCAGCATGTGGGATCCTCCCGGACCGGGGCACGAACCCGTGTCCCCTGCATTGGCAGGCGGACCCTCAACCACTGCGCCACCAGGGAAGCCCTCAATGGTAAACTTAATAAGGCATGCTGTGGGCTTCCCTGGTGGCACAGTGGTTAAGAGTCCACTTGCCAATGCAGGGGACACGGGTTTGAGTCCCGGTCCGGGAAGATCCCACATGCCATGGAGCAACTAAGCCTGTGCACCACAACTACTGAGCCTGCGCACCTAGAGCCCATGCTCCACAGCAGGAGAAGCCATGGCAATGAGAAGCCTGCGACCGCAGCAAAGAATAGCCCCTGCACGCTGCAACTAGAGAAAATCCGCGTGCAGCGATGAAGACCCAACACAGCCAAAAATAAATAAAATAAATTTATAAAAAAAAACAAAAGGCATTTTGCAATTGACTGTGAGACGTGGAGGTGGATTTGGAGAGAATGATTCTTGGGTTTCTGATGTGGCATCTGGGTTGATTGGTGGGTTACCTGAGATTCAGTTTCCTCATCTGTAAAATGGGAAAAGTGCTTCACAGATGACAGTATATTCAAATCTCTGAGCACAGGCATGTGGTTGGGACTCAGTAAATACTTATCCTTTTTGCTTTGCCTCATTTTGTTTCTGTTTTTTCCATTCTCTAAATGTAGGTCTTCCTTTGGTTCTACCTTCAGAATGCTTTTCTTTGCTGTGTCCCACAGTTCCCACTGTCACCCCCATGCAGATGACCCCCAGATTTCTCTCTTCACCCTGATCTCTCTCATAAGTATTTTTGACTGTGTTCTGAGCATCTACATGGCCTCTTAGCCCTCACAAGGGGGAACCATCCCCCAAATCTTCCTCCTCATATCCATAGGACTTTTTTTTTTTTTTTTTTTTTGCGGTATGCGGGCCTCTCACTGTTGCGGCCTCTTCTGTTGTGGAGCACAGGCTCCGGACGTGCAGGCTCAGCGGCCGTGGCTCACGGGCCCAGCCGCTCCACGGCACGTGGGATCTTCCCAGACCGGGGCACGAACCCGTGTACCCTGCATGGGCAGGCGGACTCTCAACCACTGCACCACCAGGGAAGCCCTCCATAGGCCTTTTAATGGCACTGTCACTTCCTCAGCCACTCTGGCTTATAAATTCATCTTCTCTAGTGGAAAAAGCACATCTATCTCTGGTGGTTCCTAGTTTCCCAGAGTCTTTTTTTTTTTTTTTTTTTGGGTGGGGGCGGCCCTGCGTTGGGTCTTTGTTGCTGTGCACGGGCTTTCTCTAGTTGCGGCGAGCAGGGGCTACTCTTCGTTGCAGTATGCAGGCTTCTCATTGCGGTGGCTTCCCTTGTTGCGGAATGGGCTCTAGGCACGTGGGCTTCAGTAGTTGCAGCACACAGGCTCAGTAGTTGTGGCGCATGGGCTTAGTTGCTCCGTGGCATGTGGGATCTTCCTGGACCAGTGTTTGAACCCGTGTCACCTGCATTGGCAGGTGGATTCTTAACCACTGTGCCATGGGGGAAGCCCTTCCAGAGTCATTTTGACGTCTCTCTCTCTCTCTCTCTCTCTCTCTCATTTCCTCACATCCAGTGAAAATTCAGGCTCTGTTTATTCACCTCTGTAACGTTGTACACATGTTTCCTTTCCCATCCCCATTGTTACCACCATCTTTCATGCCTTCATTACTCCTACCTGGACCAGAACAGTAGTTCTGTGATTTCTCTCCCTTTTGATCCATCCTGACGGCAGCTTCCAGACTGAGCTTCTGGAGACTCTGATTCGATCCTGACTCTCACCCTGTTGAGGATCTTGAGTGAGATCTGCACATCCGCTGGGTCAAGCTGAGCTTGCAAGCTTGTCGTTAAGGTGCTGCACGTCCAAGCCGAGTGTGCCTCTCCAGCTCTGTCTCCCTACATCCTTGTTGAAAACTGAGACAGTTTTCTGCACCTTTGGCATTACCCCTGTGTCTTCCCTTTCGGGAACTGTATTGTTCTCCAAGGCACAGTTCATGAATCTTGCCTGACTTTCATCAAACCAGATAATTCTCCTTCCTCATATCCTGTAGGACTTTGTGCTTACTTTTTACTTCTTTATTTTATTGAAGTATAGGTGATTTGTAATGTTTCATGTGTACAGAAATGTGATTTCCGTTATTTACATATGTACACACACACACATACACACACATACACTTTATCAGGTTCTTTTCCATTATAGGTTATTATAAGGTATTGAATATAGTTCCCTGTGCTGTACAGTAGGTCCTTGTTGTTTATCTAGTTTATATATAGTAGTGTGTATATGTTAATCCCATACTCCTAATTTATCTCTCCCCTCCCTCCACCAATCACTATCCCCTTTGGTAAGCATAAGTTTGTTTTCTATGTCTGAGTCTATTTCTGTTTTGTTTTTTTTTAACTTTTTATTTTATATTGGAGTATAGTTGATTAACAATGTTGTGATAGTTTCAGGTGTACAGCAAAGTGATTCAGTTATACATATACATGTATCTATTCTTTTTCAAATTCTTTTCCCATTTAGGTTCTTACATAATATTGAGCAGAGTTCTCTGTGTTATACAGTAGGTCCTTGTTGGTTATCCATTTTAATTATAGCAGTGCATGCATGTCAATCCCAAACTCCCAAACTATCCCCTCCCCCCACCCTTCCCCTTTGGTAACCATAAGTTCCTTCTCTAAGTCTGTGAGTCTGTTTCTGTTTTGTAAATAAGTTCATTTGTATCATTTTTTAAGATTCCACATACAAGTGATACCATATGATGTTTGTCTTTCTCTGTCTGACTTCCCTCAGTAAGATACTTTCTGGGTCCACCATGTTGCTGCAGATGGCATTATTTCATTCTTTTTTTATGGCTGAGTCATATTCCATTGTATATATACACACCATATCTTTTTTTTTTGGCCACACCACATGGCTTGTGGGATCTTAGTTCCCTGACTAGGGATTGAACCCATGCCCCCTGAAATGGAAGCGCAGAGTCCTAAACACTGGACCACCAGGGAATTCCCAATACACCATATCTTCTTTATCCATTCATCTGTCCATGGACATTCAGGTTGCTTCCATGTCTTGGCTATTGTAAATAGTGCTGCGGTGAACATTGGGGTGCTGCATGTATCTTTTCGAGTTAGTTTTCATTTTTTTCCGGATATATGCCCAGGAGTAGGATTGCTAGATCATATGGTAACTCTATGTTTAGTTACTTTGTGCTTGTGTAAAATGATTTGTGTACATATCTTATCTCTCCTACGAGATTTACTCTCCTTGAGGGTGCCTCCTTCATCTCTGTAACACCCACGATGCCCTCCCTCATATCCAATAAATATTTGTTGGGGGATATCCTACATTTCTCATCTTCCTGAAGCATGAGCTTTGCTTTTCCAAAAGCCCATCCCCAAAGGTCTGTGACACAGGCAGTGGTGAGAGGATGAAGGACGACTGACTTTTCCCTGTGGATCTTATAATTTAATACAGAGTAGTACGGGGATATTACACAGACTCTTTCTTATTTAAATTCCTGGTAACTGAGTCCCATAGCATTTGGTGAGTTTGGTATAGTCTGTACAGCACTGAACTCTTTATATGGCTTGCATGGATGTAAGTCATCATAGGCTGCATGGGAGCTAGAAAGATGAAGAAATTAATCCAAGTGCTGTGCAGTTATACAGAGCTGTAGGTACCAGTCTGATTTTTCCTTGTAGAATTTAGAACTTAAATTTACATACTTCTCGGGCACTTTCAGTCAAAATAAATAGCCAGGTGATTCATTTGGGAAATTCTACAAGGTATGCCCTGCCCTCCCCTGCTCCTCCCTGGAATGGCTTCTCAGCAAGGCCGCCTCAGCTGGGCTTGGACGGAGGTGGCTCTCTGTCCTAGTCTCCTATCGGTGATTTCCAGGAACTGAGAAGGGATGCAGGAAGAATAGAAAGCATTAGATAGTCTGTCTTGGGCTTTAAAAAAACGAAAATACTCAGTTCCTATAGCACTCGTCTCCTGGCAGCCAGACAGGGAGGGAGAGAAACTGTGAAAGGTGCCAGGGTGCCAACAAGAGCATCCGTGTCCTTGGCAGCACTCAGAATAGCAGTCAGGCTCTCAGTGATTCATCGCACGCAGGCCTGCCCACTCGTGGTCCAAGCGGCCGAGCATAGGGTGAGTCAGGCCTCCCGCGGCTTCCTCCCCGACTGCGATTCTGTGTCCTCCCCAGTCTCGCTGGGCTGGGAGCGGAGGGGAGGCCCGAGATGCTGGAGGCCGTGCCCGTGAGGAGAGGGTGCCAGTTCTGGACTGTTCCCTCCTGAAGGGTTTCCTGCTCCTGTCTGCACTAAGCCCTAGGGAAATTTGGAGAAGAAGAGGAATCCTGATATTTGGAAGAGGGGGTAGTTTAGGGGCCTATCTAAAATCGGGGCCACCTTGCCCCACTGAGCTGAACAGTGCTCCTACGTTGACCCTACAGTAGTTCTGATTGTGATGTCCTGCCCCTCTCCAATTGGATGGACGTTCTGTTCTCTTGCTTTGTCCCACTGTCTTCTCTTCATTCTTTTCTCTGTCCCCTTGCTCAGTAAGAATTATATGTATTTATGAAATCACAGCTGTTGGATTTTTCCTTCTCAGGATAGTTTTTCAGCCAGGTGCATCCACATCTCTTGGCTGGTCCTCCCCTATCCTAGTCCTAATGGAGAGAATAGCCCAGCGTTCTCAACACCAATCCTCCAGTGTGGACCCAGGCCCAGAGTTCACCACCTTTGTTCCCCTTTGACCCGCAGCAGAATCACTAGTTGAAAAATCATCCTAATGCCACGCAGTGCTTGAAAATGCATCCTTCTGGGCTTCCCTGGTGGTGCAGTGGTTGAGAGTCCGCCTGCCGATGCAGGGGACATGGGTTCGTGCCCTGGTCCGGGAAGATCCCACATGCCGCTGAGCGGCTGGGCCCGTGAGCCATGGCCGCTGAGCCTGTGCGTCCGGAGCCTGTGCTCCGCAACGGGAGAGGCCACAACAGTGAGAGGCCCCCGTACCGCAAAAAAAAAAAAAAAAAAAAGCATCCTTCTTCGTCTGGTTGACCCGAGACAGACCCTGGGTCTCAGGATCTCCTTCAGCCGAGCTCTCATTCTCTCCTTGATGCAAGGCTCTTGCTGTGTGTCCCACTTCACTTTTGTAGCAAGTCACTTTCCTCTTTGCCACTTTCCCAGCACTGATTTTCTTGGATCCACTCGAGTTAAAACTGAAGTGTCCCTGTTCCTTCTTCACAGCGGGAGCTCCTTGCTTCCAGCTCTGCGTGTGTCTATCACCAGACTTGTTCCACGACACCTTATGGCCATCCAGACACAGCTAGTTTCGGTGGCTTGTCTAGAATGACATAGCACTGTCTGGATGAGAATGATAATTTATTCTTTTAGAGTTTTTTTTTAATTATTAATTTTATTATTTTATTTTATTTATTTATTGCTTCTGGCTGCATTGGGTCTTCGTTGCTGCTCGCGGGCTTTCTCTGGTTGTGGTGAGCGGGGGCTACTCTTCGTTGCGGTGCACGTGCTTCTCATTGCGGTGGCTTCTCTTGTTGCGGAGTACGGGCTCTAGGTGCGTGGGCTTCAGTAGTTGTGGCGTGCGGGCTCTAGAGCACAGGCTCAGTAGTTGTGGCGCACAGGCTTAGTTGCTCTGTGGCATGTGGGATCTTCCCGGACCAGGGATTGAACCCGTGTCCCCTGCACTGACAGGCGGATTCTCAACCACTGCACCACCAGGACAGCCCTAGACGTTTTCTATTTTCCCTTCCTTGTGGCTGCATGGCATACACACTCTGAAGAGAATGCAGCTTTAGTAACAAAATATCCAAGGGCTTTTATTTCCAAAAAGAGCTGGACAAGATGAAGCACTGGGGGCTGTGTGGATTATACCCTGCGTGAGGATAGGAAACAGGAGGAGGTTGGGTGTGAAAAACACTTCACTTTTGTGGGGTCAGCGCTTGTAATGAACATGACCGGGTCTCTGGGTCACAGCTAATTCTAAGCCCTGGCAGATGACCCATTTATTTCCAACACATTACACAATATTTTAAAGCACAAGGGATAGTTATCTAAAATTCATTTCAGTGAGGCAACTTGGGGCACTTAAAGGTGAAGTGTTTTGAAGTCGCTTTCATTTTTATCATCAGATCAATGTCATGAAATGGGTAGGACAGAGATTTAGGCCCACTGTAAAGTGAGGACACTGCGGCACTGTGAGTGAATGAATGAATAAATGAATGAGGTCATTCGGTATTTATTCCAAAGGGCATAGGCTTGGTTAGCACAGCTGGGTCTAGACCCCTGATCTATGTTTGATTTCTTTTGGTTTTTTAAAATAAATTTATTTATTATTTATTTATTTTGGCTGCATTGGGTCTTTGTTGCTATGCGTGGGCTTTCTCTAGTTGCGGCGAGCGGGGGCTACTCTTCGTTGCAGTGCGCGGGCTTCTCACTGCGGTGGCTTCTCTTGTTGTGGAGCACGGGCTCTAGGCATGTGGGCTTCAGTAGTTGTGGCTCGCGGGCTCTAGGGCGCAGGCTCAGTAGTTGTGACGCACGGGCTTAGTTATTCTGCGGCATGTGGGATCTTCCCGGACCAGGGCTCTAACCCGTGTCCCCTGCATTGGCAGGTGGATTCTTAACCACTGCGCCACCAGGGAAGTCCTATGTTTGGTTTCTATCACACTGCTCTCTTTTCAGGAAGCTTCTCTCACGTAAGAGATGAGATGAAGCCACCCCCAGGAAGACCTGTGCTCTGAATTGTTTTATTAAAGCGGGAATGGGTTTCCTTGAATTATCCACATGCTCTTCCCTAGAGCAGTGCCTGTATCATCTGGAATTTATTCTGAGTCCTGGGAGCAGCCTGCCCTCTGCAGTCCCTCAGGGCTCAGCTCCTCCGGCTCTGTCCCCCCTTCCCAGACCCATTCCTGCTGGCGCCCACCTGCCTTTCTCCTGATTGTGTCATTTCCCAACAAGTGGCTCCTTTTCTTGTCAGCTCCTTGGCTTGTAGGGCAGGAGAAGGGAATGGTATACTCCTTGCCCCCTAGAGACGCTTCCCTTCATTCCACAAGTAGTTAGTAAGTGCCTGCTGTGTGCTGGATTCCCTGATTATACCACCTGTCATCACCATGTCCATCTACCGACTTCAAGAAGTTCTCTCTCTTCTCTAATGAGTTCAGTGCTGGACTGATAGTGTCCCACCCTGTTTACTGCCATCACTGCCAAGGAATTGAATGTCCATGTTACTGACCACCCAAACATCCCACCCTTCTCGTTTTCTAGACTTCCTACTCTAGTGCCTCCTTTTTCAGGACGCTGCAGTCACCCATGACGACATTAGGCTTATTGTACTTCGTAATCACGTGGGACTGTTCCTCATCCAGCCTTTGCAGCTCAAAAATCTCTCTGACCACGTTTCACAGGATTGACAGGCTATGATCCTGGCTCTCCTCTCCTTTCCCTTGCCTTTGACAGACATCACTAATTTATGGCCAAGGCACTGAGTCCAACTGAGCCTGGACACAGCCTTGAAAGTCTTTCTCAACATGAACCACTAATGTCACTACATATTAACATATTTGGTCTAAGAGTTTACAACAATTTTCAGAACATTTTAGGACCACAACCTCTTTCTGTCTTTCCCACCTCCACTCACCATGACCTTCAGGCCCTGGATCTCTTATTCTCCCAGTCTAGGTTGCCTTCTCTTGTTTCTTTGCAAAGCTCAGAAAACCCCTTAGTTGACCATTTCAAAAATGTGCTTTCTATGATCCAAGAATGCCTCACTCCTTGGATTTTTATTACACAAATCTTAAGCATACTTAGAACCACCCTCTCAATGCCATAGCTTTTCCCTCTCTCCCCCTTAGAGTGCCAGGCATTGATGGCTGGCCCACCAGGTGAGTTTGCTGCACATGTGTGCTCTCCAGCCTCATCTGGGCCCCAGTGACACTCGGCAATCATTTAATTTCTCCTCTCGTGGCTCCCTGTGTCACCTTCTGCAGTAGACGTGCCCTTGTTGAACCATCAGAATCACTCCTGGCCCGTCTCCTGAAGCAGATGACTTCATTTCTTATCTTACTGATAAGTGTGGAGCCATCTTCCTTCTTCTCCACTAAAAAATTGTCTCTTCGAATAGATAAAGAAGATGTGGTACATATATACACAATGGAGTATTACTCAGCCATAAAAAGGAACGAAATTGGGTCATTTGTAGAGACATGGATGGATCTAGAGACTGTCATACAGAGTGATGTAAGTCAGAAAGAGAAAAACAAATATCGTATATTAATGCATATATGTGGAACCTAGAAAAATGGTACAGGTGAACCGGTTTGCAGGGCAGAAATACAGACACAGATGTACAGAACAAACGTATGGACACCAAGTGGGGAAGGCGGAGGTGGTGGTAGTGGTGATGGGATGAATTGGGAGATTGGGATGGACATATATACACTAATATGTATAAAATAGATAACTAATAAGAACCTGCTATATAAAAATAAATGAAATGAAATTCAAAAAAATACGTTTATTCATCCAAAATGCAAAAAGTTAAATGTATATATATTTTAAAAAATTGTCTCTTTACTTTCTCCCACCCTTTCCCCCTTCACTTCTGTCTACATCATCCTGACCTTGTGCCAGGTCTCTCCACCCTTCTCCCTCTTATCTACTTCTGCCCCATCACTTCACTCTTCTTTCTTTCTCTAATCTCCAGTCTCCCACAGGGCACCAATTCTTTCTAGTCCTTCAGTCTCTCCTAACCTAAAAACACAGACAAAAACCACGAATCAAAATGATGCCGCAAAACCTTTCCCCTCAACATACAACCCTCTCTCTTCATCTTCACTGTTAAATGAATTGAAAATCATCTATACCCTAAATAGTGCACCACCACCTTCTGCCCCATTCTGACCCTCCCTCTCCACTTGCAGCCATCGGCTTCTATGCATTACCCTCCAAGGAGCCCCCTTCCTGTCCCCACTCGCTCCTTCATTCCCATCCTGTGGCCACTAGTCAGGTCCAGACCTTCCTTATCTCTCACCTGGCTGTTTAGGGGCCTCTGTCTCCTCTTTTCAATATATTTTGTACACCAATGCCTAGCTAATCAATCTCAGGGACAACTTTGAGAACTTCGTTCTTCTGCTCAAAATTAAATGGAAAATTCTTGATTTAGCAATCATGGCATCCTGTCCCCAGTCCCCTCCTACCTTTCCAGCTACCTCTCTACTTGGACTGGACTCCATACTAAAATATACCCTCTGTTGTTCTTCCTCTAAACTTTGACTCAAGCTACTTCTGGAGCAGCCTCGCCTTCTTACCTGTCTTTCAAAGCTCAGCTCAAGTTCCATTACCTTCATGAATCCTTTAGAGATTCCCATGACCAGGTGTTATCTCCCCTCTGAATTTCTTTTTAATTTACCAAGCTCATTTTATTTTATTTTTTATAAATTTATTTATTTATTTGGCTGCGTTGGGTTTTTGTTGCTGCGTGCAGGCTTTCTCTAGTTGTGGCGAGCAGGGGCTACTCTTTGTTGCGGTGTGCAGGCTTCTCATTGTGGTGGCTTCTCTTGTTGTGGAGCATGGGCTCTAGGCGCGCGGGCTTCATAGTTGTGGCTCACGGGCTCTAGAGTGCAGGCTCAGTAGTTGTGGTGCACGGGCTTAGTTGCTCCGTGGCATGTGGAATCTTCCCGGACCAGGGCTTGAACCCATGTCCCTGGCATTGGCAGGCGGATTCTTAACCACTGCGCCACCAGGGAAGTCCCCATCTCAACCATTTTTAAGTGTACAATTCAGTGGCATAAATTACATTCACAATGTTGTGCAACCATCACCACTGTCTTTTTCTAAAATGTTTTCATCACCCCAAACAGAAACTCTATAGCCATTAAGCAATAACTCCTCAGCCCCTGGTAACCTCTTATCTACTTTCTGTCTATGAATTTGCCTCTTCTAGATATTTCATATAAGTGGGATCATATAATATTTGTGCTTTTGTGTCTGGTTTATTTCACTTAGTATAACATTTTCAAGGTTCGTCCGTGTTATATTAAGTACCAATACTTCACTCCATTTTATAGCTGATTAACATCCCACGGTGTGGCTGTACCACATTTTTATCTGTTTGTCTGTTGATGGACACTTAGGTTGTTTCTACCTTTTAGCTATTGTGAATAATGCTGCAGTGAACACTGGCATAAAAATATCTGTCTGAGTCCCTGTTTTCAGTTTTTCTGGGTATATACCTAGGGATAGAATAGCTGAGTCATATGGTAATTCTATGTTTAGCTTTTTTAGGAACCCAGTGTAGAGTTTTTAAAATTCAGATTACTTAATGACTTTTAAAAATGAGGAATTACACATAAAATCAGATTTTTTTCTAATTTCTCTTGAAAAAAAAATGAGAAAGTCTGGCTCTCCTGGGTCCGCGTCTCTGTAGCGATATGATCTGCTGGGGATGAGTGGGGAGCAGTCACTATAGATGAGGTGTCTGGTCTTGGCTCAACAAGGTCCTTATCCAGCTGGTATCAGATGTTGGCACCCCCTGTCTGGGCCTAGTTCTAAGACTTTGCTCTAGTCCCCTCCCTTCATTGTGTCTTCCCAACCCGCCCATACGGACACTATTTCCCTCCTGTGTTCGTACTCACCCCGTGTTATTATTTGTGTACATGCTGTTCCTCTCCCTATCTAGGCTGTAATTATCTGAGGGCAGAGTACCTGTTTTTTTATCTCTGATTTACCAGAACTGACCGGCACATTGTTTATACCCAAAGTCTTAATTATATTGAATTTTTGTTTTAAAATATTTTAAATTAATTTTTATTGGTGTATGGCTGACAATGTTGTATTAGTTTCTGCTGTACAGCAAAGTAGATCAGTTATACATATACATATATTGAATTTTTTAAAGTGAACAGTTGAGGTTTAGGGCAGAACTAATTTGTACAGTTATGACTGAGTCAAGCAAGTGCTAGATTGCATTATGGCATGTTATAAGAAAAGGGCAAAAGTCTAAAATTGGGGAAATGAATTATAGATTACAGGCAATGCAGGAAGGGCTAACCACTTCCTCATTTAAAATATTTCTTCATGAGAGTTTTCTTTTTTATCATTCTAGGCTGTAGTCTGAAGAAAATTATCTAAAAGATGTTTTATGGAAAACTGATATACAGTATCATAGAACAAGTTAATAAGAAATAGAATTAAAGTGTAATGTCTATACCCATATGCAAGAGAATAAATTTGGACCCCTACCTCACATCATATACAAAAAATAACTCAGAATAGATCGCTGTAAAGTAGTGCAGCCACTATGGAAAACAGGATGGAGTTTCCTTAAAAAAACAAAAATATGGCTTCCCTGGTGGTGCAGTGGTTGAGAGTCCTCCTGCCGATGTAGGGGAGATGGGTTCGGGACACGGGTTCGTGCCCCAGTCCGGGAAGATCCCACATGCCACGGAGCGGCTGGGCCCATGAGCCATGGCCGCTGAGCCTGCGCGTCTGGAGCCTGTGCTCTGCAATGGGAGAGGCCACAACAGTGAGAGGCCTGCATACCGCAAAAAAAAAAAAAAAAAAAAAAATAGAGCTACCATATGATCCAGCAGTCCCACTCCTGGGCATATATATGGAAAAGATGAAAACTCTAATTTGAAAAGATACAAGTACCCCAGTGTTCATAGGAGCACTATTTACAGTAGCCAAGACATGGAAACAACCTAAGTGTCTGTGAACAGACAATTGGTTTAAGGTATGTATGTATAAGTTTTGGTATTGGTTTAAGGTGGTATGTATAAACAATGGACTGTTACTCAACCATAAAAAAGAATGAAATAATGCCATTTACAGCAACATGGATGGACCTAGAGAATATCTTACTAAGTGAAGTAAGTCAGACAAAGAAAGACAAACATCATATGATATCACTTATATGTGGAATATTAAAAAATGATGCAAATGAACTTATTTACAAAACAGAAGTAGACTCACAGACATAGAAAACAAATTTATATTTACCAAAGGGGAAAGGGAGGTGGGAGGGATAAATTAGGAACATGGGATTAACAGAGATGAACTATTATATGTAAAACATAAGCAACGAGGATTTACTGTACAGTACACGGAACTATATTCAATATCTTGTAATAACCTATAATGGAAAATAATCTGAAAAAATATAGATAACTGAATCACTTTGCTGTACACCTGAAATTAATACAGTATTGTAAATCAACTATATTTCAATTAAGAAAGAGATTGTCACCTAAATGTAAGAGCGAAAACCATAAAACCCTTAGAAGAAAACGTAGGAGTAAATCTTTGAGTCAGGCAGTGGTTTCTTAGATAAAGGAGAAGCAACAAAAGAAAAAAATAAACAAATTGGACTTCATCAAATTGAAAACTTTTGTGTTTCAAAGGACACCATTGAGAAAATGAAAAAGCTCATGGAATGGGAGACCATACTTGCAAATCATAAATCTAATAAGGAAATTACATCCAGAATATATAAAGAGCTCTGACAACTCAACAGTAAAAGGAAAAATAACCCAATTAAAAAATAGGCAAAGAGGGCTTCCCTGGTGGCGCAGTGGTTAGGGGTCCTCCTACCAGTGCAGGGGACATGGGTTCGAACCCTGATCCAAGAAGATCCCACATGCTGCAGAGCAACTAAGCCTGTGAGCCACAACTACTGAGCCTGCGCTCTACAGCCCGCGAGCCACAACTACTGAAGCCCGCGCGCCTAGAGCCCGTGTTCTGCAACAAGAGAAGCCACCACAATGAGAAGCCCGCACACTGCAGCGAAGAGTAGCCCCCGCTCGCCGCAACTAGAGCAAGCCCGCGCACAGCAATGAAGACCCAACACAGCCAAAAATAAATAAATAAGTATTTTAAAAAATAGGCGAATCTGAAGAGATATTTCTCCAAAGAAGTTATACTGAGCACCTGAAAAAGTTTACCATCATTAGTTATTGGAGAAATGCAAATCAAAACCACAATGAGATACCTGCCACTTCATACTCACTAGGATGGTTATAATATATTTTTTTTAAATGACAGTAACAAATGTTGCAGAATTTATGGAGAAACTGGAACCCTCATCCATTGCTGGTAGGTTTGTAAATGGTGTAGCCACTTTGGAAAACAGTTAGGTGGTTCTTTAAAATGTTAAAATAGAGTTACCATGTGATCCAGCAATTCTACTCTTAGGTAAATTAGCAAGAGAAATACATGTGTCCACGCAAAAACTTGTACACAAGTGTTCATTGCACCATTATTCATAATAGCCCAAAATTGGAAGCAACCCAAATTTTCATCAACTAGTGAATGGATAAACAAAATACAGTATATCCATGCAATGGAATATTACTCAGCCAGAAAAAGGAATGAAGTATTGGTACATGCTCTAACATAGATGCATCTTGTAAGCATTATGCCAAGTGAAATAAGTCAGACACAAGAGACTATGTGTGTGATGATTCCATTTATATGAAATGTTCACAATAGGCAAATCTATAGAGATATAAAGTAGCTTAGTAGTTGTCTGGGGCTGGGGGGTACGGGAGTAAGGAGTGACTGCTCACTGGTACAGGGTTTCTTTTTTGGGGCGATGAAAATGTTCTAAAACTGGATCGTAGTGATGGTTGTACAACTTTGTGAATATATTAGAAATCACTGAACTGAAAAAAAAATAGAAAAGAAACAGAGGACCCAGACATAAAATGCTATTCATTCCTCTTACATAGCTAATAAAGTACACAGTACTCAAAGATAACCAAAAAAAAAAAAATGTGTCTGAAGTAGTTTAGACTAAAGCATTTACACATGACCTGGAACGATGCCTTGAGTTTGCTTTAAAATGCCACAGACATCCTTCCATGCAAAATAAACTTGGGTGGGAGTTGGATGAAATAAAATGGACAAAATATGGATAATTGTTGAGGCTGTAGGATGGGCACGTGGAGTTTATTATACTGCTCTATTTTTGTGAATGTGAAAAAAACTTTTCCCATAATAAAAGTTTTAAAAAAAGTCTAAGGGCTTCCCTGGTGGTGCAGTGGTTGAGAATCTGCCTGCCAATGCAGGGGACAAGGGTTCAAACCCTGGTCTGGGAAGATCCCACATGCCACAGAGCAGCTGGGCCCATGCACCACAACTACTGAGCCCGCGCTCTAGAGCCCGTGCTCCACAGCAGGGGAAGCCACTGCAGTGAGAAGCCTGCGCACCGCAACAAAGAGTAGCCCCCGCTCGCCGCAGCTAGAGAAAGCCCGTGTGCAGCAACAAAGACCCAACACAGCCAAAAAAAAAAAAGAAAAAAGAAAAAAAAGTCTAAGACATCTGCAATTCAGTAGTTACATACAAAGTATGTCTGTGTTTGTTTGGGGAGCTCCATGTGGAGAGCTGTGACTGTGGATTCTGTGGGGTCCCAGGCATGTGTACCCACGTGGATGAGGAGGGATGAGGGTTTTACCTGGAGGAGAGGCCAGAGCACTTTGGGGATGTGTTAGTTTCCTAGGGCTGCTGTACAAAGTTCCACAAACCGGCGGGCTTAAAACCACAGAAATTTATTCCCTTGTAATTCTGAAGGCTTCGAAGTTTCAAATCAAGGTGTCAGCGGAGCCAGGCTCTCTCTGAGGCTCTAGGGAAGGATCCTTCCTTGCCTTCTATAGCTGGCAATCCTTGGGGTTCCTGGCTTACAGATGCACCCCTCCAATCTCTGCCTCTGCTGTCACGTGGCCCTTTCCCCGCCTCTCATCATGTGATCCTCCATCTGTGTGTCTGTCTCCAACTCTGTTTTCCCTATTCCCAAGGACTCCCCCCTAACTGAATGTGACCGCATTTTAACTTGGCCTCTGCAAAGACCCTATTTCCAAATAAGGCCATGTTCACAGGGAGCAAGGGTTAGGAACCCAACATGTCTTTTTTTTTTTTAAGGTTTTTTTTTTTTTTTGCGGTACGCGGGCCTCTCACTGCTGTGGCCTCTCCCGTTGAGGAGCACAGGCTCCGCACGCGCAGGCTCAGCGGCCATGGCTCATGGGTCCAGCCACTCCGCGGCATGTGGATCTTCCTGGACCGGGGCACGAACCCGTGTCCCCTGAATCGGCAGGCGGACTCTCAACCACTGCGCCACCAGGGAAGCCCCCAACATGTCTTTTGGGGGGTCAGAGGGACACAGTTCAACCCATGCAAGGGCACAAGGCAGAATAACCAGAAGGAAGAAGCCAGGTTCTCATCAGTGCATGTCTCTACAGCTGGGGCGTCAGCTGCCCCACAGGCAGGCCACAGTGGACACTGTGTTGGCAATGACTAGACTTGAGCAAAATGCATCTCTCCCCAGCCAGCTTTATCTTTCCCAAACCGAGACAAGCCTTTTCCGGGACCCATTTCCCACTCGGCAGCCTTGACTGATGAGTGACACATCGAGACTCTTCCAGTCCATCCTTTCACCAGAATGTTCCTGGGGGTAATTCTAAGCAGTATGCACTTGAGATATAGCTCAGAAAAGGTCCGTTTCCTCCTCTCTGACACAGACACACACAGCACTTTTAGAGTTTATCTTTTGAGTCGGCTGCTGAAGTTATTTTAGACTCTAGAGTTAAATTGACCCAGAAATCATTCCTCCTTTGAAATTTCCTCTGAAATGTTATTCACTCCGACTCTAACTGAGGATTGCATTGTGCTGTTCCTTGCTCTGTAATCTTACTCTGGCCTTTGACCAAAAGCAGTAAAATCAGACCTCTATCTTAAATGGTTCTTAAAACATATATAATATATTCTAGTAACTCAGATATCTGATAATTGCCGTGAAGTTCCAGATATTTGCTCGCTTGAAGAGTTTCGTGGAGGCAGGGCAAGCTCCTCCGTGCTCATGAACTGTGTGGGCCACGGACTGTTGGTGACTTTGCAGAGGACGTTGGAGGGAATAGAGGTATGAGGAGAAGGGGCTGGGCTTTGGGCTCCTTCACGTCCTCCGTAGCCATCTTTAACCTGGATTTTGGATCCAATTGATACGAATGATTTTCAACCCTTTTTTTTTTTTTTGCGGTACGCGGGCCTCTCACTGTTGTGACCTCTCCCGTTGCGGAGTACAGGCTCCGGACGCGCAGGCTCAGTGGCCATGCCTCACGGGCCCAGCCACTCCGCGGCATGTGGGATCTTCCCGGACCGGGGCATGAACCCGTGTCGCCTGCATCGGCAGGTGGACTCCCAACCACTGCGCCACCAGGGAAGCCCAACCCATTTGTTTTCATCTCATTGCTCTTGGGGGAGTGGGAAAGGTCTAAGCAAGAAGGAGCTGATGCTGATTGGAGGAGAGGGAGGGAGGAGGCTGCCTGACCCAGGTGCAGGGAGACGACAGCCAGGGCGAACTTGGCCGCTAGTCTGGAGCTTAGATGCGAACCACTGTGGGCTCCTGGGCAGAGATGAAGAGACTGGTGAGCACGAGATGAAACATTGATCCCTGGTGCCCCGGCCCCTGTGTACAAGCAGAGGTTAAGCCAATAGCAATATCCATACAAGGCCGATAGTGATATTTTAAGAGCGTCCACGTATTGCTTGCGTCCTCAGAGCGAGGCACTGTGCTCACAGCTTTACGTGCACTGGGAACCTGCCAGCCACACTGACTTTCTGTACTGTGTATGAGACTAATTCATTCTTTTACCTTGGGTGGGCTCTTCCATCTAGTTTTTTAACCGATTTACAGAAGGTTCTCAGTTTTACAGTAAAGCTCGTTTCTCCCTTCTCCTATGGTGCAGTTAATATACTGTATACAATTTGTAGAAAGTCTGTTTACAGAAGGCTCTGTAAGAAGATCCCTTTTCTTGGAAGCACAGAAACATGAATAACAGAAAGGCTCAGAGTCCATTGATGGTTCACTTATCACAAGCAATATAGAATGCGATAGAATTAATTGTACCACTAGCAGGGCCTGGGACTGAGGTCCTAGGAGCTTTTTATAACTGGATTGAAAGGATCCATAGACTCACCCCTGACATCCAGTCACAAGCTCACCTAACCCACAATAGAACCGGGGGAATATTTTTTTAACTATCCTTTAAAAAAGATCTTCCGAGGCGAGCCCATTATTTCCTTTGTTAGTTTGGATCAGAGTCTAATAGCCCCAACAAGTCAAAGTTACTTTGCACTCTTGCTATGATTTGAGTCTATTCCTTTTATGTCATGTTCTCAGTGGAGGTGGAAAAGACACTGTCACCTCGATGTATGTATACCTGTTAAATTCCTGAAAACTGCTGTTAACTCTCACATTAAAATGATTGCTACCTTCTTTTCTAGTGTGTGTTTCTGACCTCTTGGTTATTTATTGTTTTCTATTGGAATTTTTGGTTTCTGTGTATTTCTTTTAACAAGAAGCACCTCAGTGTGTTCACATTGTAATTTCTTTGGCTTCTTTTGCACCTCCCTCTTCTCAAAAGACGCAGGGAAGAGCGTGTTCTATAAATTGCTGAAAACTCTGTGCAGACAGAGTGAAGGAAAGGGGTGCTGATATCTTATAGGAGACCAGAAATTCCCAGCCTCCGTCAGGCCAAGCAACAGCCCAATGAGGGCTTCTTACTTATTTCAGATCCGTGCTCTGAGCCCAGTTGACAGGGTTTAGTAAACCTAAGGTACCTTGAGTTACCTGGAGTACTGAGTGAACATTTGCTTGTTACTCTGTGGGCTTTATCCCAAGCTCTTGCCCATACCCTTAAGAATTTAGCAGGTTCTAGATGAGTGGCCCTGGAAGAGTATGATCTGCTGCTTTAGCCTGAATAACACCTCATGTCCCGCAGTGCAGTTTAAAAGCATGAGAACGTAGGACCAACCTCATACACTTTGTACCAGCTCTAAGGGACCTCCTGTACCACTGGGACGATCATTCCCCTGGGGCAGGTGTCCCACGTGTCTCCCACATCACTAGGGATCATCTGGAGGGCTTACGAACAACATTTAATGGAATGTTAATAGCCATGAATCTATTTTAATGTGTATTAGAAAAAAACATAACAAGCACATAAACCCCAAGACGTGAACTTTCTTCTCAAAAGTAATCAGAGTTGAAAAGTGAGCCAAGTTTTAAAACTATTAAACAGGTAAACACAGGAGGCAGCATGTGACTGGAGAGGGCTATGAAGGTGGGATCAGCCAGCTTCGGGTGTGGAGCCCCCGTGGAGGGAATGCAAAGACCCTGGGCCCTCACGCTGCCCGCCACACCACACATCTCCCCTTCTCTCTTTGCTTTTCCTCTTTTTCATTCTCTCTTCAAGTTTCTCCTCTTCTGGGCTTTTTCTTACTCCCCCTTCTTCCTCAGAGCATCCCAGGTGGTCCTCTGGGTTTTAAGAGGGAGAAGGAAGAAAGCTCCCGTTTATTGATCGTTATTTGCTGGAAGGTCACAAACATAGTATTAGTGCGGTGTTGGGTGATTCCTCGGGAGTGCTTCTCAAATTTTAAAATGCCCATGATTAGGGATCATCTGGAGAGCTGGTTAAAATGCCGATTCTGGTCCAGTAGGTCTGGGGTAGGGCCAAGAATCTCGCATTTCTAACGAGCCCCCATGTGAGCCTGATGCTACTGGTCCAGGGCCCACACTTGGAGCAGCAGGGATTGAAAATGTGGCTCTACTTCTTTACGTAACTGTGAGCAGGAAAGGATATTTGTAGGAAGAGGATGAGCTCTGAAATCACCTCTTTTGTCTGCAGTGAAAGCAATATAACGATTAAGAACACTGTTTAGGGCTTCCCTGGTGGCGCAGTGGTTGAGAGTCCGCCTGCCAATGCAGGGGACACGGGTTCGTGCCCCGGTCCGGGAGGATCCCACATGCCGCGGAGCAGGTGGGCGCGTGAGCCACGGCCGCTGAGCCTGCGCGTCCGGAGCCCGTGCTCCGCGATGGGAGAGGCCACGACAGTGAGAGGCCCGCGTACCGCAAAAAAAAAAAAAAAAGAACGCTGTTTACAAGTCCGCATGTCTTGCTCCATGTAAGGAATACAGGACGGTCCCTTATACTGACCGAGCCAGTTTGTAATGAAAACTTTGGGCTTAAATTGTTGCTAGGGCACTGCTAGGGGAACCAGCCACACAGAGGGAACTTGTAACCTAATCTTATTATGTGTGAAATAAGGAGCTCTGGCCTTGGAGAGAAAGGAAGTGTTCTGTTTCACCCCCTTGCTCAGGTGACAGGCCAGCTCCGGCCTGGGCAGGCAAACCAAGGTGCCCTTTTCCATGCGGGGCTGCTGCAGAGCCCTTTCTCTGGGTACAGAAAATGGGGTTGTTGAACTCATCAGAGAGTATCTTGGTACGTCACATCTATTTGGTTATGAGAGCCAGACCCACCAGTGGGTTCCGAGGGTTACAGTAGATAACAGCGTTTAGGAAACAAGCCAGCTACATACAATAGGACCCAGAATGAAGTCATATTAAAAAAGGGACTCAATTCGGGCCCAGGCTATTTTAAAGGAACGGACCCCTGATGTTATCTCACCTGTAGAGATCAGAGAGAGATGCTATTGCGTGGCCCTGCAATTTTACAGTATCCTTTCTGTTAAGGCAGAAAAATCTACAGAAGCTAAAAAGCAAGGCCATCTTTTCTTTTTGAGATTCAGCTGGAGCCAGACACTAAGCAAACATCAAGCCCTTCTGTTGACACAAGGAGCCACATGACTGCAGAATATTAAATGCTAAAATGGTTCCTGGGGACCACATGATGGTGTTTAATTTGGTGTGGGGGCAGTTGATGTATTCCGGACTCTATTCCACCAAACACACACCCATTCACAATGTTCCATGTCATTTCCAGGGATTAGTGGATTCCCTAGCAAATCCACGGATTTCGATTAAACACCTCTGATGTAGTACACTTCCTTCTTTTTGCAGATGAGAAAACAGGCGCCCAGACAGAAGGTGACTGACTGTTGGTCTCAGCAATGCTTGGGGTGAACTAATTAGAAAAGAGGATTTAAGAACCACAAATGTCCCCAGGGAAACCAGGGGTGAGTATCTGCACATAATTTATTTCTGAAGGCCCCGAAGCACAAGTGCCAAAAGTTTTTTGAAAGAGTTAGAACTTTGAGCTGGGAGAATCCCAGTATTAGCCAAATCACATTTGAAGAAAAGTAGAAATAACTGGGCCAGAAACGTATGGGACCTAGATTTTATGATGCGTTCAAAAGACCTAAGTGAGAAGCCCCACTGCTACTTGGTAACTGTGTGCTAAGCTGTAGTTTGGGGTGTTTTTTAGGGCAGGTAATAAATTTCTTTCAAAGTTTGAAGTCACATACCAGTGTGAATCTTCCACATTCCCCCAAACTACTCAGGCAAGGTGCCCCGTTGAAACAGAGGTCTCAGTTTGGCAACACACTTTGGGGTTCAGCCCCTAACACAATCCCTGGCAGAGTCTGGATGCTCAGTAAATATTTATTTGAATAAAGGGGTTTTATTTCACATTATGACAGTTTTCTGGAGATGAGAGATGCAGGAACCTGGAGAGCCACCAGTATACAATGTGTAAGTACACAGCGGAGAGCTGGGGTTCCTAGTGAAGGATTTAGAATCTCGCCAACATAATGTTGAACAAAAGAAGCCAGACGCAAAAGAATACATACAAGATGATTCCACTTATATGGAGAACACATATGGACCATATTAACCTGTGCTATTAGTAACTGGAGTTCTGGTTACCTTTGGTGAGCAGGGGTTTGGTTATGGAGGGTATGTGGGAAAGAGGGCTTCTAGGGTGCTGGCAACGTTTCTTGACCTGGGTGCTGGGTACACCAGTGGATTCACTTTGTGATAGATAGTTCATCAAATGATACTCCTATGACTTAGCATTTTTTCTTCCAGTTTTGTTGAGATATAATTGACATACAGCAAGTAGAAGTTTGTGTACAGCATAGTGATTTGACTGACACACATCATGAAATGATTTCACAATAAGTTTAGTGAACACCCATCATCTCATATGGATACAAAATTAAAGAAATAGAAAAAATTTTTTTCCATGTGATGAGAACTCTTAGGATTTACACTCTTAGCAACTTTCAAATATAACATACAGCAGTGTTAATTATATTTATCATGTTATACATTTCATCCCTAATTTTTATTTATCTTATAACTGAAATTTTATACCTTTTGACTGCCTTTATCCAATCCCCCCTCCTCCCATCCCCTGCCACTGGTAGCCACAAATCTGATCCCTTTTTCTATGAGTTGATTTGTTTGTTTTTGAAGTACAGTTGACCTACAACACTATGTTAGTTCCTATTACACAACATAGTGATTCAATATTTCTATACGTTTCAAAATGATCACCATGATAAGTCTAGTTACCATCAATCACCATACAAATATATTACAAAGTTTTTGACTGTATTCCCCACCCTGTACATTTCATACCCACGACTCATTTATTTTGCACCTGGAAGTTTGTACCTCTTAATCTCCCTCACCTATTTTTTTTAACTTTTTATTTCATATTGGAGTATAGTTGATTTACAATGTTGTGTTAGTTTCAGGTGTACAGCAAAGTGATTCAATTATATATGTACATATATCTATTCTTTTTCAGATTCTTTTCGCAGACTTAGCACTCTTTTATGTGTGTTGTACTTCAATAAAAATGTTCACTTAAAAACACACACACACAATGAAGGATCTAGGCCAGTGCTTCTCAAACTTGAATGTGCATACAAGTCACCTGCATATTTTATTAAGATGCAAACTTTTGCCTCTTTTGGTCTTGTGTAGGGCATGAGAGTTTGCATCACTAGGGGCTGGTATCTTCAGGATCTTTTCTGAGAGAGATCCAGAGGTCTGAGGAAAGTTTCCTGGGCCTCTCCTTACCTGCGGTGAAGGAGATGGGGTGCAGGGATGTTAACCTAGTAGGTTATTAACAGACAGAGCGTGGTTTCCAAGACCAGCCCATACTTGGGTGGGCTGTGAAATTTGCCTGCTCTCAGCACCTTTGCGGAGGATTTTCTGAGTGCTGGGTGGTGATCAGAGCCTAGAGTTGTGCCACTTGAGTGAAGTGACCAGCCGATGTCCAGCCCCTGCAGCCCACATTAGGGACCCTGGCCTGTCTGGCCCATAGAAGCCCCTGGCTTACCCCAAAGAGCACACACACTGAGGGTGTTGGGAGCCTGGCTCCCTCTGTCCACGTGCACGGGCGAAACGGGATTGTCAGCCATGACCACTGTGTAAGTGAATTGGACTTCCCAGCTCCTCTGTAAAACTCTGCAGGATATAGATGCCCAACTTGTATCAAGAAAAACCATGATTTTGAGTGGAAAAAAAGCAAGTCACACACAATATGATTCCTTTCATAGAAGCAGTAAAGCCAGGCAAAACTAATCAATGCCTTGTTCAGGGATAGAGATGTAGCTAGTAAAATATAAAGAAAAGATAGGAAACGATTACTAAGTACTAAGGAGGTGGTATTCTCTGGAAACAGGAGAGGAAGAGGGGGCCACCCAGGGCCTTCCAAAGTGTTAGGAATATTCTGTATTTTCTACTAGTGGTGGGTTCATGGCTGTGTATTTTATTACTACTCTTTAAACTGTATAGTATATGCACATTATATATTCTCTTTTACTTGTATGCAATGTTCACAATCTAAAAATGAAAATGCAGTGTGGTATCCTTTTTTTTTTTTTGCGGTACACAGGCCTCTCACTGTTGTGGCCTCTCCTGTTGCGGAGCACAGGCTCCGGACGCACAGGCTCAGCGGCCATGGCTCACGGGCCCAGCCGCTCTGCGACACGTGGGATCTTCCCAGACCGGGGCACGAACCCGTGTCCCCTGCATTGGCAGGCGGACTCTCAACCACTGCGCCACCAGGGAAGCCCCAGTGTGGTATCTTAAGATAACATTTGACGTTGGTGTTTCTTTGTGTTTGACTCTTTTTAGGATATTGTTATTTTAAAATTTTTGACATAACAGAGTAAGCTGGCAACTATGATTTTTTGGAAGGACACTTTATTTTGAGATTCTGCTGCTCTTACATTTTGGATGTTAAACTGCCCTTTCCTTTGCTGGCATTTTAATGAAATATTGGTGATAGTAACAGTGATTTGGAAACAAAAACTCCCTTATAAGTTAAATAACAAATTGAAAACTGTAAATTACCCGCAGCCCTTTCCCTTTTTTAAAAAGTTAACTTGATCTGTGACATTAAAAAGACTGGGAACTGCAGGTTTAGAGAGCTTTTCTTTGGGAAAGGAAGACGTTGCCCTCCAGCTCTAAGGAGTTTGAAAATAAAAGACAGAAAGAAAGAAAGGGAGGGAGGAAAGGACAGATGGACGGAGGGGAGAAAGGAAGAAAGAAAGGAAGAAAAAGAAAAGGGGGCTGGGGTAGAGGGATAATGCCTGCAGAAGATGAAAAAGATGGGTAGAATCTACTAAAGTTTTTTCAAAGAGCTTTTCACATTCTCAAAACTTGTGTGTTAGTCTGGCAATCTTTCTCATGGTCTTAAAAGAAGAAAATGGAGTGGGTTAAACAGAACTGCTATATGTTATATTTAGTAGGAAACCAGCAAGTGGAACTGTGTTGAAACTTTATTTTCCCCAAACGGAAGTTGTGTGTATGTACACTGCCACCAAGTAGCAGTGTTCACAGAATCCAAGAGGTAGAAGGGAATTTAGAGGTAATGTAATAACTATTATAATAACCTGCATTTATTGACCTTTTAGCTATGTGCCCTGTGTGAATGTGTTACTGACACCAGCTCATTTAATCTTCTTATCAACCTTAAGGGTAAGTGCTTATCCCATCTTATTTTATTTTAGATAATGACTTATAATTTTATATAAATATATACATATTTGGGGGGGTAGTTTTAGATTTACAGAAAATTTGCGAAGATAGTATAGAGAGTTCTCATATACTGTTCATCCAGCTTCCCCTAATGTTAATGTCTTATATAACCATGGTGGATTTGTCAAAACTAAGAGGTTAACATTGATATACTACTATTAACTCAAATATAGATTTTATTAGGATTTCACCAGTTTTTCCACTAATGTCTTTTTCCTGTTCTAGAACCCAATCAAGACAGAGCATAATAGTTCGTTGTCCTGTCTCTTTAGTCCCCTTTGATCTGTGACAGCTTCTTAGTTTTCCCTTAAGATGATATATTCAATTATAAAAACTTCAAGTCCAAAGGAAATTGATACAGGGTGAAAAGGAAACGTACAGAAGGGGAGAGAATATTCGCAAACTATATATCTGATAAGGGATTAATATCCAGAATACATAAAGAACTCCTACAACTCACTACCAAAAAACCTGATTAACAAATGGGCAAAGGACTTGAATAGACATTCCTCCAAAGAAGACATGAAAATAGCCAACAAGCACATGAAAAGATGTTCAACATCATTAATCATCAGGGGAATGCGAATCAAACCACAATGAGATATCACCTCACGACCATTAGGATGGCCACAATCAAATCGAACGAACCAAACAAATAACCCAAAAAACCCCCCAAGTGTTGGTGAGGATATGGAGAAATTGGAAACCTGGTGCACTCTTAGTAGGAATGTAAAATGGTATAGCCACCATGGAAAACAGTATAGAGTTGCCTCAAAAAATGGAAAATAGAATTATTATATGATCCAGAAATACCACTTCTGGGCATATATCCAAAATAGTTGAAAACATGATCTCAAAGGGATATTTGTATACCCAGGTGTTTTTCACCATAGCCAAGAGGTGGAAGCAACCTAAGTGTCCATTGATGCATGAATGGGTAAAGAAAATGTGATTGGTACACACACACACAATGGAATATTATTCAGCCTTAAAAAAGAAGGAAATCCTGCCATATACTCCTAGGTGGACGAACCTTAAGGACATTATGCTAAGTGAAATAAGCCAGACACAAAAGGACAAATACCTTATGATTCCACTTACACGAGGTACACAAAGTAGTCCAACTCTTGGAAAGTAGAAGGGTGGTTTCCGGGGGAGGGGGGAAAAGGGAGTTGTTTAATGGGTACAGAATTTCATTTCTGAGAGGTGAAAATGTCCTAGAGATTTACTATACAACAATGTGCATAAATACTACCGAACCGTACACTTAAAAGTTGTTAAAGTGATAAATTTTATGTCATGTGTTTTTACCATAATAAAACAAGAAGTTCAAGCCTTATAGACAAGTACAAAGGAAAAAACAACAAACCAACCAGATAGAACAGGAGCTAACCTTTCTGAGCAGACCCTGTTCACGGTTCATATCCATTCACAGCCCTCCTACCTTCTTTCTTGCCGAGACCCAGTTTTGTTTTTGAATTTGCTCTCCAAGTGGTATTTGCTCAGGGAAGACGCCCTGCTTTGGAGACAGTTTTACTTACTCTTAAAAAGTGTAACATTTTGTTGTTGACATTGCATTTTCTGCCCCGGATGTTGTTCTTGGAATGTGTCCCTTATCATATAAGCCACTTTTAGTTGGATATTGTGTTCCTTGCAGGCGAAATCACCCTCACTGATAACCTTGCCACGCGTAGTAGACAGATGCAGCGCTACAATCCCACTGTGGAGAGATCTGGAGGACAGTGATGGAGGAAAATCTTCCCAGTGGGCAGAACTTGAGCAGTTCATCTGGTTGTTTGTTTTGCCTGGAAGGAGCAATGGCTAGAGGTATGGGTTTACATCGATTCGTGGGCTGTGGCTACTGGTTTGGCTGCACGGTCAGGGACTTGGAAGAACCATGATTGGAAAATTGATGACAAGGAGGTCTGGAGAACAGGTAGGCAAATAGGTTTCTCTGAATGGAAATGAAAGGGTGGACTCAGCAGAGGAGGATTTTAATAATCAGGTGGACAGAATGTCATTCTGTGGATGTCAGTCAGCCTCCTTCCCCAGCCAGTCCAGCCACTGCCCAATGTCAGGGATAAAGTTTATGCATGGGTCGTCAACATGGACTTCCACTCACCAAGGCTGATCTGGCTGTAACCACAGCCAAGTGCCCAGTCTGCCAGCACCAGAGACCAACACAGAGGACCTGATATGGCACTATTCTCCAGGGTGATCAGATAGTTACCTGATGACAGATTGGTTACATTGGGCCACTTTCACCAAGGAAAGGGCAGAGTTTTGTTCTTACTAGAATGCTTACTCTGGTTATAGATATGCCTTTCCTGCCCACAATGCTTCGCCAAAACTACCATCTGTGGACTTACAGAGGGCCTTATCCACCATTAAGTTATTCCACACAGCAACAGCTCTGACTAGAAATTCATTTCACTGCAAATGAAGTGAGACAGTTGGCTCCTACTCATGGAATTCATTGATCTGAGCATATCCCCCATTATCTGGAAGGAGCTGGCTTGATAGAATTGTGGAAAGGCCACTTCACAATGTGGGTGAGGAGGAGGTCTGGGAAGCAGAAGATCCCAGGGGCGCCTCTTAGAACTACTATGTCCTGTGATTAAAGTTCATGGAAAATTACAGAGCAATTCAGGTAGGATTATTTTTTTTATTTTTATTTTTATTTTTCTGTACGCAGGCCTCTCACTGTTGTGGTCTCTCCCGTTGCGGAGCACAGGCTCCGGACGCGCAGGCCCAGCGGCCATGGCTCACGGGCCCAGCCGCTCCACGGCATGTGGGATCTTCCCGGACCAGGGCACGAACCTGTGTGCCCTGCATCGGCAGGCGGACTCTCAACCACTGCGCCACCAGGGAAGCCCCAGGTAGGATTATTGATGTCACAGTACCTTCAGTAATGAAAGTTTGGGTCACCTTGTCAGGCAAGAACCAGCTGAGATTCTTGCTGAAGACAAAGGGGATATGGAATTGGTAGAGGAGAAGGAAGTTTTAAATACCAGCTACATCATGTGACAAGTTACACAAATGAGGACTGTAGTAGTTATAAGTATTTCTTCTTACTTTAATGTGAATGTATTTGAATATCTAATTTTTTTTGTTTGTTTGACATTTATTTGTTTGTTTGTTTTTTAAATTTTTGGCCTCGCCACAGGGCTTGTGGGATCTTAGTTCCCCAGTGAGGGATCAAACCCATGCCCTCAGCAATGAAAGTGAGGAGTCCTACCCACTGGACCACCAGGGAATTCCCTATTCCCCTTTCTTAAGGGAGAAAAAGGGACTTCCCTGGTGGTGCAGTGGTTGGGACTCTGTGCTCCCAACGTAGGGGGCCCGGGTTTGCTCCCTGGTCAGGGAACTAGATCCCACATGCATGCCGCAACTAAGAGTTCACATGCCATAACTAAGGACCCTGCCTGCCACAACCAAGACCTGGTGCAACCAAATAAATAAGTAAATAAATATTAAAAAAAAAAAAAAAAAAAGACGAAGGTGGTAAATCCAGGATGAACAAAACTATTAAGAAGTATAATCTTAAAGGTAGCTCCTCTCCAAAAATAGAAATCATGACAAGCAGAACTGCATTACTTTAACTTAGACTGTGTAATTTTTTTATTTCCTTTTTTCCCTCTTATTCCCTTACCATCTAAGTGAAATGTGCTAATAAGGCAACTTTATATTTAAGTATTGAAGTTATAGGATCTCAGAGAGGGAATGAGCTAGAAGAGGAATGAACATCACCCAGAGATGGGTAAAGAGACTATGTGCTTTGTACTCTCCTTTGGAAAGAGGGCTAATGTGTTTTGGTTGTATAAAAGATCACTGTATCACGTTAGGTGAATGCATGATTTTGCTATTGTGTTTATTTGGAGGTTAAATGTGATTCAAAGAAGTATGTATGGATGTGACGTTGACAAGGGATGGACTGTGGTGGTTTGTATTGTGTCAAATAGGCTCAATTGGAACTACATTTCCCAGAATCCCTGTACCTGTAGAGCTAGCCCAAAGAGGAATTTACATGAGGTTTGAAAGGCAGGAATGAAGCACCAGACATTACTCTCTGAAGGTCACCGTAGTCAGATAGATGCAATGACAGACACAGAGAAGTGCTGGTCGGTTCTCTCTTGTCCTTGCCTCTTCCACCCCTTTCAGCTCTTCTACCTAACTGCTGATCCTGTTGGCCTCAGGTCCACCACTAGTCACTGGGCAGCAACTCAGAGAAGCAGCAGCCACTCAGAGCCATGGCTTGCCCCATTGATGTCCCCATGAACTTTCCCTCTGCACTTCCCCTTTGGTGGTTGGATGTGCTTGGGTTTCAGATTGACTGATAGGTGACGTTATCTATGATCTTCCAGCTTCCCTCCTGGACCTTCACTTCCCCAAATGTAAGGTCTTATTCCACTGTAAATTCCTTACATATTAACCCAACAGTTGGCAAACTACATACAGCTCATGGCTCAAATCCAGCCTGCCACCTGTTTTTGTAAATAAAGTTTAATTGGAACACAGACACACCTGTTCATTTACATATTATCTATGGCTGCTCAATGACCAGGTTGTGTAGGTGTGACAGGAACTACGTGGCTCCTGGAGCCTAGAATATTTATTATCGGGCACAGGACAACATTTGCACCCTTCCTCCACTCATGCCAGGTGTACTTCTCTGATTGGAACCTGACTGATACACAGGGCCAACCCAGACATCACTAGGGCAGAGAAGAACTCTAAAGTTACAGGGAAAGGGCATGGATGCAGGGAGAGCTGAAGAATTAGGAAGCTAATGCACTCTACCATATATACTGGTTTAAATCGAAAGTCTATTTAATTTTTTTTGAATTTAAAGAAGAAAGTGAAACAGAAGAAATTGCTCAACTTAAAATAAATGTTTCTTCACTGCAAGAGATGTTAATTCCTAAAATAATCTTCTAAGCCTAAAAAAAATTATGAATTATGATAACCATTAGAGGTTGAATTCACTAGTTTTTGAAATCACATTTCAGTTTTAAATAGAATTGATTTACTCCAAACTAGAAGAGATCAAGTGATTAATACTGTTTTGTTGCCTTCCTTTTCCCCTCTCCTCACTTCCAGTTTTTGCTTATACTGCTTTTCCCTTTAGTCCTGTTTCTCTCTTTAAGTGGATTCAGTGCCTATCATCTATTCCACTATGTGATGTCCCTATTCTAGAATTCTTTATTTTGACTCATCTCTTGGATAGATTTTATCATCAGTACTTTTTTTTTAAGAAGTGACTATAGTTTCTGAATTATTTCGTGTTTGAGAGTGTCTGCCTGTTGCTTCTATGATGGTTTGATTGAATGTGACATTCTTAGGTCACACTTTTTCCTCTCAGTTCTTTTTAGATCAACTCTGTGTCCTTTGGCATTGAATGTTGCTGTAAGGGGAGTCTGAGACCAGCTTGATTTTTTCCCTCCTTTAAAAGTGATCTGTTTTTAATTTTTCCTTCTACCAGAACGTTTGAACAATTTTTTTTTTTTTTTGACTGTGCTGCTCGGCTTGTGGGATCTTAGTTCTCCAACCAGGGATCGAACCCTGGCCCTGGGCAGTAAGACTGTGGAGTCCTAACCACTGGACCACCAGGGAATTCCCTGAACAATTTTTTTCCTTTAAATCTTGACACTCAGAATCTTAAACAGGTATGTCAGTGTTGGTTATACTAAAACAAAATTTCCTGACATATACATGATCTTTTCAATATTCATATTTAAGTTTTCATTCAAGTCAGAGAAATGTATATTTATAAATTTATAATAAATCTATATTATATCTCTGAATAATTTTAAGTTCCTTTTGTTGAGATCTGTACACAAGGGACATCAATTGTCCTTAAGTTAGAACATCTTTGATTTCTATATCTATCACATTCTTTCTAATTGCTTCAATCTCTGTGTCTTTTCCCTCGACTTCTTTTATCTTAAGTCTCTCCTCCATGCTGTTAATTTGATTTTCAGCCATGATTATTTTTTTCTTTTCTAATTTATTTATTATATCTATAATCATAGTATTTTCAATTGATTTCCTTAGCTCTGCAACCTCCCTTTTCATCTCATTCTGTTACTGTACTGTCTCATTTTTCAGTTTTTGTTTTATTAACTTAAAACCATATTACATTATTCTAAACTGCAAAATACTTGCAGAGAATCTGTCTCTCTTATTTGGGTTCTAGCCTCCAGGACTGTGAGACAATACATTTCTGTTGTCTAAGCCTCCCAGTTTGTGGTGCTTTGCTGTGGCAGCCCTAGCAAACCAATACACTGGGCCACCTTACTTAACATTCCGGCCAGACCCCAGGACTCTCTCTCCTTCTTCTCTGCTTTATTTTTCTTCCTTGCAACTTACCTTCTTCTAATATATGGTATACTTTCCTTATTTATATTATTGCCTGCTCCCCCACTAGAATGAGGGCAGGAATTTTTGCTTTGGTTCGCTGATTTATTTCTAGGGCCTAGCACGTAATAGAAGCTCAATAAATGGCTGTTGAGTGAATAAATACAACCACATCTGATGCCCTAACCTATGCTCAGGATGACCCAGTGTTAAGCCTCTTGAGAACTAATAGAATCACGTTGATTATTGCTTTGTGATTTTGGGGAAAATGTCTTTGGATTCATTCATCTACTTAGAAAATATTTATTGAGCTCCTACTACATGCCAGGCACTCCTCTCAAGTGTTAAGAGTACAGTAGTAAACAAAAACAAGAGGGAGAAAAAGACAATAAACAAATAGCTTATATACTATCAGGCAGTGCATAGGTGCTGTGAAAACTAGTTAAGCAGGGTACATCCTCCAGATGACTACTGCTGTGGAAAAAAACCACCCTGAAACTGCGTGGCCTAAAACAACAATTTTGTATTCTCTCTCATGGTTCTTTGGTGCACTGGGCCCATAAGGGTGGGTCTTGCTGGGGGTCTCACAAGTGATGCAGCCAGATGCCGCCGGGCCTCGAGTCATCCGAAGGACCGGCTGGGTCGGACATCAAGGTGCCTCACACGTTTGGCTGCCGTGGATGTTGACCTCTGGCTAGGAGCTCGGCAGGCTGCTGACCAGCACATCTGCCTGTGGCCTACCCACAAGCTTCTCAGCCTGGCAGCTGGGCTCTGGAAGGAGCGCTCCAAGAGTAAGTGTTCCACGAAGCAGGAATCAGAGGCTGCTGGAGCGGTGAAGTGCCTGGGACTGGCTCAGCGTCACTTCTGTCGTATTCTGTTGGTTAGAGCAGTGACAGGGACCCCAGATTCCAGGGGCCAGAGAAAGAACACGTGGCGTAGGAGAGATTGCTGCGGCACCTTTGGAAAACACAATCCGTACGGCAAGGGGATAGTAAAGGATGGGCGGGCAGGGAAGGGAGGTGCTCTTTGTAGGGACGGCCTCCCTGATCAGCCTCCTTGGAGCACAGGCCTGCGGGGAGTGACGATATCTGGGGAAGAGTGTTATAGGCTGAGGGTGGCAAGTACAAAGGCCCTGAGGCCAGGCCTTAGGCATGGTGCTTGGCATGGTGAGGAACAGCTGAGGTGCGATGGGAAAGGAGCCGTGAGACCAGCACTTACAAGACTCAAGCAATGTCTTATCTGTAGGCCCCAATAGTTCACAGAAACCTGAAGACTTTTAAAACTTTGGGGGTTTTGCTGCAGCCCTTGGTGATGACTCCACCTATGCCTGCCCTGTGTTGCTTGCCTTTCCCATCCTGAACCCACTGGTGCTCTCGCCAGCACGTTGTCCCTTTTCTCCTTGATCTCCATCAACCCATGAGACCTTGTCATTAAGTCACCCTCTTCGGCCCAGAAGCCAGGTGCCAACCAGGTTCCCTGTGTTGCTATGTTTGCTGCTATGAGACAGGTTCGGGGCCACAGAGCAAATTCTACATGTCTGTGTCATAGCCCTGCTGTCACAGTTTTTATACTTCTCAGGTCGGCCCATTGGGGTCCCAGCCCAGAAACAGGGAAATGGCTCAGAGCCAAAGGGGCCCAGGTACCTTTTGCTGGGACTGCAACCTGCCCTGTTCCCTGCCTAGCTCTAGCCCAGCCCCTTCTGGGGTTGGAACTCTCTGCCCACAACCCAACCCATTGGCTGGCTGAACCCTTCTCTACACCATCGGATTATCTGGAACCATGACGGACCCCAGCCGGGCTCTGGACTCTTCTGGCTTCCCCACTGAGGGGCTGTCTGTCTGATTTGCCACCTGAAGACGAGCAGCTGGGAGAGAGGTGGCAGGGTGGATAAGGGTGCCAATTCGGGAGTCTGCCTGATTGGGTTTAGATCTGGCTCTGCCTCGCATTGACAGGGTTACCTTGGGCAAGTAGTTCAACCTCCCCGTCCTTTTGATCCTTCAATAGAGGGCCTTTACTACATCTTTAAAATATTAGAAATAGGGGGCTTCCCTGGTGGCGCAGTGGTTGAGAGTCCGCCTGCCGATGCAGGGGACGCGGATTTGTGCCCCGGTCTGGGAAGATCCCACATGCCGCGGAGCGGCTGGGCCCGTGAGCCATGGCCGCTGAGCCTGCGCGTCCGGAGCCTGTGCTCCGCAACGGGAGAGGCCACAACAGTGAGAGGCCCGCGTACCGCAAAAAAAAACAAACCACCAAACGTATTAAAAATAGGTCTTAAGAATGATCCGCCATCTAGTTATTTTCCATAGCCAGACAACTCGTAGATCTCCATCAGCCTGCTGAACTGTTCCTTTTTCAGAGACTTGTTCATATACCATCCAGAAGTGTCCGGGTTTCCTTCTAACCGTTGTGGCTTGCAGGATCAAAGTAACAACCTGAATTTGATACAAGTTCAATGTCTTTTCCTTTAAGAATTAACTCCTCTTTCTGGGCTTGAGACACTGAACAAGCAACGCCTGGTTCAAATACTTTCAAACGCTGCTGATATATTTCTCATACAAGAAATTCCAGATTTCAACCAGAGACCTGTCCTCTTGAATGACAACGGTGATGGGGAAGCACACAGATCTCATCTTGGAACGGAAGCCGGGGTAACACCCTCCATTACATTCTGTACGTGACAACCGACAGTGCAAACCACAGCCAGTTCCTTCCTATTTCCCCACCATTTGTCCACCCAGAGCCTCTTCTTTTTCCTTCCAAGGAGACTGAGTTTGACCCTGATGTGATTCAAATCCCTCTGCAGCCTCCTGTGGGGCCCTTCGTGACACCTGTGCATCCCTCTGAGTGATGTCTACATTTTCTGGACCGTCGACTGCCTGATTGCTTTCATTCTCACAGCAGATGCAGCAAAGAGAAACCCCGTCCCTGTGCTCTTGTTTCTACATCAGTAAAGTCGGCTGTAGTACTGACCTCATAAGTTCACTGGGAGAATTCATTGAGTTCGTGCACACATATCAATATTAAGGTCTTGGAAGGATGCCCGGCACATTGTTGGTGCTAAGTGTTGGCTCTAATTATTTTACTATATTAGAGTCTGTGACTTCTTGAATGAAGCTCTAGACCTTTCCGTGCTGCTCCCCAGAGCCAGGCCCTGTAGCTGGACCCCATCTCGAGGCCCCACATGCACTGGGCCTCTCAAGTTACGTTCCCCTCCCACTAGCCTGATAACCCATCATGCCCCCAACCTGGCCTACTCAGAGCACCAAGGAGGAGGGTGTAGAGTCCATCTTGTGACAGAATTCAGCCAGAATCCATTTGAATTTCCAGAGGCTAAACCACAGGACCCAAAGTGGACACTGGAGCCCTTGGAGACAAAGCAGAAGCTTTTGGTGACAGGCAAACCTCAGGAACTGCCACACAAAACGGAGCTTTGGTTGATTAGCTGGGGGTGCTGGACAGGAAGGGGGCAACACGGTTGGAGGAGATGCTGAGACCTGGCTTCCGGCTCAAGCCTTTACTTAGATTGCGTCTCCTGGCATGCGGTGTCCGGGGGTGCTCTTGGATAAGTAGGGGAGACAAAGTCCCTCACGCCCCAGTGGCGATGAGCAGACACTGGAGCTTTGTCGTCATTTGGGGAACGCTGGTCTGCTGAGTCAGCCTGATCACAAAAGGGTAAAGAATCAAGGAACTTTTTTTTTTTTTTTTTGGCTGTGTTGAGTCTTCGCTGCTGCGTGCGGGCTTTCTCTAGTTGCATCGAGCGGGGGCTACTCTTTGTTGCGGTGTGTGGGCTTCTCTGGCTTCTCTTGTTGCGGAGCACGGGCCCTAGGCACACAGGTTTCAGTAGTTGTGGCACGCAGGCTTCAGTAGTTGTGTCTTGTGGGCTCTAGAGCGCAGGCTCAGTAGTTGTGGCGCATGGGCTTAATTGCTCCGTGGCATGTGGGATCTTCCCAGACCAGGGATTGAACCCGTGTCCCCTGCATTGGCAGGCGGATTCTTATCCACTGCGCCACCAGGGAAGTCCAATCAAGGAACTTTTGAAGGTTAGAAACAGGCCCTGGTTTCTGTGTTACTTTTTCTTTTCTTTTTAAATTATTTTTTGTTGTGGTAAAAAAAAAAAACTCAAACACATAACATAAAATTGATCATCTTAACCAGTTTTAAGCGTGCAGTCCAGCGGTGTTGAATATATGCACATTGTTGTGCAGCCAGTCTTCAGACTTTTTGCAAAACTAAAAGTCTATACTTGTTAAACTCTGCTTCCCGCCGCCCCGCCTCCCCCCGCCCCTGGTAAGCACCATTCTGCCTTCTGTTTCTCTGAATTTGACGACCCTAGGTACCTCATGTAAGGGGATCACACAGGACTGGTTTCTGTGCTACTTTTGAAAACCTGGATTTTGGAACGTTTATGACAGCCGTCAACATACACGCCATCTTCCCACCTCTTCTTCTCAGTCTCCCTCTGTGCTCAGCCCACAGGTACTGCTGTTCTCCGCACTCAGTCCTTGGCCAGTGCATGGCCCCTCACACTTTTTCTGGGTGGGCTTCCCCAGCCTTGGCTCCAACCAGCCTCAAATAGCTGACGGCTGCTCCCCCGTCTGGAGTCTTTATCCTCCCTGGGCCCGACCTTCAGGTCTCAGCATTTTGACGAAACGTCAGGGAGATGCTTGCATAGGTGGTCCAGGAACCATATTTTAAGCACTACTGCTGCGTCATAACGACCGATTTCCTTGTCTGTCTCCCCAACTATTGTCAGCTCAACTACTGTCAGCTCTGTCCCTCCTGACAGCCCAGCCTTGCAGACATCAGATTGAGTGAATGAAGGAAGAAATCCTAAAACACAGCTCAGTAGAAAAGTGAGACCAAGAGAAAGCTCTCAAGGTGGAGACGGTACATTGAACACATGCATCTTTTCCCTAATGAAACTCCACTCAAACTACAGCAGAGGGATTTAAGCGATAATATACAAACCCAGGAGGAGGGTGAAGTGGCAGAGCTGAAAGGCGGAGTCACAGGGGGCCGGTGGGAAAGCGAGAAGCCATGGAATCCCTAGAGTGTACAGGAGCATCAGCCCCGGTCCCTCTGGAAGTGGGAGTGAAGGCGAGGGAGGGATCATGGGAGCCATCCTAGGGGCTCCCCACCATCCCGTGTGAGCTTACCAGCACTCAGGATGCAGCCCACTTACCCAGCCATCTTCCTGCCAGGGGCCCAGTCTCTTGTCCACACAAGTGCCCTAATTCTGGTGAGTGCTGAGTTTTCCAAACTACACACTCTCCCCCAGCGGGGCTCTGAACACTTTCTGAGCTGAAGACTCTTTTTGGAGCATCTCATCGTGGGAGCCTTCATCCAGAAACGGCAGTACTGCCCTTACCTTATTCAGCTAGACTTGTGCTTAAAACTCAGCGTTTCAAAACTCAACAATTTTTGTGTTAGGTATACAGATTTAGGTGATGAACTATTTTAAAGTTTAAAAAAAAAAAGATTAATGCAAAAATCAGCCAAGTGGTTACCTCTTTGGGGAAGGAATATGATGGAGGAGAACACAGCAAGGGCTCTGTAGGACATTGAATTGTGTCCCCCCAAAATATGTTCAAGTCCTCACCCCCATTGCCTGTGAATGTGACTTTATTTGGAAAGAGCATCTTTGCAGACTTAATCGAGTTAAGATGGGTCATACTGACTGGATTAGAGTGGGTCCTAATCCAATGACTGGTGTCTTTATAAGAGAAAGGAGAGGGGAGAAGGCCAGTGACCATGGAAGCAGAGATTGGAGTGCTGCAGCTACAAGCCAAGGATTGCTGGGAGCCACCAGAAGCAGGAAAAGGCACAGACTTTCCTCAGGAGCCTTCAGACACCTTGACTGCAGACTTCTAGCCCCCAGAACTGTGAGAGAATAAACTTCCCTTGTTTTAAGCCACTCAGTTTGTGATCATGTGTTACAGCAGCCATGGGAAACTAACACAAGCCCCAAAGCTTTACTAATGTTATATTTCTTAACCTGGGTTATGAGTACTAGGGGATTGGCTTTAGTATTGTTTTTAAACTATACATATGTGATTTCACATTAACAACATTACAAATAAATAACAGCAGAAAAGGAACACCCAGCGAGGGTCCGGGCCTTGAAGATGTGTTCAGATCGGGCCCATTTGGCTGTGGGTTTGCTGTGCATGCCAAGATCGGGGCAGGTCTGTGGGATGCGTGCTGGAGGGGGCTCTCTGGGGCTGAGCTTGAACATCGTAGATCATGGGATACAGCAGATGGCAGAGGGGTGGTGGAAGCTTCTTGTCTTACATGTGAGCACCGTCCCAGGAGGTGCCGTGTCAACAGGAAGATGAGATGCCCCTCCTTCCCGGGTGCAGCAGGCTGTCTGCCTTACGGGAGGGCCGCGGACTGGATAGCTGAAGTGGGAAGGGTCCCTCCAGAGGCTCTATGGGGGTCTGCTGACCTGCAGCATCTGTCTGGGAGGCAGCCCGAGGTCTTCCTTCTTCTCCCTGATGGGGGACGCTTGGCGCATAGCATCCTCCTCAGTGGGAGCCCTGTCCGCCGCAAAGTGGGCAAGGTCTGAGCAGCCCCACCATCTCCAAGATGCTTATTACAACCCGGGCCCACACTTGGCTTTCTGTTGATGGCCCTGTGGAACTTCCAAGAGAAAGGCGTCATCAAGGGCCAGAAGAGCCCCTTCAAGAAACTGAAATAGAGGAGCCACTGGGGGAGAAGCAGCCTCCACCCACCCCCGGTGTCATGGGACTTCCTCCGCAGGCCTCCTGCAAAATGCTGTTGCCTTCGTGAGCACTGCCCCCTGGAGCAACTTTCCTCTTCCCTTTGCTCAGCCAGAGGAATCAGGGCCGTGGGCTTTCTTGGTGATTTTTTTTTCTCTGCTTGGTTCCCTGCCCTGTAGTTAAGAGGAAATAACAGCCATCCCAGGAATTCTCAATAAATGTATATTATTTAGCTGAAAAAAAAATTGTTAAAGGATGAGAAAGTGAATAGTGAACACCTTATAAACTGTCCTAAACAAATAGATGCTGGTTCTGAGTGTAAAAGTGCACTTTGAAAAGTGGGGAGGGATGGGAAAAAGTCACTTTATACCTCCATTAAAACTGTGTTAAGTTCTGTTTAATGGCTATTCTGGGAAAGGGATATAATTCCTTTAAAAGCTGGACTGCCCTGCAGCTGAAGCCAAGTTGTAAAACTGTTTGGGACGTAGTAGGAAGGTTAGTAAAGAGACCAATCCTAAGGTCATTTCTAACGGTTGACGGGAGGGGTGTTTGGAATGGTTTAAATGCTGGCTGTCAAGAAAACCAGTGATTGGGAAAACAACATCACGGGGCTTTTTATATGGCCCACTGGTATCATGAGGCAATGTGATTATTTTCCTGACTTTCTGTTATCACAGGAAAAGGAAGAAGCAAGGGAATCAGAGGAGTGATCAGATGCCTAATTACCAGTGCTTCTCTCAGATAAATTATAAACAGGCAGTTAAAATATTCTCCTGCTACAGCAAAGAAACAAAGCAGCCTTTAAACACTTTGGATGTCAACATGCCCTAATTTCAAAAGCACTAGAGCTATGTATAACCCCAAAGATAATCTCTTTCTCCAAGGAATGAGTAAGCAGTGTTTAAAAAAAAAAACAACCCTGACTCGCCATTCCTGGGCCTGTGGCAGACATCATTAATCAATCAAGGCAGATTATTTTTTCCATGCAACCTAAATGCTGCCCCAGAATTCTTCTCAACAATGTGTGCCTGACAGCTACTATAAATAGATCAGAATTGGATTGTGAGCTGAGCCAACCAAAGAGGCATCTAATATGATGGTTAAAAGTATAATCTTTGGAGCCAAATATCAGCTCAGCTAATGAAGCTTTCAGATAAATTGCTTTACCTTCAAAATGCAGATAGTAATAATACCTATCTCATTGGATTGTTGTAAGGATTAAATTAATCACCACACCTAAAGAGCTTAGAACAGGACAAATAGCAAATACTTGAAAAATATTATTTTTATTTTTCCAGAATGAAAAGTTAAAAAAGATTATTTACTATTTAACCCTGGAGGAAGAACTAGATTAGGATTTAGTAGGAATCTATAAGTTGAGGGTTTATTCAACAAAGATATATTTAGCAACTATTATATGCCAGATTGTGTATAAAATGTTGGAAATTCTGTGGCTAGCAACACAAGTAAGGTGGGACTTCCCTGGTGGCGCAGTGGTTGAGACTCCGCCTGCCAATGCAGGGGACACGGGTTTGATCCCTGGTCCGGGAAGATCCCACATGCCGCAGAGCAAATAAGCCCATGTACCACAACTACTGAGCCTGTGCTCTAGAGCCCACGAGCCACAATTACTGAGACTGCGTGCTGCAACTACTGAAGCCCGCGAGCCTAAAGCCTGTGCTCCACAACAAGAGAAGCCACCACAGTGAGAAGCCCGCGCACCGCAACAAAGAGTAGCCCCCGCTCGCCACAACCAGAGAAAGCCCGCATGCAGCAACGAAGACCCAACGCAGCCAAAAAAAAAAAAAGACAAGGCACCAATTTTACCTAGGTGATATAAATCAATCTTCCTCAAAATTGTCATCCTTTGAAATGTAGTGATATACTGACAAGCTATCGGTTTATATTCAATTGTTTTACATCAAAATTCTATTTAATAGAAAAAGAATAATTGAGAAGCTAAGTGGACAATTAAATATGGAAGCTACTCAACCTCATTAATAGGTAGAGAAACAAATTAATACAATAATGAGAATGGTGAGGAAGATGAGAGAGCTAGAAGATCTATTTAGGCATTCAACATCCAAATATAAGGAGTTCCAGGAAGAGAAAATCATATATAAATTTATTTCTAGACCTGAAGGGCAAGTGTCTCTAGATGTAAAGATCCACTGAAGTGCATGGCAGAATGAGTGAAAAAGACCCTCACCAGGGCATATTATTATGACATTTCTGAATCCCATGGATAAAGAAGCAAACAAACAAACAAACAAATAGGATGGAGGGGGAGTGTTGGAAACTAGTTATATGCAAAGAAACAGGAGTCAAAGTGGCATTGGATTTTTTTTTTAATTGGGGTATAGTTGTGGCATTGGGTATTTTACCTATAATTTTATACCCAACCCATCTATCACTCAATTGTGAAAGAAGAATAAAGATATTTTCAGACTTCAGTGACTTTAAAAATACACTTCTATTAAAGGAATATTTTTTTAAAAGGTAAAATCATGACTCTCACAAATATAAAATGAACGTATGTAAAATATCTTACCTCATTATTAATGAGGGAAACAGTAAGATGTTACAACCATTTTAAAGATGTCAAGGAAGCACAAATTTATATGGAAAAAAGGAATTTTGAAATGAATTTATAAACGGATATGAAACTGCCTTTTGTAGGGAGCCTTGTATGGGGTGGGGAGAGGGACTGTGGGTTATTTATTTGCATATCTCTAGATAAGAATTATTTTGCATTGCTATCAATTACCTACAATTTACAGAGTTGTGAAATAGCTCAAAGGCAATGAAATGCACAGAGCCCCCATAGAATCAAAATCAGAAAACTCAGAAAGGATGTGCTCTAAGCAATGCCTAGTTTTTCACCCAATCACAAAATTATCTGAGTACACTCTCAAGTGAATTTTATTAGGACACTAATAGACACTTCCTCCTTCATTACAAGGAGGAAATAAAAATTTTTTAAAAGTGAGGGAGGAGAGAGAGGGAGAGAGAGAGAGGTGGGATCCTCAACATAGGGACTAGGGTATCCATCACTGAGGTGTGAGCAAAGTCCTAGGACTAACAGCAGAGCATTAAGCCAGAGCCCAGTCAGCTTGGGTGCAGGAGGAAGGAGGCCTCCTCAGAGGCTCTGGGAAAGAAGAAATGGAGCTGATGTGCTTGACCATATGGAAAATATCATGGGAAGGCCTTTGGCAGAGATGTTAAAGCTTTTAGAGAACACTAATGATGAGTCATAGAACATAAAATGAATTTAAAAAACGAGGCCATCATTAACTTTAGGAATACTGAAGGCTGCCTGAGAACAGAGATAAGTAATATTCACTTGGCTCAGCAGTGAATGATACTTGTATAGTCATTATAATGTAAATACCAACTATTTATTCTTCCAAAGTTGTGCTATGTTGGGATGATGGGGGAGGGGAAGTGATGGCTGTACATGAGAGAGTTAGGTACTCACCTACCAGAGTCAGTGGAGAATGTCTAAACATGATAAATTAAGAAACAACAGTAGAGAATTCCCTGGCAGTCCAGTGGTTAGGACTCAGTGCATTCACTGCCTTGGCCCGGGGTTCAATCCCTGGTCGTGGAACTAAGATCCTGCAAGCCATGTGGCGCGGCCAAAAAGGAAAACAAAACAAAAGAAATAGCAGTAGAAGCACAGTATTCTTAAACATGGAGATAAGTATCAGAGAAAATAGCTAGAAGAGTTGCCATTGGCTACCACAAGCAGATTCTGGTGGTGAGAAAGCTTAGGGCAGGGGACTGCTGATTTTGGTTTGGCTTCTGTGCTAATAAGCATAAGATGAGGTCATAGGGGTGGAGCTCTCGTGAATGGGATTAGTGCCCTTCCAAGAGTCACAAGGGAGCTTGCTTCCTGTGCTCTGCTCTTTGCCACATGAGGATGCAAGAAGTCAGTAATCTGCAACCTGGAAGAAGGCCCTCAGCAGAACATGACCAATGCTGGCACTCTGAGCTTAGACTTCCAGCCTCTAGAACTATGAGGAATAAACTGTTGTTTATAAGCCACCCAGTTTATGGTATTTTGTTATAGCAGCCTGAGCTAAGACAGGTCCTCACGACAGGATTAGTACCCTTTTGTAAGGAGAGAAAGAGACCCCTAGAACCCTCTCCACCATGTGAGGAGACAGTGAGAAGGTGACTGCCTCTGAGCCAAGAAGGGAACTCTCACCAGAGCCCGACCAGGCCAGCACCTTCATCTTGGACTCTGGCCTCCAGAGCTGTGAGAAAACAAATATCTGTCGTTTAAGCCACACAGTCTATGGTATTTTGTTATGGCAGCCCACGCAGACTAATACACGATATGAAGGCACAAGGAGAAGACAGCTATCTACAATCTAAGGGAAGAGGCCTCAAAAGAAACTAACCCTGCTCACACCTTCACCTCAAATGTCTAGTCACCAGAAGTATGAAACATTTCTGTCATGTAAGCCACATCATTAGGGCAGCCCTAGCAAACATACAAGTATCATTCACCATTGTTTGCACTTCCTCAAATGAAGCACAGCTCTCACACAGGAAAAAGAGTTCAAATGGGGCAAAGTTCAAACTCTCTTGTGCTTTCCTGTAGTTAGGACAAAACCAGATGGCAGCTGGAGGTCACCCACCTGAGAGAGAGCAGAAAGTGGAGGGGGGACCAGAGCATGGGAGCCACTGGGGCTATACTTGTCTTATACTTTGGAATTTGACCAAGGGGAATAGAATTTGCTTTTTAATAACTATTTCCTTTTGTTCTCCCGTGATATTAATAGAGCTATGTTTTGTAACTAGGACACAAGGTGAAAAAGTTATATGCAATAATTGAAAATAAGTTTTTCCTATGAGGGTCAAACTAGGAATAATTAACTTTTTTTTATAACATCTTTATTGGAGTATAATTGCTTTACAATGGCGTGTTAGTTTCTGCTTTATAACAAAGTGAATCAGTTATACATATACATATGTTCCCATATCTCTTCCCTCTTGCGTCTCCCTCCCTCCCACCCTCCCTATCCCACCCCTCTAGGTGGTCACAAACCACCTAGCTTATCTCCCTGTGCTATGCGGCTACTTCCCACTAGCTAGCTATTTTACGTTTGGTAGTGTATATATATGTCCATGCCACTCTCTCACTTTGTCACAGCTTACCCTTCCCCCTCCCCATATCCTCAAGTCTATGCTCTAGTAGGTCTGTGTCTTCATTCCCATCTTACCCCTAGGTTCTTCATGACCTTTTTTTTTTTTTCCTTAGATTCCATATACATGTGTTAGCATACAGCATTTGTTTTTCTCTTTCTGACTTACTTCACTCTGTATGACAGACTCTAGGTCCATCCACCTCATTACAAATAACTCAGTTTCATTTCTTTTTATGGCTGAGTAATGTTCCATTGTATATATGTGCCACATCTTCTTTATCTATTCATCTGTTGATGGACACTTAGGTTGCTTCCATGTCCTGGCTATTGTAAATAGAGCTGCAATGAACATTTTGGTACATGACTCTTTTTGAATTATGGTTTTCTCAGGGTATATGCCCAGTAGTGGGATTGCTGGGTCGTATGGTAGTTCTATTTGTAGTTTTTTAAGGAACCACCATACTGTTCTCCATAGTGGCTGTATCAATTTACATTCCCACCAACAGTGCAAGAGGGTTCCCTTTTCTCCACACCCTCTCCAGCATTTATTGTTTCTAGATTTTTTGATGATGGCCATTCTGACCAGTGTAAGATGATATCTCATTGTAGTTTTGATTTGCATTTCTCTAATGATTACTGATGTTGAGCATTCTTTCATGTGTTTGTTGGCAATCTGTATATCTTCTTTGCAGAAATGTCTATTTAGGTCTTCTGCCCATTTTTGGATTGGGTTGTTTGTTTTTTTGTTATTGAGCTGCATGAGCTGCTTGTAAATTTTGGAGATTAATCCTTTGTCAATTGTTTCATTTGCAAATATTTTCTCCCATTCTGAGGGTTGTCTTTTCGTCTTGTTTATGGTTTCCTTTGCTGTGCAAAAGCTTTTAAGTTTCATTAGGTCCCATTTGTTTATTTTTGTTTTTATTTCCATTTCTCTAGGGGGTGGGTCAAAAAGGATCTTGCTGTGATTTATGTCATAGAGTGTTCTGCCTATGTTTTCCTCTAAGAGTATGATAGTTTCTGACCTTACATTTAGGTCTTTAATCCATTTTGAGTTTATTTTTGTGTATGATGTTAGGGAGTGTTCTAATTTCATACTTTTACATGTAGCTGTCCAGTTTCCCCAGCACCACTTATTGAAGAGGCTGTCTTTTCTCCACTGTATATTCTTGCCTCCTTTATCAAAGGTAAGGTGACCATATGTGCATGGGTTTATCTCTGGGCTTTCTATCCTGTTCCATTGATCTATATTTATGTTTTTGTGCCAGTACCATACTGTCTTGATTACTGTAGCTTTGTAGTATAGTCTGAAGTCAGGGAGCCTGATTCCTCCAGCTCCATTTTTCGTTCTCAAGATTGCTTTGGCTATTCGGGGTCTTTTGTGTTTCCATACAAATTGTGAAATTTTTTGTTCTAGTTCTGTGAAAAATGCCAGTGGTAGTTTGATAGGGATTGCATTGAATCTGTAGATTGCTTTGGGTAGTAGAGTCATTTTCACAATGTTGATTCTTCCAATCCAAGAACATGGTATATCTCTCCCTCTATTTGTATAGAATAATCAACATTTGAGAGACAAGATCAGCAGTCTGTAGTCTGAGGGCATAGATAGAAGGCTTCTGAATGGTATTGTAAGAGGAGCTGTGGCTTTGGCTTGGACAAATGCGAACACAACTTTTCCCTTTTCCAATTAAGAGCTGTGAGACCCTTAACTGGGGCAATTTGTGTAACTTCTTTGGACCACACTTTCCTCCTCTGTAAAATGGGCAGAATACTACCTGCCTTGTAGAGATACTGGAAAGATTAGAGCCGTTGTACTTAAGCCCTGGGTACAATGCCTGGACACAACAAATGGTACTATTATGACTGTTGCTATTTTTTGGGAACACCCAATAAAGGTGATGGAAGTACAGTGAAGGGAAACACAGTAAAGATAAAAGAAAGCTACGTTTTACTTAGTCAAAATCATAGAGACAAAAAGTAGAATGGTGGTTGCCAGGGGCTGGGTGAAGGGTGAAATGGGGAGTTATTGTTCAATGGGTATAATTAAAGTTTTGTAAGATGAAGAGAGGTCTGGAGATGGATGGTGTTGATGGTTACATAAAAATACGAATGTACTTAATACCATGAACTATATATTTAAAAATGATTAAGGGAATTCCCTGGTGGTCCAGTGGTTAGGGCTCCATACTTCCACTGCTGGGGGCCTGGGTTCGATCCCTGGTTGGGGAACTAAGATCCCACAAGCTGCACGATGCAGCCAAAAAAAAAAAAAAAGAAAGAAAGATAATAAATTGTATGTTACGTGTATTTTACCACAAGAAGAAAAAAATTGGAAAAGAAATAACTTACTCCACAGTACAGCACACTTGATGAAAACACAGGGGAATTGGGGGGAAAAAATTAGCCATAAAGAAATTTAAAAATTTGACCAATAAACAAAAATTCTACTGGGCCAAAATCACTCTAAACAAAGACAAAGAACAAGCTAGGAGAAATATTTTCAATTCTATCCAACAGAGCTCATTTTCTTGCTGAAGAAGTCCATATGTTAGGAGAATGGCCTGCCAGAAGGCCAGAAAGAGGAGTTCAGAGACCATAAATTCTAGTTTCTCCAGGAACTTCCAGAGGCACCCATGGTGGGGCAGGTAGTTGGGGCAGACAGTTCTTCAGGCTTCATGATGTCCCAGCTCAAATATCCCTCTACATTCTCCATATCCCTTTTCTCTGAATTTTATGCTAAAACCTCTTTGGACACATATTAGGTGCCAATAAATTATTGAATTATTGAATTATTTCACATATTGCAGTATTTTCGTTTCCTAGGGCTGCTGTAACAAAGGACACAACCTGGCTTAAAACAATGGAAATTTTACAGTTAGAGGCTAGAAGTTCAAAATCAAGCTGTCAGAAGGACCATGCTCCCTCTGAATGCTCTGTCAGAGGACACTTCCCTGCCTCTTCCTAGCTTCTGGTGGCACCAGGCATTCCTAAGCCTTTAGTAGCATGACTCCAACCCCTGTCTCTCTCACATGGCTTTCTTCTCTGTGTCTCTGTGTCTTTCTTAGTCTTTGCCTCATCTTGTAAGGATACCAGTCATTAGATTTGGGGCATACCCTATATCCAAGATGATTTCGACTTAACATCCTTAGCTAATTACATCTTCAAAGACCATATTTTCAAATAAGGTCACATTCTGAAATTCTGGGTGGATGTGAATTTTGGGGGGGACACTATTCAACCTTTTAGTTGCAACACAGAGCATTTTAGTGGCATCTTAAAGAAATCCCCATCTAACTAGCTTAAACAAATAAAAATAACTACTGGGACAATTAGCAGAAAAGTCTAGGAATATATGGAACATCAAGAATGGCTTGACCAAGGAAGTCAGTTTCTCTGTTTCATTCTGATCTGTCTTTTGCTGTGTTGGCCTCATTCTTAGGCTCCATCGTGTGGCTTTTGGCAGCTCCAGGTTCACATCATCCTTATTGGTGGTAATCCTAGCAAAAAGTATCTCATACCTTTCCCCAAACAGTGTCAGCAAACATCTCATGTATATCATTGGCTTTTATTAGGCTTCATGCCCATCTCTAAACCAGTCACTGTGACCTGGCCTTAAGTCTATACCTCAGCTCTAGAACCAGGCATTGAAAGCACACAGACTAAGGATGGAGGAGGGGTTCTTCTCAGAGTGAACTTGGGGTATTATTATCAGGAAAAGCATGCATGGGTGCTAGGTAGTGAAAAATGTAGCTATCCACTAGAATGTTAATCCTACCTTCATAGTTAAAGAGCTCCTGGAAGACAGCCACTCTGGTTTTCTTTTCTGTATTCCAGAGCCCCAGATAGCATCAGGCCTTCACATAAGTATTTGCTGGCTTGTTTTGAATTTTTAACAAGATTTAATCTCTGCAGACTTTATCCACTATAAATCTGCAACCCAGTTCCTGAACCAAGGTGACACACCCTACCCCATCTAGATACTCTCTTTGTAAAGCTCTATCTAGGTAGTAGACCAGTTGGCCATCTGTTGTGAAATCATTCTGAAAAACTTCCATGAAAGGGAACTGAGAAAAAAGGCTCATGATTGGGTCAACATGGCAGGAAAGAAACACAAGTGGCAGGAAAGAAACAGTGAGTGAAACTGAGGAACAAAGAAATACAGCGCCACTTCCCCACTTTGTCCCAACACACACACACACAAATCTCAATGTATCTGCTGGGATGGAGTATTGTTACTCTCACATACCCCAGAGCCCTGGTGGAGTAAATAGGATTCTGAGTTTAGGCATGTGTCATCGAGGGGTTTAGGCCTGAAGTGTTGTACCTTAAACACACGCAGATGGGCCTTGTATCCAAGGGTGAAATCAGACAGCCCTTTAGCTAGATGAAGCTGGACTTGGTAACCACCCTGTGGAGTTTAATTTGCTGACCTAGATGTAGTTTGCAGCCCACAAAACCTCATACCACAGCAAAGCTTTTCTTGTGCTGAGACAGCTGGCTGAGCGTGGTGTTGCAATGACTCAGTTCTTGATAAAGGGTCTGCAGAAATTAGGGGCAGAGCTATAGTCCTAAGACCACAGTCCCAAGAGACCTTCCTGTTTATTCCATGGTGAGAGAAGAGGAACCTTCTGTTTGTGGGCACTGGTGTTTCATCAGAAAGGACAAGGCTGGGGCTATGGGTTTGGGCTGCATATACACAGTCCACACATGATGGTCGGACAAGTATACTCAGACTGATCATTCAGACTTAACCACACAGGCCAAAAGCATTTTTGGAAAGTGGTCTTCAAACAGTGTGAACTGAGTCACATTTCTCCTTGACTTCCATTTTGAAATTGGGGCTAGTTTACATGAGGAAGCTGACTTCAATAAAACTGAGGTTGAAAACTGTGGGTTCTGAGGACTCCCCATTAAACATAGCAGATTGAACATGTGTATAAGCTTCAGCTTCCTCCCAAAACCCCACTAAAATATGAGTAAAGACAATTTTTTTTTTTTTTTTTTGCAATATGCGGGCCTCTCACTGCTGTGGCCTCTCCCGTTGCGGGGCACAGGCTCCGGACGCGCAGGCTTAGCGGCCATGGCTCACGGGCCGAGCCGCTCCGCGTCATGTGGGATCTTCCCGGACTGGGGCACGAACCCGCGTCCCCTGCATCAGCAGGGGGACTCTCAACCACTGCGCCACCAGGGAAGCCCAAGACACTTTTTTTTTTAAAAAGGCATATATCCAGAAGAGAGATAAGAGCAGAGAGAGGGATCAAAAAAATCCTAGCTGAAGCCTATTGACGTTCAAGGGAAATAAATTTACTTTGGATATATTTCTCTATTGTGAAATACATATCTAATAATAAATTGTTAGACATTGTTACATTAATCAGTGTTCACTAAAATATTCACCATCTTTGTATGAATGTATGTGCATGCTGTGTTGGTTGATTTAATTTTACATAAATTTATGTTCTCAAAAGGAAACAGAGTAAAAGGTGGCAGGGGATATAAATAATATCCATGTGAGTTTATGACATCAACTAGTACATTTCAACCCTAGCAGTGCATTAGAATCACCTTCAAGTGCTTATTAAAAATGGGAACGCTGGGACTTCCCTGGCTGTCCAGTGGTTAAGACTCCATGCTTCCAATGCAGCGGGCGCAGGTTCAATTCCTGGTTGGGAAACTAAGATCTCACATGCCAGGTGGTGTGCCCCGCCTCCCCCCCAAAAAAGGGAACCTTTATTAAAAGTATATTCCTGGATCTGCCTCAGATATATGAAACGGAACAGGATTGTGGATGGGGGAATTGCTAGGAATCTGTTTTTCCTTCAACTTTTTATTTTGAAAATTTCAAACTTACAGAAAAGTTGAAAGACTATAATGCTCACCCTATACCTTCCACCTAGATTCTACAATTATTAACATTTCATGACATTTGGGGGTTTTTTCCCTTTCTCTCTTTCTCTAACTATAAAATCTTTTGCTGAGACATCTGAAAGTAAATTTCAGACATCCTGACATTTTGTTCTTGTTGTGGGTTGAATTATATTCCCCCCAAAGAGAGGCTGAAGTCCTAACATCTTGGTACCAGTGAATGTGACCTTATTATAAATAGGGTCTTTGCAGATGTAATCAAGTTAAGATGAGAGAATATTGGGTTAGGGTGGGCCCTAAACCCAATAACTGATGTGCTTGTAAGGGGAGAGAGAGATTGAAGTCACAGAGAGACACACAGGGAAGGACAAGTGACCATGAAGGCAGAGATGCAGTTAATGCTGTCATAAGCCAAGGAACACCAAGGATTGCCAGCAACTACCAGAAGGTAGTAAGAAGAAGCAAGGACGGATCTTCCCCTAGGGCCTTCAGACAGAGCATGGTCCAGCTGATACCTTGATTTGAGACTTCTAGCCTCCAGAACTGAGAGAGGATACATGTCTGTTGTTGTAAACCACCCAGTTTGTGGTAATTTGTTATAGCAGTTCTAGAAAACTAATACAACCTCTAAGTACAGGAGTTACCAAAATGCAGGTATTTCATAGGAGTAAGGACATTCTCCTTATAATCAATACCATTACCACACCTAAGAAAATTAAGACTAATTCTATAATTTCCAATCCATAATCAAAAGGATCCAATTGTCCTCAAAATAACTTTTGCAGATTTTTTTTTTCTTTTTTGGTCAGGATCCATCCAAAGTATCTGATATTCATTTGATTGCTATCTAACTTCTTTTAATTCTATTTAATTAAAAGAATGTAATTAAATTATTTTAATTTCTCTAATTTCTTTTATTCTGTAGTAATCCACCCTTTTAAAAAATGACATTAGGGCTTCCCTGGTGGCACAGTGGTTGGGAGTCTGCCTGCCGATGCACGGGACACGGGTTCGTGTCCCGGTCCGGGAGGATCCCACATGCCGCGGAGCGGCTGGGCCCGTGAGCCATGGCTGCTGGGCCTGCGCGTCCGGAGCCTGTGCTCCACAGTGGGAGAGGCCACAACAGTGAGAGGCCCGCGTACTGCAAAAAAAAAAAAAAAAGACATTAATTCTTTGAAGTATCCAGGTGTTAAAGAAAAAAGATTCTCAGACTATAAAGAAGACTTTATTCAAGATTATTGCAACAGGGGAGAGAGAGGGAGCTCGACTCCAAATTCAACAAGGACAGGTGGGGATTTACAGACAAAGAGCAGGTGAGGGAGTCAGTGGATGGAGATGTACTAATAGGAGACGTGGTGGAGCAGGGCAGGGGGAATCTTGTTAAAGATAGGTTAAGTCCTTAGACATTGTCGTGGGTAGAAGAGGACGAACTGGATCAGATATTAAGGGTGATCAGATAGCGAGGGTGGAGGGATGATTTAGCAGCACTCTGCTAAGATTGGGTTGGGTAGGCCCAAGACAGGGTGGGGACCAAGGTCAAGGCCTAGTGGAAAGAGGGTTCAAAGGAACCTGACTGAAGTCTGGTCAATGAGAGAGCCTTTGTCACAGGTCAGTTGTCTTAGAGTATGTTCCACACTGTGAATTTGCCTTTTTGATTTCTCTTGGTATAATTTCACTGTTCCTCTATCCCTGTATTTTCTGTAAACTGGAATGTAGGTCATGAGGCTTGGTTAGAAGTATGTTAATCACTTTGGCTTATTGTGTATTTTGGATTATATCACATCAGAAGGTGCATAATTGTTGCACTATTAGTGATGCTCAGTTTGATTGCTCGGTTAAGATGGTGACTACCAGATCTCTCCATTGTAAAGAAGAATCTTCCACTTGGTAATTTGTAAGTCATCTGTAGGTGTTTTTTTTTTTTTTTTTGTAGGTGTTATTTTAACCCAATGAGGCTATCTTACTCTCCGATAACCTTTCATCCGATGGTTCCATTGTTAATCTTTGCCTAAATCACTTATTTTACTGGGGCCTGCAAAGTACTGTTTTCCAATTCTATCATTCCTTCCATTTTTATTGGCTGGTATTTCCCTCCCTCTCTCTTTTATTTTGAATATCACTGTGAACGTGTGGATTTTGTTTTATTCATTGTGTTACCAACTGTAGTCATTATTTATTTTGATGCTCAAATTGTTTCAAATTTGGCCAGTAAGAATCCTTTCCAGCTAGCTCCTATGTCTTTGAATACTTCCTTGTCTTCTGGCACGATTTGATGCCCTAGGCTCACTTTTCCTGCCTGAGACTTGGGATTGGCCATTTGTTCAAGGGACAGGAAACAAGCCCATCCTTCTCAATTACCCATAAATAAGGTGTCACTTTCCTTACCATTTAAAATAAGCTTAATAATAGCTAATGTTTATTAGGTACTGTGTGCAGGCACCCTGCAAGTGTTTTCCATGCATCACCTCATTCAATTCACGTACTAATTCTTTGTGGTCAATACACTTATGTATCCCCCTTTTACAGATGAGGAAACCAGGGTGTGGAGAGGTTAATTGCACAGGACCATTCAGCTAGCAAGTGGAGGAGTTAAAATCGGAACTCAGATCATTCTGACTCCAACATCGAGCTTGGAACCACCATGCCATTTTGCCAATTTTGCTACAAAAAGAGAAACTGCTTTAAAAGAAGTGAACTTCATTATGTCTATAACTAAACAAAACAAAAACCCCATGCTTTAAGATGATAGGCATTACGTAAAATTTAAAGAAAGAAATCCTTGAGAAATTTGGTAACTTCCTCATTAATTCTAAATTGCCAGTAATCACAGTTTAGGATAACCTGGGCCAGGCCTGGAATGTGATTAGCAACCCAACCAGAAGCCTTATCATGGAATGAATTGGAGCAGGGACTTTGGACCAAGTTAGCGTAAAAGCCTTCCAAGCTTCTCATAGCTGCAGAGTTTTTCTCTGTTTCTGGGGTGGTCTGTTCAGCACTTAAGCTCAGGTTAATGGAAGGGATAGATAGGGGCAGGAGGGGGAGCTGCTGTGACTATGTAGCTGTGTCCTGGTTCTCGTTGGCCCAGGATGCTGAGGAAGTTGGGAGAGGTGACTCGCCCAGTCGAGGGCTGTGACACCTGCAAGAAGGGGCCCCTTTTTCTAATTTGCACAAAGGTGCCCTATGGGCTGGTAGAGGCCCTACCTAAGTAAAGTCCTCCGGGCTTGAAACTGACTGTTCTGGGTTCAAGGGCGAGTGACTCTCTATTATCTCTTAATGAGAGAAAACTTCCTGCTCCCACAGGAATTTCCAGTTATAGTTATTAGCTTAGGTGTAACCCGAAATTTAAATGTAATTACATTTCTCTTAGAGCTAAGGTTGCTCCTAGAAACCTGCCAGTTTCCTTTCCAGGAGGAAGGTCTTTGGCCTTTTACTCTTTTCCTTCTTTGCCACCTTCACCTTAGCGTCCAGTTAAGCCTGGGGTGGCGTTTAGTAAGGAGCCTTAACCCAGACACCAAATATCTGGCCTGTCCTCCCCCATCCCCTCCCTCCCTGGGTCTTTGCCCAGGGCAGGGAGAGGTACCTGAGTATCCAAGTGGTGGTGAGGGATATTCCAGGGAGCGATAGGTGGGGGGACCCATTAAGATAAAGAGGAAGAATAAACAGAAGCAGATGTGCCTCTGCCCAGGTCCCCAGCCGGCTGATAAGAGCTAGTCTCCAGGGCTGGGCCTGGCCTCCTTGGAGCCAGGAGCTGGGCCAGGCTCCCCCATCCTCAGCTCTCCACTAGATCTTGTTTCCCTCCCTGGAGCTTTCCCTTCCATTGGAATACAAATCAAATATATTCACAATCTATTACCAATGCCAATGATTCCTGTATATTTAAAAGATGTGCCCAGACAACCATTCTCCTGTGAACTACAAAGGTGGAGACTACACACACACACACGCACCCACACACACACATGCACACACACACACACAGAGAGAGAGAAGCACTCATCTAGGTTGAGATTAAAAAGCCCCAATGTGTCTCCAATCCCCAGGACTGATAGTCCCCCAAAGCTGTGGGGCCCCTTCCATGGGATGGGTTGTCCAAGCTTCGCTAAAGGGCTCTGGGCTTGGGGTAGAATGAGTGAACAAGGAAACCTCTAGGAACCCTTCTGGCCCTAAAATCCTCCGGCTCTCAGGGCTGTTTAAGGCTACCCACCCCCAATCCAGAAAGGATAAAAGCAGTAGAAACTCTGGACCTTTAAGGGTGTGAAGGGCTTGGCTGGCACTGGGGCCGGGGCTGGCGATGGTCTGGGGTCCTCCCCCTGGCATATCGTTCTACAGTAATGTTTCCCTTTGAAAAGAAAAAATGATCATCAATCCAGAACAGACTTAAAATGTTAAATTTTTAATATTACCCAAATATGTGCAAATTTCAACCTAGGTTTAAACTCCCTGTGTGCGTAAGTTGTCCATAATCGTAAAATTCAAGCTGGAAAGAAGGGAGAAACCAGGGTCTTACCCACCCACTCCCACCTTCAGGGGTGTCCCCTGTAGCAGCTTCCGTTTCTCCCAGACAGACCCAGTATGACCAACTGTGTTTAGAGCTTCCACTGGGTGATCCCTGGGCTCGGATATCACTGCCCCTTTCTCCTGTCCCTCCAGCCTGGCGGGGGGGGGGTGGGGGAGTGGCCTCCCGCTGTTGTTCGTCTCTGGGTTGCCTCAGCCTCCCCTGTTTGGACTCCTGGTTCTTTCATCCTGGCAAGCTTGAGGTGGGGAGGCAGCGTTTCATAGATGTGGGCGTGCAGGTGTCTTAGGTGGGATGTCCCCAAAGCCACCTCTAAGAGGGAGACGCGTGCAGAGTGTTTCCTGGCGAGTGTTCCCAGCAGCAGCAGCTGTGAGCCAGCGAGGGCAGAAGATGTCCAAGTGCAGCACAGCTGCAGCCAAAGCCCCACGCTCTGCCCCAGCGTCATCCCAAACCTCCAGCCCCGCACGGGTGAGCTGGCCTTGGGCCGCCCCCGGGAAGGGGCCCCTGTTGGACATTGCATGAGGCAGCTCCGTTGAGGCAGGGCCATTCCTGGGGAGCGACTGGCTGGGAGCTGTCCTCCGTCCCGAAGGGGAACCTGGGCAAACGCCACAGCGTGCCCCCTCAGGTTCAAAGCCCAGCTCTGCACCTTCCTAGTTACGTGCTCTTGATCAAATTCCTTATCCTTATTTAGCCAGCGTTTCAGCTTCCTCATCTGTGAAAAGGGAAACTGTGAGGACTCCGTGAGACTTTGTTCCTGCACAGGGAGAGCCTCCGCCCCTGCTGGCTTCCCTCCGGGGAAGCCATAATCTGTTTGGTCAGGATCCAGGGCACTGGCTCAGCCAGACTCATGAGGGGGTGGGGCTCCTGTGCCATAAGGGGTCATGTGCCGCGTCTCTCCCACTCCCTGCTCCCGGGGGCTGGGTGACCTTGCTCTCCTCACTGGCTTTTCCAGCTCGGGATGGAATGAGGAAACAACCAAGGTCCTCTGGCAGCCTGGCCTCCTGGCCCTCCCTCGTCTTCCTCCCAGGGCTTGTGTCGGGGGCAGGGGAGTCAGAGCTTTGGATCCTGGTGTCCCTGCCCCCCGATGGTGTGTCAGGCTCTGTGCTATTTGCCTTTATCCCATGTGTGTGCCCCAGTCCCCAGGAGCCCCGCAGGAAGGGAGGGGTGGGCGAACCAGGGTAGAATTCCTGGACCCCCAAATTCTACCTGCACTCTCAATAGTAGAAAAGATGGAAAGAAAGAAATAGAATATAGTGGGGGTGTGTGGAAGAGTACAGCAGCACCCCAGACTTCTTCAGGGTCCCCTGCTATATATGGGAACTCGATGTGAATTAGAAAAGGTCCCTCCTCTGGGGGACACAGCCCCATGAGTGCTCAGCTTAGTGAACGGTGCCTTTGTGCAAACTAGAAAAAGGCCCCCGATCTTCCCTGTGCACTCGAGGCGCAGTGCACGACCTGCCCAGCCTTATGGGGTGACCCTGTAGGAAGGCTCCACTTGATGCCACAGGCTCCTTGCCCTGCCTTCTGTCCTGCCAGTTTTCTCAGCCCACACCACACCACGTAGCCTTGGGTTCTGCACGTTCTGTGTGGTTGATGGGCTTAGGATGGGTGATCAGGTTATACTCCACAGAGCCTATCTTCCCACACATCAAACAACTCTCTGCCTTAGAGCCTTACACGTTCCTTTCTGTGATGACATTCATAGATTGTTTGAGTCCTGGAACTGCAAGGAACCCGAGAGATTACTAATCACTGCTGAGTGACAGGACCAGCAAGCCGGCTCCTTTGGGGACAGACCCCAGAAGCACCCCAGCCCGGCAGCCTTTGCCCCCCTGAGGTTCTTCTGTACGCATGTCCTGCTCTGCTCAGAGCCCACGCCTAGTGACTTGTGTCCATGGACATGGATCACAGCAACCTGTCCGAAGGCATATTGCTGGAGAGCTAGTGTGGACAGAGCAGAAGTCAGGAGCTAGATGAGTTCGGGGGATTTAGCTGGATTTGTTTGATCTAGACCCCAGTGTTGACTTTCATAACTTTTCTTGAATAAATGGATAAAATGGGTCTGCATTCCTTCCTGGCGGCACCTGACTGGAGCTGAGAGGTGTCTCCCCAGCAGAAGTGCAGGAGTGGCCTGAACCCCAGTTTAGTGGGGAAGTGTTATGTGTGTACTCCAGAGTCAGCCAGCCTGAGTTTCAATCCTGGATCACTTATTAGCTATGAGACCTTGGAAAAGTTATTTCCCTCTGCCTCAGTTTTTCCATCTGTCAAATAGGATGATGACATAATGCGACCCATCCTACAGGGTTGTTAGAAGGATTAAGTGATTATGTGCTTATAACAGCACATAGTGCATAATATTTGTTAGCTATTGTAATGACAGCAGGTGAGTTCCCATTGGGCAGAATAGACATTAATGTAAAGTTTCCACAAACATCATTTTATTGTCTCAGTGACCCCTGGATTCTCCGCAAAAGATTGTAGCTGGCCTAAGGAAACCCAGGTGGGGAACTTCATCTATGAGATCCCCTCCCCTCAGCAAGGCAATCTTCCAGACTGCCCAGGGCGTGCAGGGGCAGTCTCAGCTCTGGGTCTTGCCTCGCTCAGAGCTCTGTCTCTGCCAAGGGCATGATGGGAAGGGCTGTGAACAGGCAGTTGTGCTCCCTGTCTGCAACCTCCAAGAGCACATCCCAATATCTCAAGGCATCCTCATTCCCCTTCCTAAGTCATTATGGTCTGTCAACAACAAAGTGTTCCACAGCGTACTGGGCATTTTAATTTCCAGTCTGACTCCTGCTTGGGGTAATAAGTTCCATGAGCTTACCACCCACCGAGTGAAGTCTGATTTTCTTCTATTATTCCTAAACATCATTCTCTCAAGCTTTAAGCAGAGCCCCCTGGTTGTAGTTCAGGATTGGGTGAATGAGTTCATGACCACTAACCGTAACATCCATGATCAAACAGATATTATTCCTTCTTAGCCTTTGTCTTTCCAGAGAGAAGAACCCTCAATGTATTACTCTGTATGTTTATGGCAGCTTCCCTATTTCCTTGGCAACTTTGGTTGGTCCTTTTCCTCGTTTCCCACTGTCTTTCATGGGGTGTAGAAAATCCACAGGGCAGAAATCCCTCCTCAGCCATAATTCCCTGTATGCCACATTCTATACGCTTGGATACACTTCCAAGTACCAAATGAGAATTTCAGTTCAATACATGCAAATTGTAGTCATTTTATTGAAGAAAACTGGAAGAAGAGGGCATTGGGAGTTGGTGAAAGAAAAGAGAGTAAAAGCAGAGAGCAGAGGATTTTGCCATCAAGGGTGGGAACAGTAAAAGGTGAGATCTTAGAACTCCGCCCCAGAGCTGCTTTACACAACCATGCAAGATGCACCTTACCCAAGGGCACCCTCCAAGGGGGCAAGTGGGGGCTGGAGTCCAGTTGTCACTCACTCACCATGGTCCTGGGTGCTGGGCTGCACCAGCCAGAAAGCGTTATCTTTTCCTGATTTGTGTAAAGACACCTTGTGAGCCAGTGGCAGCCCTGCCCACTCCTCCATTGGTCAGTATGGGGGCAGCTGTGTCCCCCAGACAGGGAGGGCAGAAGAACCCAGGTCAGAGCTAGGCACTGGGTCCTGACGTGCTCTGCCATGAACTTTTCTTCGGCATCCATCCAGTGAGCACTTACTGAGCATCTGCTATGTGCCCATCACTATTTTAGGTGCTGAGAAGGCAGATACCGTTCGTGTTCTCACAGAGGTTATGTTGTAGTCAGGGGAAACAAATTAACAAAGTAAATTTAGACACCACAAGCATCATAATGGGCTGGCTCAGGGGCTTGGCAAACTACGACCCTGGGGCAAATCCACCCCTTGGCCTACTTTTGTAAGGCCCATGAGCCAAGAATGATTTTTATATTTTTAAAGGATTATAAAACAAAATAAACCCTTAGGAGATACACAAAGCCTAATGATCTACTCTTTGGCCCTTTACAGACAAAGTTTGCCCAGCCCTGAGGTGGTAAAGTGCTCTGGGGGACACTGCTGGTGGCCTCCCCAGCACCCATCAGCATCTCCCAAATACATGGCAGCCTAGAGATTTGGGTGGGATGGGGCCTTAGCTGCCTAAGTCTAATCTGGGTCCTTTCAGCAGCGACTGGTTCAGGGATATGCGAATCAGCATGTGCGAGTCTCCTGGGTTAAGTGATGGGTTAGGTGAAGTGCAGTACTTTCCTTTGAGTGTTGGAGAACAAGAAACTCTCTTTCTGGATGAGGTGGGATATGGATGTGAGGCCAGGGCTTGCTGCAGCCATTTTGCTAACGTACAGGAGGTCATCATGAGGACAGAGCTGACCCACTGAAGAGGGGAACATCAGAGAATCACAGACACACAGATCCAGGGCCCTGACTTTTTAGTTCCACAAGCCACTACATCCCCTTCGATGTTTAAGCCAGTTAGGGTTTCTTGTTTCTTTCGACCAACAACATTCTAACTGATACTCGAGGAAAAAAGGAGGTTATGTTTGAGCTGAGACATGAATGACTGTAAAGATCTGGAGGGAAAACCTTCCAAACAGAGGAAAAGGCAAATGCCAATGCCTAGAAGTGGGCACAAGCCAGGCACATGTGAAAAGCAGGACAGTCAGTGAGCCCTGGGGAGAATGATATCCGATGAGGCAGAGAAGTAGGCTGGGTCTTGATGACCAAGGAGAGGAGCTTAGATATTGCTCTAAATGCAACAGGAAGCCATTGTTAGTTTGTTTTTTTGTTTGTTTTGTTTTTTGTTTTAATTTATTTTTGCTTGCGTTGAGTCTTTGTTGCTGCGCACAGGCTTTCTCTAGTTGTGGCGAGCAGGGGCTACTCTTTGTTGCGGTGCGTGGGCTTCTCATTGTGGTGGCTTCTCTTGTTGCGGAGCCCGGGCTCTAGGCGCGCGGCCTTCAGTAGTTGTGGCACGAGGGCTCAGTAGTTGCGGCTCGGAGGCTCAGGAGTTGAGGCTCACAGGCTTATTTGCTCCGTGTCATGTGGGATCTTCCCGGACCAGGGCCCGAACCCGTGTCCCCTGCATTGGCAGGCAGATTCTTAACCACTGCGCCATCAGGGAAGTCCCGGTTGGTTTTGAATATACAGAGGACCATGAGCTAAGGAACTCAATCGCCCTCAGAAGCTAGAAAAGGCAAGGAAACAATCGTCTCCTAGGGCCCCCAGCAGGGATCACAGCCCTGCCATCTGGACTTTAGTCTCTTGAGCCCATATCAGACTTCAGACTTACAGAACTGCAAGATAATAAATTAGTGCCATTTTAAGCCTCTAAGTTTGTGCCAATTTGTTGCAGCAGCACCAGAAAACGATACACCTCTCATGCACAAAATGTGCTCACACCCAACTCTGCAAAAGTCCCTGCGTGATTAGAGCCCCTGAACTCTACCATGTCTAAGACCCCTGGCATAGAGGCCCTTGGGATTGGGAGCCTGTCTAGCTGACCGGTCTCCTCTCAACCGGTCAAGCTTTCAGCAGGTTGTCTGCTGGGGAGGCCTCTAGCCCCTCAATAGCCATATGTGACTGGTGGCTACTGTATTGAACAGTGCTGGTCTAGAGGGTAAGGCATGATAAATAGAAATAAAGTAAACAGTGCCCATTGATCAGAATGGAAGTTATGTAAGATGTGAGTCACTGACCTTACCTCTATTTAGAGTACGGACTTTAAAATTTTATTTTAGTCAAAGTAAGGTACCACCCATTCTCAGTTCCCTAGCCTTACATTCCTCTAAGGTCTTAGATTACTCAACACAGAATTTTCCTTCTTTGAGGGGTTTTAGTTCCCCTTTGGGTTCTCTCATGAATGGAGTTGTCACTCTGCTCATGCTTAGGCAGTATGAACATCTGGATAACAGGTTCCTCATCTAACCAATAACCTGCCAATTTCACACTTGGGTTATCTCAAATTTTCTGATGGAAGTCTTTCTATATCTGTGGGTTCCCAATCTAGCTGGTTATCTGAATCACTTCAGAGTACTTAAAAGAAAACAAAACAAATAACACACATCCAGGACCTCTTGAATCACAATCCAGAGATGTGCTCAGTGATGTGCATTTAAAAAAATCTCAGCAGGGGCTTCCCTGGTGGTCCAGTGGTTAAGACTCCACACTTCCACTGCAGGGGGCACGGGTTCGATCCCTGCTGGGGCAACTAAGATCCCCCTTGAGTCTTTGAACAATAATATATGCTTTAAAAAAAAATCTCAGCAGATGACTGTGATGGGCATTCAGCCTTGGGTACCATCGACTTTGCTGAACAGGCCAGAGACTTCATCTGTGGCAGAGACACAGCAAATCCCAGAGTGACAGATCCTCTGGGAGCAAAATTCCTTTTACCGATGTCATTGTGGGACTTCCCTGGCGGTCCAGTGGTTAGGACTCTGCACTCCCAATGCAAGGGGCTTGGGTTTGACCCCTGGTTGGGGAACTAAGATCCCACATGCCTTAGAGCCAAAAAAGCGCAAACACCGCCCCCCAAATCCCCAATGTCATTGTGGCCAGGGGAGGGGTGGGGTGATGGCGGTGGCTGAGGTGGAGGCCTCAGAGGTTCCTTTGAGTGTAGCCTATTTTAGGCAGGCAAAGCCTAGCCCATGGGACAGGAAGCAGTATCTCCAGATGGAGACCAATATGAGAGAAGACAGAGAGGGCCTCAGGTCTCCCATTGGCCTGAGGGCTGTGGGTGAGGAGGAAGTCCACAGCTGGTAACCCATCCTCATTTTCCTCATTTTGCTTTTACCTATGGTACTGGCTTTCCTGGCAGTGAGTCACTGGAATCTCTTCTACGCACGTAGGTGTATAACAGCAGAGCTAACCTGTGTTTTAAGGGGCAATTTGAAAGAGCAATGGGGACTTCCCTGGTGGCACAGCAATGGGGACTTCCCTGGTGGCACAGTGGTTAAGAATTCGCCTGCCAATGCAGGGGGCACAGGTTCGAGCCCTGGTTGGGGAAGATCCCACATGCCGCGGATCAACTAAGCCCGTGCACCACAACTACTGAGCCTGCGCTGTAGAGCCCGTGAGCCACAACTACTGAGCCCATGCACCACAACTACTGAAGACCATGCACTTAGAGCCAATGCTCCATAACAAGAGAAGCCACCGCAAGGAGAAGCCTGTGCACTGCAACGAAGAGTAGCCCCCTCTCGCCGCAACTAGAGAAAGCCAGCGTGCAGCAATGAAGACCCAATGCCGCCAAAAATAAATAAATAAATTTATTTTTTTTTAAAGAGCAATGACTAAAGTAAAAAAAAAAAAATTAACCCAGTCCTTCTGGATTTCATTTTAATTGCTGGGTGTGCCCTGGGCACCAGGATCATAAAGCAGGCCTGGTTTCCTTCCTTTGATAAATTTAAAGAGCCCTGGATTTGCAGTCAGGACACCTGAGTTCTAGGCCCAACGCTATCACTAACAGCTGTGACACTGGGTATATGATTCAATTGATCTGAGCGCCACTTCTCTCGCTAGTAAAATATGAGTAATAATACCTGTCTTTTAGGTTATAGGGATTACCAAGTAAGATCACGCCTGTGAAAGCAATTTGGAAACTAAAGCACTACACAATCACAAGTTGCTAACGTTTATAGTAGGGAAAATAACGCGGGACATAGAAAAAAGGGAGAAGCCCTTCACCAGCTTCCGAGACGCTCAGGACTGGAAGCTGTTTCCGTCCCTCTGCCCTCCTCCCTTTCTTCCTTTGCCCCCTCCACCGGCCACGGCGTGTGCCTTACAAACAGCAGGCGCTCTAATCCGAATGGCTGAATAAGTGAACTCGCTCCTGGTATTTTGGTCCTTGATACACACCTGTCCTGGGCTTCTGGGAAAGCAGCCCCCAAGAGAAAGCGCTGGGCCAGGTCTCCATCAATGTTTCCAGTAGCAATTCCTCCGCAGGCGGCAGGTTTCCATTGGTTGGGGACCCCCTGCGCCTATCTTTCATTGGCTGACTGCTGCGGGGATGAGGAAAGACAGCTCCTCTGCGGTTCACCGCCAAGAACCACTCAGGGCTGCTTGCGCCTTCGCCTCCCCCTGTCCCCATCAGTCCCCGGGAGCGCCCTCTTCCTCCGCGCGCTCAGGCTGTCCCGGGCCGCAATTCTAGTCTTAGGCCCGGAATCTACAGCCTCTGCTCAAGTCGCCTCCTTTGGGAAACGTTCCCCAGCTAAACCCAGCCACCACCGGTCCCTTAAAGGACATCTTTCTGGTCCTCCACTCAGAGGCGGAGCATCACCCTCAGGACCATGCGAGCTGTGCCTCCGCCGTCACTTTCTCAGGCCAGCACCAGCTGCATCAAAATGCTCAGGCACCTTCCTAACTCTTCCCCTCCTCAGTGGACTGAAGATCTCTGGGGTTTAAATGCACTGGGCCCCAGTCAATAACCGAATAAAGGGGGACGTTTCTTTCATCACTCACAGAAAGTGTTTTCACTCGGCAGGAACAGCATCTAGTCCAACACCACCAAGCTAGAGAACACGGGTGCTGTTAGGGGCGCTTTCTAGCGGCTCCCCCCTCCCCGCCACACACACTTCCCATCAGGCCACATTGTTCCCCGGCCTCCCCGCGCGGCGAACCCCGCAGCCCGGTCTGCCCGCCCCGGCAGGCCCCGGGCTCTGGACTCCCCTCCACAAGCCGGGTGGACAGCTTGGGGGGTGGGGGTGGGGGCGCGGGCGGGGCCGGCGCTGCCAATCACCGCGCGGCGCACGTGCGGCACGTCTGCGCATCCGGCCCCCGCCCGGCGCCTGCTCGGCCGGGGGTCCGAGGGGGCCGGGGGTGCGCCCTCGGGAGGCGCGCCTGGGTAGGAGGTGTGACCGTGCGGGGGTCCGGGGACGCGAGCGCGCGGAGGTCGGGGCTGTACGCAGGGGGCGAGAAGGGTGTGAGCGCGCTGGGGTTGAGGGGCTGTGCGGGGGCCTGGGGGATGCGAGCGTGCGGGACGGAAGGTTTCTCAGGCGTCTGGAAGGTGCCAGCTGGCGGGGGAGTGAACAGGGTGTGAAGAGTATGTGAACGTGCCCGGGGGTTAAGGGGGATGCTTCGGGGTCTTGCGGAGGGCCGGGGGAGTACTCGCGCCGAGCGAGTCTACCCGGGTACCCGGGGCTCACAGGAGGGTCCAGCGCCACTCGGCCGCCCCCCTAGCTGTAAAAGGGAGCGCCGGGAAGCTCCCCAGTAGGCCTCAGCCTGCCTCTCGCTAAAAACGGGGCCACAGACAGGTGGGGATGGGTGTGATGACCCGCGCGCATCTACCGCCGGCTTAGCCAAGGGCCCGCGGCAGGGGGGCCGGGAGGAGGGCTTCAAATACTGGACCCAGGGCACCTGTTCAGGAGAAGGCAGATCGTTTTAGGCTTCTTCATCAGCATCCCCATGCCTCAGCCCCCACCCTCCCACTCACCCCCGGCCCAAAGAGGAGTATTTTACTTCTGTTGGTGGTTTTTAAACACAGCGCTCCAATATGTAAGCCAAAGGACGGAAGCCCAGGAATCAGAGCTGTCGGTGCGGACTTGACAGCGGGCAGGAAGGAAGATGGGGCACCCCCGTCATGGCCCGCCCTGTGATGGGGCTTCCTGGCTGCTCGTTTATGTGCAGGGAAGTTAGGAAGGCACGGGACCAACATCTTCTACACCGAGCGGCGTCTTCATTCTCCGGTGTACCGGTTGGGCCCCGGAAAGGGCCGCGTCCCAGCGAGGAAGACGGTTGGATGTAGCTGTAGCTCGCTGGGAGTCCCCTGAGATGTATTGCTGTTTACCCTCCTTGAAAGGCTCTAACAACTTCCGGAAGAGGAACTCCCTTTGAAGTGTGGGCCGCGTTTCGGCTGCTCTGACTTCGCATTGTCTCCTTTGATGTGGGGTGACGCCAGGCTTAGCAGAGACTGGCTAGTGGGATCCAGAGATCAAACAGCACTCCAAGTTCACCTGCACCGGGACAGACGTATTGAAGGGCCCGTTGAAATACTCTAGAATGGATCTCAAAAATTTCCGTTTCCTGTTGTTTAAAAATTAATACAGTACATATTTTTCAAATGTAGCATTCAGTTCTCTGTATCTATGAAATTACAATGGAAAATCTTGGGCTAAAGTGCTCTCTACCTACGTGGCTTCATTTAATCCTCACAACGCTATTAGATGGGTATTATCCTCACTTTATACAGAGAACTTGAAGGCTTAAGGGTCAGGCAGCTACAGGACGGAGCCCTCTTCCTGAGGACCTCCTCACTACAAGTTAATTGGGCGAATCAAATGAATCAAACTACGCAAAACACAACAGTGGCTGGACCACAGTCAGCCCAGGATGCAAGGTGAGCTATTCTTCTCATCACTGTTGTTATTACAAATAAGAAACTTAAAAGTTCTATTGCTGGGACAAGTTCTACAGGAATCACAGGCAGCAGACCTTGATGAATTCTTTTAGGAATGTTTAGGGTTTTGCTGTTTTCTAGTGAGAGCCATCTCCAAATGGTACTGGGAGTGGAATTCCTGACCAGGATGCTCCAAGACAAACTACACAGCATGTCTTCCCACAGAGATTTGCTCCCAGACTTGATCTGTCCTTCCTTCCCAACTGGAGAAGTTTCTCACAAACACACTCTCCAGCACTCAGCTGGGTGCTTTGAGGCCTGAGGGAGTCAAATGACATGGATAATGTAACTTGACTTTGTCTTAAAATTGCACAGAGTGAGTCAACATCATTTACTGAATCATTTACTTTTTAAAAAAATTTATTTATTTTGGGCTGCTTTGGGTCTTTGTTGCTGTGCACGGGCTTCTCATTACAGTGGCTTCTCTTGTTGTGGAGCATGGGCTCTAGGCGCACCGTCTTCAGTAGTTGTGGCACGTGGGCTCTAGAGCACAGGCTCAGTAGTTGTGGCACACGGGCTCAGTAGTTGTGGCTCGCAAGCTCTAGAGCGCAGGCTCAGTAGTTGTGGCACATGGGCTTAGTTGCTCCACGGCATGTGGGATCTCCTGGACCAGGGCTTGAACCCATGTCCCTTGCATTGGCAGGCGGATTCTTAACCACTGTGCCAACAGGGAAGCCCTGAATCATTTACTTTTTAAGAAGTGTTTTAAAAGTGCTGCTTTTGGGCTGGGGAGTGTCCTGAAGGCCCCTCAGTTACCCGAGGCAAGTGTGTTGAGGGCTGTCCTACAGACAAATGTGCCCTGGGCGACCCAGGAGGACAGCAGTCGGGCTGAGCTGTCCCTGGGGTGTTAGCAGGACAGGATGGGGAGGTGGCAGGAGCTGCAGAAGCACTGCTAACTGAGGCGCACAGCAGGGCTTCAACGAGGGCCTCTCTTTAATCAAAGGCTGGTGGGAGGTCAAGTACAGCCAGGCTTTGCTCTTAACACGATAGGATGGAAGAAGGTATAAAGGAGTAACACGTGGTAATTGTAAAAATAATAACAGATGGGCTTTGCATGCTTTATATCATCTACCCTAGGAAGTAGGTTACTATTAATGTTCCCACTTTACCGGTAGGGATGCAGCTACCGGTAAGTCGCCCAGTGTTACCCAACTAGTAAGTGGTCACTCAACTAGTAAGTGGCCGGTAAGGACTCCTGCTCATGGCTGTGTAACTCAGACACGTGGGGATGGAAGTGTTTTGTTCTTTTGTGCTGAGGATTCAGTTTACACGTTCTTGTTGTGGGGAATCAGGGACATCCTGGTCTGAGTCCAGGTGAGGGGAAAAGGAGCTGGCGAATCAGAGGGAAGGGGAGAACAGGTAAGGATCTGGTGGCTGAGCAGGGATGGGTGAGGGAAACTGGGACAAATGACACAGTGGGACAACACAGTGACTGGTATTGTGTTGGCAGGAAGCAAGAGTGCCCTTTATTTTATTTTTTTAAAATATCTATTTAATTTTGGCTGCGCCGGGTCTTAATTGCAGCACGCAGGGTCTTTTAGTTGTGGCATGTGGGATCTAATTCCCTGAGCAGGGATTGAACCAAGGCCCGCTGCATTAGGAGTACACAGTCTTACCCAGGACCACCAGGGAAGTCCCAAGAGTGCCTTTTCGAGGTGTGTGTTCAGGGAGCAATGAAGAGGGATGGGCCTTTGCTGAGTTGAATTGGGAGCAGCAGGTGGCAAGTATGGAGGCATCACAGGAAGGCTTCCACACTAAGATGTCCGTTGACAGTGGCCAATTTGTGTCAAAGTATAGCAATGACACATCCCAGTTCTAACACAGTGTCATGGGTTGAATTGTGCCCCCCACCTGTATATGTTGAGGTCCTAGCCTCCACTACCTCAGAGCATGACCTTATTTGGAAATAGGTTCATAGCAGGTGTAATTTACTAAATTAGAATGTGGTGGGACCTAGAGGGGTGGGATAGGGAGGGTGGGAGGGAGACGCAAGAGGGAGGAGATATAGGAATATATGTATACGTATAGCTGATTCACTTTGTTATACAGCAGAAACTAACACACCATTGTAAAGCAATTATACTCCAATAAAGATGTTAAAAAAAAAAAAGAATCAGGTGGGAATTCCCTGGCGGTCCAGTGGTTAGGACTCCACGCTCTCACTGCCGAGGACCCAGGTTCAATCCCTGGTCGGAGAACTAAGATCCCGCAAGGCACGTGGCGTGGCCACAGAAAACCCAAAAAAACAAAACACAAAACCTTATGAAAAGGGGAGATTTGGACACAGATACACACAGAGGGAGTGAACATGTGAACACATGCCTTGTGAATGTGAAGGCAGAGATGGGTGACGTGTCTACAAGCCAAGGCAGGCCGAAGATTGCCAGCAAATCATCAGAGCTAGGAGAGAGGCCTGGCGCAGATTCTCCCTCACAGCCTCAGAAGGAACTAACCCTGCCAACACCTTGACCTCAGCCTTCTGGCCTCCAGAGCCATGAGACAATAAATGTCTGTTGGTTAAGCTGCTCAGTTTGTAGTACTTTGTTGCACGGCCTGGTAAGTAATACATGCGGCCGCATATCCGATGGCTGCTCAGCTGCCACAGAGCTCTGAGATTTTTGAAACCTTGTTTATAGAAGCTAAGAGGATCTGTTCTATATAAAATGGTCTTCTCTCTCTCCAACAGAATGACGCATGGACATAGTTTAAAATGTGAAATGGAATAGATATATTAAAATTGCGATGGAAAATAGCCGTCGCTCTCATCCTTTGCCCCCGGCTCTCTCCAGAGGCAGCCGCTCTCTATAGCCTTTATCCTGGTGTTTACCTCTGTTGTTCTAAATAATATGCTTCTATTACTATTCCTTGGTTTTTCAGTTTTGGACATGACCTGTTGACGTCTTTTTTTTTTTTAATTAATTTATTTGTTGGTTTTTACTTTTGGCTGCATTGGGTCTTCATTGCTGCGCGCAGGCTTTCTCTAGTTGTGGCGAGCGGGGGCTACTCTTCATTGCGGTGTACGGGCTTCTCATTGTTGTGGCTTCTCTTGTTGCGGAGCACGGGCTCTAGGCGTGCAGGCTTCAGTAGTTGTGGCACGGGGGCTCGGTAGTTGTGGCTCGAGGGCTCTAGAGTGCAGGCTCAGTAGTTGTGGCCCACGGGCTTAGTTGCTCCATGGCATGCGGGATCTTCCCGGACCAGGGCTCAAACCCATGTCCCCTGCATTGGCAGGCAGGTCTGAACCACTGTGCCACCAGGGAAACCCCCGACCTGTTGGCTTCTAACCGTGGTAGCTGAGGAGTCACCTGCCCCCACCGTGTCCCTATATCACAACACTGATGAGATGATTAGTGTTCACATTATTAGGACCAGACAAATGCTGTTAGCCGCTGAGCCAGGCAGTGCTGCAGGACCACACCCACTTCTCCTACAACCCTTGTCTTCCTCTGGAGTTGATAACAGCTTTGTTTTTTCATTTGCCTGATTTTCTCTGAACCTCTGTGTTCCCCACATGCTGTACTATCTCTGCCACATCGCTGTCAGCATTTCTTTCCAGGCTCCCCACCCTTTGCTTTTTTTCCCACTGGCATCCTGCTCCAGTGTGGCCAGGTGGCTTCGGCCACAGGACAGCCCAGGTGCTGGGAGGGAGGTTAGCAGTCTTCCTGTTTTCTGAGTGGATGTTTCAATTCAGCTTTGGGGCAGAGGCTCTTTTTGTTTCACGAAGGCCACCCAGATGAGCAGGTGCACCTCGTTGTCCTAAGGGAAGCTGGCAAGCCACCATTCGTGTCATCTGAGTGCAGAGGTTCACAGTTCCGGTTTGAGCCTGTTAATCATTCGTCAAGCTGAGCCAGCTCTGAATCCAGGAGCTGGAGATTCCTAAACTCAGTCCTGTGGAAATTGGTGTTTTCATTAATTGGGCTTTTTGAGGGGGAGGGGGTATTTGCTGAAAGGTGCTTGCAGGAGAAGCGGAGTGGACGAGTGCAAGGTGCATTTTCTCCACCACGGCTGGGTCATCAGGGTGTGAGGCTCTGGGCCATGGCAGCACCCCTCCATCCCGGCCTGGAGCCTGGTAGGCTCCCCATGGGCACTGTGCCATTAAACTGGTGGAATAAATATATTAAATGGAATAAAATTGTGATGTAGAATAGCCATCACTCTCATCCTCTGGTGGCCCCAAGGCTCTACTGGTGGTTTGGGTGTCATGGACCTCAACCAGAGAAGCCAGGGCAGAAGAAGGACATGCTAATGACAGGGACTAATTGGGGGACCCTTTTGAGGACTCCTGAAAGACCCAGGGGAGACTCTGCAGGGGTGGGGCTGAGGGCCTGCATTCACCTGGAGCCTCAGAATTAGTGTGATTTGGAGTCGTGATCCAAAAGCAATCTAATCTCTATCCCAGTCTGCTGAAAACTGGGTGTATGTGCATGTTTTCCTCAGAATGATGCAGGGAGATAGCCAAGGTATTTTTTACCCCTATTTTATGCATAGAAAATCAAAGTTTCAAAGAGGCTTATATCCTTAAGTGACAGAGAGGGAATTGGACCCCAGGTCCAGTGCTTGTCTACTTCCATTGAGTATGAAATTCAAGTTGCAGGAAGGTAACAGGGGACATAGCAGCCCCATTGTACATGTTACTGGTCCTAGAGACAAAGTTTATTACCTTCAGTACGGGTATCACATTTTAAGAGGAACAAGAATAAACTCAAGCATTCCCTAGATTGAAATAAGCTTCATGAAAATAGATCAAGTCTTTCCTTTTCAACATTATATCCCATCACCCAGCAAGATCCGGCACAAAGTAGGTGCACGATAATTATTTATTGGATAAATGAATGAATTTGGGAGATGATGAAAGACCTGGAAACCAAGTCATTTAGGAAGTAGCTGAAGGAGCTGAAAGCATTTAGGCAGGAGAAAAGCACAGGAGAAATGTCTTCGAGTATGAAAAGCCCCAGTGTGAAAGAGGGCTCAGGTTGATTTGTGTAACTCCAGAGCAAAGCAGAGACAGCCCAGGGGCAGGACAAGAGCCAGCAGGCAAAATTAGAGTAAGAGCAATTTGGGGTCAAAATAACAAAAAACTTTGCAACAATGAAAACTGTCAAAAACGAAAATGGAATGCTTTGGAATGACCATTGGCCCTGGCATTTTGTAAAAGCAAAGGCTCTGCTGTGGGAAGGAGGTTGAGCCATGGCACGTAGGCCAATTCTATGGAGAAAGCAATGCAGCCAGTCGGTGCCGGAGAACCCAAGCCTGTCTCCCCACTCGCTCCCGGGACACCAGGCTGCTGTGGCCTTCGTGGGCCCTTCTGTCTGCCCCCAGGAGGAGAGGAAGACCTTCGACCCCCATGAGCCCGTCTTACTGCAGAGGCGCAAGGGATGAAACATCAGCAGTGGCAGTGATGCCTGCGCACCGCATGTGGGGCAGATTAGAGGAAGGAAGGTGCTGAAGGTGTGAAATGGCAGACGTGCCGTGTGGGGCAGTGCGGGGGAAGGCGCCCCAGCCCAGGGCCAGGGAGTGTGGGAGGAGAAGTGAAGGCATTTAGGATGTCTTCAGAGGAACCACAAGACTTGCTGCCTGACTGAATGTTGGGGGGGAAAGGACAGGAGGCTGAAAATAATTCTGAATGTGAAATCAAGCCTGGTGGTTGTATATTCAGAGAAGAAATTGGGAAGGAGAGCCATTTCTGATCCAGGCAGGTTGTCAGTGAGATACTGAGGGTGAGGGTGCCTTGAAATGAGACCAGAGCCTGGGTGAGCGGCTGGAGCTGTGAACGGATGCAGTATCAGGAACTCCCCAGTAGAAATTGGGAAGGTGAGGTCTTGTGGACAGAATAACTCCGAGGGGAAGAGTTGAAGAAAGAGGATGAAGCCCAAAGAACGTTCACGAGAACCACACTGTCCCAGAGATCAAGCTCCCTAACGGGTAAAAACTCCCCACTTCACTCCCAGCACTGGGGCTAGAACTCCAGTGATGGTGTAGTGCTTGCACAACTGAGGGACCTGCTAAGCTCAGACAGGGCTGCATTTCTTAAGATGCTTCTCGTCACTGGGAAGTAGGTGGAAATTTCCTACATTCTGTTCTCTTCTAACACGGTTGAATTGGTTGCTTCGATGGAAAACTTTACTGAAGTCTTGAGAATCCCATTCTAGCTATTTCTATCACTGTTGGACTCTAACCTCTTTATATTTACAGATTTATTTTGCCTCACTCACGGCTACTAAGTGTACTTTTACTGAGTTTCTATGGACGAGGTTAATTAATCTCTTTTCCTGACTTCTTGTGATTTTCGTTGACCCCCGTTTGGGTTTCATAATCACACAACCTCAGGGGTTTTCTGAGGTTAAGGGAAAACAGCAGCTTGAAGACTCAGGAAGTGGTTGGGCTTTGGGAGTTCTGGAAATAGAGCCCAGACATAGACTTACAAATTCTTGATGAGCCTGTATTGGTGGCTCAGAGGACCTGGTCCTCCAAAGACTAGTAATGCAGCTAGGCTGGCCTCCTGCCTCAGGAAACAGAGCACACAGAGGCTTTGAGAGTGAGTAGAAGGCTGCTGGTTATACCTTCTCAGGATCCAGATATGCATCTGGGCCATACAGTTGGGAATTGATCTTAGGGCTTAGGGAAAACTATTGAAACTCTTCCTGATTTGTATCAATTAGTTCAGATTCAGCACAACAACAGGGACTTAACCAAAATATATTAAATGGCTTCTCATATACATAGTCTAGTTGCATTATGTCAGTTCACCGTCTTCAGGGACCCAGGCTCTTTCCAGCACTGTCTGCCCTCCCTAGACAATGTGCCTCATCCTCATGGCCCAAATTGACTGCTGGAGCTCCAGCCATCACATCTGACTTCCAAGCAGCAGGACAAAGAGACTTCCTGGAAGAAACATACTATACTTTTGCTTACAACTCATTGGCTAGAACTTAATGGCCAAACCAAGTTGGAGGAAGATTGGGAAAATTAGTTCTTTAAGCAGGGTATAGTGCTACTCAGAATAGTTGGGGTTCTGTTATCCCAAGGGGGAGAAGGAACATTGCTGTTGGGTAGGCAACTAGAAGTCTCAGTCAGAGAAAGCTGGATATAGAAGCTGTGATATAAACAGCTTATTGGGATTTATAATTCACTTACTCTTTGTGTGACCCTAGGCAGATCACTTTACTTCTTTGAGCTTCAGTATCTTCATAAAAAAAAAAAAAAGTTAGACCTTATGACCAGTAGCTGTGGTTGTTAAACTGTTCCGTGAAGTCCTGGGGTTTCTTGGAAGTGCCTCAGAGGTGAACGGGAGCAACCAGAGCTGAGGCAGGAGAGGAGCCCAAGCCAGATGAACTCCTCTCTTATCTGCTTTGTTATGTTTCTATGGATCTCAGCAGCTCTAATGCTCCATGGCCCGGGGAGAGACTTAGGAGCCATGGTGCAAAGTTTCTGGGTTTCAAGAGGGGCGAACTGGACAGATAATGTATGCTCAGATCTCTGTGGTTTGGGAAATGGATGCATTTCCATAATTCTGAAAATTCAGGGAGGCCTCAGGAAAAAAGCTTGCTCATGCTTTTATGATTCTGTAGGTAATCAGACATAATTTTCTTGACTCAGGGGCCTAGAGTATATTTCCTAAGGGCTAGAGTGAAGAGAAAATGGACTTCAGAATAAGATCCAGGCTTGTTTCCCTCCTCTGCCATTTGCTGCTGGTTCTCAATCTCTCTGAGCCTCAATCTGCTCATCTGTGAAATGGCGATAATCACGCCTCCTCTTAGGGCTGCTGGGAGAATTAAATGTATTCAAGTATGTAATGCTTAGCAGGCTGTGAGGAAATGTTAGTCTACTTCAATGTCACCCACTCATCACAGGGTCCCCACCACTTAGGGGGTTAGGGTAGAGTAGAAAGGCCTGGCCTTAATGATTCTGCCAATCAGTTCCCAAGGCTCAAAGTAAAAACGATGACATTGGGACTTAGGAACATCACCCAGACCAGTGTCTGGGCCAAGCGCCTATCTCATAGGGTTTGGGGTTCTTTCCAACATGCAGCGCCCTAGAACCAGCCAAATCTCACTGCTCTTGTTTGCTTTCTCCCCTAAATCTTCCATCTCTTTCTCTTTACTGGTTTTTCCCCCTCACCATCAATTAAATATTCTGAAGTCGTTCCCATCTTAAAACAAACCAGAAGCCTTTCCACCTCTGGGCAGACGACTCCCGCTACCCATGTCTTTCCTCCTTTCATAGCCAAGAACCTTGAACAAGCTGTCTACACCAGCGGCCTCTCCTTTCTCCCCACCTGTGCTCTCCTGGTTCCCTGTGAGCGGGTTTGTGCCACATCTCTTCACGGAATCTGTTCCTGCCAAGGTCATGGACAGCCCCAATAACAAGTTTCAATTCTTCTGTGGCCTGAGTATCGCTAATTCTTTTGGCTCCCTGAGGTCACCCTTTACTTTTGTTTTGTTTTTTTTTTTGCCGCATCACGCAGCTTGTGGGATCTTAGTCCCCTAACCAGGGACTGAACCCGGGGCCACAGCAGTGAGAGCACAGAGTCCTAACCACTGGACTGCCAGGGAAGTCCCGGTCACTCTTTACTTTAACAAAGAAAGTTCAGCATGTAGGTATAAGTAACACATATAAGTGTGACCTCTAGTGTTTCTGAGGATTGCCCCACCTCAGGGGGCATATGGTACCTGTATGTTTTTAAACTCTTGCAATTTTCTCTCTAACCCTTCCCACTCCCCTTCCTGTGGCTATCTCAGCCCTGCTTCTGCTCCTACGGGCTGTCCAAGCTCTCTCTGACTTGCATTATCCCTAGATAGGAACACGCCCATTGCCTTCACATCCAAGGACATCACTCACTCGGTTCCACTGGTTGAAAGAGACATTAATTCAAGTCTATAGATGCTTCCGGGGAATTACAGCATAGAAGAGAAAGCAGAGAACACGGAGCATCCGCCCCACGTACCTGGGGCCACCCACCAGCCACTGGCACTGTGGAATCTCTTCCCGGCACCCTCTCTTCCTGGCCACTGTCTCCTGCTTTGTTGCTGGAGCCTCCTTGCTCCCTACCCGGAATCTCCTCCTGTACGTGAGCTTCTTTTAGTCACAAGGCCCATCCCAAAGTTCTGTCTCTGAGGTCACCAAAGGCCCATGAAAGTAACTCTACGCTGGGCAATTTCAGTTCCCTTTTGACTCAGTGTTCCCTTTCTGGCGAGAGTGAGGGTGGATGCCTGGGGGGTGAGCCCCCCTATACTTACCCTCAAGACACCCTTGTACCCCGGGATCTCCACCTTCAGCCACATGAAACACTGGCAGACATTCTGAAGCCAACTTTTCTTTCCTGGGGTCAGTGGTTTCAAAGAATATTCTAGGCTTCCCTCCCCACCGTTAGCGCCTGTGGAAGGAGAGTGGAGACCTTTTCCAGAGCAAACTCACGGGGTTGTGGTTTGTTTGTCTTGTTCGTCTCCCCACAGACTCCTGCTCAGCAACCTGACACTCTCCTCCCTGGCTGTCATCACATCACTGTCTCCTGTTTTCTTCCTTCCTCTGTGCCTATTCTTTCTGTCTCCTCCCAGGGCTCCTCTTCTTATGCCTTTTTCTTTTCTTTTCTTTTCTTTTTTTTTAACTTTTATTTAAAAATACTTTCAGACTTACAGAAAGCTGTTGCGTAACAATGTAAAAATACTTAGCACTGCTGAACTGTGCACTTTAAAAATGGTTAAGTTGGTAAGTTTAATGTTATACATTTTTTTTTACCACAATTTAAAAAAATGCTATTTGAAGGCTTAGTTACATTGCAAAGGAAGGGAAGGGGTAGAGATAGGAGTTGAAAGTTTTGGAGGAATAACTCACAAGTCAGTTTCAACTCCACTTAATAAATGTCCAGCATTTAATACACACCTCAAAATAATTTCAGACTTACAGAAAAGTTGAAAACAATGCCACAAAGAATTCCAGTGTACCTGTACCCAGATTCCCCCAATGTTAACAGTTAACATTTTATCACATTTGCTTTATCATTATCTATCTGCGTACCATCTATTATCTTTCTTTCTCTATCTATCTATTATCTATCTATCTATCTATATTTTTTCCTGAACCATAGAGAGTAAGCTGTAGACATAATTCTCCTTTAGCTCTAAATACATCTATTGATATTTCCTTAAAAGGGCTTTCTCTTACACAGTACAGTGATACAAGTCAGATCAAAGTTACAGAAACACTGATATAGTACTAATGTCTAGATTGACTATAAACTTTATTTCAAATTTTGCTAATTATCACAAAGCAAGTGTAGGAAAAGAAAAAAAAAAAAACCTTTATATTTCCTGCTACAGGACCTAATCTAGGATCGTACACTGAATTCTTTAGTTATTGTGTTTGTTACTTACTCTCCTTTAATCCAGAACAGTTCCTTAGCCTCTCTTTGTCTTTCAGAACCTTGACATTTTTGAAGAGCACGGGCCAGTTATTTTGTAGAATGTCCTGCGATAAGGATTTGTCTGTTGATCCCTCATTATGCATATTGGGCTGGAATGTAACAGAAATGATGTTGTTTCCTTCTCAGTGCATCATGTTGGGAGGCCCATCTTGTCTATTTGCCACGTTAGTGGCGATGTTCGTTTTGATCATTGGGTGAAGGTGGTGGCTGGCAGGTTTCTCCATTGTAAAGTTACTTTTTTGTCATAGTTAATAGAAGTGTCATGTATGGAAGACACTTTGAGACTATGCAAATTTCTTTTTTAAATAATATTTTTTCTTTCTTCATCATTTTATTTATTTTTAAAATTTATTTTTGGCTAGGCAGCATGTGAGATCTTAGTTCCCCGACCAGGGATTGAACCCACACCTCCTGCAGTGGAAGTGCGGAGTCTTAACCACTGGACCGCCAGGGAAGTTCCAAGACTACGTAAATTCCCCCGTCAGCCTTCGGCTCTTCTCACTCAGCAGTGCACGTGGCTTCAGTTACTCGGCACGCCGCCTCTCAGACCTCTGTCTTTGGCCAAGATGGCTCCCGGAGACACAGCTCCCTCACTCGAGGTCCTGTGGCCACCTTAAGTCAGCACTGCTTTTCCTATTCAGGACCTCATTTCTCATTCCTCCTCTATCCCTTGATGAGCGGTTCTGGCACGCTCCCATCGTCCATCATCCTGACCTCCTGGGCATCATTCCAGACCCCTCCCTTCCCCTCACACTTCATGTCCAGTCAAAACCACTAAGTCCCATTGCTCTTACATCCCCAGTACTTTTTACTGCTCCCTTGGTGCAGGCTGTTATCATCACATGCTTGGAATCCTTCCAGTCACCTCTTCCTGCCCACAACCTTGCCTTCGCTCTCATTCGTTCTCCATCAGATGGCAGAGCGAGCTTCCCCGAGTGTAACTGTTGGTCCTTAAGGGTAGAGCAGGTGGGGTGGGTACCACTTAAACTCCCTCAGCGGCTCCCCATCACCTTCACAGTACCAACCAGTTCCTTTATGGGCAGGTTCTGCCTCCCTCTCCAGCTGCCCCAGTCATGTTGATGTTTTCAATTTCCCATTTTGAGTTGTTCTCCCTGTGGGTTTTCACACGTGAGATCTGCCATCCCCACTTGAACCTGTTCACCAGCTCTTGCCGCCGTTCAGGCTTCAGCTTAGACCCTGTGCCACTTGCTGAGGAAGACAGTCCCTGAACCCCTGGGCATGAGTTAGATGCCCTTCCTAGGTGTTCCCCTGGTATCTGGAACTTGCTCCATCCCACGGTGACACCAGTCACATCGTTGAAATGGATTAGATCTACTTTGACACCTTCCACTGGGCTGTGAGCTCCTCTAGTCCAGGAAGCATGTCTTGCCATTCCTTGTTGGGCAACTAGCACATTATGTGGCTCCAAAGCACATGCTCTGTAAACGTTTGTTGCCTGGATAAGTGGATGAGTGAGTGGAGGGGCGAGTGAAGGCAGGACTCGGCTGCGGGGTTTTGCTGATCTAGGAGAGTAACCAAGACTCTGCCGACCTAGAGACTTAGTTTCTAGGGACAGGGTGGCCGGTTCTTGGAGTCCAGCTCTCACAGGCCTAGGACATCCAGGAGGAACACCAGGAACAAGACAAAATATTTCAGAGGCCCAAAGATTTAATGAAGGCAGGGCACTCATCACATATCCAAGGTGCCTGTGATCCAGCAGGACTGGGTTTCCAAGTTGTAGATGACTCCAAAGGAACAGGTTTCCAAGGCCCAGGTGACTCAGATAGGGCTGGGCTCCAGAGTTCAGGAAGGGCAAGTGCCAGGTAAGCAAGCAACCAGCAAGGCTTCTGCCCAGGTGGCCAACCACACGGTCAAAACCCTCCGTTGACTTAGCAGCCAGTTCAGCCTGTGGTTTCCTAGGGAACCGAGGGCTGGTCTGTAGTGTAGCTTGGCGTGGAGCCGGGGACAGTTTCTGAGGGCCAGATGGCCAGATTCCGGTGCTGTCAGTGTTGCAGGGTGGGCGGCTGAGGGTCTTCAGGGTAGGAGTCAGCACTAGGGCTGGGAGGGTCTGAGAAAAGCTAGAGACTTACAAGGGCCACATGGGTGAGGGGCACGGGAACAGGCGAGATCTGGAGATGCCCGTCACAGTTGGCAGGTAGGCGCGGGCAGAACCAGAGCCTGGTGGGCAGTCTGGAGACAGGGGCCACTGGTCCAGAAGGTCAAGACAAGAAAGTGAGTTAGAGACTGGGAGTGACCACATGGTTGGAATCTGGGTCCAAAATATTATTTGCCCCATGAAGGAAGGAATCTTTTCTCTCTTTTTCTCTGCTGTAATCCACACTGCTTAAAACACAACCTGGAACAAAAGAGTCCCACAGATCAGAATGAGAGCCAGTCAGGGCTATAGAAGGGCAGGGCTGATGGTGGCTCTTTTAGTCCTGGGAGGCAGAGTGTTCCAATGACAGAACTGACATTTTTAAAGTTTATTTACTAGGATTGATAGCTACATGAAGCACTGATGGTAAAAAAAAAAAAAAAATCATAAGGCAGAAACATGTAAACAGTCACAGTCCTAGCAGAAGGCACTGTTTGTTGAGGGCTGGGTCCCCAGCACCTCAGACGCCCAGCCCAGGTGTGAGAATGTGAGGTTGGTCGGTCAGGGATGCCCCGTTGCTAAGGAGACCTGGAGGAGGGGGGGCTGCTTCAGTGGGAAGCTGAGGGGCCCAGAGCAAAACTCGAGACCTGACTTGTCCTGAGAAGGCAGGAAATGATTAAAACTGAACCCAATCACCAGATATTTTCTCTCTGGATCTTACTCAGAAGATATGTAGATTAAAGGAGTTCAGAGCATGCGCACTGGCAGTCTGAATTAGGCTGAGTTCCATAACAGAGAGGGGAAACCGTTTGTCATATGTGGTTGGTGATGGGCGCAAAATGCTCCATCTGTTGGATTTTTTCCCCTGATGGCAGCAAGAACTGGGATGTAGGAACATCTGGACAGAGAACTGAGGGACTGACAGATAAGGGGAAAAAGCCTGCACTGCTTCCAGTCAGGAACGTGAGCTGGAAGTGCAGGCAGCGAAGCCCTGCCACCAGCAACGAGGGACTCTGGGCTCCGAGGCTCCTGGGAGCTCCGGACAGGAAGCTTCTGACGCACAAGGGATGGGGCAGCTCAGTGCCTATAGGTTGGGACAGGGAGACAAGTTAGGGAACTGAGCAGACCAGGTATTAGGGAAGAGGTGGCGTGAGATGGCCGAAGAAATGGCAGGTTCTGCTACCACCCCAGAGCCTGCCCGTGGTTCCTCATTTTCTGTAGCATCATAAGTGACTCCCCTTTCTGGGTTTCAAGGCTCAGCATCACCACCATCCTCCTCTTCCTCTTCCTCCTCATTAAAATACCATTTATTGAGCACTTCCCTTTTGTTCAATTACCTCACTTAATTCGCACAAAATCCTGTGAGGCAGCAACTATCTGAGGAAACTGAGGCTCAGCAAGGTTCAGTGACTTGCCAGAGGTCACTGTTACTAGGTCATCACCTAGTAGGTGGCAGGGCCAGACTTTGAATCAAGGTCAGAGGGACTCCAAACTCTGCAAGGTAGCCTAGAAGTTAAGAGCACAGACTGTGGAAACAGACTCGCTAGTTGTGTGGCCGAGGGCACCTCCGTGACTCAGTTTTCTCGTCTGTAAAATGGGAATGATGGTGATGCTAGAACTGCCTCATAAGATACTACTGAGGAGCAAATGAGGAATTATAAAATATATAAACGACAGATAATATTTTAGAACAAAAATGTCTTGCAATATTTGGGACATACTTATACTAAAAATTATTCTTTGTTTATCTGAAATTCTAATGGAACCAAACATCCTGTATTTTATCTGGCAACCCTATGGAGGGGGCTCCCAGGCTGGCTTGACCCCTTGCCCAGCTCGTCTTGCAGGATTCTCTGCTCTAGCAGGGCTTGTTTCCTCCCTGGCCTCCCAGGCTCCCGGCTTCTGGTCCTGCACTTTCATGCCCCCAACTCTCTCCTCTCCTTTCCTCCCCTCCTGGCCTCAGGGCCTTTCCTTCCTTCCAGCCTTGCTCCTCAGTCTTCCTGTGTCTTCCTCCTCCGATACAGGCCGGTCCATCTGCTGCTTGTTCAGGTGAGTGAGTCCGCTCTCTCTTAACTGGGCTCCGTGAACCTATCAGACAGAGCTCTGTCTTCCGAGTCCGGAACACGTACAGGTTTCAGGAAATTCTTGCTTCGTGAGCAGTTACAGAAATGGAACCAGCTTCCTGAGGGAGCCACTTCTGTTTTCCTAGGATGGCGGGGGTTATGCTATCAAAGTAAACCAGAAAGTCTTGGTGTCTCCAGAGGACCCCAGTCAGCCCCCTTCCTCCGGTCTATGGCTCTGTGTCACTTCTGCTTCCCACAGAGGGGAGTGGCTTGGGCAGAAGTTTGTTTTTTCTCAGCCAAGGAAGTAGCACCCAGGGCACCTCCCTTCAACTGCAATAAGGAAACGACAGCCCAGCCTGGAGACCTTTAGAACACAGCAGGAGGCGGGGCACCCACAGAGATGCTCATCCCCCTTTGTCACACCTCATCTCAGGTGGCATCAGGCCTGCCTGGCTCCTTCCCCTGTTTCCTGGGCCAGGGTGAGTCCTTGGATGGACACCCTGCCCTTGATACTCTGTCCTTCCTGTGCTTGTCCTTGTCTTCCCCAGCCAGGTGTGGGCCCTTGTAGGCTACATAACTATAGCCATGTTCCCGAAGAGTGGACCTGAGTCACAATAGGGCTTGTTAGGACCCTCGTCACCAGCCCCACCCCTGGAGCTTCGGATGCATAAGTCTGGGCTGTGCTGAGAATTTGCTTTTCTATCGAGTTCCCAGGTGATGCTGAGGCTAGAGCCCAGTGTCGCACTCTGAGTCAACAGGAGGTTGAGTTTCTGAGAGGCACTCTTGACCCGCAGCTTCCTGATCGGAAGACAAGGAATCCCAAATCAGGATGCAGTCCTCTGCATGCCCGTTTATTGTGGCTGGCATCCCTGTAGCATGAAGGATTGAGTACGGTTATTGCAGGCCCATGTGGTAATCCTGTCTGGGGAGGCCTTCAAGAGGCATGGCGTGGTGATTAAGGGACACTTAAAGTTGGAAGGGCAAGTCTTTCCTACAACATGTTTATCATCCAGTGTAGACACAAAGTGAGAAGTAGGGGGTAACGATTAGTCACTTATTATGTAACCACACCCCTCAGTAGTGGGTTCTGCGGGTGCTGCTGGGAGCAGGTGGCTGCTCGCTCTCGAGTTGAGTCCCTTTCCAGGAATTGCCCTCCTTGTTCAAGGTCGCCTACATCTATTTGTCCCTAAATCTGGGGAAGGTAGTCCAGAGGATAAATTCTTCTAGAAGTTAGAGGAGGGCTCTATCTTTAGGACCTGGTGTTCACACAGAGGGGGAAGCAGGTGGGGCAGTGACAGGGTCTGGCAGCCCTTCCCCACCCTCTCTGCGCTGGCCCCTTGCTCCTGAGACCCTGGGAGCCCAAGGTTTGTGGCTTGCTCCCCCCTAAGACTTTGCCACAGTCCATCTGCTCACCCCGCTTCCACCCAGACTCCTGTTCCTTTCACACCCTTCCTTATACTAAGACTTAAGATATTACTGCTGAGAGGATACTCATCTCTCAGCCGTGACCTTTTGTTATCCCCATAAAAGCAGCTCGGGTAGATACCATCTCCAGGAAAAGATAAAAAGAAAAGAATGTCTGGAAGAAAAACAACACTGACACTCTGCAGGGAATCTTGGAAGGGGTCCCCTGATAAGATGCTATGAGCATTTATAAAAAGCAAAGAAGCTCTTTAAAGTTAAATGTGAGGTGCCCAAAGGACCTCTAGATATAAGGATCATTGTCCTTGATAAGAATGACTTCTGGGTTGAACTGGGGGAGCTCCGTGAAGGCCATCAGGAAAACTAACCTCCGGGCACACAGTAGGCATTGAACAGAAACTGACTGAGTGAGGAAACATAGGCTAGGCTGAGCTCTCTGTCAGTCATCTCTTCACGAGTAACACTGATGATGTCAGCTAATTTTGAGACTAAAAATATTCCCACCGTGCTTCCATGAGGCCTTTGCAAGTAGTGGCCCCCGATGACTCCAGAGACCCCCCGAGTACTGCAGAATATGAAGGAGGAAGTCCATTTGGAAAGTGTACCTGAAAAGGAGTCTTCAAATGCATCCCCCCCAAAGCTTTCCTAACCCTCCCACCCATGGGCAGACTTAGCCTCCTCTCCCTTTGGACGGGCACTGTCCCCCAGGGCCCCCTCCGAGCACCTGACACTGCTCCTGTAACCCTGCACTGCACTTACTTCTGGACAAGTCTCTCTCCTCCCCAGCCTGTGAGCTCCTCAGGGGCAGGGGCCATGTCTGTATTTACACCCATGACCACAGTACCTGGCACACTGTGGGGGGGCCTTAATATTTATTGAGTGAACAAACAAATTACATGTATTTGTTCCAGAAATAATCTAGCATGGAAAAGATAAGTCAATTCATTTTAGTTTGGATGAAACGACATTCTTCCAAAATCCTTGACGGTGATAAAAAGGAAACAAAGAAAAAGCAGAAATTGACGTTAGTGGCAGCACACAAAACAAGACTGATTAGAGCACTGGGGAGGATAAAAAGATGTTCTCTGTGAATCTGGGTTCGTTTTATTCTCAGCTCCTTTTCTGGAAACCAGAGCTTTCTGTATCTTTTTTGACACAGTGGAGGACACGGTGTGCAGAGAACATAATGACTTGCTTTGTTTTACTGTGAGGATGACCCCTATCCCAACCCCTAGTTCCTAGATTTTGTCTGATTCTCATAAATAGTCAAAAACTGACAAGTCAGTTTCCTTTGACATTTTGGAGTTTCATTCACAAAAAGAATTCAAAACATATAACAATAAAGTCAACTGATAAGTTTACAGTTCATGCTTAGGTAAGCCATGCTCTTATAGTTATTATATAAAGCATTCTGTGAACAAGTTGTACATAGTACATTTTAATGTTCCCAAATATCAACGTTTTTTCAGTCTTTAAGAGGGCATTTGTGTGTCTTTCCCATTAAATATATTTCTCTTTCCCCAAGTGTCCCTGTTCCCTTTTTTTTCTTTTTTACCAGAAACGTTTGTTTCATCATGTCTTCAACTTTTTGTAACAATCTACAACTTTACCCTCATAATTTCTTTAAATAAAACCAAATAATTAAAGGAACATGCAAAGAGAAATTCTGGAAAATAAAATAACAGTTCAGATTTACTGGGATTTGCTGTGTCCCAGGGACATTCTAAACAATTTATACTCCTACCTCATTGACTCTTCACAACAGCCTCGTGAGGCAGGTGCTCTTAAACTCAGCCCCACCATGTACGTGGGAGTCTCCCCCAAGGTCTCACTGGTGTTGGTTGGGGGCTGGAGGTGCAGACTCTGGTGTGTAACGCTCTGAGCCTGTGCTCTCATCTCCCATAACGTCCTGCCTGCCTTCCGGGACCGAGATGAGAAAGAGGGGAAATGGGGGCTCTTGCTTAAGCCCTGTCAATGAGAACTGAACCATGGTTACCATGGAAGATGGCTTTCTGGGTGCGATGAGCTTATCTGAGCTGAGGCTGCTTGGCTGTCTCCAGCCTCAGGGTCACTGGTGTTTAATGCACAGAAAAGGATCTGGTTTTCTGACGCTCTCCCTGTACTCTGTTGCTATCTATTTCAGTGCTTTCTGTTGGATTCTCATCCAGAGTTTCTTCTACTTAGGCTTGGTAGACACTTGAACTTCCCTCTCCCCTCCCCAGCCTCCCCCATTGCTCCCAGACAGAGAGCCACCTAAAGCAATTGAGAGGTCAGAGGTCAATGGCAGGAGTCAAAGGTCGCCGGCCTGGTCCCCTAAACAATGGTTGAGGGTCAGACAATTGAAAAGCGAAGGGTGATAAAAACTTCAGCGTCTGTGAACCAATTAATTAGACCCCCTGTCCCTGTGGAGTGAGTGCAGGACACCTCAGATCCAGTGTGGGCAGCACTAACGAGACGCTAAGGTGAAGCCATCTCGGAGAGACAGAGCTTTCCAGAAAAAGACTTGGCTTCTCAGAGACCTTCTTAATCATATATTTCACGATTCCAACCAATATTCGTGGTCCACCTGGTGTGAGCAGGGCAGGAGGAGGAGGGGATGAGGGCATTTTATCTGTGAAGTCAGGAAACTCGGGGTGACCCTTTCTCCAGCAGGGTGTAGAGGGCGTCGCCTCAGCAGGGCTGAGCACCTGTGCCCTTTCAGATCTATTCTGCCCTCCTTTTATCCGGCATCCAACGTTTCCGACTAGACTCCCTGGCATGCCACAAGACACCCTCTCTACTTTCCTCTCCTGGAGGGAAAGTATCTTTGTTCTGGAAAGAGGGGCTTTGGGGCCTGCCAACTTAGGGCAACTCACACCTCAAAAGCTGATCAGGTTTGGCCTCTATGTTCTAATTCCTTTTGTCCAAACTCTTCAATCTCCCCAAGAAGGGACCTCCTCGTTCAGCAGCTCTATCTACGTACTTGCAGTGATTTGCTTCCCCTGCGAGGAGTAAAGGGATTCTCTGAGAATTTGTGCATGGTCCCTGGCCCTTTCACTGGTTTCATTCAAAAGTGTTTACCAAGGGACTTCCTGGTGGCACAGTGATTAAGAATCTGCCTGCCAATGCAGGGGACATGGGTTCGATCCCTGGTCCAGGCAGATCCCACGGAGCAACTAGTTGCCTCGGAGCAACTAAGCCTGTGCACCACAACTCCTGAGCCTGCTCTCTAGAGTCTGTGCGCCACAACTACTGAGCCCTCGTGCCACAACTACTGAAGCCTGCGCACCTAGAGCCCGTGTTCCACAACAAGAGAAGCCACCGCAACGAGAAGCCCGAGCACTGCAAGGAAGAGTAGCCCCCACTCGCCACAACTAGAGAAAGCCAGTGTGCAGAAACAAAGACCCAACGCAGCCAAAAATAAATAAATACATTTAATTTTTTTAAAAAGTGTTTACCGAGCTAATGATAATAATAAAAGTCATAAACGTATTCATAAAGAGAGGAGGATTATACAGCAAAATGTAAGAGATTATGTGTGAACTGTTTTTTTTCTTTGTATTTTTCTGTAGTGACAAAGTTTTCTGTGGTAAACAGACTCATTTTAAAATCAGAAAACAAAAATGCTATTTTACACTATTATTGATCATGTAGATGAACAAAGCCCTCTTCATAGCATGATGCAGAGATAGACTTCTGCTTCTAGCCATAATGGAGAAACATAGATCAGATTTACCTTCTCATCTAAAACAATTTAAAAACCAGGCAAAATATATGAAGCAATATTTTTCAGCCATGGTACAACAGGCAGTGCAAGACAATAATACCTGAAAGAATAGAAACAAATGAGGAGCATCATGAATTTCCCCCAGATCACTACCTGGAGAGTTTCCATTTGCAGTAAAGGGAGGAAGACCCAAGTGGAGCTCAGTGGTGTCTTGAGTTGAGGAAGCCAACCTCAGAGTTTGGAGATGGTTAATGGTGGTTAATTTCATGTGTCAACGTGGCTAGGCCACAACACCCAGATATTTCTAGATGTTTCTGTGAAGGCATTTGCAATGGGCTGAATGTTTGTGTCCCTCCAAATTCATGTGTTGAAGCCCTAATCCCCAATGTGATGGTATATGGAGGTGGGGCCTTTGGGAGGTGATTACATCATGAAGGTGGAGCCCTCCTGATGGGATTAGTGCCCTTATCAGAAGAGATGTGAGAGAGGTGATTTCTCTCTCTCTGCCATATGAGACTACAGCAATAAGGCATCCATCTGCAAACCAGAAAGTAGGCTTTCACCAGAAACTGAATTGGCAAGAACCTTGATCTTGGGCTTCCCAGCCTCCAGAACTGTGAGATGTAAATGTCTGTTGTTTAAGCTACCCAGTCTATGATTTTTTATTTTTTATTTTTTTGTGGTATACGGGCCTCTCACTGTTGTGGCCTCTCCTGTTGCAGAGCACAGGCTCCGGACGCGCAGGCTCAGCGGCCATGGCGCACGGGCCCAGCCACTCGCGGCATGTGGGATCTTCCCGGACTGGGGCACGAACCCACGTCCCCTTCATCGGCAGGTGGACTCTCAACCACTGCGCCACCAGGGAAGCCCCAGTCTATGATATTTGAGATAGCAGCACAAGCTGACAGTATTAAGGCAGTATTTTCTGGATGGGATTAATGTTTAAATGGGTAGACTTTGAGAAAGCAGATTGCTCTCCATAATGCGGGTGGTGGGCCTGACATAATCAGTTGACGACCTTAAGAAAAAGACCAGTCTCTCCCAAGGAAGAGGGAATTCTGCCAGCAGACTGCCTTCAGGCTTGAGCTGCAACATCAATTCTTTCCTGGGTCTCCAGCCTGCCGGCCTACCTTACAGATTTTTGGCTTTGTCAAGATATATATATATATATCGACATATATGAATATATATGACATATATATATTCATTCATTCATTCATTTAGGGGATGATGGGGATCCACTGAAGTTTCATGAGCAGGCCAGTGTGGATCAGTGAGGTACTTTAGGAAGATGCCTCAAGCTGAACTGGAGGAGTGAGAAGCTAAAGCTTTGGAGAAATTCTGGGGCTGGGACTGCCAGAATCCAGGTGTGTGGTAGGAAGGAAGGAGGGGATGGGAGAGAGAGGGTCAGTGAGAGAAACATTTTTAAAGAATTCATAGGGCCTGGTAAAGACTCTTTTTTATTCATTTGACTGGGGGTGAGGGAGGCATTTCAGTGAAGTCCTTATGATGCAAACAGAATACCAGGGATTGGATAATGATGGATAATGAGGAAAGAGAGGCACCCAAGTTCTCATGGAAGAAGGAGATGGCTAGATCAGTTCCTAGAGGAGTGACAGCTTGTTTAGAATTCCTCTGGCTTTGTTGTCATTTTCTCCAGGTCAGACACTTCTTGGACAGTTACTGCCATCAGACCCTCTGCTAGGCAGTGCTCAAGGAAACCTGGGCTTGCAGGAAGGGAGAGAAAAGGGTTAATGGAGAACAGGAGAGCAAGGATGTACAAGCAAGGAAGGCGGATAAGGCACCGAACAAGCTTGGCAAGAGGGAGGGCAGGGGTTATACAGACATGGGTGGAGGGCTAGGCTGCGGCTTCTGAGTTCAGAAAAAGACAGAGGAAGTCTGGGAGAGGAAGGGAGTTCAGAGGGTGGATGAGGTGTGGCCTCCAGCTGCCCTGTGGGTCGTGAGGGTCTCTAGCAAGACTTTTGCACCCTTCATCCAGGATGTTTAACCTTCTCCCTGGGGACCGTTGATCGAGTCTTAGTCACTGCTCACTGGACTCCTGGCCGTGCTCTGCCTGTTCAACAAGTGCTCTGTGTTGTTCTCGTGGCAGAGGGCGATTTCTGGCCCTCGGGTATCCCAGGGTACGAGGAAAAGGCATGTTTGAAGCTGGAAAGAATTCCTCACTCCAAAATTTTCCTTGGGACATGGAATTTAAACTTTTGTCATTGACAGTACTTTGCTTCTCATTTTCCTGAATGACTCAAATGTTTCCTTCAGACAATGGCAGAGTGTATCTTGCTTGAATCATTGGACTTCTGTTATTTTTGTAAGATGTGGGTGGACAATATGACTCAGTATTTTTCCAAGAGATGTGAAAATTATATTGCCTATTTTGGATCGTTTCATGCTGAGATCTGGAATCTTTTTCTTGAATTTCAAATCTTGGAGCTTGGGAAATTTTGTTTCTGTTTTGCTTTTCAATCATTTCAGATCTTTCCCAGATAAAATGTTAAAGGAAAATGACTTAAAATTACTTAGCCATAATTCTAAGTTATGAAGTATGTTTTGAATTATAACCTATTCTACATTTTTTAAATAAGAGATTTGCTAAATCTAGTGCTGTGTTTGCCATCTTGGTTGTGAAAAAAATTGGGGAATATGGGGTTAGTAGGGTTTTGAAGGTCATCTAATTCAAAACCTTATCTGATGTGTGAATACCCTCTGACTAGTTTTCCAGCTTCTGCTCGGGCACCTCTCTCTGACAACTGAGTTCTATTTGAGTGCATCAGGTGATGGAGAGCTCTTTGGGTACCAGGCAGAACCACTTCTGCACAGCACTTTCACACAAAACTAAAACCTGCTTCCCTGTAGCTTCCAGACACTGGCCCTAGTTCTGACCCTATTCTCTATGGATCTCTATTGAATAATTCTGTAACAGTGTGATAGATTTTGAAATGCTTACTGCTGTATTTTCCTTCTTGATAAGTCAGGTCCTTTAGCAGTCTTTTTATTATTAATTCTAGGATAAGACTCTGAGGCTTAGTGTCTCCAGGGAGGATAGTATTATGGGATGAATTGTGTTCCCCCTCCAATTCAGCTGTTGAAGTCCTAACCCCCAGTACCTCAGAATGTGACTGTATTTAAAGATAAAATCTTTAAAGAGACGATTAAGTTCAAATGAGGTCTTTGGAGTCTGTCCTAATCCAGTCTTACTGGTGTCCTTATAAGAAGAGGAAATATTGGACACAGAGAGAGGCACCAGGAGCATGAGAGCACAGAGGGACAGCCATGTGAAGAGGCAAGAGGATGTTTGTCTTCAAGCCAAGGAAAGAGGCCTCAGAAGAAAATAGTCCTGCCAACACCTTGATCTTGGACTTCTAGCCTCCAGAACCATGAGAAAATGATTTCCACTGTTTACAGTTCCCAGTCTATGGCATTTTGTTGCAGCAGTCATAGCAAATTAATACAGATGTGGCAACTAAGCATAAGAAATACATGCCACAAGGGCAGTTTCTTTCGGATAGAAAGAGTGCAGGGGAAATGCAAAGTACTTCCAGAGTATGTGCACGAGAGCCACTGGGCAGTCCTAGAAAAGAGCGTGGAGAAAGCGTCTGGTGCCAGGGCTCTCACTGTCCCCACACCCCAGTTGCCTCCAGCCCTAAATTTGGCCCTGGGCAGGAGCCATTGTTGACAGTAGAAACATCTAGAAAGTTCTGGAGCAGAGGCAGATTTACCATGAAGCTAATGGAGTTTACATTTCAGGGCCCTTAACTTTTTGGAGCTTCCTCCAATGCCTGAGGAGGTGCCCTAGCAAAGTGTTCACATAATCTTGTTTTTTAAAAATTTGCAAAAGATATTTTAACTGCAGTTGGTTGAAACCACTGCCTCTTTCCACTCTGACTTCTTCTCCATCACACTTCTCCTCCTGTTGAGTGATGGGAGAGTGGCCACAGCTAAGGGAAATTTGAGTTGGGGTTTCGTTTTTTGTTTTGTGGAACATAGGCACGTAGGTTGTAGTCAGATCTGGCTAGCTGTCCTGGGGTAGGAATGGCTACCAGGTGGTGGTGTACTAGTAAATGTTTAGCAACTGGATTTGTAAAGTTTGCCGATTTCTATGGTGTAAATACTCCCACCGTGGCCCATTTCAAGCTGTCAATTGACATCACTGTAAGTGGAGTTGGGAAGAGTATACACCATTAGGTAGTATTTGCATCATACAGATTCAATAGATGTAAACAACCTTAAGAGCATAGTAATGGTAAAACGTAGTGAGATAATTGGAATATGATGAGTTTTGAGTATTTATTATCTTTGGTTTTATTATTTATTTAATTGGAAGTTTATATTATTTAATTTTTAATAATGTCTCTGTTTAACAACTGACTCACCAAATTCCTGAAACCCTACCAATGTACTCCTGTGAGCCACAATGAACCAGCTTCATCACACGACTGTGAACCAGGTACACTCCCACTGCCCACTGTGTTGATTCACCATGTTTCATGTCAGGAAGATGCAGGGTTAGAATTAGTAATTTGATATGAAACATGTGAATAAAGGAGGAGAAACTAGGTTTTTAAATGTATGGAGCCAGAAGCTAGTCTGGAAAATTCTTTCACTCATCAGGCATATAAATTTGTACACAGGTGATTTGGTTCTCATCAATGCCTAGTTGAAGTGATAGTTCTTGCCTGTCAAGAATATGCTTGATAATGCAGTTTATAGAATTATAAATGCACCATATAGTTAGAAGGAAATTTTGACGGTGTATTAGCTCCTATCCCCTTTCCTCTCTCATATTCTTGCCCCCACTACACTCCCTTTTGCTTTCTCCACTCCAGCCACTCTGGTCTCCTTGCTGTTCCTGGAACTTACAGGGTGTATTCCTGCCCCAGGACCTTTGTACTAGCTCTTCCGTCTGGAATGCTTTCCCCAGGTAGCCAGATGACCAGTCCCTCATCACTTTCACGTCTTAGTCATTTAGTCACTTTCTCATGAGGCCTTCCCTCAATCTAAAACTACCACCCAGTTATCCCCTTGGCCTTTCCTTAATTGAAGTTTATTTAGACCTTATCACCTAGGATGTCAGCTTCCTACACTAGGATGCAAGTTCCATGAGGACAGTTACTTGTTTTGTTTTAATTTTAAAGTTCACTGCTGCACCCCTGGCTCCTAGAAGAGGGAGTGGGACATGGTGTAGTGAGTTCCCGTGATCTACCAGTCTAGTAACCAGGAAAGAAAGATAAGTTCAAGCCGTAATGGCTGCTACTGATCCCTCTCTCTCTCGTTGCCTTCTTTTTTTGCTTAACTGACTTGTAATTATAGAAACAATGCATGCACATAGCAAACTTAGAACGATCCAGAAAAGTATAAAATAAAAGTATAAGATGGAAAATAAACATCACATTCCCTTCCCCAAATGGATCCCTCAGACTCACTCCTTAGAAGCCCCCATTGTAAAGATTTTCTGTTTTACGTTTTATGGTGGTTATTATAGAACCCCAGATAATTTCTTTATGACTTTCTTTCCTGATTTATCAATGTAGAAAGTATCTACTAATTCCTTGCTGTGCAAATGAAGAATTTAACACATCTATAATGCTGCCTACTTTCTGTAACCCGTTTTTATTAGATATGTTGTTTCAATTCTTTAGTTCTTCTGTGGGATATCTTACAACTTCACATAAAATACTAAAACCTTTATTTCTGGGTTTATCAAATTCAGGCAGATCCTATTGACTCTCTGCTGATAGATGAAGAAATTTGCACACTTTCATTTCCTTTCTTTTCTCATCTGCCTCTCATTTCTTTATTAGACTTCTTTGTTTACATTATCAAGATTTAAAATATTTACATTCTGTGACCATAGGTAACGTTTTCTGTGTTTTGACTATAGATTGATTCTAAAAATAAAAATCATTTAAAAAGCCATTACAATATTATAATTATTTAAATATTATTCATCACTGAACCAACAATGATTGGCAGGGAAGGAATGTAATCCAATGTCATTAAATCTTTGAAGCTTAAAGAAAAATTATTTATGCATCAATGCCTAATGTATCCCCTATTTTTTAAACTTCCTTTACTTCTAGGTCATTCTCAGCTAACACTGTTTCTGGTATTTCAAGCCACTGTAGAGGAGTGGAGTCCTTGGAGTCCTTGATTTGTTTTTCTGGAAGCTCTGGGGTTTTTGTTTTTGTTTTTTGTTTGTTTGTTTTTGAAAACTACTCAGATACTTTTTTCACATAGGGTAGGTGTCAAAGTTTCTAAGTTCTTACAAGTCCAAAAACATCTGTTTGTACTTCTACTTAATTGACAGTTTGGCTGAGTATAGGATTTTAGGTTCAAAGTCTTTGCTTCTCAGAACCTGGAAGCAGGGCTGCCTTCACTGGCATGAGACCTGTCCACCCCAAGAAAGAGAGTGGCATGAAATTCAACAAGCATTGGAAGCCGAGAATGGCCTGAAATAAAGGAAGCACAGATTAATGAGGCTCTGTGCTTAAAAGGGCCCTTGTTTGGTTTAAGTCTCTGCTGACACCATCTTGAAATTCTTCATAATTTTTTATGGAATGTCACATTTTCATTTTCTCTGAGCCCTACAAGTTATGAAGCTGGACCCACTTAGAAGACATTCAGGCATCTAGCCATGTTGATAAGTCTGAAGTCAGACTGATTCTTATTCCTTGGCAGGTAACATGCTTTCTCTTTCTAGAAACTTTGAATATAAATACATACATACATAAATTTTAATCTGAATTTTATTCTGGATTTTCACCAAGGACACCTCCCTGTGGCTCTCATTATAACTGCTTTGCTTTGGCATTCAGTGGGCCCTTTTAATCTGAAATAATTCATTTCATTCCTAAGCTTAGGGGATTTTCTCCTCATTGTTTCTTTGATTTTTCCCCCCTCTTTGTTTTCTTTCCTTGCAGAACTTCCATTTGATAAATATTGGACTTTCTTCATCTTCTGTGTCTCAATTTCCCTCACATATCTCCTATTTGCTTGTCTTTTTTGCATTATGTTCTGGGAGATGTCCTTAGGTTTATCTTCCAGATCACTAATTTGGCCTTTAGCTTTGTTCATTTATTATTTCATTCCTTCACTTTTTTTCTTTTACTCTAATAGTCATAATTTTTAGGTTCCTCCAACTCCGTGAGGAATTCTGAAGGGGCTGTGAAGGCTCCTGTTTCATAGCAGCTTACTCTTTTTTCTTGAAATTTGCTCTCAACTTTCTCTGAGGCTACTCATTAGAATTAAGAAAAAGGTGTATTTCTCTTGTGTTCCTGAATTATGCTTCCTCTAGGGTGAGTTGTTGTTTCTTTGTGTGTTTGTTTTCCACATTAGTCCTTCTCTTCTACGCCGTTGATTTTCTCACATGCCTTTTTGTCCCTTCACATTTATAATACACATTTCTCATTATTAGTATGAGCTGGTTTGGGCTTTTTCTGTAATTTATCCACATGGCTCTTCCTTGAACGGGAGGCCTTACTGTGTGAGTTTTAGGTAGGTGGGCCAGGGAGTGTTTACAGGCATTCAGATCAGGTCTGTGAGTATCAGGCCCGCAGGTTGGGGGACTTCTCAATTATCAAAGGAAGAAGGGCTTTATTCTGGGAAAATAGCAGCTCAGTGTATTTCTGTCCTTATCTTTTACTCCTTCTTCTCTTCCTTCTTTTTCCTGGTGTCTGTTGTGGAGGCCTGGAGTTACCTAAGCTCTGCTGCATTTCTCTCTCAGCTCTCAGTACCCTTATTAGGAGCCCTCCTTAGGCATGCTGCCCACTTTCTTTAGAGAGAAGTTCTAGCTTCTGCCTAGATCAGGGGTTCTCAGTGTGGTACCAGACCAGCAGCAGCCTAAACATCACCTGGGAACTTGTTAGAAATGCAAATTCTCTGCCCCACCCTAGACCTACCGAAACTCTGGGGGTGAGGCTCAGCAATCTGGGTTTTCACAAGCGTGAAAACAAGCCCAGCAGTCTGACAACTATTGGCCTAGGGCAAAGCTGCTGCCGCCAGCAACCCTGTTTCTGAGGAGGAAAGGGGAGGGTACACCTGTTCCAGGTGGTTCAAAAGTTCTTTAATGAGTTATCTGATGATTGTTCCATGGCTCACTCCTTGTCTTTAACTATATTGACTAGAGCTTGAAGCTTCTCTGAAGCTTTCTTGGGAAGATCCACAATTAGTTTGGGTGTGGTTCCCCTTTCCCTTTTTCAGTCAATCAAATCCCACCTGCTTTTAAAAAGTTAGCAATTTTTTCTTAATAATACAAGGATGTAAGTGATAAATCAAATAGTACGAAATGACTTACAGTGAAAAAAGCAGTCCTCTGCTGTCATTGCTCTACCTTTGCTCCCCACCTCCATGCCATCCAGGCCCATCCTCTACTGGCAACTCCTTGAACTCTTTTAACCACTTTTCTGTTATTTAACTCCATATTTCTAAATAAAATACTTATATGACTATCAATTTTGGACATTACCTATTGACTTTCTGTTATTGTTATTGAGGATTTAACTCTTTCAATCCATCCTCCCCCTCTTCTGTTCTTTCCATCTTCTAAATACAGTTATATTACAATTTTAAAAAATCAATAATCAGGGGCTTCCCTGGTGGCACAGTGGTTGAGAGTCCGCCTGCCGATGCAGGGGACACGGGTTCGTGCCCTGGTCCGGGAAGATACTACATGCCGCGGAGCGGCTGGGCCCGTGAGCCATGGCCGCTGAGCCTGCACGTCTGGAGCCTGTTGCTTCGCAACGGGAGAGGCCACAACAGTGAGAGGCCCGCGTACTGCAAAAAAAAAAAAAATCAATAATCATAGTTTAAATAGGATTCACTATAGAACCCCATAGTGTACTCTGATTGTTTCCTTTCTCTTACAACTTTAGTTTGTCCTAAAGTTAAAATCAACTTGGTAATTCCCCTGCGGTCCAGTGGTTGGGATTCCGTGCTTTCACTGCTGAGGTCCCGGGTGCAGTTGCTGGTCGGGGAACTAGTATCCTACAAGCTGCGTAGAGCAGCCAAAAAAATAAATTAAAAGTAAATAAATAAATAAATAAACTTCTATTTTAATTTGCTTATTTTCTAAGTGCTTACTCATTAATTTTAATTGGCCCCAATGAGCAACTATGTCTGTCATCAGTTTTTTGTTCTAATGTTAAAAAGATCATTTCAAGCAACCTGTCAGTTTCATTATTTTTTAGTCCCTGGAAACCTTCCTCTTGTCTTCCTGTCCTTCTGTCCTCCTTTCTCATCTGACAGATTGCTCTTCTGGCCTTCTGCTCAGTTACAATCCTGGGATTTCCCTTTACCATTCTACCAGTTGCATGTGCATCTTAGCAGGAAGTACTTAAGCAGCTCAGCAACAAGTCATCCTTCCTTGAATTGTATTTCTAATTCCTGGCCTCTGTCGTAGTCCCTGTGACAGGTCATTCTTTTGATATATCCAAGATCACATAGGCCTAGTACCTAACTTTCTTCCTGCCAGTCTCTTTGCCCAGAGAAGGTCACCCAACTCCTAAACTCCAGTCCCAAGACAGGAGCCCTCATAGCTGTTCACAGACTTCCTTGATGCCAATGGGTGCCTTTGATTTTTAAGTTTATTATCCTTCGGATTCCATGTTATTGGGCTATCTTCAGCATACAGAGGAAAGAGACTGTGAAGTCATATGGACCTGGGGTCAAATCTCACCTGTTCCTCTTGCTAGCAGCATAGCCTTAGCAATTGTCCTATTTTCCACATTAGAAAAGTCCAAGGATCAAAATACTACTCTCATTAAGGTTGTTTTATATGTATATAAATACTAGCTCTAGATTCCATTCTCTGCTACCTTGTCTTTCTGGTCCTACCACCAACAGCTTTCTTGGCATTGTCATCTGGTTTTCCCATTTCCGGTGGATAAACTGATCCATCGTGCATCTGCACCTGGATCTGTGTCTCTAGAACCACCTGCCTCCGCCTCTCCTGTACTTTGATACTTCCCTCTGGCCCACTCAATAAGCTAAATCTAGTTTCAAATAGAGAACCTTTCTAATCTTCCCATGCTGCTACAAACAAGTGGGTCAAATCCATACATAGTTTCACATACCATTTTTTTTTTTTTGGCAGAGACTATTTTCTAGCTCCAAAGACATCTTCTGATAAGAGATGAAAATTAATGTTGATGTTAAGATGTTGAGAATTTTGCTTTATCATCTGTCAATATTACGCCATCCGCCCCTACCATCATGCCTACACCTTCCTTGTTCTTTTTCTCACTCTAAATATAGATTAAAGAGTCCTTTTAGTTGTCCTGAATTTCTTTTGGCAAGGCCCAGCTCATCCTAGGCTTTGGTCTTCCTCACAGCTTTTATACAAATCTGTGCTGAAATTCTGTGTTTGTTCTTGACTGAATGTTCTTTTCACCACGTCCTTTGAAAATCTTGGATTTTCAGGGCTGCCTGTGTACCACATGATTAACTCTTTGCTCACTATTCTTTTACTCTTGTAAATTATAAGTTTCTTAAAACAGGAACCATTTATACATTTCTTTCATTTTCTTCATGGCATCCAGTATACTGCCTTATATGAAACAGACCTCAGTAAAATCTTATTAACCAAACTTACTTTTGTTTCTGCAGGTAATTCTTTTCTAAGGTAATTCTTTTTAGTATTTTTGTTAAAAATCATCTTTAAAGCTATTTTTTCCTCAAACATAAGAGAATATAAGCTTCTTTCCCATGACTGGCCCTGAATATTCAGGCTGACTGTACATTAATTCCTATTTTTAAGTACTTAAGGAAAAGATAGCTGGGAATTCTAAACTCTATCTCTAATACTATGAAGAAAGTTATTTAGTAGTATTTTGTAGCTTTTGTGCAATTAGAAAACAAAACTTAAACTTAAAACCCATTTTGGTTTTAATGTTAATTTCTTAATTACAACCTATAAAAGAATAAATATGTGAGGCAATAAAATTAAGAGGCAGGACTCACAATTTAATTAAATCTACAGACTTAATAGGTTGTAAATTAGTTATCCATAGGCAAAAGATTTATAAGTCATATATGAAGAATTCAAAGACAATGAACAATATCCAAACTTATTACATATATATTCATGCTGCAATTTTCAGGTCACAAAAGAATTACTTGTCGGGCTTCCCTGGTGGCACAGTGGTTGAGAGTCCACCTGCCAATGCAGGGGACACGGGTTCGTGCCCTGGTCTGGGAGGATCCCACATGCCGCGGAGCGGCTAGGCCCGTGACCCATTGCCTCTGAGCCTGTGCTCCGCGACGGGAGAGGCCACAACAGCGAGAGGCCCGCGTACCGCAAAAAAAAAAAAAAAAAAAAAAAAGAATTACTTGTCATTTGGGTTCAATTTGAAAGAGATTCTTTGCATTTTAAAAATATTTGTTTATTGATCATTAGGAGTGACTGGCTAACTGCATCAATCAGAAACAAGGAGGAATCACCCCTGAAATAAGGATGCAAACAAAATTTATTAAGAAGTTGTCCACTGGGGAATTCCCTGGTGGTCCAGTGGTTAGGATTTGGTGCTTTCACTGCGGAGGGTGCGGGTTCAATCCCTGGTTGGGGAACTAAGATCCTGCAAGCCGTGTGGCATGGCCAAAAAAAAAAAAGAAGAACGTGTCCATAATTCTCTATTTTTCAAATTTTTCTATTTATTAAATTTTTCTTTATACTTATAGTATTGCTAAACACACCACCTTGAATGCTTAATAAGTGTTTGGTGTTGTTGTTATACAAGAAATTTTTGCCACTGCCTCTCATTCAGTCCCCTTTAAAGATACACACCCCAGCCTCATTACTACTAAGTACTACCTTGATTATTTGGTTTGCTTCTTATAACCTGAAAAACCAAAAACATGTATATATATATATATATATATATATATATACACACACACACACACACCCACACACACCCACACACACACACCCACACACACACCACTTCTACTTGAGGTGGGAGTGAAACTTCTTTATACTGCTTGGAAAGTAAAATTTTTACTATTTCATAAATAAGGATGGTGAAGGACATAGAATTTATTTCAATATTTGTCTGTCCTTTTGGACTAAACATTCCCTGATCAACCTCAGTCCAGGTTAGATGTCCTTCCTATGTGCTGCCACAGCTCTTTGTGTTTTTCTCCATCAAAACTCTTAGCATATTATGTTAGAATTTTATATTTACTTGTTTATGTCTTTTATGGTAAGAGCCCACTGAGGACAGGGGATGTGTCTTTTATTCTTGTGTTCTTAGCAACTACCAGATGTATGGAGTAGACACTCAATAATAAATGAATGGATGAATACATACTTAAAAATTTTGCCAACCTCTCGGGCTAATAACAAGTACACAATACACACAGACCCAGACATGCATAAATTTCCAGACTGAATCATTGTTAATAACATGTTGCTCACCCCACCAGGTGCATCATCTCCAACTGCATCGAAGTACCAAAGAACTCAGAATGGGAAACCATGATCTAGAGTCCTCTGTAACTATTTTTTAGTAAATGTGTTGGTAATTGAAACATGGAGATTTTGTAGGTAATGTACACAAGAACTTTTTTTTTTTTTTTTTTTTTGCGGTACGCGGGCTTCTCACTGTTGTGGCCTCTCCCGTTGCGGAGCACAGGCTCCGGACATGCAGGCTCAGTGGCCATGGCTCACGGGCCCAGCCGCTCCGCAGCATGTAGGATCTTCCCGGACCGGGGCACGAACCCATGTCCCCTGCATCGGCAGGCGGACTCTCAACCACTGCGCCACTAGGGAAGCCCCACAAGAACTTTTTTTTTTTTTTTTTTTTTTTTTTGCGGTACGCGGGCCTCTCACTGTTGTGGCCTCTCCCGTTGCGGAGCACAGGCTCCGGACGCGCAGGCTCAGCGGCCATGGCTCACGGGCCCAGCCGCTCTGCGGCATGTAGGATCCTCCCGGACCGGGGCATGAACCTGTGTCCCCTGCATCGGCAGGCGGACTCTCAACCACTGCGCCACAGTGGTGGGAAGCCCCACAAGAACTTTTTGATAGACCAAAATAATAACAAATCTAAAGCATTTGTGATTATGGGATAGCTCTAAGCTCTAGGCCCCTGAAAGAACAGTTTTAAATTTACAGAAAAATTGAGAAGATAATATAGAATTCCCATACGCAGGTACCAAGTTTCCCCTATTATTAACATCCTCCACTTGTCCAATACATTTGCTACAATTAACAAACTGATATTGATGCAGCATAATTAACTAAAGCTCATGGTTTATTCATATTTTTTTAGTTTTAACCTAATGTCCTTTTTCTTTTCCAGGATCCCATCTAGCACACTACATTACATTTAATTGTCATGTTTCCTTAGGCTCCTCTTGGCTGAGACAGTTTCTCAGGCTTTTCTTGTTTTTCATGACCTTGACAGTTTTGGGGAGTACTTCTCAGGTATTTTGTAAAATGCTTCTTTATTGGAATTTGCCTGATGTTTTTCCTCATGGTTAGAGTGGGGCACAGGTGGAGCTTTTCTTTTTTTAAAAAAATATTTATTTATTTATTTGGTTGTAGCGGGTCTTAGTTGCAGAAGGTGGGCTCTTTATTTGTGGCTCACGGGCTCCTTAGTTGTGGCATGTGGGCTCCTTAGTTGCGGCATGCAAACTCGGTTGTGGCATGCATGTGGGATCTAGTTCTCCAATCAGGGATCGAACCCGGGCCCCCTGCATTGGGAGCGCAGAGTCTTATCCACTGCACCACCGGGGGAGTCCCACGGGTGGAAGTTTTTGTATGGAGACTAGTCTAACAGAGTGGTTATCAACACGTGGGGCACACGCCCATGAGTAACATCATCTCATTAGACAAGGGGTGGAGTGGTGGGGACACAGCATTAGGAGCATTTAGGAAACTTTCTCTGTAAAAAGTGCCCCTCCCTATTCCTCTTCAGAAGGGTCAAATTCTACCTCTTATTTCATAACCCTTTGGGTTGTGAAGCTTAAACAAAATAATAATCGCATAGCACTTTGATTTATGAAAGACAGGTGTAACTCTAGAAGGTATTATCCACTACAAAAATATCATTTATTTAACTTCAGAACAGACTCAGGAAAGGTTAGACTTTTAAACTTATGGAAAATTACAAAAATACAGAAAAGCTGAAAGGCTAGTACCATGAACACTCATATACACGTCATTACCTAGATTCAGCAATTGTTAATATTATTGTATTTGCTTCATTCATCTCCATCTTTCTTTTCCTCTTTTTTTTCTTTTTGCTGAGCCTTTCGAAGCAAATGCTGACATCATAATGCTTTACCTTTCAAGCCTTAGCATGTGTCTCCTAAAAATAAGGACATTCTTTTACAAAACCACAATACTGTAACACAGCAAAGAAAATTAATGTATACTTAATGTCATCTAATACCCACGTTATATTAAGATGTCCCCAATTATCCCCCAAACTGTATTTTCTAGATTTTTTTGAATCAGGATCAAAGTTCATAAATTATATTTAGTTATTTTCTTTTCTTTTTATTGAAGTATAGTTGGTTTAGAATGTTGTGAACAGCAGGTGTACAGCAAAGTGATTCAGATATATGTATATATATATTTTTTTCTCAGATTCTTTTCCCTTATAGGTTATTACAAAATACTGAGGATAGTTCCCTGATCTATACAGTAAGTCCTTGTTGGTTATCTATTTTATATACAGTAGTGTGTATCTATTAATCCCAACCTCCTAATTTATCCCTTCTCCTTTGATAACCATAAGTTTGTTTTCTATGCCTGTCGTCTATTTCTGTTTTGTAAGTATGTTCATCTGTATCTTTTTTTTTTTTAGATTCCACATATAAAGCGATATCATATGATATATGTCTTTCTCTGTCTGGCTTACTTCACTTAGTATAATAATCTCTAGGTCCATCCATGTTGCTGCAATGGCATTATTTCATTCTTTCTTATGGCTGAGTAATATGTCCTTTGTCTATCTATCATCCATCATCTATCTACCTATCTATTTATATTTGGTTATTTTCTTAAGACTTTTATCTAAAACAGTGTTCCTCCTCTCTCCGGTTCCCCATCCCTTTTTCCTTTTTTTTTTTTAATACGGGCTCTAGGCGTGCGGGCTTCAGTAGTTGTGGAGCGCAGGCTCAGTAGTTGTGGTACGTGGGTTCTAGAGCGCAGGCTCAGTAGCTGTGCAGCACGGGCTTAGTTGCTCCGCGGCATGTGGGATCTTCCCAGACCAGGGCTCGAACCCATGTCCCCTGCATTGGCAGGCGGATTCTTAACCACTGAGGCACCAGGGAAGCCCTTCCCTTCCCATTTTCTTAATTACACCTTATTAAAGAGACTAAGCCAGTTGTCTTGTGGAAGGTTTCACATATTGGATGGGTCTTAATTCCCTGTGGTATCTTGCAACTTGCTGCGCTATCTCCTGAATTTCCTGTAAACCGGAAGTTAAGTCTAATGGCTTAATTACATTCAGGTTAAACATTTTTAGCAAGAATACTTCATAGGGCTTCCCGGGTGGCGCAGTGGTTAGGAGTCCGCCTGCTGATGCAGGGGACACGGGTTCATGCCCCAGTCCGGGAGGATCCCACATGCCGCGGAGCGGCTGGGCCCGTGAGCCATGGCCACTGAGCCTGCGCATCCGGAGCCTGTGCTCTGCAACGGGAGAGGCCACAGCAGTGAGAAGCCCGCGTACCGCAAAAAAAAAAAGAATACTTCATACGTGAAGCTGTGTACTTTATACTGTATCCCTTCAGAAGGTATGTAATGTCAGGCTACATTTTTGATTCGTTTTCCTTACTAATGTCACATCTGCTTTGCCTTCATTTATACCACTTTCTCATCACTGTTTTATTCTTAAATTTGCATGTTGATTGAATACGTTCAACATGTTGACAGTTTCCTTTAATAACTTCTTAAACTGGGCCATCAGTTTAGAATTTTCCCCAGCTCCTGGGGCAGAAGCAAAGAAAATCAGGCTGACTGTCAACACAGCTACCGAGCTTTGTGTGCTGGGGTCCTGCCTTCTCTCCTGGGACCCTGCGGTCCTTCCTCCCAGCACCAACCATGCACTTCCTCTTCAAGATCTAGTCTCCTTGGGTGATGTTTTCTTTTTCTTCTTTTTAAATTTATTTATTTATTTTTGACTGTGTTGGGTCTTCGTTACTGCGCGCGGGTTTTTTTCTCTACTTGCGGAGAGCATGGGGCTACTCTTCGTTGTGGTGCGCGGGCTTCTCATTGCGGTGGCTTCTCTTGTTGCGGAGCACGGGCTCTAGGTGCGCGGGCTTCAGTAGTTGCGGTAGGAGGGCTCAGTAGTTGTGCCTCTTGGGCTCTAGAGCGCAGGCTCAGTAGCTGTGGCGCACGGGCTTGGTTGCTCCACGGCATGTGGGATCTTCCCGGACCAGGGCTCGAACCCATGTCCCCTGCATTGGCAGGCGGATTCTTAACCACTGCGCCACCAGAGAAGTCCAGGTGATGTTTTCTAACCAGACGTTTCCTCTTCCCTTCAGCTCTGTAAAATCAAATTTTCTATCTTCTCCTACAACTTTAAGCAGGCTGTTCCCTGCTTACTCTAGTTAATCTGATGAACAGGCTATTGTGAGGACCAAGTAGCATAAAGTGCTACACAAGAGCAAACCACTATCATTTAGGACATGTCAGTGGTTCAAGGTAGCGTTCCCAGAATACGTTCATCCTGTGGGACATTAATAGTTATTATGAGAAAAGAAAACTTCAACACATTAAGAGGTCAAATGATTTTGGGAGATGCAGAGTCAAAATTACACAGGCTCCAGATTTTCTTTTCTTTTCTTTTTTCTTTTAACTGCAGAAGTCACAGTATGTAGCCTTGTCCAAACTTACTTGACTATGGAAACCTTCAGTCCCCAGAATATTTCTTTTTTTTTTTAATTTTTAAATTTTATTTATTTGTTTATATAGCAGGTTCTTATTAGTCATCCATTTTATACACATCAGTGTGTACATGTCAATCCCAATCTCCCAATTCATCACACCCCCAGAATATCTCTTAGTGTGGGTGTTAGTGTTCCACAGAAATCACCATCAGTGGGATACCTCTCACACTTGGTATATCTGTATTTGCTCAGGACCCTCTACCCCACCTTGAAGGGATGACTGTAAAAGTGGGAATTTTATGCACCCTGGCAGACCGATAAAGAAAACCACTTGGGGTGGGTAATTTCTTTCAGGATCCTCAAATTGCATTGCATAGGCCAAAAGTCTATAACTTTCTTCACCAAAGAAATGACCAGATCTACAGCTAAATACTCTACCATTTCCTTTCTTTTGTTAACATTTTTTTCTACTGATTCTGTTTTTTCTTCCAGTATGGATAGCGTTTCGGGAACAAGCGCCTTCTGTTTCTGAATCTGTAAGAAGAAAAGTAAATATCCTCTAGGAAAAAAAAAGTATAGGCACTGACTGAAGACCTGAGGAGCACACAAGTAATAGCAAATTAAATTTTACTTATAGAAAGGAACATGTTATGGGCTTCCCTGGTGGCACAGTGGTTAAGAATCTGCCTGCCAGGACAGGAATAAAGATGCAGACATAGAGAATGGACTTGAGGACACGGGGAAGGGGAAGGGGAAGCTGGGACGAAGTGAGAGAGTGGCATGGACTTATATATACTACCAAATGTAAAATAAATAGCTAGTGGGAAGCAGCCGCATAGCACAGAGACATAGCTTGGTGCTTTGTGACAACCTAGAGGGGTGGGAAAGGGAGCGTGGGAGGGGGGGAGACACAAGAGGGAGGAGATATGGGGATATATGTATATGTATAGCTGATTCACTGTTATAAAGCAGAAACTAACACACCACTGTAAAGCAATTATACTCCAGTAAAGATGTTTAAAAAAGAAGAAGAAAAAAAGAATCCGCCTGCCAGTGCAGGGGGCACTGGTTCAAGCCCTGGTCTGGGAAGATCCCACTTGCCACGGAGCAACTAAACCCATGCACCACAACTACTGAGCCTGAGCTCTAGAGCCCCGTGAGCCACAACTACTGACACCGTGTGCCACAGCTACTGAAGCCCACGCATCTACAGCCCGTGCTCTGCAACAAGAAGCCACGGCAATGAGAAGCCCGCGCACTGCAATGAGGAGTAGCCCCCGCTCACCACAACTAGAGAAAGCCCACGTGCAGCCACGAAGACCCAACGCAGCCAAAAATAAAAATCAATTAATTAAAAAACAAACAAAAAAGAAAACACTGTTCAAAACCCACCTTCCCAGTGCTCTGATTCTACCATGTTCCTTTCTTTATTTTTTTAAATTTTTATTTATTTATTTTTGGCTGTGTTGGGTCTTCGTGGCTGCGCGCGGGCTTTCTCTAGTTGCGGCGAGGGGGGCTGCTCTTCATTGAGGTGTGTGGGCTTCTCATTGCGGTGGCTTCTCTTGTTGCAGAGCACAGGCTCTAGGCACGCAGGCTTCAGTAGTTGTGGAGCATGGGCTCAGTAGTTGTGGCTCGCAGGCTCTAGAGCCCCGGCTCAGTAGTTGTGGCACACGGGCTTAGTTGCTCCGCGGCATGTGGGATCTTCCCGGACCAGGGCTCGAACCCGTGTCCCCTGCATTGGGGAAGTCATGAACAGTGTTTTGAAGAAAAAGGAAGGAGAGGGAATACTGAGGAAGGGAATAGCAGACATGGTCATGGAGATAGACCAGTATTGGTAGTAGTGGGAAGCAGAGTTGTTAGGCTGGAGCAAACATTTCTTTTTAAAGAAATGAGGGTTTATGGACAAGTGGAGTGTTAAAAACAATCCACAGAGTGACTTCAATTTGATATGAAAATTAAGGAAGATGTATGGTAGGTACCTGCAAAGGAGAAAGGCAGAGAGGTATCTCCACAGTCGTTGCCAACCAGTGCTGACGTGGAGCTGGGTGTCTCTCCTCAAGATTTTCTTTTTTAAATTTTTTATTGGAGTATAGTTGATTTACATTGTTGTGTTAGTTTCAGGTGTACAGCAAAGTGAATCAGTTATACAAATACATATACCCACTATCTTTTTATTTTATTATTTATTTATTATTTATTTATTTATTCTGTGGTACGCGGGCCTCTCACTGTTGTGGCCTCTCCCGTTGCGGGACGCGCAGGCTCAGCGGCCATGGCTCACGGGCCCAGCCGCTCTGCGGCATGTGGGATCTTCCCGGTCTGGGGCACGAACCCGTGTCCCCTGCATCGGCAGGCGGACTCTCAACCACTGCGCCACCAGGGAAGCCCCCCCACTCTCTTTTTAGATTCTTTTCCCATATAGGCCATAACAGAGTATTGAGTAGAGTTCCCTGTGCTGTACAGTAGGTTCTTATTAGTTATCTATTTTATATATAGTAGTGTGTATATGTCAGTCCCAATCTCCTAATGTATCCCTCCCTCAGGATATTTTCTTTCTGAAATTCTCTTCCCCCTTTTTTGTAATAATACTCTCCTAGCCTTCCCTCGTAACTTTCTAGGTGCTCTTCGGTCTTATTATTATTAATAAACAAGTAAAATAATTACTCATAATTATAGCTAATAGCTATATGGGTTACTATGTACTAAGAATTGTGACCTGCATTTTGTTATCTCATTTAATGCACCTAACTGTGTGAGGTAGATATTCTTATCACCCCTTAAAATGAGAAAACTAAAACCCAACAGTTAGTAAGTTGTCACAGATATAGTAGATTGTGGAATTCAAACACATGCTCTTAATTACTAGGCATGGAGATTGTCACTAAAATTTTGGCATTATTCAGAGTTCTAGCCTTCATTCTTTTCTTCTCCAGGTCAAATCTTTGTGTTTACAATTTTCTAACCTTTCCTTACAGATTTGTATGCCTTATAGTGTTCTTATTCTTGCTCATTTTTTGATGTGCCTTTGAAACTAGCTGTGTTTCCAAACTGGAGACTCAACTAAGTGGACCAGGCAAAAATACACAGAAGTGATGCTAGTATGCTCACTGGATCCTATTAGGTGGTGCATGATTCTGATTTGTCCCATTACTGATGGCCCTTGATCGCTTGATTAAGATGGTGCTTGCCAGACTTCTCCACTGTAAAGTTACTTTAATTGTCTTTGTAATTAGTAAGAATTTGATGGGGAGATACTTTGCAAATATTCCAATCCTTTTCAAACTTTCAGTTTGTGTTATTTACATCTGTATGGTTTCCTATGTTATTCAATGTGTTTAAATACATTATTATTTTTTCTTTTGTCCCAGATTTGGGACACAAGTTGGCCTGTGTCCTTTTGACATGCCCCATTATTCTTTGCACATGCCCTTTTTTTCTGGCACAACTAGGGGCTCTAGTCTCATCCTGTACTTCTCTTCTCCAGTCCTGGAATCAGCCGTTTTCCCAAGAAGAAAAATGAAGAGAATGGTGTTTAGAAGGCAAGATCTGGGCTAGATATACTCATCATTTTGTTGTGCCCCAGACCCTCTCAGTGGACAGAGTGTGCATGTACTTATACACCTATATTTATTTCTATAAATAGAAATAGATTGATACCTCCATTACCAGTTCACTACCGAAAGATTCATTCTAGTTTTCTTTCTATGTTTGTAATCTCTTCCTCAACAGTGAGAAATTTGCTCCCATTTTCCTTAATATATTTACTTACTGGATCAATCCTCTTGTTCATAGCCAATCTCCCTTCACCACTGCTGCCTCCTCCTCTGCTTGACCACCTTCCTCACTCCACCCATGGTGATATCCCAGGGTCAGGCGGCCCTTCCAGCATTGAGAACACCCCCTACCAGGGCATGTCCCTGTGTGGATACCCTTCTCACCCCAACTCCAACATGATAGCTTTCACTGCCTGCACTTCCATGACAACACACATCCTTTACAGTGTACTTTTAAAAATACATGATCTCTTCTGCTTATGATAAAGCCTCTGTGAGGTAGTTAAGGAATATATTATTATCTATAATTTTTCTTTGAGGAGATCTTCAAGGATCTAATTCAAGAGAAATGGAGTGACTTGCCCAAGGTCACACAGCTTCTACAAAGCAGGGTCTGAATGTAAGGCTCTTTTCACTACCTGAATCCAGGATGCCTCTAAACATATGCCAGAGTTACAGTAACTTTTCTTTTTTCACCAGTAGAAATATGTTTCGAACTCATTCCCTCTGTGGTCAACTCTGACTTCTAGGTGTTTCTTTTCCTGCAAAATATGTGACAAGCAATGGTGTGGTAGAAAAAGGACTGGTTGTAGAACCAAGACACTTAAAAACTTTAGCTCAAGCCCAGATCTGAGCTTTTAGGCAAGTTAATTACTTTCCTCAATTATAAAAAGGCTAGACTAGGGGCTTCCCTGGTGGCGCAGTGGTTAAGAATCCGCCTGCCAATGCAGGAGACACGGGTTCGAGCCCTGGTCCGGGAAGATCCCACATGCCGCGGAACAACTAAGCCTGTGCGCCACAACTACTGAGCCCATGTGCCACAACTACCGAAGCCCGCACGCCTAGAGCCCATGCTCCGCAACAAAGAAAAGCCACAGCAGTGAGAAGCCCGCGCACCGCAACGAAAGAGTAGCCCCTGCTCGCCGCAACTAGAGAAAGCCCTCGCACAGCAACGAAGACCCAACGCGGCCAAAAATAAATAAGTAAATTAAAAAAAAGAAAAAAAAAGGCTAGACTAGATCAGTGGTTCTCTGCCTGGGGCTGAATGAGACGAGAGCTATAGGGATTTTACCAACGACAGAAATGCTTGCGAAATTTAGCTACAAATATCTGATTCCATAATTCCTATATATATGCATGTATATATATATAATTATATTGAAGTATAGTTGATTTACAATGTTCTGTGATTCCATAATTCTTAACATCCCTTCCAATTCGCGTAGTTATAACAAGGCAATCTATTTTTATTCGATATGTGTTAGCTCTTTTTATTCTTATCAATCTCATCTTTCATTCAAATATATTTTATTAGTGGCCTAATTATGTGCCAAGTACCGTATTATCTGGTTTTTGTAGTAGTCCTTTTCCGAGGTGTCACTGTCATTTAGAATTTTATCCTTATCTTCCAAACTGGGAACTTGAAAATATTCGCATCTAAGTCGCGTGGTTTATAAACATGCCGGGTTCCTCTCCGGTCCTTCCTCCACCCACATTTCAAGGCTGGTCCCTCTCGGCTCACAGCCATTAAATGAATTCCTCTTGGGAACAACCTCCTTCACCCACCAGTGGTTCCATCAACACTAATTTCCTGGCCGGTCGGTGGGAATTCGGGTGGGACGTTTAGGAAGTTTGAATGACTCCCCAGCACACTCCTGCCCCACAGCAGGGCATAACCTGCACGCTGTGCTGTTAATCCTAGGCTCGGACCCACGGAGGTCGCGGGGCGGCTGCTAATTGATTTAAGATTCTCCCCCGGTCGGGAGGTGGCCCTGGCGGGGCTCTAATTTCCTCGGTTCGGAGAGCCAAAGCACAGACGCAGCGTGCGCCGCTTTTCACTGCGCAGGAACTTCCCCGGCCTCTGCGTTCACTCAGAAACGCCGGAGCCGGCTGTTCGCACGCGCCCGCTGTCCTCCTCCCGGGGCCGCGCTCGCCGCGCCACCGCGCGTGTCCTCAGGGAGCCTCTGCCTCCCTCCGCCTCCCCCGCCCCGCGTGCCCTTCAGCCTGTCCCTCCGCCAGGCTGACGCGAGAGGAACGCGGCGCGCGCGCCGGCGGCAGGACGACGTGCGCGAGACGCACGGCCCCGCGCGGAGCGCCGGAAGGAGCCGGGCCGGGACCTCGCGCGTCGTGCGCGCGTCGTGCGCGCGCCGCCGCCCGCCGTCCGCGGCCCACTCCCCGCCACCCAGCGCCCGGCTGTGGCCTCGCGCGCGCGCACTGAGGCACCGCCGCCGCCGCCGCCGCCGCCGCGGCTGCTGCTCCGGCTGCTGCAGGAGGCGGCGCTGGCTGGCGGCTGCGCTCGCTCCAGTCGGCGAGCGGAGCAGCGAGCGAGCGTGTGTGTGTTTTTTAAAGATGGCCGGAGCGGCGGCGGCGGTGGCCGCGGGAGCAGCAGCTGGAGCCGCCGCGGCAGCCGTGTCGGTAGCGGCTCCGGGCCGGGCCTCGGCGCCCCCACCGCCCCCGCCGGTGTACTGTGTGTGCCGGCAGCCGTACGACGTGAACCGCTTCATGATCGAGTGCGATATCTGCAAGGACTGGTTCCACGGCAGGTAAATAAGCCCCTTCTAGCCCCGCCGCCGCCGCCGGCCACCGGCCAACCGCCGCCTTCGCCGCTCCGGCCGCCCGCGCCGCCCTCCGCCCGGCCGCCGCGCCGAGCGCCGAGGGGCCCCGGCGCCGATCCCCCGGCCCGGGCAGCGGGGCGCGCGGGGCCCCGGGCTCGCCGGGCGCCGGGCGGGCTACGGGGGCTGGTGGGATCGCCCGGCCGGGCGAAGAGTCGCCACAACAAACGGGAACAAAGAGGACCAGCCGAGAAGTTGGCAGGAGGAGACCGGGGCGAGGGGACGCGGCCGGGGTAGGCGCCGGCGGAGGCGGCGGGCGGAGCGCCGGCCCGGCCCGCCGCCCCTCGCCGCACCCGCAGCCCGCCGCCGCCCCGCCCGCCCGGGGCTCCCGGCCCGGAGTCGCCGCCCGGCCGGCCGCCGTGCCCGGCCGGCCGCCGCGCCTTCCTTCCGGGCGGCGACCGGCTGGCCACGGCCCGGGGTCTCCAGAAATTGCCCTCCTTCCCCTCGCCTCCGCCAGCGGGTCGCGGTCGCGCCCCCTTCCCCGGTCTTTATCAAACTTCCTCGGCTGCGGGGCGCTGAGACGGGGGCGTCGGTAGCGCCAGCCCGGCGGGGCTCCGCGGAGTAAACAGAGCAACAGATGAGGCACTCTCGGGGACTTGAAAGATGCCAGTCGGAAGTTCGGGCCGGGGGTCCCGGGCGGGGCGGCGGGGCGGCTCGGGTCGTGGCCTCCACCCGCCACCCCGGCGCAACCCGTCCCGGCGGGGGTGAAGCGGGTGGAGTGGGCAGCGGGGCCCGAAGGGACAGCCTCTCGTCCCCAACCCCCCGCGTCGCCCCCACGCCGCAGCCCAAACTTTACAAAGAGTGAAATTTCCCGTCGCCCGAGGGGCCGGCGACACCCGGGCGGCCCGGGGCCAGTGCCCGGGGGCCTGGTGCGGGCCAACTTTCGCCGGACGGTGGGGATTTCGGGTCGGGTGGCGGGGGCGGCGAGTGTCGCCCTCTGCCTCGGCCGCCGCCTGTGTTTCGGGTTTGACGTTTGTGAGAGCTTGGGCCGCCTCCGCCGCCGAGCCGCCGACTCGTGTGTTTTGTAATCAAAGTGTGAGGCTAATAAAGGGCGGCGCCACAGCCTCTTGACTCCGGCGTGGGAGGGATTCGCAGGCATTTAAACAAAGAAACTAGTTGAGGTTGGGCTCCCAAAGTCCTTATTTGGGTCTTGTGGCAAAGCCTGCGGTCACTTTTAGGTGATGCAGGTTTCCCGAGCACCGTTTCGTGTCGTATCTGGGTGAGAGTACGCTCGCGGGTAAGAGCAGATATGGTGACTGTGATTGTAGGAAGTGTCCTTTGATTGACAGCAGGACATTTAAATACAGCCTCCGCTCCCCCCCTCCCCAATTTTGCAGAAACGCTACACGACCAGGCCAGATGTCTTAGTCTCCCTCTACTGGACCTGAGAGAGAAAACCAGTTAAATTACAGCGTTCTTGTCAGTGTTTAGTGCTAGGTACAGTTGGTTTTATTTAATTTTCAACTACAGCTAGTTTTAATCAGTTTTCAGGTTGCACAGTTCTGACAGCACAACAACAGAGGGGGAAAAAAAACACAACAAATTGTCACTGTAAAAGAAGGACAGCATCCTTATTTTGTATATCAGATAATCTTTCAATAGTCTGGTATATGCTGGGAATGTTATTGCAAATGTGCCGCTTTGTAATTAAGAATAAATTATCTAAAGTTCTTTTTTTATTACTTGAAACCGATGTTTCGCCTATATTTTGATTGTATGTAAAACTGAAATATGAAGATACCAAGTCTTGCCAATTCTATTTCTACATCCTTTTTTCCCATCATAGGAACCAGAATAGAGATTATCCAAAAATCTAGGTTACATATAGAATAAAACCCAAATCCCTGGTGATTATGTAAATTCTTATTTTTTTCAAAGAACTATTTTAGCTGCATAAGAAATTTGTCCCATGGTACAATGTAGAGATTTGATAGGTTAATATATTTTTGACTACAATTTTATTTATCTTAATTTAATTAACACTATAACCATGAAAAGCTGCAGGTAGTTTATGGAGAATTTTGTTAATACATTTAAATACAAATTCGTAAATAGGAGAAGTTGAAGGGAGAATAAAGAGGGTGTGTGTGAAGGAGGGAGAGCAGGGCCAAAACAAGTATGGTCTCCTTTGTCACATAGATTTGTGTGACTTTGTATCTGTGGAAGTGACTTTGAAAAGTGCTTTTTGAACCCAGGTCTTTTTTGACCAGCAATCCTTGATAAGTTAATGTGATTCAGATGTCAAAAGTTAGAAAATTTCGTGATAATGCCCTGCCATGTTTATTAGCAAGTTTAATTCTTAATGAAACATTGGTAATTTGGGGTCCATATGTTTTTCCTGTAATCAATATTTACTTTGTTTATTGTACCACAAAATGAATGCTTTGTTGAACACAGCAAAATGTTCCTTAGGTATTAATTATTAAACAACTGTCATTTGTTTATGTGAGAATTGGCCCTAAAGTACCAAAGTACAACTTTAACCCCCATGATCAGCTTTCCTTTGGTTTCCAGGGATGGTCCATCTGCAGAAGAGAAAGAGAGGGTAGGAGTGTGGATACAGAGAATTGTCTTTCCTGTATAACTTCTTGGTGCTTTTATTTTTTTGGAGTAGAAGAATTTTTTAAACTCAAGGAGTCAGTAGATTTTGGTATAAATTTGGGTTAACTCTGCCTGGAGTTTCTGACATCTGGAAATCCGAAAAGTTTTTGCCCTAATTTATCCTTAGTGGGAAGGAAGATCCTCCCTTGATGCTTTTTAGCCAGGCATGAGGGCAGATGGAACCAGCTTCCTCCAGGTTTGAGGCTTTTGAACTTTGACTGCATCCTTGGTGTTCAGGAATTCCAGTCCCTCAGTCTGCCTAAGCCTTTTCGGTAAGTGAGAGGGGAGAAGAACATGTGCCCAGGGTACAACATATAATTGATACCCTAGGGGCAGCAAGCTGAGGCATTAACAGGATTTTCCTGGGCAGGTTCCTTCCAACCTAGAGACGGAGTTTTTCCTCTCTGAGTCCTTGGTGGAAGTAAGACAATGGAGGTCTTTCTTGACAATGCCCTACCCCCTACTAATCTCTAGGATAGATGTCTTTCCGTAGAGCTTTTATATCATCCTATGCAAGACGGCATCATTGCCCTAATTCAGTTGTATTATAATGTCTTTTGTCTCCCCATTATAATGTAAACACCTTTATTTATTAGTCTTGTTAGTCATATATTCATTTTGATTGGCAAAAGTAACATATTGTAGAAAAATTGGGAGGTACAGAAGAGAATCAAGAATATGAAATTACCCATGTCTTCCAATGATTACCAGTATTTTAACATTTAAGGTATACGTATGTCTTTTTAAAAATAAAACAAGGAATTTATTTTATGTATTCTACTGTTACCTAACGTTCATTAATGTATACTTTTTCCTATATCTTTTGTTTTGTTTTGTTTTTTGTGGTACGCGGGCATCTTACTGTTGTGGCCTCTCCCGTTGCGGAGCACAGGCTGGCTCAGCGGCCATGGCTCACGGACTCAGCCGCTCCGCGGCATGTGGGATCTTCCCGGACCGGGGCACGAACCCGTGTCCCCTGCATCGGCAGGCGGACTCTCAACCACTGCGCCACCAGGGAAGCCCTTTCCTATATCTTTAATGATCTTTGAGAAACATTTTCGGTGGCTGCATAGAGTTTCATTTCATGGAAGTACAATACATTTCAAAATCATTCTCATCTTGTTAGTTTTTTACTTTGTTTACTAGTTTTTCTTCTATTTCCTAATGATGGATGGTTGATTGACATCCTTCTGAATAAACCATTGTTGAGCATCTCTAATCGTTTCCTTAGAATAAATCAAATGAGTTAACACATGTAAAACACTTAGAAGAAGATCTGGCCCATGTAAATACTCAATAAGAAATTTCCTTGAAGTAGAATTATTAGTCACAGGGCATAGATATTTTTAGGCTTCTTGTGCCTATTGCCAGAATGTCTTTCAGAAAGGTTATTTCAGTTTATACTCTCACCTACTGCCTACTTGCGTTTCCCTGGGTTCTCACTAAGGTATTATTAACCATTATCTCCCTCCCCCCAGCCCTCCCCAAAAAAACCCAAACAAACAAAAATGTTGCCATTCTGCAGATACCAAAAGACAGACCCATGAACCCAGAAGCCCATTCATGGCAGCACTATTCCTATTATCCCCAAACTGGAGCAACTTAACTGTCATCAGTAGTCGATTATATAAATTGTGGTATAATCATAAAATGGAATGCTACTTAGCCATAAAGAAGGAATGCACTACTGATGTATGCAACAACGTGGGTAAATCCCATGGATATAAGGTTGAACAAAAGAAGACCGACATGAAAGCATATACTGTTTGATTCTACTTATATGAAGTTCAAGTACAGGCATAATTGGGTAGAAGTCAGACTAGTATTGATACTCACCTCTCTGGGGGTATTTACTGAGAGGAGGCTCAAGGGAGCTTCTGAGGTGCAGGAAATATTCTATATCTTGGTCATGGGTTGTTGTTACATGAGTGTATACAGATGGAAAAGTTCACTGAGCTGTATGGGCACTGAAGATTTTTTTAAAGCTTTATAACACTTCAAACATTAAAATAAAAAGTTTAAAAAATTAAAAATTTGCCACTTTAGTAGCTGACACATAGTATTTTGTAATTTTATTTCATTTCTTTTTCTGGACACAAGGGACTGCCTCTTGTGTTTTATCGAGTATGATGTTGGCTTTGGCCCAGTTTGCAGTATGCCTGGCGCTGTTCTTGGTGCTAGGAATATAGCAATGAACAAAGCAAAGTCCTTGCTATGCTGTAACTCCACATTCTGTGGAGGTGGAGATGGTGGGGAGGCGGGACAGATGAGTAAATATACATGACAAAAGAATGCTAAGCGCTGTGAAGAAAAATTGAGTTAGGAGAAGAGAGAGGACTGGGGGTGGTAGAAGACTATCATACGGTGTGATTATGGAAGGCTTTGCGAAGGAGCCATTTGAACACTAGAAAATTTCGGATTTCACTCAGAGCAAATAGTCAAATATTTTGAGTGGAGGAATAAACGATCTGACTTAACCTTTAAAAGGTTCACTCTGGCTGCTACATGGAGAAAATATTGGAGGGGGAGGCCAAGGTGACAGGCAGGTGAGTAAGAAAGCTATTGTGATAATCCAGGTGAGGGATGATTTTAAATGTTTGAGTGGTTTTGGTAATTTACAAATGTCCTATATTAATTTTCATTCCTGAAGTTTGAATGAACGAAGAGCCTGGTTTACGGGGATGGCAGCATTTTACCTAGAATAATGCTATTGGATAGGAGTTTCTCAGCTACTCACTCTTAGAGTCCCAGGTACTCAGCCGAACACTTATTGAATGCTTTACCAAGTCCTAGGCACTGTTCTAACTGCATTAGCTGTATTAATTAACTCATCTAACTCTCACTGTAACCTTGCTGGGTAAGTGTTGTTATCATCTCCATTTTACAGATGAGGAATCTGAGGGTTGAGAGGTCGGTAACTTTCCCAGGACTGCAGAGCTAGAAGGTCATAGAGCCAGACCTGATCTCTGTCTCTATCGTGGGGTGGGGGTGGGGGAGGGGTGTGATGCAGGTAAAACAGATGTGCCAGAGCTCCAGAGAAATGCATCTGTAAACATCTTCCTTTTTTTCCTTTATTAAAATTATTTTCTATGGCGTAAATATGTTTAAAATGATCATAACTGCCTTGGGAACAGAGTATGAAATCAGTATTTGAAAAGTTTTATAATTAACTGTTTCATCCTTATTATAATGGATTTCTTATTGGAGCGTATTTTGATTTTTTTTAATGTTAAGGATGGGAATTATTTTTAAAATTTGTTTTATCTACGTTTCCGCTTAATGATCAAATCTTTTAGTATTATAAACTTAATAGGTGAATATGTATCTCCCTGTAAGAGACAAAAAGTCCATTTATGGGCTTCCCTGGTGGCGCAGTGGTTGAGAGTCCGCCTGCCGATGTAGGGGACACGGGTTCGTGCCCTGGTCCGGGAAGATCCCACATGCCGCGGAGCGGCTGGGCCCATGAGCCATGGCCGTTGAGCCTGCGCGTCCGGAGCCTGTGCTCCGCAACGGGAGAGGCCACAACAGTGAGTGGCCCGCGAACCGCAAAAAAAAAAAAAAAAAAGTCCATTTATTGAGTTTCTCAACATCTTTTTTTGATGTGACAGTTTATCATAGGAGAATATATGAGTATTTTCTTCATATGTTTCACTTATAATAGTATTCTACATATATAGTCAATTTTGCTATTTGAACTAAAATATGTTGTGAAATGGAGTCTTATCTCAGAATGCTTAGTGGCACTAACATACAGTTCTCTCATCAAGCTTTAAAAATTTTTAAACCATCAGTTTGGGGCAGATTTCTGCTTGGTATGCTGTCATATCCTGCGTTCTTAGGTATGAAATTGAGTTTACTGATCACCTAAAGGGGATGAATGCCTTTATATTTGATGATCTGACATCGTGGGGCTCAAGAATAAGTACAGAACAGGAGTAAGTAAAGGAATTTGATTATAAAGCAAGCTTTGGTTGGTTTGAGCAGTTGAAACCCCACAATAATTTGCACAGTTTTTGAACAGTTGGTCAGTGCTGATGTTGAAGCTGCTACGAAGCATCTAATTCTTTTTGGAAGTTACATTTTATTAATGTAGTGATTGCCTTCTTACTTTTCCATTAATATTAATATTATACTTTTTCCTTTAATTATGGTATGAATAAATGGTAACATGATTTTTAAAAAATAATTAATTAATTTATTTATTTTTGGCTGTGTTGGATCTTTGTTGCTGTGCGTGGGCTTTCTCCAGTTGCGGCGAGCCGGGCTACTCTTCGTTGCAGTGGCAGGCTTCTCTTTGTGGTGGCTTCTCTTGTTGCGGAGCACGGGCTCTAGGCAGGTGGACTTCAGTAGTTGTGGCTCGTGGGCTCTAGAGCGCAGGCTCAGTAGTTGTGGCGCACGGGCTTAGTTGCTCCATGGCATGTGGGATCTTCCCAGACCAGGGCTTGGACCCGTGTCTCCTGCATTGGCAGGCAGGTTCTTAACCACTACACCACCAGGGAAGTCTGACATATGATTTTTGTATGTATTTGTGTGAGCCCTGGTTCCTTTTATTGGAGAATTGTTGTTAGAAACCAAGGTCTGGCACTCAGTAGGCTCATTGCTTCTAGACGTTCTCAGTGGACAGAGCTAGGAAATACTCTAATCACGCACATGCACACACACCTGTATTTGTGTTTATGTCTATTTGTATTAAAACCATAAAACTTTATAGTGATACCTTTGATTCTAATCTAACACCACAGGGTTCATTTTAAACTTCCCCCTTTCCTTACTTATGACTTTGTTGACTAACAGAAATGCAGCTCTCATTATCTACAATATATTTATTTGTTCAATCCTGGTGTATACATAAAGTAGTTCTCAAATTGCTAACCCATACCCTTCTGAGAAGCCCAGCTTGCTAGGTAGATTACAGTGTTTGTGTGTAGGGGTTTTTTTGTTTTGTTTTTAGCCTTATAGTATCTAGGCAGAAAACCGTTTTCTAAAGTTAACTTACTTCTTTTCTTCTACTTTAGTGTGTTATTTATTTGTAATATAGTTCAGGTTTATTTGTTACAGTTTACGTTGCATTTTGGATTCCTCCTCTGTCCTGGTTGGTTTTAATTGTTGGTTTATATTTTGGGTATGTGGAACATTACTGTGGTTCTGAGAAGCCAGAAGTTACATGAAAAGGAATACTCAGAAGTGTCTTGCCCTCTTCACTCCTCCTGCCTGTCCCGGTCCCCCATCTCCCCGATCCCCACGAGTAATCACTCTCTTTAGTTTCTGGTTTATCCTTTCTGTGTGGAGTTTTTTGTTCGTTTTCCCACAAATGTGAAGATCCTTGTGTATTTTCTTATATCTACTTTTTTTACACTGTGTAGCATACGATAAATACTCTTCACTTTGCTTTTTTTTACTTAACGGTGTACACTGGAAATCACTCCATGTCAGTTCCTAGAACTCTTCTTTATTCTTTCGAACAGCTGTATGGTACTCCTTTGTGTGCATGTACCCTGTTTTATTCATCCATTTTCTTGTGTATGGGCATTTAGGTTGTTTATCATATTTTATAGTTACAAATAATGCTGTAATGAATAACCTTGTGCACATATATTTTCATATTAATGGAGGTATATCTTCAGGTTAGATTGCTAGAAGTGGGATTTCTTGGTCAGAAGATTAAGTGCATTGTTTTGTCAGGATTACCAGATTTCCCTCCAGAATGGTTGGACTAGCTTTCATTCCCACCAGCAGTGTAGGAAAGTGCAGCTTTCTCCACATTTTTGTCATCAGGATGTGTTGTCATGTTTTTAACCTTTGCCAATCTGATAGGTGACAAATGGTATCCATGTTTTGATCTGCATATCTCTAATTACAAGTGAGTTTGAACAATTTTTCATGGGGCTGAGGGCCATTTTCCTTCCTTCTTTCTTTCTTTCTTTTCTTTTTTTTCTTTTTTTTTTTTTTAGAATCATCTGTTTATATATTCTGAGAGCCCCTGTATGTGTTTGAGCAAGCATACATGGGATGGTTAATGGAAACTAGTTGAACGTTAAGATTCACTTACTGACATGGACATATATACACTACCAAATGTAAAATAGCTAGCTAGTGGGAAGAAGCCGCATAGCACAGGGAGAGCAGCTCGGTGATTTGTGACCACCTAGAGGGGTGGGATAGGGAGGGTGGGAGGGAGATGCAAGAGGGAGGAGATATGGGAATATACGTATATGTATAGCTGATTCACTTTGCTATAAAGCAGAAACTAACACACTATTGTAAAGCAGTTATACTCCAATAAAGATGTTAAAAAAAAAGAAGATTCACTTACTGGGTTGGTTTGTCATTCATCTGAATGTTGCTAGCCACCATGATGGTTTTGACTTTAATTTCAATTTTTGTGGGTTTTTTTGAGAAACTTTCAAACGTAAACAGAAATAAATAGGGTAGTATAATAAGCTTCTAGATAACCATCACTCCACCTTAGTGATTATCAATTCATTCGTGACCAATCTTGTTTCATCTAACCCTGCCCCCATTTCCCTTGCACTTGGTGTTATTCTGAAGTGAACTGGTGACGTGTCTTTATATCTGTGACTATTTCAGCATGTATATCTATTAAGGCCTCTTTTAAGAAAAACTACAATACCTTTAAAACAACTAAAAATGACTGAAAATTGTGTAATATCATCAGTATTCAAATTTTCAGTTGTATCATAAATGTCATAATATTTTTTACTGTTTTGGTATAGTAAATGGTAAATACAGTAAATTTTGGTATTGTAGTTTGAATCAAGGTCCAAATAAGGTCCACACATTATGATTAGTTGATGTGTCTCTTAATCTGTAGCAGTGGTTCCCAACTGGATGGGATTTCGCCTCCCAGGGTACACTTGGCAATGTCTAGAGACATTTTTTATTTTGGCAGGGGGATGGGGTGGGGTTGTTCCCGGCATGTCGTAGGTAGAGGGCAGGGATGCTGCTAAATATCCTGCACAGGGCAGCTCGTACAAGAGAGAATTATCTGATCCTAAATGTCAGTAGTGCTGCTGTTGGAAAACCCTGATCTGTAGATTTTCCTCGTTTCTCTTTTTTCCTTTGCAATTTATTTGTTGCAGAAAGTGGTTGTTTATCCTCTAAAGTTTTCCACTTTCTGGATTTTGCTTATTACATCCTTGCAGTATCTTTCAACATGTTCCTCTCTTTCCTGTAAATTGGTAGTTGGAGCTAGACAAGCTTGATCAGATTCAGGTTTTTCCCGCCAAGAATATTTTGTGAGTGGGTGGTGTAGTCTTCTATCAGGAGGCATGAAATGTCTGGTTGTTTCTCTTTTTGTCATGTTTGCTGCCATTGATCAATGCCAGTATCCATTCATTCATTCATTAGCAGTTGCAAAATGCTATTTTAATTTTAAAATTTCTTCTTCATTTGTTAGCTGGAATACTTCTATAAAGAGAAAACTTTCCTTCATCTACTCCTTTGGTTACCATTTGTATAGGAGAGGTAGATTTAAACGCTTGATTTGGGCTTCCCTGGTGGCACAGTGATTAAGAATCCGCTTGCCAATGCAGGGGACATGGGTTTGAGCCCTGGTCCAGGAAGATCTCACATGCCACAGAGCAACTAAACCGGTGCGCCACAACTACTGAGCCTGTGCTCTAGAGCCTGCAAGCCACACTACTGAGCCTGCGTGCCACAACTGCTGAAGCCCACGTGCCTGGAGCCCTTGCTCTGCAACAAGAGAAGCCACCGCAATGAGAAGCCTGTGCACCACGGCGAAGAGAAGGGTCGCCACAACTAGAGAAAGCCCGTGTGCAGCAACGAAGACCCAACGCAGCCAAAAATAAAATAAATAAATTTAAAAAATAATGATAATAAGATGGGGGAATTCCCTAAAAACAAACAAAAAAGCTTGATTCTTTCCATTCATCACTAGTTTTGAAATTCATTGGCTCATTAGCATCCTCTATTGAATATTAAAGGAAAAATTCAGTGTATAATATTTATTAGCTTTAAGTAATATGAAGTAAAATGATGAATTTTAAAAAAGGTCCATGTCTCCTGTGACCACATAACTTGTAATTAAAAAACAAAAAGAAACCCCCCAAAATCTGGTGAGAAATTCAAACAATGTAGAAGGATAAAAAAGTGAAAAGTGAAAGTCTCTTGTCTCCTTCCTACAGTCCTCTTTCCCCAGTGGTAAACACCATTAACAATTTTGAATTTCCATCCGTATATGAAGGGTTCATATGGTTCATACGGTATACATGGTTTTGTACCTTGCTCTTTTTCATTTATTAAAATATTCTGGAGGTCTGGGAGAGCTTTTCACATCAGCATATACAGGTATCTCATTCTTTTTAATGGCTGTGTAGAATTCCATTCTGTGGATTTACCATCATTTACCTGGTTCTCTGTTGAGGAATTCTTCATCTGGTTTCTCTTCTCTCTCTCTCTCTCTCTCTCTCCCTTTCTCTCTTTTTCTTGTATTTACTTAACAGTGCTGCAATGTATATATATGTGTGTGTGTGTGTGTGTGTGTGTGTGTATCTTTATTCTTGATGAGCATTTACGTATTCTTAAGGTAAGTTCCCACATTATACATTTTGAAATTGTTTTTAGCTGTAGTCCTATTTACAGTTTATTTTCTAAAGGGACTGTTGATCAAAGACAGGAAGCATAAGGAACGCTGGTACTGAAATATAAGTTTGATGAACTTAAACGTGCCAACTGTGCAAACGTAAGATACTTCTTTACCAGTATGTAAGTTGCATTCATCTGGTGATTCTAATACATCAAAAAATCATTGTTAGAGGAAATACAATGACATATCCAATTTGTATTTTATTATGGGGAGGGGGAAATAAAACTCTTTCAGAATGCTTTGTGGAGAAGTGCTGAACTCTTCCTTTGTAAACTGGAAGTGTTTTACTTGAGCACAAAACACAGAAATTCAAGCATAATATTGACTTCTGTTTATCAGTTAGTAATCATAACAGTCTGTTATCATGCAATAAATTATGAAACTGAAAAAGCTGGAGGAAGCTATACCATTGTAGGTAATTTGGTGGGTTTTTTTTTGTTTGTTTATTTGTTTGTTTTTCGGTACGCGGGCCTCTCACTGTTGTGGCCTCTCCCGTTGTGGAGCACAGGCTCCGGACGCGCAGGCCCAGCGGCCATGGCTCACGGGCCCAGTCGCTCCGCAGCATGTGGAATCTTCCCAGACCAGGGCACAAACCCGTGTCCCCTGCATTGGCAGGCGAACTCTCAATCACTGCGCCACCAGGGAAGCCCCAATTTGGTGTTTTTTAATGCACAAAAGCTGTTGTCAGATGAGTGGTCCTATTTGACAAAGAAATTGGAATGTAGTCCACTGTGGTCCTTTTGATTTATACAGTGTCCTATGGATACTTTAATATTAATAAATATAGAAAAGAAAAGAAAATGGTCCTGGAACCTGTCTGGAAGACCTGGAGATATTCACACTGCCCAGGAACCCCACAGATTATTAAAACAAAACAAAACACATGAACAAAAGTCAGAACAATGAAGCAGTTTGGAAAGCATCCTGACTGAGCCATTAAGCGACTAAGTATGGGGCAAAAGGTACCCTCGAGGCAGAGGCTTTCTGGCCGGTTCCCACCAATGACTTCGGAAGCTTTCTGAGGTGACCGACCACGGGGGAGCATTCTCTCCCAGAGCCTGGGTTTGTGGGTTCCTGGGGCTTTCTTCTTTTCTGTCACCTCCTCCTACAGTGCCTCACCTGTCACACACGCCACACTGTCGACATGTGATCAGTCTTTTTTGACTTTACTACTTTATGAAGGAACCTTGGGATATAAGCTGTCTGCAGATTAGAGGAATTCTAGTCTTTTTACTTAATTTAACTTTTCACAGGTCTGACTCATATTCCTCTCTTACATTCTTCCTATTTTAAGGCTGGCTTTCTGTGTGTCTGGTTCTTGAAGTCACTTTCCTTTTTTTGCTGGCCTGTCCTTATTTTCTGCATATCAGAGGATCAACATTTCCTTAGATGCCATGGTTACTGGGAGAGCAGAGTCCCTTCTATTCGAGTCAGGGACTTCTTTCCTCACGCCTGCTTTTCCAACCATCCAAATGCCAAGTAGTCAGCACTGGGCTCTGCTTGCCTTATTTTCCTATTCTTGCCTCTCCCTTTGTGGGAGGAGAGATCAGAATCCCTGATCTGAACTTGTTTTCTCATTTCTTGAACCCCTTGTTGGAAATGATTATCCTCTGAAAGCTCCAAAGATCTTTCACACACCTCTTTCCCTCAGAATCACCTCGTTGGGGCTGCCTGTCCCTTCAGGAGTGTTACCCAGGGAATCTACCCACTTACCTCCTGCCAGTTGCAGGATGGTTTGTTTTGAGTCTTATCCTGGCCCCAGGGCTGCTGCATGATTCATTCAACAGTTCCAGTGCTTTGAAAGGTTCTTTTGTTTCTTTGGCCAGGAGCGAGGAAGACTGTGGTACAGGCTTTCTTAGGACTTTAAGATCAAGTGATTTTAAGATATGCATGACTTTTCTTCTTTCTTCACCACATCAGTGATTTTTGGTTTCATTACCACTGTCACATTTCAAGCTTTTATTGACCACCGTCATGGTTTGTGCCATATCTGTGTTGCACTTGTAATATTTATTTAATATTTTTCTTTAAAACAACTTTAAATGGATTTTGGTTTTTTAAATTTAATTTTGTCCTAAACAGTGGTCTCTGTTAAATCATATGTTTGCACTGCTCACTACATATTTTAATATTTGTGAGAAAAGATATTTATTGAGATAAAGAGTATTCATCATCTAAAATGTTTATGTGTAAGATTGTCAGGAGGGTGATGGTGATTGATAAAAGGGTAATACAGAGACGGGAAAGGATACAGGTTTCTTTAATGGAAGTAGAGAGTTGAAGATCTTAACCAAATGAGAATGGCTCTATAAAGCAGGAGGCCCAGCAGAATTTGTCCCATTGGCAGGACAAGCTTCCCCGGCCTCCAGTTCTCATAAAGGTGCCCTGTTGCCAATGATGATGCCATCTGGGAACTGGATCCCATCAGGTTCAACCATTCTCACGTTGTTGACGGTGCTGGGGTCCTCTGGGTTCCTCCCTATTTTAATGGTGACCTTGCCTGCCCAGCAGGTGTGAGTAACTGCTCACAACCTCAGCATATTCCTCAGTATTTATGGCAAGATTGGATGACTTGTGGATCAGCTTCTTCTCTTGTGTGCCATCTTTCTAACAGTGTTCAAGCCTGCTTGAAGTCTGCTCCTCCAGGTATGCATAGCTCTACACTCTGGTAGACCTTGAACTAGATCAATAAAAAGTAACTAGAAGGTTTGTACACACCCACAGAAAGAAGGGATCCTTAAATGATGAAAAGTAGCATATCTATTTTGTCAAAATAGCATATAGTCTTCAAATAAATGACATTTTTTCCCCTTTAGACATTTTTTATTCTAGTCATTGTTTTTGAAGTGTCAGTGCTACACATCTTGGATTCAGTCATTTATATGTGAGCCAAAGTTTGCTTTAGTATGGAGAGATCTCTTTTCAGAATTAGGAAATTTCTGGAAATGTAATTTCAGGAAGAAAAGGAAACTGCTAAGTCATTGGAAATTATCCTTAGGTGTATTAGATCCCATCTCCTTCCCCCTATTCAAGGACATGACTTCGGCATTACCCCCTCTCTCACAATATCATTGTTTTTCTCGTTAGTGTGCAAATAATATATAACTTCATGTAAAAAAAAAGTCCTTGACCTTATATTCCTCCTTCAGCTGCAACCTCATTTCTTTTCTCCCCTTATAGCAAAATTCATCAGAAGAATTGTCCATATTTAATGCCTCCAGCCGTTTTTCTTCCCTCCTCTCTTTATCTAATTGAGGTCCCATTCTCTCTGAACCCAGTCCAATGGGGCTTTCATCCTTACTACTCCATTGGAAGAGTTCTTATCAAAGTTACCAATGAGTTTCACCTTAGTTGGCTTCTAGGAAATCCCTCTACTGATTTTCCTGCTGCTTCACTCTTCCCTCCTCCCCCTCACTGCTCACTGCAGTTCCTTCTTATCTCCCTGATCTTTTGTCACTGGAGTACCGCAGGGTAGCGTTTATCTGGTCCCACCACTTGAGCTTTCGTCTGTATGTGGATGATCCCTCAATTTTTATCTCCTTTGTAGACCTCTTCCCTCAGCTCTAGTCTTAAATATGTAGTTGCCAACTTAATATCTCTACTTGGATGAATAGTAGGCATCCTATCCTCTAGTGTATCTAAAGTCGGACTCCAGAGCTCCCTTCCTAATCAGCTCTACTCACCCCATCTCTCCATCTCAGTCAATGGCAACTCCTTCGGGCCAGAATCTTTGGAGTCACCCTTGCTTCTTCTCTCATAATCTGCATTACATTTTCAGCAAAATCCTTTATTAATAAGGGATTAATTAAAATCCTTTATTGGCTTACCTTCAGAATCTCATCGCTTCTCATCACTTTCACATCCCTTCCCTATAGAAACTGAGATTATTGCAGTAGCCCCCTAACTAATGCCCCTCCTTCTGCCGGCACAGAAAACAGTAGTGCTTTTAAAATGTCAGACCCTGTGACTCTTCTGCTTGAAACCCTCTAAAGAATCCCACTCAGAGCAGAAGCCTTCCTGTGGCCTGAAAGACCCTGCAGATGGTCCCCACACTCTCTATCTGGCATCATCTCCTGCCACTGCTCGCTTGGGCTATACTAGCCTCCTACGTGTCTGTATCCCTCCAATAAAATGTAAGCTTCAAGAGTACAGACACTTGATTTATTGATTTTATCATTGCTGTATTTCCCGTGTCCGGATAGTGCTTTGAATGAGTGAATGGTTGAGCCATAGAAGGCATTTGGGTTCATTTTACAGCATAAAGTTCATCTCTTGAGGAAGGAAAGCAGGTAGTGTCAAGTGCGTATTTTGCCCATGTACAATATTGTGGCATACTAAACGGAGAAGAAACTAATATTACGGCCTGCACCTCCACCTGCTAACATGCCTTTTCCCTGCTTTCACCGCCCATGCTTTACATTGCCTTCTAGCTGTCTCTTCATGACCTGATCTCTTCTACCTATCCTAGCTTCATTTGTTTTCTTTCCTCGTTCTAAGACCCACCCCATTTCTCAGAGTTTACCCTCCCTCTAACCCTCCCCCCACCCCTCACCACAGGTACATAAGTGTAATTTAGCGTAACACTCTCCTCTTCAGCAAAAATAATTTCTCTGGAAATGCCCTGGTCATCACCATGATTTCCTTCTTCATTTAAAAATAGTTCCTGAAGTGCTGCTTTCTCTGTGGAACTTAAAATAGCTAAAATATTTTAATCTCTTTTGTCTAAAAGACGATTGCCCTCTTTCCATCTGCTCCCCTGGTCCAGTTTCTACACAGTGATCCAGTCTCACAAGGGATTCGTGGTAGGTGAACCCAGAGTTGAGGCTGCTCTCACAGGTGGGACAAAATTTGTCTTTAAAACCCATCACTTTTATGTCTGTCTCTGGAACTGATATATAGTAAGTTGGTAGGAATGATTATTTCTCCCTCTGGGGAATTGCTGAGTTCCAGTGATGGTTTCCCACGTATACAAATCAGTTGTGGATTTCCTCATCAAGCTGGACTATTTTGTCCTTAATCTTTGTTCAGGAATTAAGTATTAAATATTACTTATTAATTAGTAATTTTATTTACTTAGTCTATACCTATTTACCTCTAATAACTTTATTTATATGTATTTTATGTATATACTTGTTCATTATTCATCCCAGAGAGGATGGAGGAATAAGGGACAGAAGGGTGAAGAACACAGTGAGTGTTAAGATGAGCGTATGTGTACAAAGAGTGAACACATGTCAGTATGTCTGCATATTAGCTTGGGTAGACTAAAATGCTGCACAGGTAGCAGGCTCTGCAGAAGCCCCATCACTCTCCCCTGGGTTTCTATGTTTCCATCTCTATCTCTATTTCTGTCTGTGTCTCCATCTCTGGAATACTTCTTGTTGAAACACTTGAGACTTGACCTGAGGACTTTTTCTGACTACAGGTGCTCAGCAGCTTGTACTTGAAGCAGGCTGGAAATTCTGAGGAGTAAATGCCTCTGGATAGCCCTCAACCTTTGTCGATTAGGAGACAGTGGATAAATACCTAGCTTCCTCTTCCACTGCTGGGACCACCCTGAAGCCCCTTCTGCGTAGTCTTCCAGATGTCCCCAAAGGGGCAAATGCTCGTGAAGGTGCCCGCTATGGCTTCCTCTCCTTCCCTGTCCCCCTTTTCCGCTCCCCTACCAGTGCTTCCAGAGACCACCTCCCCATATGGACACCCCCTCAGATTCGTGTGTCAGGGTCTGCTTCTGGGTCACTCCAACCTAAATGGGTAGAAAATTGTTAATGTGAAGAGTGACCATAAGTGAGTGATCATAAGACAATTGGATTTGAAAGTAGAGTTTGGATTCCACTTATTAAATAGCAGATAGATTTTTTTACATGATGGTCGTGTTCATGTATTAATGCCTATATAATAAGTGTGTTTTTATTTACTTATGTCTGTATGCAGATGCTTTGGGACCATGACTGTCAAAGTAGAATATGAAAGCTGCTTGCTTACTTCATTGAATAGTTTTCTGGTACAACCTTGAAAAGATGCCTTGACTTGGAGTTTATGTGTGATAGGGTTTTAATTTGAAGCTGTTTTAATTGATTTCTTCCTTCCTTTATTCCTTTTGAATCCCTACTTTTTAAAATGCTAGAAGCATTTCATAGTAGTAAGTAACCTTTTAGCCTGGGAACAACTGCAATGAAGTGTTAACATTTTACAGATTAATTAGCATATAAAAAACTAGCAACAGCATTGCCATCTTCGGGGAATGTTATGGTCTACTTAAGTAAGATTTTCCTGTAACTGAAAGATTCTACTTGTGAAATGTGGCTGAGTATCCCAGAAAAGTTACTCAGAAGATAAAATTCCTTTTTTTAAAAAAAAATTAATTAATTAATTTTATTTTTGGCTGTGTTGGGTCTTTGTTTCTGTGCGAGGGCTTTCTCTAGTTGCGGCAAGCGGGGGCCACTCTTCATCGCGGTGCGCGGGCCTCTCACTGTCGCGGCCTCTCTTGTTGCGGAGCACAGGCTCCAGACGCGCAGCTCAGTAGTTGTGGCTCACGGGCTCAGTTTCTCTGCGGCATGTGGGATCCTCCCAGACCAGGGCTCGAACCCGTGTCCTCTGCATTGGCAGGCAGATTCTCAACCACTGCGCCACCAGGGAAGCCCAGAAGATAAAATCCTTTATGTGTTAACTATTTTTGGAAGGATTTTAACAACAATATATTATGCTCTTCTTGATAGAATACTATATCATTTAATGTCTAAACATCGTGGACCTTAGTTATTCTCTATGCCCCGTGAGCTGTTGGCATGTGTTGGACCATCTCATCTGTGCACTAAATTGCTCCAGGCCAGTGGGAGCAATTCATTGATAGTGTTTCATCTCCTTCCTTGCTATATCTTTTTCCTGCTGTCTCTTATCTACTTCAACCAGTCCCCACTGCTGCTTCTAATTTTCTGTGTTTTCTTAACTAAAGAAAAACTTCAGAATTTTGATGGGGAATCTGATAAGAGGTCTTCTTAAATTGCCCATTGTGTCATTCTGATACATTGGTGACAGTAGGATGGGCCTAGCCAGGAAAGGAGTCAAGCTATGCAAAAGGGACTTGGCAAATATCCTTTAAATAGTTTTGACAGGCAAGGTTATAATTTTTGAAGTCAGAGAGCTCATGGTGCTAGATGGTAGCTTTGAATTCTTAGCTTAGGACAGAAGCTCTGTGGGGAAGGGTAGTCCTGGCTCATAGGTGATTTTGCCCAGAAGAAAATCAGATGCTGGCATAGAGATATGGTGTATCTTGCTTCTTATGGAGATTGTGTATTTTGACAAAATTGTCAGCTCTTTAAAGTAAGGGTACACAGTCTTTAGGCTTGAGCCTAGAAGGTGCCCTATACATATTTGTTGATTATATTGTGATAAGGGAAATCTGGGACAAACATCTTGGTAAGTTTCTCTTCAGTTTGAAACGAAAGTTTTAAAACGTTTTAGTGTGTTATCGATTATTGACTCTTTTTGCTCAGGTGCTTTCCGATAATGCGTGCTGTAAACGCTTGGTAATGCTGTCACTAATTGGGTATCCTTTGTTGTTAAGGGAGTGGTTTCACAAAACATTTAATGTGCTGGTACTTTGTACCAGTTGTAAAATTGTAAATTAAAAAAAAGTTTGTGAATTTAAATTGTAACAATTATAGTTATAAAACATTACATTTATAGTAAATTCTTCACAGCTGGTGAGTCTGAAAATTAACTTCTATAACACATTCCTAAGGTGGGAAGTAGTAGCCCCCATCTAGATCCCCATCTGGTAAGTGCAAAGTGCACATCAATTTGTTGAATTCTCCAAGAAGTCTTGCTGGTAAGTAAAGTGATTTGATCTTAGCCCAGCATCTCCCAGGCTTATTTGACTATGGAATCTTTGTGTGTGTACCCTTAACTCCTGTGGGATAGTTTAAGAAATGCTCTTTTAGAGAACGCTGTGTACGCAGTCCGCACTTTGTCCTTTCTGATTCTCACAAATTTCGGTCACCCTACAAAGGAAAACTGTTTCTCTACTTATAACACTTCTGATACCAAATGTGTGGGTTTTCTACACCCAGCAGTTCTCCAGTTCTCTACAGACACCAACTGGGTATCCTACAGTTTAATTCAACTCTGACAGTAATAACCTGGAGTTAGTGTAGACCCCACAGGTTAAGGGCTCAGTCCAACAAATCTGCCCCCCTACTTCAGACACCAATTGCAAATGCTGGATTCCTGGGTTACATAAATTTCTGTCTGACTTGGCTACAAATTGGGGGTTTCCACGACCCCCTCTTTAGGTTTGATAGTTTGCTCTAGTGGCTCACAGAACCCAGGGAAGACATTACTTGCTATTACCAGTTTATTAGGAAGGATATTATAAAGGTTATAAATGAAGAGCCAGATGAAGAGGTACATAGGGTGAGGTCCTGAAGGGTCCCACATGCGTCTGTCCCTTTGGAGTTTGGGATGCACCGCTATTCTGGCACGTGAATGCACTCACCAACACCAAAGCACTCTGAACCCCTTTGGGTAGGGTTCTTATGGAGGCTCCACTGTGTAGGCACGATTGATTAAAGCATTGACCATTGGTGATTAACTTAATTCCCAGCTTCTCTCCCCTTCTTGGAGGTTGGGGGGTGGGGCTGAAAGTTCTCACTCTCTAATCCTGGTTGGCTCCTCTGGTAAACTCAGCCATACTGAAGCTATCCAGGGACCCACCCAGAGCCACCGTATTAGCATAAACTCAGGTGTGGTTGAAAGGGGCTTGTTATGAATAACAAAAGACACTCCTCCGTCACTCGGGAACTTACCAGGGTTTTAGGTGCTCTTGCGCCAGGAGCCAGGGATGAAGACCAAATATATATTTCTCATTATATCGCTCTATCGCCATGGTTTAGTTAAATACTAGTCCCCCATGACACGATTCAAATTTTGGTCATCATGATATAGTAACTGTGCAAATAAAGTATAGATTTTGCTGCTAGCTCTTCAGTATGCAGGTCAGCAAGTCAGTGTGTCCACAACAGCTGGGCATCTGTTCTTCAGCTCACACACAGACAGGAAAGGGTGTTGTTGTACTGCTTCCTTGTTTCCCATTGATAAGCGTGACGTACTACAGAGCTGGGTAATCACAAGAGGGAAGTGGTCAATAAAGATGAAAGTCCAGCAAAGAACAAACAGTGATGTTTCTGGAAGTGAAATTTAAATTGAGCATAAATGAAATAATAAAATGAGTAACTGATGGTAGGAATGTTGACACTGCCACCATTTGAGAGATTCTTGATATGCAGCCAGGAGCACTTAGTGAAGGCAACCTTAAGAGTATAATGGTTTAAATTACAGTGTACTAAGTAAATGTTTTAGGAATTTTTCATTTCTCCATACATTATAACCAACAGTAAGAGAGTTTTAAATGTTTTAACAAACATTTTTGAAGCTCAGGGGACAACTGTAATTTTCCCATTGATTACGAAGATAGCTTTGTGTAGTTTCAATTGCATAATTATTTTTATGCTCCCACACTACCATGCAAAGCAAGGACTACCTGTATTTTTCTTGTATTTGCCAATCATTTGTCATCTGACCTCTAGTGGAAATAAAGAAGAATTACAAAGTGAACCTTGAGGAACCTATAATGATGTTATCTTCTGAATGGATCTAATAGGTAAAAACCCCTACGTATTACACACTTAACACTTTGCCCTTACTGTATGTTTTGCAATAGGATGGTCCAGTGTTTGCTGTTGACCTTTTCTGGACAGCTCAGCATTACCCGTTTTGCTTTTTTTTGCGGTAAGCGGGCCTCTTCTGTTGCGGAGCACAGGCTCCGGACGCGCAGGCTCAGCGGCCATGGCTCACGGGCCCAGCCGCTCCGCGGCATATGGGATCTTCCCGGACCGGGGCACGAACCCGTGTCCGCTGCATCAGCAGGCGGACTCTCAACCACTACGCCACCAGGGAAGCCCCTGCTTTTGATGGGTACTTCTGATTTGTAATTTTGTTGAAGTTCTTTGAAATCTTCATGTAGGGATGTTTGTTAAGGATTATGTCAGGCTTTCCATGATCCAGACCTCTACTCTTAACTCATCCTTCATTGAGAATGAAGAAGCCTGCTAAGGGTGTTAAGTAGTCCCCCTTAGAAACCTTAGTTTTTGTCCCAACAGAAAGTTCTCTAAGATGAATCCTTTCTCTTGGCTTCACTCAGAATGTAGTCTCTCCCCTTAGGTTTGGGCACAGAAGACTGTTTACAAGAGGAGAAAGGTTATTAGGGAACTAGATCGGCTTGAGTTGACTCCTGCCCTTTGTAGTTGACTCATCACTAAGTGTCCTCAATATAGAAGTTTATGACTTCCTGTTGTCTTTTATCCCAGGGTGTGATCTCTTAGCCATGCATATATTAAATCTTCTGTAGGTGTCATTAGACCCTGGAAAATATAGCTTTCCTTGCCATGCTCACAGTGGGAATTAAAACGGTCAGCTGGGTTGAAATGAAAATACATGATGGCTATTGGTTTATCTTTTAAAAAATCTATTTCTACTTATCTATTTAATCTATGTATTCTTTTAGTAGATACGCTACTTGGAAAATCAAGCTAACATAAGGACACTTAGAAGCTACAAGAAAGGAGAACAGAATAAATGGGCATAATATATAAATCTGTAATGAACAGAGATCTTTTTTGCACAATGGGATTATATACCTGCGACTAAACTTGAACATTCAGGAATAATGCATCCTTTTACATTGACAAAAAGTATGGATATTTTAGGGGCTTCCCTGGTGGCACAGTAGTTGAGAGTCCGCCTGCCGATGCAGGGGACACGGGTTCGTGCCCCGGTCTGGGAAGATCCCACATGCCGCGGAGCGGCTGGGCCGCTGAGCCTGCACGTCCGGAGCCTGTGCCCCGCAACGGGAGAGGCCACAACAGTAAGAGGCCCGCGTACCGCAAAAAAAAAAAAAAAAAATGGATGTTTCAAACTGAGATCTCGAAAGAAAAAGTCACCCGTTATTTATTTTTTCCTCCTCACGTCCATTTTCTACCCCTTTATATTTGCAAAATTCATATTTAATTTTGAGTATAATAGGGTATTTACAGCCAGGATAGTATCCCAAACTAATGCCTCCCTAATGTGCTTGGAATTTCTGCTTTCCGTCAGTAAATATTCTGTGAGTGGGGACTTCCCTGGTGGTGCAGTGGTTAAGAATCCGCCTGCCAATACAGGGGAGACGGGTTCGAGCCCTTGTCCGGGAAGATCCCACATGCCGCGGAGCAACTAAGCCCGTGTGCCACAACTACTGAGCCTGCGCTCTAGAGCCCACGAGCTGCAACTACTGAGCCCACACGCCTACAGCCCGTGCTCCACAGGAGAAGCCACAACAATGAAAAGGACATGCACCACAATGAAGAGTAGCCCCCGCTCACCGCAACTAGAGAAAGCTCGCGCGCAGCAACGAAGACCCAACATAGCCAAAAAAGAAGGCAGTATTGTACATAATGATGGCACAGTTTTTAATTCCTTCCTTTATTAACTTAACATTTCCAAGCAAACGTTTATGTGATTGCTACTGTTTATCCTTTATCATCATGGCAAGATTTTTCTCCCCTAAGATGATTTACAAAGTTCTTATTAAATTCTCACATAATATTCATTTTGGGTTGGCATTTATTTGCTGTTTCACTGCTTATAAGTAGAAGTGTAGTCCGTCTTCATGAAACAGCAGATGTGCTGGGCACCACTTGCACTATAGCGTTCCTTAGTCACTGTTGGCATACCTCAGGCATAGCCGCACCGGCAGAAAGTAGATTCCTAAAGAGGAGTAAGAGAGTATTAGTTTGAGAGATTGAAGAGCTAGTGGAACGACCACAAGGTGGTGAAAAGCAAATCTACTTAGCTTTTTGGATATTTCATAAACTTAAAGCAGCTTTTCTTTCTTTAGAGCATCCTAGTAGAAATTATTACCTTCCTGAGATAATAGTTTGTTTATGCTTATTTGTAAAGATACTTTAATCCATTTACCATTTACGTTGCCTACCCTGTGTACTCAGGTGTCAGATAGACAGTGACGAGAACAAGCCTGTTTTCTGTGCTCTAGAGGCAAGTAGTATAATGTTCAGCATGTAAATTATATTTGATGTATATGTTTCACACATTCATCTTGGGACAAATTTTATTAGAAGCATGTCAACAGGATTTTCAGCTTTTTAAGGGGTACATTTTGTATCAGTGAGCTTACCTCTTGGTTCTTCAGTCCCTCTTATTTTCCTTTCATGTTCTTTGTTCATTCCTTTTTATATTGTCGTCCTCCCTCACCCTTATTAACATAGATGTTCTGAGTCAGCTGGTTGGAAATAATTCAGGAAGCCCTAGGACAGTTGGAAGCATGAGCTGGCTATTAGAGGTAGAAAAACTATCTAATTTTCTGAGATTATTATGAACCAAAGGAATTTGGTTCAGAGTGTGCACTTCATTCAAAATCCTTATTAAATATTGTTAAGCATATTATATGCCAGTAAATAGCTTTAATGTGTCAAAAAATAAAATCTTCAATGCCATACTCAACTTGTAAAGAAAAGCACTTAATTTTTTGAAAAGAGTTTTACATGTCAGCAAGAGAATAACAGAAGTTGGGTTTTTTTTAATTAAACCACAGGTTTAATAAAAAACTACCAGGTTGATTTTCAGTGAAAATATTTCATATGTGCAAATTATAAATTTTTGCTTTAGCTGATAATTGATAATAGAGTATCTTAGGGTTAAAACACTGCATAAAATACAATTTAAAAGTGGAAATGCCTGTTGGCATCCTAGTACTTTTAGCAGGAATATCAACCTATTAAGCTAATACCGGTTAGCAAAGTAAGATTTTTGGACCACCAAAACAATTGTTCTGCAGTTTCAATTCTGAACGTTTTATGTTTGCTGACTTAATTAATTTTCTTAACTTTGAGGGAGATACTGTCATTATCTCCATCCTTTCAGATGAGACCAAAAACAGACAGAGAAATTTACCCAAAGGCACATATAGGTAGTAGCCCAGCATTTTAACATAGGTAGACTGACTCCAGAGAACTCAACCATCAAAAAGGAATTAAAAATTGAAAAGGAATTCTCTTCTTTTTCCCTTAAAGAATGGCCATTTGAGTGTCTAATTGAGTTCTGAAGAGGCATCACTGAAGAAAAAAATATTAAGCCTAGTCATAAAGCCAAATTTCCTGCGTGGGCTCCAACCTCATAGGTAATAAGCCCAGAGCTGTATAAGCTATGCTTGGTACCTAATAGAAGCATAATAATATTAATGGTTACTATTCATTACTTAATAATACTTACTGTACTATTTCTTATTATATGCTAAGCCATATGCTTTACAAATTTACATACATTGTCCTATTTAATCCTAGGAGAACTCTTGCTCAGAGGAATTAAGGAAGTTGCTCAAAGTCAAAACTACTGGAGCTAGAAATCAAACCAAGTCTTTCTTTTTTTTTTTAATTTATTTATTTTACTTACCTATTTTTGGCTGCATTGGGTCTTTGTTGCTGCACGCGGGCTTTCTGTAGTTGCAGCGAGCGGGGGCTACTCTTCATTGCGGTGCGTGGACTTCTCATTGTGGTGGCTTCTCTTGTTGCGGAGCACAGGCTCCAGGCACGTGGGCTTCAGTAGTTGTGGCACGCGGGCTCAGTAGTTGTAGTTTGCGGGCTCTAGAGCACAGGCTCAATAGTTGTGGCACACGGGCTTAGTTGCTCCGTGGCATGTGGGATCTTCCTGGACCAGGGCTCGAACCTGTGTCCCCTGCATTGGCAGGCGGATTCCTAACCACTGACTGCACCACCAGGGAAGTCCCCAAACCAAGTCCAAAATCTATGCATCCCACTGGAGCCAGTTGACACCTGTTTTTCTGGTGGCGTGAAACTAGACTGGGCAATCCTTGCCTGACTTATAGTTGTCCCAAGGCCTCAGCTGACCCCAGAGTTATGATATGAAAGGAAATATGAAGAGCAGGTTATAAACCACCCTCTATATTCCTGGTGTTAATTCATCTCAAAGGCCACTCCGCATCCTCTTTGATGGTATTAGTGTGAGGCTTTGAGGGTTGCACAGTGGATGACTCAGTCCTCTATGAAGAAGTCATAAAAATCGCCTTTGGGTAGAAAGATGAACTTTTGAAACACAGGCGAAAACTTGCACTGAAGCACAATTTTAAATGAATGAATTTCATTGCTACATCCTACTACCGTCTAAGGAAAGATGAGAAATCTACTAATTCATACACTGATACACTGAAAGATCTTTCCCTTTTTTGCCAACTGTGTTGCCTTTAGTTCCCATACCAAATTCTTAAAAAATTCAAGCAGAACACTTTTTTTTTTTTAAGCCTGCTTATAACTTTACCACAACGGATCAATTTTAAAATAAGTTTTCAGCACAGTTAATAATCAACAGAAATTTACTGGGATCATCATGTTGAGAGGGCACTATAAGTGGTCCTGAGAGAAGTCTTGAGCTCAACTCAGGGAATACGGTGTGTAAAATAGCTCAATATTAGACATCAGTGAGTGGAACTGTGTGTGAATAAAATGTTGCAGGACTTTATATGGGGTCATCCAGTGATGTTTCACCAAGGAGGAGGAATTTGTGTTGAGCTTTGAAGCCTAGGTAGTGTAAGGTTCCTTGGTGTGGAATGGGGAGAACATTTGAAGCAAGAGGAATATCTAATGAAGTCCACTGGCAGGAAGATCTTAAAGAATTTGGCCACCTACTCTTCTAACACCAAGAGGAGGGAATATAAATGGGAGCATTATCCAAGCGGATAAAAGAGAATGTTTGGCAGATCCCAGGGAATTCTGGTTAGTCATTAATTCAATTCTGTTCTCATTAAGTGTCAAAAAAAAAAAAAAAGAAGAAGCCAGCTAAGCAACAATTTCAGAAGATTAAGACAATAGAAAGTGCTAAAGTTGTCACTGTCACACTCACCAAATGGCAAGGAGGCTGTTCTTCTATAGATGGAAGCTATTCAGAAAAGGTCAGATTGTCACCCCTATAGGAAACGCCCCCCCCCCGACATATACACACACACAGTCCCAATGGTCTAATAAACATTGAACATTTTGCCATTAGGAAAAAATGGAGCGATTTGTATATGAAGGAAAGTTTTATAAGAGAACTAAATGGAGTGAGAGACTAAAGGGGATTTGAAAGTTATTCTTAGAAAGTTTGCTTTCAGAGTTCTGCATTTTATGTGTCCTACCGCATTTGCTCTTAACATATCTGTTAAAGCTACAGTGACTCTAGAATTCTTTCAACGGGGGCTGAGGGATGGGAGAAGTTATCCCTCCCTTTGAGAGAGAAACTGAAATGTATGTAGTAGTTCCTTTTAGTGCCGTCCAAAGATCTGAAATAACCTTCTTGGTCTAGGGGCATTTAATTTTTATGTTTAATTTGATTTTTAAAATTATATTTTAATATAAAGGATTAATGATTAATATAAAGGATTGTTTTTAAGATTTACTGATTTATCAGATGTACTTTTTTTATTAATTTACCAAATTTACCATTAAGTTCTGAAAAATTTTGATAAATGTAAGCTATAAATGTTTTGCCAGTTGATTAGAAATGGTCAAAACCTGAAGATATCACTGACATTTTAGTAAAAGAGAGTATAGAGGGTGAGTGTGGAAGTGAAGAGCAGAAGCTGGAGAGAGGAACCGTGGGTCTTTGAGGATCATTAGCCAAGTTTTGCTGAAGTGTCCTTAATTAATTGGAATGTCCCTGTCTTCTCTTTCTTCCCTAAACTTTATGGGAATCACCCTTATATATGTATCTTAGATATTCATACGTTAGTTCATGATGTATGCTGGTTTAGGTTTTCCAGGATATATCCAACAATTTTTTCTCAATAATTCTTTTGGCGTAACCATCACTTTTTAAGCATAAGGAATGTGGCCATAGTCAAGGTATGACGAGACAAACCACGAATTTCTAGAAGTGTCAAGTTGGCTTCTGTGGTCTTGAGTTTCTGTTCTGGTCGGAGTAGCACCAAAATCAGGGGAGTGTGGTTTGGAATTGTTTCACTGAATGTAGAGATACCTTCTCACTTACCTCCAGTGACCCTTTTCTTTGCTCCATTTTAGCAACCTGCTGTTATTACACTTGTACCTTATCACTGTCATAGACTACACTACTTCAGAAACTTTAAATTCTGAACATCCCACTCTTTGAGCATCATCTCTGCCTCTTACAGATCGGTTGTTCAAGGCCTTCCACTGAGTCAGTGCTGAGAACATACTGAGACCCCCTAAGACCATCTCACCATCTTTCACTACCTTTTTCTGTATTCATGCCCCTTTTGTCCAGTTTCGCTTTCATGGTTCATCATTATATTATCTCCCTGGTAAATATCCTCAACTCCCTTTCTAGTCTTTGCCTGCAAAACCCCAACTCTCGATGGACCCAAGCTCCTCCTCTGGGCCTGCGCCACATGGTTGAACATTGCTAAGAAAACGAAAACAATCACACAGCTGTGCAGAGATGATTTCACTTGGAATTCATTATCACAGAGCTCAGGTGGAGTCTCAGTGCTACCTAGCAGTGTTATTGTTTCTTGGTCTTCATTCCTCAGGTCAACTATTTTGTATTTCCTTTCCTCACACTGCTCTACCACTTTCCAGACTCGGCTGATTATCTCGCACTAAACTAAGCTGAGAAAACAGAAGCCTTCAGATTGTAGTGGTGACGTCCAATTCATCTATTTTTCTTTTGTCCCTCGTGCTTTTGGTGCTGGATCTAAGAAACCGTTTTCTGATTCAAGGCCATGAAGATTTACTCCTATGCTTTATTTGAGGAGTTTTATAATTTTAGGTCTTACATTTACATATATGATCCATTTGAGTTAATTTTTATATATGGTGTGTGGTGGGGGTGCAACTGCATTCTTTTGCATGTATTTGTCTCAGTACCGTTTGTTGAAAAGACTGTTCCCTATTGGATGATCTTGGCGCCCCTTGTTGAAAATCAGTTGATCGTAAATGGTAAGGGTTTATTTCTGGACTCTCAATTCTGTTCCATTGATCTGTATGTCAGTACCATAGTGTCTTGATTACTGTAGCTTTGTAAGTAAGTTTTGAAATTGGGAAGTGTGAATACACTATCCAATGATTCTTAACCTTTTCTTTGGGTTACAGAAACCCTTTTGGATGTCTTATAAGAAACCGTGGACCCAGTAGGTTGTACATAAATAAGTAAAAAATTTTGCCTAACGTTTATTTTATTGGATTGGAAATTGATAGTTTTTCAGTTAAAAAACTTTCTAAACAGTTAGCATATTCACCTTTGCTTTCTGTGGAAATAAATGAAGTATATCTAAATTGGACAGATAAAACCAAAGAAATTTCCGTTCTATAGAAGTAAATTGCAAGTACTTGATTCAGTTACACGGATTGAATATTCAAATGGAAATATGTTACTTTTGACAACTGGTTTTGACTTTTTTTTTTTTTTTTTGTGTCTTGATGGCATCAGACTCTACTCAGACTCCCAAAGACTTTATGGAAGCAATTGTACTGGAGTCCTCAAATGAGAACAGGTTTATTTTGGGGTATCCACAGATCTTTAAGATACATTGTTTTTGATATTTTGCTTCAGTTGTTAGATTAATTCAAGGTTTTTGTTTGCTTAATCTTTTTATATTATTGTAGATAGAATTTTATCCTTAAAAGTATTTTAATTGTGAAAGAACACAGAAAAGTGTCTAAAACATAAATATATAACTTAATGAATGATTATAAAACATATACCCTTGTAATAACAACCACCCAGGATCCAGACACCTCCCCGTAATCCTTTCCAGATCACAACTCCCTAGAGGAATCTGTGATCCTACTGTTATGATCTATCTCTGCTTTTCTTTATAGTTTAATCCCTAAACACTGTACTTCAGCTTTGCCTGGCTTTAAACTTTATGAATAAATAGAATACATTGTATATATTCTTGTCTTTTTTTTTAACATAATATTGACATTCATGTAATTCATTCAGTTATTGCATGGGTCTATAGTTCTTTCATTTTTATTATGCAGAATTCCATTGTGAGAATATACTGTAGTTTATACATTTTACTGTTAATGGACTATTAGAAATAATGATTCTGTAACCTTTCCTGTATAGTGTCCTTGTGCACACATGCCTGAGTTTCTCTAAGGTACATGTACCTAAAAGAGGAATCGCTTGGCCATAGAATATAGGATTCTTCAGTTCTTTTACAAAATTGTTTTCCATAATGGCTGTGCCAAATTTACTCCAGCCAGTGGTATATGAGTTTCCATTGCTCCACATCATCTTCAACATTTGGTATCAGTAGACTTTTTAGTTTTAGTCAATATGGTGAGCATATTGTGGTTTTAGTTTGCATTCCTCCAGTTATTTATGAGGTTACGTATATTTTCATGTGTGTATCAGTCACTTGTATTTCCTTTTATTGTGTGCCTAGTTACATCTTTTGTTCATTTTTTTTTTACTGGGTTCTTTCTTTCCTTCTTTCTTTCCTCCTTTCCTTTCCCTCCCCTCCCCTCCCCTCCCCTCCCCTCCCCTCCCCTCCCCTCTTCTCCCCTCCCCTCTTCTCCCCTCCCCCTCTTCTCCCCTCCCCTCTTCTCCCCTCCCCTTCCCTCCCCTCCCCTCTTCTCCCCTCCCCTTTCCTATTGATTTGTAGGAGTTTATTATACTGTGGGTATAATTCCTTTGGTGGTTATCTCTGTTGTAAAGTCTTCTCCCACTCTGGCTTATCCTTTCATTCTTTATAGTTTAATGAACTATATATTTTAGTATAATTAAAGTTACCAGTTTTTCCCCTTATGGATAGTACATTTTATGTTTTGATTAAGACAACACTTCCTACCACAAAGTCATAAAGATATTTTGATTTTATGTTATACAACCTTTGTAGTTTTCCTCTCACGTGTGTTTTCATGCGTGTTTCTAATCTATTTTGGAATAAATTTTTATGTTGTGAGATAGGTGTCTAATTTCATTTTTTCCCCATACAGATATATAAATGGTGTCTCAGGACCTCCTACAGAAAAGTCTGTCCTTGCTGCATAAGTGTCCACATATGCCTGGGTCTGTTTGGGGGCTCTTGCATCAGTTTTGTATTACCTTCATTCCTACAACTTTAAAATATGTCTTGATAGCTGGTAGAGAGTTTGCTTTTTTCTTCCCCCCCGCCCCCCCCAAGAATGCCTTGTGTATCCTTGGCTCTTTATGTTTCCATATCAGTTTTACAATCAGCCTGTCAAGTTCTACAGATTTTGACTGGGATTAGATTGAATCTATAAATCAATTTGAGGAGAATTAATATCTTTACATATTAGACTTCAAATCCATGATCATGATGTATATCTCCATTTATTTAGGTCTTCTTTAAAGTCTCTTAATAATGTGTTATAATTCTCCTTAAAGGGGTCTTTGCATAGTTTTTGTTAAATTACAGCATACTTGACATTTTTTCTGCAGTTGTGCATGGTGTTTTATTTCATTTTTTAGCTTTATAATGTTGGTATATGGATGTACAATTACTTTTTATGTGCTGGTATTGTATCTTGCCACCTTTCTTTTTATTGATTTTTGTAATTTATCCACAGATTCATTTTCTACATGTGTAACCACAGCATTTGCAGTAGCAGCTTTGCTTTTTCTTTTCCAATCTCTATACCTTTTAGTTCTTTTTCTTATTTTACTACAGCAGGATAAGTTTCATTAGAAGTGGTAGCATCAGGCATTCTTGTCTTGCTCTTATCTCAAAGAGACTGCTCTCATGTTATTTGCATAGGAGTTTTATAAGTACCCTTTACCAGATTTTGGAAGTATCCTTGCAGTCTTAATTTTCTAAGGGGTTTTGTTTGCTTTTTAATCATAAATAAATGTTGAATTTTATCAAATACTTGTCCTACTTCTTTTTAAATGGTCATATGGTTTTTTATTTTAATCTGTTAATGTAGCAAATTTCATAGATTAAATTTTTTAGTGTTAAAACCACCTTGCATTCCAGAGATAGACCAAACTTGCTATTTGCATCTTTGCTCATAAATGAGAGTGACTTATAATTTTCCTTTCTTGTATCATCCTTTCCAAGTTTTAGTATCAAGGTCATGCTATCATAAAATGAGTTAGAAAGTAAGTCTTTTTTTCCTACTTGCTTGTGCAAATTTTATATAATATTGGAATTATTTATTCCTTTAATATTTGCTAGAACTTGCTTGTGAGGCCATCTGGGCCTGGGATTTTTTTTTTTTTTTGGAGGGGGGGATAATTTTTAATATAAGTAACAATTTTAGGACTATTCAAATATTTTTTTTCTTTGTGACCCAGGTTTGCCTGACTTATCTATATTTTTTAATCTTTTAGCATAAAATTGTTCAAATACCCTCTTTTGCATTTAGCATGTATAGAATCTATAGTTTTCTCTCTCTTTTCATTCCTACCATTGTTTACTTATGTTTTATCTCATTTTTCTTGAACTTGCTAGAGGTTTACAAGTCTTTTCAAGGAATCAATTTTTGGCTTCAGTGCTCTATTGTATGTTTGTTTTCCGTGTCATCAGTTCTGTTCTTTTGATTTTCCTTCTGTCTGTATTTTTAAGGTTTATTTTGCTATTCTTTCTGTAACTTTTTTGAGGTAGATGTTTATTAATTCATTAATTTTAGCCTTTATTATGATTTATCTTTTGACTCAGGTTATTTAGAATATTATTTCTTAATTTCTAAACACATGAAGATTTTCTAGTTAACTTTTTGTCATTGCTTTCTATCTTGAACTGTGGCCAGAGAATTTCTGATTTCAGACCTTCAAATTTGATTGTGGCCCAGTGTATGATCACTTGTTATGAATGGTCCATGTGTGCTTCAGAAGAAATGTGTGTTTTTTGGATGTTGGGTGTAGGATTCTATAAATGTTCATTAGGCCATATTTTTTTAATCCTGCAGTTCAAATCTTGTATATTTCATAGATTTTTGTTTTGCCTGTTTATTCTATCAGATACTGAGAGAATTGTCAAACTCTCCACTACTGTTTTGTCCTCCTGGTGAATTGAAATTTTTATCATTATAAAGTGAACATGTTTATCTCATATTTTTTGCTTTAGATTCTGTGTTGCTTAATATAGCTGTACTTTCTTTTGATCACTATTTTTGTGGTATTTATTTGCCCATTCTATTACTTTCAGTCTTAATGTATCCTTGTTTTATGTCTCTTATAACCAGCAAATTGTATTGTTTAAGTCCAGCCATATAATCTGTCTTTTAACTTAAGCATTTAGTCCATTTGCATACAATATAATTACTGATATATTTGAATTTATACCTTATTTTAGTCTTTTTGTTTTTTTTTCTCTTTTTCCTCCCCTCCTCTTTTTAATCACCCTCTGCCCCCAACTAGTTTGGGAGTTATGCTCTCTGTTTCTGTTCTTTTAGTTGTCTCCCAAGAAATTATAATAGGGGTCCTCAACTCATTATTATTGAAGTCTAACAGTAATCATTACCTTCTCTTTCCTTCTCGTATAAGTGCCTTGGGACCCTGTAACTCCATTTGTCCTCTCCTGACTCAAATGCTGCTATTGTCATGTGTTTTAGCTCTTTGTATATATATTTAAACCTCACATGACATTATTTGTTTTATGTAGTCAGTGTTTGTATAAATTTACCCACATATTTATTACTCTACTTTTCTTAGCTTTTCCGTTTTTTCTTGCATCCCAGACCTCTCTGTGATCATCTTCCTTCTGCCAGAAGTACATCTGTTGGCATTTTCTTTACTGTGGATTGGCTGGAGGTGAACTCTCAGTTTTTGGTTGTACAATTACTTACCCCCCCTCCCCGAAACACATTTTAACTGTATGTTGAACGCTTGGTTAATATTTTAGATTAGCAGATATTTTCTTTAAGCACATGTAAGATATTCTAATGTGTTCCAGTTTCCATTATTGCTTTGAGAAGTCTCTCATCCTTGCAAGTAATCTGTGCTTTTTTCTTCTTATGGCTTTGAAATTTTCTGACTTTGTTTTTCTGCAGTTTTACTATGATGTGATTAGATGTAGACTTTTTATTCATCCTGCTTGAGATATGTTGGGTTTCTTAAATCTGGAGATCAGTGTCTTTCATTATTTCTGCAAATTTTTAACTGTTAGCTCATAATATTGCTTCTACTCCTATTCTCTCTTTACCTTCTGAGGCTGTGGTTAAATGTATGTTACACATTTTTTCATTTTATCCTTTGTGGTTCTTACAGTCTTGTTTGTATTTCCCACCATCTTATTCTCTCTGCTACATTCTGAATGATATGCCTGTCATCCATTTCACTAATTTTCTCTTCCACTGTTACACCTGTCAACTGATGCCCCAAAATTCTGTGTTAGGTCTGCTTTGGTTCTTTTTCAAGTCCTAGTTGTGGTTGTGTTTTTGTTCTGAAACTTCTTGGGAGTCCAAACATGTATAAATTTTTACCCTAATAAGTTATTTGGGAAGTGAGCAAAGCTGCTGTGGTCTTTCTTTGGTGAACTACTCCTGTTTTCAAGATGTCACTATGTAGTTTTATCAGTTCTTAGGTGGTCCCCTTAAACTTTATTTTTATTTAAGTGCTGCTGCTGTATACTCCATGATATGGAGTATTCCAGATACAGTGCCTCAAACTAATTTAACTGGTTAATTAGGGATATGAGACCTAAAGCAGAACTGTTAAGACTCAGTGCTCTCACCATGTCAGTGATGTTACCCAAATTTACTAATCACCTCTGCTGATGACAGTCATATTTTAAAGTTAAGTGGTGTTTTAGTCTGCTCAGGGAGGAGAGAAGGAGAGGAAGAGAGAAGAGAGGAGAGAGAGAGGGTATGTGAGCTCTGTGGTGTCTCTTCATATAGGGACACTAATCCTATTGGATTAAGGCTCCAATCCTTATGACCTCATTTAACCTTAATTACTTCCTTCTTAGAGGCCTTATCTACAAATACAGTCACACAGGAGTGTACAGCTTCAGCATGTGAATTTTGGAGGGACACAAACATTTAGTCCATAACAGGTAGTATTTACATAATGGTTTGAGGGTTTTATGGTTTATAATTATGTTACTTCTGCTGTCTCTACTGCTGCTAGTAGTGAATCACTTCCCACATATTCAACCCCACAATTATTCAGCAAGTATGTAAGGAAGAGAATTAAATTTATTCTTGCATGTGTTTCTGTACTTTACAAAGTTTATTGGTGAGGTTGTACATTTCTCAGCTAAATTCTAACCAATCTGTTATAGTTAAGTGAAAATCTTCACCTTATTTACACATTGGCTTTATTTTTCTTTATCTTAGCTGTGTTGGAGTAGAAGAACATCATGCTGTTGACATTGACCTATATCACTGTCCCAACTGTGCAGTTCTACATGGTTCCTCCTTGAGTAAGTACTAGAAGCTTAAATAAAAATTGAACTTTAGAACTTAATATGTACATGACAGTACTTTAATGATACTCTGACTAGTTATATTATACCCACCAAGAACTATAAGGAAGATTTTTCTGAAGATGTTGAGAATACAGTTTTTGTTTGAATTATTAAATAACTTATTTAACAAGTCAAAACATTAAGTGAAAAAAATACTATCCTTCTTAATTGCCAGTGCAAAGCCCCCAAACTCAAATACATATTTTCAAAGCTTTCAATTTGCCAAGTGCAATAAAGTAAAATTTTTCTGATTCTGGCTGTTTTTCTCTCTATAACTTACAAAAAAAAAGAATGGTAACTAGACTTATCGTAGTGATCATTCTGAAGTGTATAGAAATATTGAATCAGTATGTTGTGTGCTAGGAACTAACACAGTGTTGTTGGTCATTTATGTTTCAAAGACAAATAAACAGACTCATAGAAAAAGAGGTCAGATTTATGGTTACCAGAAGCAGGGATGGGGGAGAGGATTTGATGAAGGTGGTCAAAAGGTACAAACTTCCAGTTATAAGATAAATAAGTACTAGGGATGTACAACATGTTAAATATGATTAACACTGCTGTATGTTCTTTATGAAAGTTGTTAAGAAAGTGGCTCCTAAGAGTTCTCATCACAGGAAAAAATTTTTTTTTCCTATTTCACTTATTGTATCTACACGAGATGATGGATGTTCACTAAACTTACTGTGGTCATCATTTCATGATGTGTGTCAGTCAGATCATTATGCTGTATAACTTAAACTTATTCAGGGCTGTATGTCAATTATATCTCAATAAAACTGGAAGAAGAAGAAAAAATCTTCCAGTACTATTTGCAACAGTGAACAGTATAGGATAAGGCTTTAATGCACACACGTGCATTATACTTTTAGGAGAAAATTAGGGCACCGATATGCTAAAGTACTACTCCTGTTGTCCGAATTAGGTCATGCTGTTGCGTATGGCCTAGAGTTCTGCCCAGCTATCCTCTGTGATGGAAGCAACTTCCCCACAGTCCCCGTCCCACGGAAGGCAGAGGCCAGACCAAGTCTTTGCCTGCACTCTTCTTGAGGCGTGAGGGCATGGGCAGGGAAGCTCACGTGTCCTCTGGAGTACACCAACAACACATACAAAACGATATTATTGTTAGCCTTTTACAGATGCTTTAGAGGAATAGATGCGAGTATTAATTGTTGTACAAATATGAGAGTAGAGAAGAGATTTTAAAGCCTTTGGATTGTAACTATTTCTTTTCTTAAAAATTTAGACTGCATGCTAGCTTTTTTGTGTTCATAAAATTAAAGAGAAAAACTGTAGACTTAGTCATTTTAGAACTGAGCTTTTCCCGAACATACCTTGATACACGCTTGGGTCAGATGTAGGTAGCCTATACAACCTCTTTATTTTGAATGCAGCCTTTTTCCTAATACTTTTTTAAAATAGAGATTTTGTTCTGCGGTTATGGGCAAGTGATTTTTTCAGAAGAGACTTAGGAGCAGCTGACTGCTTAATCTGTTTTGTTAGAAATATTAATAATTTATCAGTTTCTTTCTAAGAGATCTAACAAATTAAGCTATATGAATGTATTAAAATATTTTTTTGTAAAATACAGATTATCCTTTTTGTTAGTTACGCAGTATAAAATTTGAGGTTAGCAAATTGGTAGAATTGTTACATGTGTAATTGACTAATTTGTTAATATAAATGTTTTTAAAGGTTCTTATTTTGTGTAGCACTGAAGTATGTAGTATATAACTTGAAGTAATTATTGACCAAGTGTAATTCTTTGAGGAAATAAATAATACTGGGTTGTTATGTCAAGAAGGGAAACAGAACTAAAATGTATGTTTCAATTTAGAATTTAAGTAAATAACCCCAAAATGAAATAATTTGAATTTAATTTCCATGAAATGTTAAAGGGGTTACTATGAATCAGAATAATGTAGTGTTTAAAACACTGTTGCAGGGACTTCCCTGGCGGTCCAGTGGTTAAGACTTCACCTTCCAATGCAGGGGGTGTGGGTTCGATCCCTGGTCGGGGAGCTAAGATCCCACATGCCTCACAACCAAAAAACCAAAGCATAAAACAGAAGCAATATTGTAACAAATTCAATAAAAACTTTAAAAGTGGTCCACATAAAAAAAAAAAAACCTTAAAGAAAAGAAAACACTACTAAATGTAATGCACTCTATTTTCTTTTTTCCTATATGATTTAATTTTTTTAAAAGCTTGTCATGCTCACTAAATTGATTTCACAACCCGTAATGGATCATGACCTGCACTTTGAATAACAACACTTCAGAGGGAAACTTGACTGTTACTTGCCCCTACATATGCTTCTCTTCCTTGAATAACATAAGATCAGGCATTGGCTGTCTTCTGGGCAAAAGTCCAACTCTAAGTACCCTTTAGGAAAATGCCCAAGATCCAGGAATCTGTTTTATCTTGATTTAAGGCTCCACTGCTCCTCACCCCTCACCCTCGCCCCTAATTTGGGTCATACCTTTTGGTCTTAAGCCTCTTCTGCTTGCCACCAACGATTTCCTGTTTCTTTGAGAGCTCCCCAGGAATCCTTACTACAGATACCATTGAGACAGTCTAATATCCATAAATATGGTGAATTTAGACTTTACCTTCTTAATGGGAATTAAGAACTCTGTTCGAGGTCCAGTGTCAAAAAAACCAGCCTGATACTTAAACACATATTCTCAGTGCTCCTCAGGCACATGCACTCTAAACTCAAAATTCTCTCTCCATTCCCTATGACCACTATTAAAATGTTCTTTCACTGGCCTCCTTCCTTTAAGAAATTCAGTCAGCTCTTGCAGCGACTGATTTTATGTGTTAAGGATGTTGGCCCAAGAGGACAGTGTAGCCTTCTGTTAAAATCCTGCAAGTCAGCACATTTAAAAGAAAAGAGAAGTAATTGTCAGCATATTGGTTGCCCCAGGCACTATGCTAAGAAAAACTAGACCTATGTTATCTCCTTTGATATTTGTAACACCTTGATGTGAGAAAAATTATCTTACTAGGTCTTTCATGTAGCTATTTGGCAGAGCTGGAGTTTGAACCCATAGCTGTCCAATCCCAAATCTGTTTGAATTCTAATCTATTTCGCCAAAATGAAAATTAAAACAGTGTAACATCATTGTTTATTTTCAAATAGGCAGTCTGTTCTTTCTCCCTCTTTTTCCCTCCCTCCCTCCCACTGTTGACCTGGGGCTTTTCAAATAGGCTGCTCATATATATTGGTAAGAATGTGAGTGAGTTACCACTTTTCTGGAGGCAGGTTTGCAATATATAGCAAGAAACAGATTTATGTATATAAATATTAATTTCATCTTTATTTAAAGATGCATCTACATTTACATCTTAAAATTCTAGGCTGCCTTTAAATTGTTTTTGAATATTTAATAAGGAGAAAATGCCCATGATAAGAAAGGTAAGCAGGATAAACATTATGATCCCAGTTGAAAATAAAATGGGGTTATGTATCTATATATTTGTAGGAAAAAAAAAGCCTGGAATGAAATACCCTTGAATTTTAGAATTGATTTTAAGTGAGAAAAAAAAAATAGTAACACACAAAGGACACCTTAATGGCATTTTCTAGGAAGGTTGCTTAATGATTGTCAGTTTTTCCGTGACATTTTTAAAAAACGGGATTTACTCTCTTCCATCTTGGGGGTCTGACTGCCATAAATTACTTGAGAATCTTGTTTTAGACTCTTAGATATGAATAAGCCTGATTTCCACCCCTATTGATTATTTAGTGTGACTTCTTATCCATATGAGGATCCAGCATTATTTTATTATTATGATCTTTGTAAAGTGAAGGATTTGAAATAACTTAGACTCATAGAGTTGTGTCCTTCCCCCAAGGTTTTATTATGAAAATCTTCAAACATACAGGAAAAGTTGAAAGAATTTTACAGCGAGTACCTCTAAACCCACCATCTAGATTCCACTATTAATATTTTATATTACTTGCTTTATCTCATATCTGTCTGTGTAACGATCCCACTGTCTATCCACCTTATTTTTTGATTCATTCTAAGTAAGTTATAGACATCAGTACATTTCCCAGAATCATGGAGGTTTTAGGCTTAAAAGTGATTTTCAAACTTAAAAGAAAAAAAACAGTAAAACTGAAATCTTACATTGATACCACACAAAAGACATGTAGGTGGTGCCCCTCTGGGGGAAAGAGGAATGAGGTCCAGAGCTCCTACCTCAACCTCTTCTCCATCTTCCCTTTTATTAAGGGTTCCTCAACACAGTCTGAAAAACTGTACTCATTCCCTTCATTTCCACATTGAGGAAACTGGACCCAGACACGTTAAAGAGATTTGCCCGAGGTTGCAGAGCAAGTTATGACTAAACTAGGAGTCAAAGCCAAGTGTCCTGATTTTGGTTGCTCTGCTTATTCAAGATTGTAGCCTCCGGGGCTTCCCTGGTGGCGCAGTGGTTAAGAATCTGCCTGCCAGTGCGGGGGACACGGGTTCGAGCCCTGGTCCCGGAAGATCCACATGCCGCGGAGCGACTAGGCCCATGCGCCACAACTACTGAGCCTGCGCTCTAGAGCCCTCAAGCCACAACTACTGAAGCCTGCGCGCCTAGAGCCCGTGCCCTGCAACAGGAGAAACCACCGCAATGAGAAGCCTGCACACTGCAACGAAGAGTGGCCCCCGCTCGCTGCAGCTAGAGAAAGCCCACACACAGCAACAAAGACCCAATGCAGCCAAAAATAAATAAATGAAAAATAAATTAAAAAAAAAAAGATTGTAGCCTCCCAGAGCTGTTGAATCACGGGACCTGAGTGTTAGATCTGACCAGAGGTTATATATTCTGTCATCTTAATTGTCCTCCTTTCGCTATGACGCAGTCACCTGCTATTCTCCGTGTCAGTGTAACCATGCTTATTTTGGGAATAAATCTTGACATAACAGAGAAGGGAACTGTGCTGTTGAAATAGATTTTGCTGTGGGATCAGAGGCCCTGTCCTGAGGGGATGATGTGGATGATCCATAAAAATCGTATCATGACCTAATGTTCTAGTGAAAATCATGATTTTAAATAATTGTGAGATTTTATATGTGTAAATGTGGATATTATAAAAGGCTCAATCTGCTAATTTGAATTTGTTGATTTAATTTTAAAATCATTTTTGAAATAAAAAGAATTTTTAAAACCCACAGTTAATTGCCTATAATTGCAGCATTAAATTTTACTTCTTCAGCCTTAGAAATGTATTAAAAAATGTATTATTGTACTTGACCATTGTTGTTTCTGATTATATAGACTATAATTGATTATAGAAAGTACGTAGTACCACCAGTTACAAAAATGCTTTCTTTTTTTAATCTTCTAAAAATCCAGTGAAAAAGAGGAGGAACTGGCACAGGCACGACTACACAGAAATTGATGATGGTTCCAAACCAGTGCAGGCTGGAACTAGAACTTTTGTGAAGGAATTACGTTCTCGAGTCTTCCCAAGGTAGGAAACCTGTTATGACCAAAGAACATTTAAGAATGTTACCCAATAAGGTGACATTATCTAAAGGAGCGTGTTCAAACTTCAGGTTGCAAGCCATTATTATTCTTAATCAGTTTTTTACTTTTTGAAAATAAAACAGAATAGAAAATATTGGTACATTGCAAGTAATAGGAGTAAATAAGCATAGTTTCATGGAAACTTTGTTATGTGCATGTGTACTGGACTACTGGGTAAAAATGTATTTAACTGTAGGTCTCAGTCCAAAAAGTTTGAAAGACACTGATCTAAGGCACTTATTCCTGTGCTTCGTTCCTTATGTTGTGCAGCTGCTGCTTCTCTTTCTCCTTCACCTCTCTTACACCTGTTTTCATACTCTGCTTTTTTTCTTATGTTATTTTCCTATCTGCCTCCACCCTACGTCTGCCAGAAGTCCCCACAACCATTGCTTAGCCTCTGGTGGCAACAGGACTAGGCTTTTTTATTTTTTTTAAGGATAATGGAAAGTATTTGAGTTATCTGTGGCTCAAAGAACAAATGTCAAAAGCATTTTACAGCATTTAACCATGCTAATTTAGATCATTTCCTACTCGCTGCCTGACATCTATTTAAAGTGATAATGCTTAATAGGCTTTTTACACGAGATCATATCCAGGCTTGTTAAAAAGGGGAAGCACAATTTAAATTTCAATCACAATATCACCTGCAGCCTATTATGGAATTATTTTAGATCATGTAACTATAAAACCCTTCCTATTTTGTCATAGTCTTTAGGATACCTGGCCGTTCCCCTCCCTTAAACAGAAACATAAATGATAAGCAGCTACTGTTGGCTCCCTCACGTACTGGGAGAAAAAAAAAAAATGAAACACAGTGATCGCCACGTGATTTTTGTGATATTAAAGGCCTTATTCTCAGATATTCTCCTTTATGAGTTTCAAAGTCATTGGAGAAATGTCTGTTTATTTTCATTGATTGATTTGGAGCCCCGGGCCAGAGTTTTCAGCCAGGCTCTATGGGCTGGCTTCAGAGAGGCTTGTGAGTTTCCTAAAATTGTGTAAACAGTTGACATGTTGACATGTGAATGTGAATTTTTCAGGGAGAGGAGCCTTAGCTTTCGTTTTTTAAAATAGGTTTGTAACCCAAAAGTGTAGTGTTAAAAGTCCTGGCCCAGTGAGTCCCGTGGCTTCTCGGCCGAAGTATTAAACACAGATGTGAGCAGGTTCCAGAGGCGGTCACAAGTGTCCACACTGTACTCACCACTAGTTAAAGGTCTTTGGTTTTATTTAATGTAACTCCATAAACCTCCACATCATTTAAAACTGTGGCAGGGTGACAATAATTAACTAAATTATACATACTTAATGTGATTAATATAGAAGTGTATAAAATAAAGTGAACTCCAACTATCTACCCCGACCCCCCCACTTTAAGACAAAGTCTTTTGAGACCCTTTTTTACATAAATGATAACTTTTAAAACATTTATGTGTATAGGTGTATGGATGTATATATACATCTAATTTTAAAAAATAAAATGGGGTTACATTATGCATATGTTGTGCAACTTGCTTTTTTTACTGTTATGTTTAATAGGTATCTTTCTGTATGTATACACAAATTTACCTCACTCCTTAACTGCTGTGTAGTATGCAATTGTGTGTGTGTGTGTTGTGTGTATGTATATATATCCCGTAATTTACTTAACCGTCCCACTATGGTGTATGTTTAGTTTGTGTCCAGTTTTTTCCTCTTGTAAGTAATGATGTGCCTGTATTTTTAAGCACTTGTATCTACATATTTTTGATCAATGGGGGGAGGTAAAGCACCAGACATTTAAGATGGAGGAGTACAAGTGATTTAAGATTCTCCCTTAGGTTGGAGTTTAAGGAATTGTTAAATTCTCAGAGGTTGGGGAAGAAGGAACACTTGTGGATGCTTATGAGGAAAATAAAAGGCAGTACAGAACTCAGTGAGTCAGGTGAAGGAGCTCTGAGCCCTCCACTTACAAGACTATCCAAGAAAAGTCTGTCTTGATTTTTTTAGGCCTTAAACTGACCTTCTGTTATTGAGAAGGTGGGAAGATCTGAGCTCAGTAATTCAGAGACCCAGTTTCTCCTGTCTTCTCCTTGACACCTAGGCTACAGATGACATCAAGACTGTTAAGATCTGACTGTATAAATGGAAACTGTTGTGTTTAACCTATGATGCAAGTGTTGCACTTAACTTTGAATGTATAGCAGCTGCATTCTGTGAGCAGTTGGAAGATAAAATCTAGAATATCCCCATTTAAAGAGATCTTTGATTTGTGGTTAGATAGGGGATAGTGAAAAGGGACAAACCACACTTAAGTGTAATGCCTAGAATGTGTTAATCATCAAAGAGGGCAGCTGGAGGTTCAGCAACCCTCTTTAGTGGCTTAAGGTGACTGCATGTTAAAATTTATTAAATACTGGTGATAGCAGACCTTTGAAACCAGGAGTTCTCAGTTGGGGCATTTGGACATTGTCTCAAAGAGTAGGGACGACAGACGCTAGTCATCCCCCAGTGTGCAGGACAACGTGAATTGTTCTGTGTCTGGTGAGACTTTGCAATGGCTAACAAATATTTGTGTAGACTTTTATAGCCAGATAAAATCTGGTCTGTTTTTACTTATCCTAACCAGCTTTTATTCTACTGTACCCCCTCCCTTTTGCTCTTCTGGTTTTCTATGCAGCTTGTGTTGAGTGGCTTCTGATCTTGTTACTTTTAAATCCAGCCACTCGTTACAGTCGATTGTAAGCATCCTATTATTCTGTTATATTTTCTAGTGTTGTTTACCTGAACATTTACATATTGAAATACGTATTTTGCTGGAAACTAATTTGTTTTTTCTCTTGTTATAGTTAAGGCATTTTATATAATACATATATATTTTTCCAATTATATGTAGATTGAAGTAATTATCTATGACTTTTACTTTAGAATACTAAAAGGGGCTTTATAAAACATTTGTTATAAAAAGGAGAATTAGGTATGATAGGTTGAGAACCACTGATGTAGATAATAATATAGTATATGAATTAACCCATTACCAGATTATCTTTCTTAACTGAACTTATCAACAGAGATGACATGTTACTCTTATGCTTTCCTTAGTGCCGATGAAATCATTGTAAAGATGCATGGCAGCCAGCTGACACAAAGATACCTGGAGAAACATGGATTTGAAGTCCCTATTATGGTCCCCAAATTAGATGATCTAGGACTCAGGCTCCCTCCACCTACTTTTTCTGTTATGGACGTGGAACGTTATGTAGGTACGAACTTGATTCCTTTAATTACTTGGGAAAACATGGTAAAAGTGAAATTGGTATTATCCTAAAAATACTAAAAGTTGAATGAAGAGATGTTACTTTAGTTCCGTTTCTGGGTCAGGAAAAGTGAAATTCAGTATTATCTATGTTGAAAACTATTTTTTTCTCAGCAGAATTACATTCAGAAAGACAGAAAAAAACATTTTGCATATTTTTATTTACTCTGCCTCATCCTACTGCTTTTGTTGTTGTTGTTGTCATCAAATTTACTGATACGGGCTTCCCTGGTGGCGCAGTGGTTGAGAGTCCGCCTGCCAATGCAGGGGACACAGGTTCGCGCCCTGGTCCAGGAAGATCCCACATGCCGCGGAGCGGCTGGGCCCGTGAGCCATGGCTGCTGAGCCTGCGCGTCCAGAGCCTGTGCTCCGCAACGGGAGAGGCCACAACAGTGAGAGGCCCGCGTAACGCAAAAAAAAAAAAAATTTCCTGATACTTGCTTAGGAACAGTTATTATGGAGGGGTAGCTGCAGACTGAGGAAGAAGACTTTGGGAAATCGGGGTGGTTCTAGGCCTCTGTAGCAGCATTCAGGTACAAGATCTCTGGATCCTGCTTTAGTGACCTCCTGCTGCCTAGAGAAAGGCTGTGAAAAAGAGGAGCTCACTTTCAAACCTGTTTTTATATAGATGACTTGGTGATACTGCCATTTAACGATGCCTGGACCTAATTTTTTATATTGAGGCCCGGAAAGGTATAAGAAACAAGGTGGAAGACCCTTCACCTGTTGCAATATTGTTGACATTTTCAGTCACTTTTTTCATTCGCATCAGGGTATTTAGAGATAAAGCTGACTCTATGTAGGTCTCATTCCTTGTCAACAAAACAGAGATTATTTGAGGATTAGATCTCAAATCTATCTTGACTCAAACTGTCTATTCTTTAGAGTATGTTATCTCCTGAGCATGAAGTATCTGAGAACTTGTCCCTTTATTGATCCATTGGTTGACATTGATAATTGTTTCACTGAGGAATCCAATTAAATTGTCTGACTTCACATTCAGCTAGTTTTGAATTATTTGATAAATTAGAGGATGAGGCTGAGGTTTCACCTAAACCTGTTTACATGGATAGCACTGTAAAGTAAATGGCTAGTGTAGTATAAGTGTAGGAAAAACGTTCATAGTACTTGATAGCTAACTTTTTAGTACTGCAGAATGCTTCAGTTAACAGAATTGTTTTGCCTCGTAAGTATAAAATAGTCTATTTAGCAATACTTTCTTAACTTATATAAAGTTACATTAAAGTAAGAAAATGTCACTTGTTTCCTATTTCAGATTAAGTATTGCCATATTTTGAATTTCACCTTATCCTACAGGACATTGTAAAACTAATTATGCTTTTTAGGGTGATGCAGTGTTGAGCAAGCAATACCTCATGATTTTATAGGAAAATTGTAAATTAATCCCAATTCAGAACGCATTTCACAGGCCCTAATATGAACTGGTTTTTGCTTCCTAACCACTCATTTTTTTCTTGAAGCAGAATATTAGAAGAGAAGACACTACCAGGCAAGCAGAAATTGTTTGTCCTGGTTAATTTGTTCACTAATTCCCCAATGACCGATTGGTTTCCCAAAATGATGGACTCAGAATCTTAGGTGTTAAAGAAGTGAAAGGGGAAAGTCAGTCCCCTTATTTTATGCATGAGGAATGCGGCACAGTTGTTACCTACCAATGTAATATGCATTTTTGTCGTGAGCTGCACAAGAAATCATTGGTGTGTAGAAAGCTTTGTAAACATATAACTTTTTACACTCAGTGTTAATTATGCAGCTCTGTCTTAATTGCTTTATTCTTTCTTTCAAAAGTCATCCCTTTGTTCAAAAGTTCCAGTTGGACTTAAAAAGTATAGGAAGAATCTTTGTCTAGGCTATACAGTTTTTATAGATGGCTTAATTATCATACAAGTAAATATAGTCTTTAAAATATTTTTGTGTAGGGCGTCTATTGATGAAATTCTTAAGCGCAATAATAAGACTATAATTTTTCTCTGCAGGTGGTGACAAAGTGATAGATGTCATTGATGTGGCAAGGCAGGCAGACAGCAAAATGACACTTCACAATTATGTTAAATACTTCATGAATCCTAACAGACCAAAAGTGTTAAATGTGATCAGCCTTGAATTTTCAGATACAAAGTGAGTAGTTCTGGACGTTTTGGTTTAGCCTTCTGAGTGTTAGCTAAAATGTAGTTAAATGATGAATTTCTTTTAGTAAAAAACGTAACTGTGACTTCTAAAGTGGTCCAGTGATATAGCTGTGTTCTAAATTTTGCTTTGGTACCCTCAGACTTTAAGTATTGCTGTTAGCTGTGAGTTCCAGTTAATTTCTTGGTTTGGGTTGAAATGGGAGATGAAATTTTAAGAAGTTTTAATTTGCATGATGTGGGTGTGTGTGTATGTGTGTGTTTGTTTTTTTAAAGGATGTCTGAATTGGTGGAGGTTCCTGATATAGCCAGAAAACTTTCCTGGGTGGAAAATTATTGGCCTGATGATTCAGTCTTTCCCAAGCCATTTGTTCAGAAATACTGCTTAATGGGAGTTCAAGACAGCTACACAGATTTCCACATTGACTTTGGTGGGACTTCAGTTTGGTACCATGTCCTCTGGGTAAGCTTGGGGTATTTCTTTGTTCACTTAATCACAAAAACGTACAGTCTTATTTTTCCATGGGTATATTCATTTGCTATAAATGACGTTTGTAAAGAGGGAAGTGTTTTGTACTTTTTCAGTGGGAGCTATCATTTTAAATACTTAAAGAAGCATTATGATTTTCTTTTTTTAATCCCAAGTAATGGAGGAGCCATGAATTCTTAATTTATATAGATTCCCTTTTTTTGCCCCCATCTTATAAATTAATCTCTTTTAGCCTTTTGTCTCTTTTTGTTTCTTCTTCCCCCTAGTCAGTTAGCAGTTAATCCCTGAATCTAATACCTGAGAAGGAGCAAAATTATAGTAATAATTGCTTCTGACCTTAAGGTGAGGCTAAAGCCAGCTAGTTGGATAAGTCAGGAATGCCCATACAAATACGAATTCTCCTCAGGAGCTTATATTCACCTTGCTTTATCTAGAACTGTGCTATTCCGTACAGTAGCCACTCGGCACATGTGGCTACATTTAAATAATTAAATATAATTTAAAATTCAGTTCCGCATTTGCACTACCCCATTTCAGGTGCTCAGTAGCCACATAGGGCTCATAACTGCTATATTGGGTAGCACAGATATAGAGCATTTCCATCGTCACAGAAGGTTCTTTCGGGCAGTGCTGATCTAGAGCCAAATCTTCGTCAGTATCACATGCCTGTGCATCAGCAATGCTCTGGACTATGTTTGTTGCTGTGCCCTTGAGCTCCTCTTCCTTTCCTCCGTGAGAAAGCAAAGGGTTAGTTCATTAAAGAAAGTTTATTCACAGATCTTTAAAAATAATTGTATTATTATATGTCTTAGGAGAAAGGGCAAAGTTTGCAGAGATGACCCTCTGTAACCTGGGGCCTATTAACATGTATTTACTTCTCTACCTTGAAAATGAGATCAGTAGGATGTTTGTGATGCTTTACCCTCCTCTCTCGTAACTATTTCTCCATCCCTGCTTTATTGACCCCTTGTCGTATTTGAGACGGGAGCCTTAGCTCCTTTGAAGATGCTTATTAAGGGCAATAGCTATTGATCAGGTATGTGAAATATGTCTTTTTGAGCCTTAAAAAAATCTGATAATTATCTAATTTAATTTAGAACATTGTATTGGGAAATTACATCAATATAGGCCATCCTAGAATGGCATTTCCTTTTTCAAAAATAGTGTGATTACTTCCTCCTAGGGCGAGAAGGTTTTTTATTTGATAAAGCCAACAGATGACAATTTGGCACTCTATGAATCTTGGAGTTCATCTGTGACCCAGAGTGAAGTGTTCTTTGGAGATAAGGTGGATAAATGCTACAAATGTGTGGTAAAGCAGGGACATACCTTATTTGTTCCTACAGGTAAGGTTTTAATCCCATCCCGCTCCCCATAGTGGATACTCATCACACGGAGTCAGCTTTTGATTGAAATCTCTGACCTTAATGTGTTTGGAAAGTAGTTTCGCGTAGCCCGAGCGATGATTCTGATCTTGGACTTCTCACTTCTTTGTGCCTTAGAGGGCTTCTCTTGTAGTCAGGACTCGTTTTGGCATTGTGTTTTATGTCATTTGCCTTCACTTTTATTTTTATTTAGAAAAATTCATCTACCATAATCCTCACCCTTTTAAAGTGTACAATTCAATGGTTTTTAGTAGATTAACAGGGCTGTGCAACCCTACCCCTATCTAATTCCAGAACATTTCATCACTTCAAAAAGAAACCCCATGCCAATTAGCAGTCACTCCACATTTCCCCCCCTCTGAGCCCCTAGCAACCACTAGTGTGCTTTCAGTCTCTGCGGATCTGCCTGTTTGGGGCATTTCATATATAATACGTGGCCTTTTGTATCTAGCTTCTTTTAGTTAGCATCATGTTTACTAGGCTCATCCATGTTGTAGCCCATGTCAGTGTTTCATTGCCTTTTGTGGCCAAATAATATTCCATTGCATGGATGTACCACATTTCATTTATCCCTTCATCAGTTGATGGACATTTGGGTTGTTTCCACTTTTTGGCTCTTACGAATAGTGCTGCTTTGAACATTTGTGTGAAAGTTTTTGTGTGCAGGTTTGTTTTCATTTCCCTTGGTTATATATACCTAGTAGTGGAATTGCTGGGTCATATGGTTTAATGATGTTTAACTTTTTGAGGAACTGCCAAACTGTTTTCCTAGTGGCTGCACCATTTTACATTCCCACCAGCAATGTACAGGTGTTCCGATTTCTCTACATCCTCACCAACACTGTAGTTATCTTTTTTTATTTTTGTCATTCTAGTGGGTGTGAAGTACTTGTATCTCATTGTGGTTTTAATTTGCATTTCCTTAATGAGTAATGATGCTGAGCATTTCTCTTATTGGCCATTTGTATATCTTCTCTGGAGAAATGTCTATCTAAATGCTTTGCCCATTTTTATGTTGGGTTGTCTTTTTATTGTTGAGCTGTAAGCATTCTTTATATATTCTGTACACTAGACCCTTATCAGATATATGATTTGCAATATTTTCTCCCATTCTGTGGGTTGTCTTTTCATTTTCTTGATAATGTCCTTTGCATAAAATTTTGATGAAATTCCCTTTAATTTTAACTGGTCAGCTCTACATTGATGTCAAAGGCCCAAGCCTGCTGTAAGAATCTGGGCAGCTGTCCTGGGGCAGTTAGGAGGCAATGAGTCTGTTTTGAGGGACCCTAGGAAGGGATTGAGTACCAGCCTTAGCTATAGCCTCAAGCATAGGTATCAGGTCTGTCATTTTGAGACGTGACTAAATGCAGGGTATGGACTCTCCAGGTCAGTGGTTTTGAGAATTGTGTTCTTCTGATTTGGGTGACCTTAATGGCTACACAGTTTGCAAGGATCTGTTACAGGCCCTGCTTTCTTACCTTGCCTCTGGAGTATATAAGAAGAAGTATGTGTTGAGCAAATGAATGAATCAATGCCTGGAACTATCAGAATTTATAAATCTAGATACGTATCAGTACTTTCACTGTGAATGGGCTAAGCTCCTCCCTTAAAGCCCCTCCCTTAAAGCCCCCCAAAGCTCCCTCTTATGACAGATATTTTGTTATGCCCACTTCAAAAATCTTGAATTCACATTTATCATTAATATAACCTCCTGCACCAGTAATTCCCCCCCATTGATGTAATGACCTAATTAGAATATAAAGAGGAAATTAAAAGTAATTTATAATAATACACCATTTTACAATGTCCCTGCTCAGGCACAGCAGCATTAGAAGTCAGGATGATGCACAGGCCAGCTAACCAGTACAGGCGTGTAATTGGTAGTTCAAAGTCTGTAGCTCTGGTGTGGATTAATGGTTCTCAAACTTCATTGACCATCAGAATCACCTGGAGGGCTTATTAAAACGCAGAGTGCTGGGCCTTAACCCCAGCGGTTCTGATTCAGTAGCTCTGGGGTGGACCTGAGAATATGCATTTCTAACAAGTTCCCAGCTAAGGCTGGTGCTGCTGGTCTGGGGACCACATTTGAAGAACTGCTGCCGTAGATAGTGTGATTTTTTTTTTCCCCCCCAAGGTAGTTGGCAACTGATACACTTCCTTCAGTTTACAGGCTACCTAGTTATATTCCTAGAAAATTGTGCCAAAACCATGCAAAAGATCCTTGTTTCATATGAATGGAGTTATAGTTTCTGGGCTCAGACAGTTAATAACAGATTTTGCACCTATCTGAATGCCCAGCAGAAATTTGAAAGTGCTGACTAATGGAGGACAATTTCTTACTGTGTGGAACTGTCCTGCATGTTGCATCCCTGGCTCCCGCTCGCAAAATGACAGTAGTGCCTCCTGATCACTGTGACCAAAAAAAGCCCACCAAACTGTCTAGATCACACTCTACAGGTGGTACTGCCTCCATTGAGGACCACTGATCTACAGAATTTGAAGCCAGCAGAGACTTCAAATTTGTGATTTCAGGGTCAAGCTCAAGGCCTTTGAGCACACACGTGGTCACCACTTGAAAGCCAGTCTTGGGAGGAGTTTTTTGATATTGTGTTACAGCACAATGAGGGATCAGAATATGAAAAGTATAAGGAAAATGGGATCTGTCTATTTTAACAGTCAACTTTTACATGCAAACGTATGTGTGTATATTGATTTATGTTTATATGAAGTCTTTATGTTCAGTCTACGGACCTTTCTTTCAAAAGTTTAGCATCATCTCAGAAATGAGCCTCACTTTGAAAACATTTTTATGGGAAAACATTTTGACTTTGTGGGAAAATATCATTTTGATTGCCAGCATTTATATTTATAGGACCATAACCCTGCCTAATGAAATGTGGGTGATCTACTTTTTCTTTCTTAGAGGAAGGTCCCAGGTTGAGTTCCATTGATCCTCCTCTGCTTGGTCCCTAAGGACACTTGTTTCAGGATGACACTAGGGAGGCAAAGCGTCCAGCCAGTCCCGTTGTTCATTTAATGAAAACGCGCTTGCCTCACTCTAACCAGATTTGACTTGTCTCAGAGTAAAATCTTTAATATAAAGTAGATTGTGTTTTTAAGCTAAAAAACTGAAACAGCAACAACCACAGAAACCTTCACCTACCCTGCACCGTAATTTTGTCTAATTGGGTCAATCCATTTATCTTAAACACAGCACAGAGGCTGGCATATAATAGGCATTTAATACATACTTGAATCATTGAACCTCTAGATGGTAATAGACATTAGCTTCTCTAGCACTGAAGTATGAGGTAAACTAATTTTGATATTTTGTGTTTCTTAAAATAGGTATATATCACATTTGTGTGGTTTGAATATTGAAAAATCACTGATTTATATACTTTTAACCATTTCAGGGTGGATTCATGCTGTGCTCACTTCTCAGGACTGTATGGCTTTTGGGGGGAACTTTCTGCACAACCTTAACATTGGCATGCAGCTCAGGTTTGTGTCATCAGTATTTAAAGGATCTTTTGTCCTTTCTTAAATAGGACTTAGTTCTAAAAGTCAAAAAAAAAAAAAATTCAGCAACATACTTAATTGAGATCTCATGGAGATAGGCCCTGAGAAATTATTAGGAACTTTTAACAAAAGTATTGTCTTAAGATTTTGACAGGAGAACACCTTGATGCTTTTCTAATCTAAAACAAAAAGAATAGTTTATTCAATTTGAGATTAGGTATCTCCCCAAATTTCAGACTTTTGTAGAAATGGATAGGCTCTCCTTTGGCTATTTTTACAGTGAGGGAATTGAACTAAAACCAGTCAGACTCAGGTGTGACATATGCTGCTGGGGCAGAGCAACCCTAAGTTAGGATCGTTGTCAAAACACCTGCTTTAATTTTGCTGTGGTAAAGGATTAACAGCTATTTCCCCTTCTGCATGAGAATTTGACCTTTGGGTAATAACTTCCCCTGGTAGCCTAATGAGAGAAGACTGTTACAAGGCAACATTGCTTATGGTAAAATGATTCCTGATTGATAAACCGCATCAGTACTGGCAGAACTAGAAATACCTAGTAGGAAGCCATGTCTTTGGGCTTTCCTGAGTGTGACTGTTATAACTTGGCCTGCCCCTGGGGAGCCCCGGAAGCCATGCATCTATGGAGTTATTACAAGAGATTCTGGCTCTTATGGGGGGTATGCAGCTTTAAGCTAGGGCAGCTCCCACACTTGCCAAGTACGAATCTTGTTTCTTTATACCTGAGCTGTCCCTGGGGAAAGACGGCTCCTGGCTGTGTGGACTGCTGCAAAGACTCCCACGGAAGACTCACCCTGTGGCGAGCTGTGGTTTCTCACAGGTCTTCTCACCTTGACCCTTGCCAAGTGTGGTCCTGAGCTTGAATGCTTAGTAGAGCCTAAAGAAAATGCCGTGAGAGGGTGTTGCAGTGCTGTCCAGCACAGGCAGCCGGTTTCTAAACACATCGTTCTGTTTATTATAGTGGAACCCTTGTAAAATTCCTTCTGTTAAAACTAGGCTACAGATCCCAAGGGGTGATCTTTTTGAAGCCCACTGTAAATTCTTCAGTATCCTGTCAAATCTGTTAAGGGCGGACCTGAGTAAGATCACAGCTCAGTCTTACCCACGTGTGGTGGTGGTGTTGAGCGATGTGCACTACTCGATTGGTCTTATACGTCGTGGGCTGCTTATTTTAGTTAAGTTGATTGTCTGCATTTAACTTTGAAATGCTAATATTAATATTAAATTTCTTCAACTCTTATTTATTTAGGTGTTATGAGATGGAAAAAAGGCTAAAAACACCAGATCTTTTCAAATTCCCTTTCTTTGAAGCCATATGTTGGTTTGTAGCCAAAAACTTGCTGGAGACCCTAAAAGGTAATAAATAATCTGTACATTTTGTTGTTTCATATGATGCATGATACTTCTAAATTCACTAAAAGCCACTCATAGAAAGAGAGGTTCTTTTTAAAATGTGGTGTGGCTATTGTCCCTATTTTGTTTTTTGTTTTTGTTTTTTTTTTGGTGGTATGCGGGCCTCTCACTGTTGCGGCCTCTCCCGTTGCGGAGCACAGGCTCCGGACGCGCAGGCTCAGCAGCCATGGCTCACGGGCCCAGCCGCTCCGCGGCATGTGGGATCTTCCCGGACCGGGGCACGAACCCGTGTCCCCTGCATCGGCAGGCGGACTCTCAACCACCACACCACCAGGGAAGCCCCCTATTTTGTTTTTTAAATGCATTATTTTCCTCTGTTCAGAACCTTTTTAGCAAATTAGAAAATCTCTAGTCCTTAGGCATAAAAATCAGATATATGAAGAGCTGCATCAGAACCACATAGGTAATATTGAAAAATGTTCCTTTCACTGGGACTTTAGTCATCTGCACACAGTATCAGGCACGTAAAAGTGCCTCACTAACAAAAATGCAGTTGAAGCCAAGGGACTGTTACCTAGTATTTGTTCCCAAACATTTGCTTTTAAAAAATCGAGGGAATAATTTTCATGTCCTGAGTGAATCAGGTGGTGTCTGTGCCATTACCATTATGACCATTATGTGGCCAGTATAAGGCACCTGTTGGCACAAACCAGCTAGTGTCAGGCTATGCATCTATAGTTGAAGAAAAATGGTTCTTTTCAAGGGAGGTGGGAAATATATCCCTTTAAACTTGCAAGGTACCACCTCTTTTATGTGGAATTTCAGATTTTGATGTTTTATTACTGGTTTAATAATCTTTGAGCAGTCAAGTTGGAGACTCACTGTAACTTCCACTTTTATCTATTTTTTGCTTTTTGTGCACTTATGCCCATGAAAATACAGTCCATCTGGTTTTTGTGTTGTCTAACTTTCCTACTCAGTTTGCCAGTAGTGCTACTATATTTTTTTAATTATTTAATTAATTTATTTATTGGCTGCGTTGGGTCTCGTTGCTGCACGCGGGCTTTCTCTAGTTGCGGCAAGTGAGGGCTACTCTTTGTTGCGGTGTGCGGGCTCTCATTGCGGTGGCTTCTCTTGTTGTGGAGCACGGGCTCTAGGCACGGGGGCTTCAGTAGTTGTGGCATGCGGGCTCAGTAGTTGTGGCTCGTGGGCTCTAGAGCACAGGCTCAGTAGTTGTGGCACACGGGCTTAGTTGTTCCACGGCATGTGGGATCTTCCCAGACCAGGGCTCGAACCCGTGTCTCCTGCACTGGCAGGCGGATTCTTAACCACTGCACCACCAGGGAAGTCCCAGTGCTACTATTATAATTAACTCCCAGAAGAAGAGATATAAGCAGATCAAACAATAAAGTCTAGTCTAAACATTTGGGGGTCTTCCCCATTTAAATGTTACACAAGAAGAAAAGGTAAAAGGAAAAAAAACTACCAATAACTTATTTCCCAGGATGGCATGCACGGAAGTAAATGATAAAAATCATTTATGGTTTCTTTCCTTAAAAAGGGGGGCTGGGGAAAGCTCACTTTCTTTGGAAGGAAAGAGCAGTAGAACCCCGTCTCACACCTTGTAGCACTGTGTAGAGGTAGGTGTCTTGACAGTGGTGCAGCTGTACAGGATGGAGGTGGGATCCCGTGGATGGGGAGGAATAGTGCTCTCGGGTATTTTTCTTGGCTTCAGGGATGTCACAGTAGATCCATAGAGTTGCAATATATGATTTTCAGTAAAATACTGGACAGTAAATTTCATAGTCCCCTATTCGAGTAGAAGCCTGGGAAAATAGGAACACTTATAAAAACACTTACAAATGTCCTTATTTTCTGGAAATAAAACCCAATTACTGAACTCTCCAGGTAAGAGATTGGCAATTCAATATTCAGAAAATTCAGAGCACTTTTTCCATCTTTCTCTTCTCACTAACACATACACGTACACACACACACACACACACACACACACACACACACACACACACACTGACATACATACACACCTGGGGTAATGCTTTTTCCTTAATGTCTAAGAGGGGCTCATCAGTCGACTTTTTAGAACAAATTAAAAATTTATCTAAAAGACAAACTCTTGCTGTTCCCCTTGTAGCCACAAGCAGCAAATTGTTCAGTCTTAAAATAACGATTTAACCTTTGTTTTAGACCATTGAGAGTTCAGAAATATTGAGGTCTCACTGAAAACATGAACCTATACATTAAAAACCTAAAAAAAAAACCCGATTACTGTAAAAGGATATTTGTAGGTGAGGTTTTAAAATGTTTCCATTTTGTCATCTATATCAGTACAGGCTACCTGGCAATATTAGTGAGTCAGTCCAGTCCCACTAAGGCTAGAGCCAGATGACCACTATACCAATTGCCATTGTCTTAGGATTCATCCTGGAAGCAGGAATGGTGGTCTTGTTACCCCGCATTATGTTGTTTTTTTATTCCTGACCCTTTAACTTTCTACTATGGCCTGTTATCTTCCAGCTCAGGCTGTTAATAAGGTTTATATGATGGGTTAAATAAGTGTGGATTATATGAAACTCTTAACTGTGTTTAGTGTTAGTAATAATAAAACAGTGAACCAATTTTGGCTTCATGTAAGTAAATTAAACACTGAGCAGAAGTGAGATCTTTTGCTTTTGTTTCACCTTACCTGAATTTAAGACCACATCTAATATATTTTGCATGAGTTTTAGATAATCAATTTGGTTTTAAAGCCCAAAAGAGACATTTGTATGTGTGTATGTGTATTTGCCTTTACAATAACGTAGTATGTCATGCCCATAGTCAGTTGTGTAGGTCACACACTGCATACACATACTCTCTCGTACAGTTGAAAGAACTGCACAGCTGTCACTCAGGTCAGCTCTACCCAAAGTAAGCAAAAACAGCCTTGCTGCTACCTTAGAGAGGCCCAGTTATTTTTCCCATTGCACCCTCCTCCTTCCCTTCAAGAGAGAACCACCATCCTGACTTTTGTGAAATCCTTTTCTTCAGTTTTATCACCGTGTCGCTCACTAAACTAGTTTAATTGTGTCCATTCTTAGACTTGTTGTGAGTAGATTCCTGCTGATCCTCTTGTGGCCTGTCGTTCACTCAGCCTTACGTGTGTGAGCTTTCTTTTAACTGGAGCATTTAGTACAAGTACATTTAATGTAATACTGTTTCTTTTTCTTTCTCACCTTTTCAACTGATTGTTTATTATTTCTCCATTAACTTGTTTGCTCTTTGGTGGTTACTCAAAACCTAAAGTTAATCCCTTTGTCGCAGAGCACTAACTCCTTTCCCCCTCAACTTCATTGCCACAGAACTGAGAGAAGATGGTTTCCAGCCTCAGACTTACCTAGTACAGGGAGTGAAAGCGCTGCATACTGCTTTAAAATTATGGATGAAAAAAGAAGTAAGTAGTTGTCTTTGGTGAATTAATTGTTAATTTTTACATGGCAAGGTCAGGAAAACAGAGTCCTTATGTTATTTTGGAGTAGTAGAAGGAATGGAAATCATGCTTTAAGTACAACCTGCATTTTATTGGACAGTATATACAAATGTGCTGGTTTATGTTTATATTTATGAGAATGAAGTACCTTGGTATTTCTTTTAACCTCAAAAAGAAAGTAAAGTTGAGTATATCTAGGATATTGACTAAGAAATGAACATGTAGATATAGAAGAATAATATATAACTTTGAGCTCACATAGTGTGCTAACCACTGTGCTTAGTTGTTATATCCATAAACTCATATACTCTTCAAAACAACTATATGAGGTTGGGGTACTCTTGGTATCCCCATTTTACATATGGGGAAGCTGAGGTTCAGAGCTTAAGAACTTTCCCAAGACAACTGGTGGAGCTAGGATTAAAGCTCAGTCTCTGCGTTTGCAAAGCCTATGCTGTTATGCCTCTGCTAGTCTTATGTAAGAACGAAGGAAAAGAGAGGTCAGGGTTCAAGCAGGAGACTTCCATTTTTCCCTAAAATGTGGTCTAGTTTGCATTTGAATCCCACCACCTCTAAGAGGTCATCCCAGGTCTCCATTTGGAAGCAGTATGTCCTTTCCTTATGCGTCCGTAGCATATCTCTTGTCCAGTGGGCTTAAAACTAATGTCCATAAAGTAATGTGTCCATGTCCTCTTGTCTAAGTTTATAAGCTCTTGAAAAACAGGGACTTTCTAATCTTCATTTCCTTCCTGGAACTTTACATACAATGTTTTAATAAATGATAAATAGTTGAGCTGATGAAAATACATTCCCATGCTAATTTCTCAAATGTCTACCTGAAATAAAAATCCCCCTCTTAAAAGATATTGGGAGACAGTAATTAATAGGTTACCCTCCCAATAATTTTATGCTCCCTTTCACGTTATTATCATTGCTGCATATCCATTAAGAGTAAGGGCACTGTGGAAGCATTCAGGAAAATAAAAATCATGTCTTCCAATGTCAAAGATGTCATCATCTAAATGACAAGTAAAGGCATAAACAGATTACAAAAGTATATAGTATATAAAAAGATAAAAACAAAATAAAGGGTATGTTGCAAAAACCATGTCATTCTTTTCCTTCTGAAGGCTGTAGACAAGTTGTTCTCAAACTTGTCTGTTTATCAAAATTGCCTTTAGAGTTTTTTAAAAATAAACTCCCTGCTTCTTTCCTGAGAGATTCTGATTTAATTGATCTGGGATAGGATCTGAACCTCTGTTTTTAACAGACTTTGTAGGTGATTTTGATGCACAGTAAAACTCATCAAATAATACATACTGTTAATTCATTGCATTTGAAGTGCACTTTTAAAAGCATGATGTTTGCAGTTAACTGTCCACCTTGCTCTAAGATGAGAGGTAGCTTAGCATAGTGGCTTAGAGCGTGAACTCTGGAGTCAGAGGCTTGGATTCAAGCCTTAGCAATGCGGCTAATAAACCGCTAACCTGTGCTTGAGGCCCTCAACTGTAAAGTGAGAATCCTAATAGTATCTCTGTCAGAGTGTCGTTGAAAGGATTTATGAGTCAACACTCGTAAAGTACTCAACTGTATCTTGATGTCATTAGTTTGTTTTAACAAATTATGCTAAACCAAGGAGAGGATGTAAAGCAGAAGTAACAATTAGTACGTTAAGTGTGCCTAAAAGGTCAAAACTTTCTTAGATATACAGATTAATATTTGGAAATAGACATAATAAGTAATGACAGCAGTTTGCAGTTCAGTAGATATGGTAACTCACCAATTAATTCCTCTTTCCTGTGAATGGGATCTTTTCCCTATTTCGCTTTCAATGTGAAAAGAAAAAAACTTGGCGTATTAGATTTCTCATGAGAAACTAGGACTATTTTAGTGCCTGTGTTCCCCCTTACAGATCCTTACGTATTATGAATTAAATTTAGTTAGTTTCTCTACTAATTATAGCAGTAGTTAGAATTACAGTAGGCTTTGAGGTGTAGAGTCCATATAGAACAAAATTTACAGTAAGACAAGTCCATTTTTAACTCAAGGTAAGAGGATTTTATGAGTTAATAAGGATCTCCTTAGAAGATATGAAACCAACCACATGAGCTCTGAGACCTGACTTGTGGGTATTTGACCTTGTCTGTAAAATCTAGAGAACCTGAAAATTGATTTAGTAAATTAGTTTTTACATCTTAAAATGTAAGTAACTTTGGTTGTCTTATCTTTGCTAATCCAAATACAGCTTGTATCTGAACATGCCTTTGAAATTCCAGACAATGTTAGACCTGGACATCTTATTAAAGAACTTTCTAAAGTAATTCGAGCAATAGAGGTAAGAGTAGAAACTATCATCTAAATGCCTGGTTACTCTCTGCTTTGAGAAGCACTTGGATCTACCACCACACTACAAACATTGGAAAGCCCTGACACTCTTAGAAGAAATAGAATGCACTGTGTCTTGGAAGGAGTCTCAGGTTTTCAGGCTCCCAAAGTCCTACGGAGAAATCTGGAGTATTGTATCATAGTGAAGTAATAAGGAAGCAGTTACCGGGTTACTTCAGGTTCTTCATGTTACTCCAAAAATAAAAAAAAAATACAGCATAAACAAAACTTTCAGATCTCCTTCATTTCTGCAATGCAGAGATGAATACATGTTAAGAAATGAAAGAAAGAGAAAAGGTAAGATGAGTAAGAGCTGGGTGAAACTGAATTGGAAAGAGGGATGACACAAGTAAGGTGGGGCAAGGAGATCCACTTGAGTGAAAATATTACAGCAACTTGTTTAGGTAAATGCCCTTTGATAAAAGCCCATGAAGTCTTAGATTAGGTGTTTTAATTTATTAGTTAGAGCTATTCTAGGTATTAAAGAAAGGGGGTTTTAGTTAAAGGAATTCTTGAGGAAGGTGGTTCTGTTAGTATCCAGCTTGAACTGAAAGGAAATTAAGTGGAGGAGTGGCGGCTAATTGACACAGCTCAGATTAGGGCTGTGTTTGGGGGAATGAAAAGAGGTGTACGTCTAAGAAATATTAAAATGTTGGGTTTAATATCCTTGGATAGAGTATTTCATGTAATTCTCAATATGTTCAGATATGGTAGGAAATTATTTTCTGTTTTTGAAGAGCTGCATATAAATGGATTTTTAAAATCAAAAGTCACATATTTAATCTTGAATATATATGTAAATGGATACATATATAAATATCATATATAATAACAACCAAAACTAAGAATAAACTCAATAAGAAAGGTGTAGGTCTGTATGAAAAAACTATAAATCTTTACTAAGAGAAATAAAACTATAGTTGAATAAGTGGGAGTGTCATTTCTGAAATATGTCAATTCCAAATTAGTATCACAAATTGAAAATGGTAAAATATACTTGGAAGAATAATTGGACAAAAATAGTCAACAAAGTGTTTTTTTGTTGTTTTGGGGTTTTTGTTTTTTTAATTGGAGGGTAGGGAGTACAGAAGGAAGCAAAATGGCAGTAGAAAAATGTACAAAGAAAATATAAACGGGTATTTCACCAAAGAAGACATAGAAATGGCCAATCCAATAAAAAGATGAAAAATATTCTCAGTATGCGAAAAAGTATTCAAGTACATTTTGCCACATAATTTATGATTTCAAATGATCATTTATCAGATTGGCAAAGATAAAATTCTTTATTTTTATGCTGCTGGTTGGAAGTGTAAATAGTTCATGCTTTCTAACTGGCATATACCTTGACTTAGCATTATTTTAATAAAGTAAATAAGAGGAATCCAATTAAACTTTGTACATGACCATACCTGTTTACCACTATCACCTCTTGGAACCAAAATGATAGTAAAAGAATAAAAAGCAATATCCCCTGAAGACAAAGAGAATAATAGAGATGAAGACTCCAACAAAATTTTGGAAGCTGGAAAGCAAATGTTCAAGCGGTAACTGACTTAGCAGACCAGAGAGAGCTGAAACCTGTGTGGGCAATGGGAGAAGACCAGAGCAGATCTTATTTGTACAGTAAAACCTTCAAAAAGTTCAGCAATCAGGGAAACTAGGACCCTCTGAATATGAGAGTGGAGGTGGGGTTGAAAGCAGGATTGATTAAAGGTCTATTTAAGAAATAAATTGACCTCCGGATCCCTGCCTTAACACATGCAAAAAACTAGAGATTTAATTTTTTAGAGGTTGAACTTGAGACTGGACTTTGGCCACTGAACCCAGCTGAGGGAGATGGGTACTGTACTGAAAACAAGAGGATTAAGTGACAATCTACATAGTGAATGATTCTTCTTCCACGTGGCTCCCCAAAACACTGGCAGTCTGGTCTGTACCTCCCAGGCCAAGAAGAAGATCCGCTGATGTTGACAATTTGAAACCTTCAGATGGAACAACCCAGATTCCTATAGTGAAACCCATCAGTTGATAAAGCCCCACTCACACAGAGCTCCCAATTAGCTTTTTCCTTTTTACATACAGTGAAACGCACAGGTCATGAAAGTACAATTCGAGTTTTGACAAAAGTATATACCTGTGTAACCCTTACCCCAGTTGAGCTAAAAATCATCTGCATCACCCCAGAAGGTCATTTCTTGCCCCCTTCTATTCAGTCTTGGACTGTCATAGCTACTACCACTGTTTGGACCTGTCCTGCTTTATCATAGATTAATTTTGCCTATTTTTGAATTTCAGATAAAGGCAGTCATACAGATGTAGTGTTTTTGTGTCTGGCTTCTTTAAACATAAGGCTTTTGAGATTCATTCACGTTGCACGTGTCAGTAGTTCTTTTTCATTGCTGAGTAGTATTCGGTTAAATGAATATACCACAGTTTGTTTTCCATTCTTCTGTTGATGAATATTTGGGTTATATGCAGATTTGGCCATTATGAATAAAACTGTTATAAGCAACCTGTGTGTCTTGTGGTAGATATATGTTTTCATTTTTCTTGGATAAATACCTGGGAGTAGAGTTGTTAAGTCATAGGGTAAATGAATTTTTAACTTTATGAGAATCTGCCAGACAGTTTTCCAAAGTGTTTGTACCATTTTACACTCTCACCAGTAATGCATAGGAGTTGTAGTTGTTCCATATCCTTGCCAGTAAGTATTTGGTGTTTTCAGTCTTTTTAATTTTTGCTATTGCAGAGAATATGAAAATTGTTTCATTGTGGTGTTAGTTTACATTTTCCTGATGACTGATGATGTTGAACACCTTTTTGTGTGCATGGCTGTCTGTATATCTTCCCTTATGAAGTATCTGTTTGAAGTTTTTGCCCATTTAAAAAATTATGTTGTTTTTATTATTGATTTTTAGGAGTTTATTGTATATCCTGGACACAAGTTCTTTGTCCTTTGGCATGCATTCATTCATGTATGTACAGATGATATATATTATATATGAGATATATACATATATGTAATAGTAAATATTTACCCACAGCCTATGGCTTACCTTTTCATTGTCTTCATGGTGTCTTTTTTTTTTTTTTTTAACTTTTTTTCCCTTGAGATATAGTCCGTATGAAAAATGGTGTCTTTTTATGAGCAGAAATTTTTAATTTTGAAGGAGTCCAATTTATAAAATCTTTTTCTTTTATAAATAGAACCTTTTTGTGTGTCCTCTCTAAGAAATCTTTGCCCACTCAAGGTCTTGAAGATACTTTCTTTTTTTTCTAGAAGCTTTTACATTTAGGTAAATGGCCAATCTTGAAATTTTATACATAGCGTAAGGTAAATTAAGGCATTATTTTTCCCCATATTTTTATCTAGTTTTCTTAGCACCATTTCTTGAAACATAGCTTTTTAATGCTTCCCTTTGAAAATGCATAGAAAGCCAAGAAAATTTTTTAAGACAAAGACCAAAAATAAGGATAAAAAGGGGGAAAAAAAAGTATTCAGAAGAAACAATCAATAAGCAAATAAGTCTCTAGCCCAAAACCCAACCATAACTGATACCCTGAAGAGAGAAAAGAGTAAATAGTACCTCCATGAAAAAAGAACAGGAAGCTTTAACAAAGGAACATTCAAAGAAAAAAGGAAAGGAGCTCTTGGAAATTAGAAATAAAATAGAAACAAAATTTAGTAGAATGGTTGGAAGATAAAGTTGGAAAAATCTCTCCCAAAGTTTAAAAAAAAAAAAAAAAAGACAGAAATAGGACAGAAAAATCAGGTTGTTTTACACAATCACTGTCAAAATAATGTGAGTTCCAGAGAGAGATAACACAGAAAACAAGATTATCAGAAGAATAATCAAAGAAAATGTTTTAGAATTCAAGGACACACCTTCCCAAATTGAGAACTCTACAGAATGCCTGGTACAGTGAGTGAAAAAAGGCCTATTCAAAGGCACATTTGGTCACATTTTAGAATACATGTCATGAAGTATATCCTAAAAAGCATCAAAGAAGGAAGTATGGGTCATATACAAAGAAATGGGAATGAGAAGAATATCAGATTTCTCAACAGTAACATTACAGACTAGAAGGCAATAAAGCAGACTCTTTAACATTCTGGGATAGGAGGGATGCCAACCTACAGGTCTGCGTTCAGCCACGCTATAAGTCAACTATGATGGTAAAGATGTCAGAGAGGCAAGGTCTCCAACAGTTTACCTTCATGTTCCCTTTCTCAGGAGACTCTTAGAGGATGTTCTGGGAGAGAGTAAACCGAAAAAGGAGGAGCCCTGGAATTCATTCTTCCAGCAAATACTGAGTACCTACTATGTGCTGTGTCCCATCAGGAATCAAAGGCCCTGCCTGCATGGAGCTTAGTAGGAAGAGGCTGGCCGTAAATATTTTAATGACTCAGGAGTAAAGGAGTGCTCTGAAGAAAATAGAGGAGGGGAAAAGGGTAGGGAGTGACAGCCGGAGATGGGGGGGTGGGGATGGCAGCTTTATGTGGTAGAATGGGAGCAGGTCGGGAATGGCCTTTGGTATCATGTGCAGGCCCAGAGTGCAGCTAGTCCAGGATGGAGCAGGAGAATGAAAGCCTCCATATCAGTTGTTGATCTGAAATTCACATTTACCTGGGCATCCTGTGCTTTATCAGGCCTTCCTGTCTCCAAAGAAAAATATAAGGATTGATAAATTACTTAATGTGTTTGAGTGTTTGCATTCTTCTAGTGGGAATTTGGGTATCAATTAGTGATAAATACATAGGAAGCAAAACAGATGGAGATGAGGCAATTATAAACTCAAGGGAAAGTCAAAGGATGTAAAAGAAAGTAAAGGTAATAATAGTATGTTTCATGGCACTGGGTTGTAAATAATTTTCATTGAGTCCAATTTAAATACTGAAGGAAGAGAAAGTGTGTGTGCCTTTAGGAGAGGTGTGCAAAGATTAAGACTTTATCTTATATAGTAGGGATTCAATAATGTCTGAAGCTGAAAAACCAAGAAATAACAGTTTAAACATGTTCTTTAGACATTTGGAGGCAAATAACTGAAACAACAACAACAAAAAAAGCAGCTACAAGAGTTGGAAGGGCTGGGTATATATCCCAAAGAATTGAAAGCAGGGTGCACACACACGTTCATAGCAGCATTATTCACAGCATCGAAAACGTGGAAGCAACCCAGACGCCCATCATAGATGAATGGATGAACAAAATGTGTTATATACATACAGTGGAATATTATTCAGCATTACAAAAGAAGGAAATTCTGACACATGCTACAACATGGATGAACCTTGAAGTTACTGTGTTAAGTGAAATAAGCCAGTCACAAAGGGAGAAATATTGTGTGATCCCATTTACATGTAGTTCCTAGAGTAGTCAGATTCATAGAGAAAGTAGAATGGTAGTTGCCTGGGGCTGGGGCTAAGGAGGAGTGGAGTTATTATTATTATTATTTTTTTTTCTTTTTTGCGGTACGCGGGCCTCTCACTGTTGTGGCCTCACTGTTGTGGCCTCTCCCGCTGCGGAGCACAGGCTCAGCGGCCATGGCTCACAGGCCCAGCCGCTCCGCGGCATGTGGGATCTTCCCAGACCGGGGCACGAACCCGTGTCCCCTGCATTGGCAGGCGGACTCTCAACCACTGCGCCACCAGGGAAGCCCGGGAGCTATTATTTAAGAGTTTGAGAGGATTAAAAAGTTCTGGAGGTGGATAGTGGTGATGGTTAGACAACAATGTGAAATGCACCTAACGCCACTGAACTGTGGCATTTTACACCTTAAAATGGTAAATTACGTATACGTTACGTATAAATTACATATACATATATTATGTGGTACAGAATTCTGTGTATGTTACTACAATGCTTAAAAACTTGAAAGTTGTTACTTCTGGAGAAAGTGAATCAGATGGGGACGAGTAGACTGCGCTTTTCATGATATGCTTATAGAGTTTTAATTTTTAAAGCTACATAGAGATGTGTGACTTTGGTTTAAAAAGCATTTATTGATTTATGCAATTATGTGTGTGAAAGAATTTCATCCTAGGGAAGAACTGGAAGCAGCCTAAATAACTGCCATTACTATTAGGTCAATAAATGATGCCATATCTCTACAGTAGAATGCGGCACAGCCTCTAAAGTGACATTGAAAAGCAAGGAAATATGTTCACGGTATATCACGTGGGGGAGAGAAGGGGAAAAGGTCTCGGCAAAGCCGTTCAAGCTTTATCATTTGGTGTTTTTTGTTTATATGATTAAACTGAATGTGTTTTGTTTTCTAGAATATGTTTATGGCTGATGAGTCAGGTATGTTTGTGGCCTTGTCATAAAAATACCCTGAATTTCATTCTTAAAGGAGGAAAACGGCAAACCAGTTAAATCTCAGGGAATTCCTACTGTATGTCCAGTTTCACGATCCTCAAATGAAGCAGCTTCCCCATACCATTCCCGACGAAGGATGCGGAAACTTCGAGATCATAATGTCCGAACTCCTTCTAACCTAGACATCCTGGAGCTCCACACGAGGGAGGTGCTCAGAAGACTGGAGATGTGTCCCTGGGAAGAGGCAAGCTGCCGTTCCATGGTCACACGGGAGGCTTGGTCGTTTCTGAAAGGCCTTCAGAAGGACTGTAGAAAGAGAACAGTCCGGCCGTTCTTGTTGTCTGATCTTTGCTTAGTGCTGTAGGGGTCAGCAGCGCTTCTGCTCGTGACAGGGACATGCTTCAGTGTAGAAGTAGGACGAACAGATCTCATCTGTTTGCCGACATGTTTACTGAGTGCTTACCAAGTGCCGCGTGCTCTTCTAGGCTCTGGAGAAGATACCAGAGTGAGCATAACCTAAGTCCCTGCCCTGGTGTAGCTTCCATCCTAGCTCAAGTTGGAAGGATTGAAGTCAGAGGCAGATATTAAAATAATTTAATTTCAGATAACAAATGTTATGAAGAAAGAGAGCAGTAGAGCCAGAGAATAAAAGGGCTCAGGTGGCTGGCTGCTTTAGCTAAGGTGGTCAGAGAGCCTCTCAGGTGGGTGCATTTGAATGCCACTTACATAGCAGAAGAAGTCAGATGGATACACAGACTGGAGGAAGAGTATTGCAGGCAGAGGGAAGAGCAAGTGCAGAGGGCCTTTTCCTGGCCCAGCAGCAGCAGCATGGATAACTGTTAGGCTGGGAGTCTGTGAAACCCATGACTGCAGTTTGAGAAGTGATGGCCTAATGGACAAAGGGGAGAAGCAGTGGGGCAGTCATGAGCTCAACGTAGGGCCTTTGTAAAACATGCTAATGACGTGTGGTGAGGTCCATATCATCCATGATTTTACATCTTAAGTAGAGGATAATTTTAAATGAATAAGGTAGCAGTATCTCTTCATTAACATATTTAAAGCAGCTATATAGAAATGAGAACTTCCTTAAGTATTTTAAATTTTATATAATTATAGTTATACTGTTTTAAGCTTTTGTTGTTCTAAACCGCCTTAAACCCATAGCCCTCTAGGAGAAGATTTAGCTTATTATAAAAGGTTCTATTTATTATTAAAGAAAACTACTGCCACGAAAAGGAAGTATTCTTTATGTATTGAAAACCAGCTACTGTTGTGCCTTTATGTCGCCCGATGGCCTTTGTTCCCGGTGATAGCAGGGTGGTGACATGTAAATTGCTGGGAGTGCCTGGTGGGAAGACTAGAGATTAGGCCAAAGACAGGGTGACGGGAAAGGACCCAGCAGCTGGCACTTCTGCAGGGAGAAGCCAGGCAAAGAGAATTCAGACACGTGAAGGCAGGACTTCTCCAGCTCTTCAGGTTTTCAGCTCTCTGCAGAGTGAAATGTCCAAATTCACTTGATAGAGATTTCATATTCTGCGTTATAGAATGTGTTTTATAGTTAACTGGCCCTACAGAAGGGTGAACCGGGTTCATGCTTTGGTTTTAGGAACCATTTAGTTTTCGTGCCACACCACTGCAAACGCGCTAGCCTCGGAGGCCGCCCAGCGCTCTTCAGCGTGCAGGGCTTGGGGAGGGGGGGGTGGGGGAGGGGGTGGGTGGTATACAGTTCTTTACTTGTCAAGCTGGTATATTTGAGGGCGGAGGTTAAGTAAGTTCTGTTTTTATACTTCAAGGACATTTTGAGCTCTAAACTGAATGGAAAATTCAACAAACATCTCCAGCCATCTTCCACGGTACCTGAATGGAGAGCGAAAGATAATGATCTCCGGTTACTGCTGACAAATGGAAGGATAATTAAGTATGTGAAGTAGATCAAAGTATCCAACAGATTAGTTTTCAGTGGATTCCCTCTGTTCATTTAATCCCTGGTCCAGACCGTTGCACAGCTGCCTGAAATATGGGGAAAGTGTCTTAGTTCTCTATTTTCTCTGTAAATTAAGGAGGGGTACCATTTGGCTACATGGTTGCACTGTTTTCTGACTCGATTGTTTTTCCCACTGTATACAGGGATGAGAGACAACCCTTTACAGATCAGAGTCTTTATACAGCAGACAGTGAAAATGAAGAGGATAAGAGAAGGACAAAAAAGGCAAAAGTGAAGATGGAAGAGAGCTCAGGAATAGAGGGGGTGGAGAATGAAGCGTCTCAGAAACCACTTAACAGTATGTTTGTTTTAATGGTCATTTTAAAGGTCTGCTCGTTACCAATGTGCTAATAATGTGTAAAGTAACTTGCTAATTTTAAAGTGCTTAAATCAGTAGTAGGATTACAATTTCTGTGTCCCTGATACTCTTTTGAGAAGTCTGGAGCATTTCTGAGTCGTCTCCCCATCAGAGAAATGCCAGATGTGACCACCAAGTGAGGGGTGGCGTCCAGGGACGGTGGTATTAGTGACGAGGATGTCGCTGTCCAGTGACACCCTCACCTAGTAACAGTTTTTACAAGAGTCACATGAAGCTCATGCATCTTACGGGCCTCAACTCCAAATAATAAAGTTGCAAGTTTAATCCTATTTCTGAGATAATTTTAGCTAACATACATATGGTTTTCAGAATTAGGAGACATATATAACTGGCTGATCTGAAGCTATTAGCAGTCCGTGTATTGTTTTATTTGATTGCCTGTTGACAAGAAGGCCTCTACTTGGTTATTAATTGGTTATCATCAGTGTGATGAATAGTAACACCTCCTCCTCCTCGAGATCTTTCTTCTTTGAATGAAGTCTTCATTTTCTCAACATTTTTCAGGGCCTCCATATACCCTTCTATCTTAAAAAGGAGTTAAATATTTTAGTACTTGATAAGTAAATGTTCCAGGTGATTAACATTATTTAATCCATGTTGGATACCTCAGTCCTGCTAATTCTGGGTAAGTTTGGTATTGCTGTAGTTGCCGACTCTGCCTTTGTTCTCCTGCCGGCGGGGAGAGGCAGCTAATCAATGGAATTCATCCGACAGTTGTTGAGGAGTGCTACCGGCAAGAGAGAGGCAGGGCTGGAGCCTGCTTCAAGCTTGTTGGATTCACTGTCTACCTGAACGTGTCTTAGGCTTAGGAGAGTTTATTTTGTTTTGTTTTCTGTTGAGAGAAATAATGCACAACGGAAAGTGAAAAGCATCTTGCAAGCTAATTTTAGTGTTAGAGGTTTTTTTCTGGAAAGAAATATAAAACAGTCAACCCACCCATATAAGGATTATATCACCATATTCAACAAATACCCCAGATGTTTTAAGAATACACGTTAATCTGTATCTTGGTCAGTTAGGGAGATAGTCCATGGGGGAGGAATGGAATGAAGACAATGAGAGCAGTGAGAAAAGGACAGAGCAGGAGCGGGTGAGGCATCTCACAGAGCTGGACGGGCTTTGGGTGGCACTTTATTCAAATTCTAATGACTCTGTTTTTCTCTCACCATTTTCCTTCTCAGGGTTTTTAACAAGTGTGAAATCAGAACTCAGGAATCGATCATCAGAATATTCTGATATTTCTGATTCAGAAGACTCTGGACCTGATTGCACCGCACTGGTACGCCTGGAACCCTTAACTTAAAGTTATGTGACAAAAAGATGAACACCCACTTTCCTTTACCTAGGAGGAAAGTGAATGACAGCTTTCCCAAAGCCTGTCTCTCTGACCTTTGTGGCACAGGGCCTTCTCTGCAGTGGTAATTATACACACACGTCCCATCATGTGACTATTTACATCTGATCGACATAGCTTTTGTCTGATTTTGGAAAGGGTGGAGGGAGATACTCTTCTCATGTTTCTCGCATTTCTCTCATAGGTTATATTTCATTTTGCCTTAAAGAAAACCTGTACTATGTGGCTTTTTTTAACTAAGGAATTATGTTACTGTAGTTATTAGACATTTTCACTTTTTCATATGAAATACAGAAATAATTCCATGATAATTAAGATTCTCACTTTCCCTAGACGGATAAAGTGTTTCTGGTTAGTTTGTACAGACCTGTTCAGATTTCTTATATAGATTTGCCTCCATTTAATTACCTCAGAAAAATAATTTTACCACTGAAGAGTCTGAAAGTTCAGGTGATGAAAAGAAACAAGAAATTACATCAAACTTTAAGGAAGAATCTAATTTGATGAGGAGCTTCCTTCAAAAGAGCCAGAAGCCGTCTAGGAGCAAAATTCCAGTTAAAAGGTGGGCATGCTGATGATGGTAGTCTTATTATATTGTGATATAAATGATAGGAAAACGTTTGTTGCTTTGTTTTGTTTGGGGTTTTTGTTTTGTTTTAAATTTTACCAAAAATTTTATTAGAATTAAAAAGGTTCTTTTTTGCTGATCCACCCTTTAGGGAGTGTCCTACCTCGACGAGCACAGAGGAAGAAGCTATTCAGGGCATGCTGTCTATGGCAGGGTTGCACTATTCCACGTGTTTACAAAGGCAGATACAAAGCACAGACTGCGGTGGTGAAAGACACTCTCTCCAGGATCCCAGCAGCTGCCGCAGCAGTAGCCATGAGGTTAGGCAGCTGTTTCGCTGTGATAAGCCAGTGGAAAGTGGTAAGAAACATAAACTATAAGTCTCTGAAAAATAACGTATAAGCCCCACCTTAATAGCCCTGTCATCCTAGTTGAGGTTAGAGATTATGAATAAGAACTGTTTATTGCACATCTTTAGTTGGAAATGGTGTTAAGCCTATTGGCAAAAGAATACATAATGTTGACAAATGTAAGATGCAAGTATAAGAACTCAAAATGTAAATTAATGGATTAAGAGTTGTGTTCACTGGCTGTCACAAGACAGTATTGTTTCCCTTTTATAAGTGGGGTCAGAGTGGAGGGAATGTTTTGGTGTCTTAATTGACGTGCTAAGTTTGAACAGTCAACTCTTTTTCCTTTTGTGGAAGCAAGCTTTGAACTGTTACTGCTTGAGGATGTTCTCTCCTACTTGAAAAGGAAGCATTAGGAAAGAGACAAGACTCGGTGGCATTAGCCGTGATGCCACACAGTGTTTTCTTCTGTCTGCCTTTGGTGAAAAATTTTATTTCCCTAAAAATCTGAGGAGGATTGGGCAGAAGATGGTACCACATTAAAACTGAAGTCTGTTGTAGACATTGTGTTCATTCCCACCTAACTGTGTTAACTAAGTACCAGGAGCTTGACATTGATTTCACTTAATTCTCGAAACAACATTTTGGGTGTATGTAATGTAGCTTTAACAGGTAAAGGAAAAAAGACTTAGTGGACTTCACTTGCCCATACTTACATAGCTGTTCAGAAGTTGGAATTTGAACCCAGGACTAGACGGTTTGATCTCAAAATCTTTGCTTATTGTATAAGAGGAAACTGAGGTTTAAAGAGGTTAAGTAACTTGCCTTAAGATGCATGGATAATGGAAGAACTTAAATTCAAATCTGGGTTTGTCTGTCTTTCCACTATACCATTCTGTCTCCCTGTAATCTCTTTGTCCCTTGAAAAGAAAGCTTCTACAGAAACGCTGCCAAATTCAGGCAAACATATGCCTTTATTCTACATGGGAAAATATATTACTTTTAGAGAAAGTATTATTGCACTTGGTTTTACATCTACAGCAGATGGCCATAGAATTTGACCTAGGTCCTCCAGCATCTGGCACAAAATCCTGCCATAGAAAGACAGTCATTGGGAGAATTGAAAGAATTAACGTGTTAGATTGAGAGCCGGTGACTGTTTTGTTTTTGAGAGGGAAAAGAGTGTGGTGAAAGTATAGGAATAAAGAGTTAGTCTATTCATTTCAAAATAAAATGTCAATATAAATTTACTTTCAATTTTAAGTAGCAGGCTAACTTTGTTCTTTATGATCCAGTTTGTGCGAAGATCATTTAATGAAAGCTTCTCTTTAGGGTATCACGTCAAGACTGAAGATCAAGACTTGAGGAGTTCTTCCTGGATTAAACAATTTGATACAACTTCCAGATTTAATCGTCAGGTATATTCAAGGTTTGAAGCGTTCAAATAGATTGTCATTGGCTCCGTTTTGGCTTTCTTTTTTTAAGCTGCAACCAGTAATCAACCACTAGACCTGGAGAGCTTAAAAATGACCATTAAACGCACATTTGAACTGCTCTCCATTTTTAGGGATTCTGATATAATGACTGATGAAAGGCTTATGGATAGAATGTGATCTGGAAAAGAACAGTTTACTTAAGAAAACAGTTAAAAACTCCTGGCTGCCAACACCTTTAGGGTATGTCTGGCTAGAATGAAACATGAAAGGAAAAAAAAAGTACCACAAGGATCCTTTTAGTTTCTGACGTTGTTTGTCAGATTTTTTTTTTTAATGTTATTTTATTTATTTTTGGCTGTGTCGGGTCTTAGTTGCGGCGCACGGGATCTTTGTTGAGGCGCGCAGCTTCTCTCTATTTGTGGCGTGTGGGTTTTCTCTCTCTAGTTGTGGCGCGCAGACTCCAGGGCACGTGGGCTCTGTAGTTGTGGCACACAGGCTTAGTTACCCCATGGCCTGTGGGATCTTAGTGCCCTGACCAGGGATCGAACCCACGTCCCCTGCATTGTAAGGCGGGTTCTTTACCACTGGACCACCAGGGAAGTCCCTGTCAGATATTTTCAGATACTAAATTTCTTTGAGAATTTGATGACAGTTACGGATTCTCCTTCCAGAAAAATGTCCATCATAAATATGACTTGTGCTTACATTTTCTCATGGTCTGTGCCCACCCTCACCCCAGACCATTCGTTGACTCCAGATTAAGAGTCCCTGCTCTAAGAGAAGGCACTTGATGTTTTAGGATCCTGGTGTATGAATGCTTATACCAAACAAAACGAACCCAAAATACCTTTTAAAAAAACCAAAACTTTACCAGTAGCACCATACAAGGAAAGCAGTATGACCTTTTGCTGCAGACCTTGGAAAATGACAGCCGAAGAAAGAATCAAAATTCTCATGTGTCAGAGTGGAGTCCTCAAGCCTCCCCAACCCCAAGCATTCTCTGAGTAGCAGAAATATGGGTAGTTTTTATGTTCTTCGTTTGGCTTATCTATATTTTCTAAATACTTATCAATTACAGTTATAGTAAGAAAAAGAACCGAGTTATTTTTTCAAGGCAAGTACAAGTTCTCTTCAGGGAAGGATATGCTCCAGGGTCAAAGGTCAGCTAAGAAATCCCTGACCTATTAAGAATTCACTTATTCAGTGTATGATTTTATAGTGCCTCACTGGTTATAAAATTTATAACTCATTAGCATTATAGGATTTAGTATTAAAAGTAAGCTATTATTTAAATCTAATGGTTGTTTTTATAATCGTCTGAAAATAAAGAAGTAGGGGCAGATGATTAGCAAGATCGCCTTAGAGAAGATTGAATTTCTATTGACTGTAATCTAGTGAGGTATTAGAAAGGTATGTCAAATTGAACAGCTGTTTCTTCATGCTCAACAGTATTTGTGAGACTATTTTAAAGCAAGTCTGTGTTGAATGCTGTTTTTAAAACTTACTTGACTGTTACAGAATCAGAAATTCATTTTAATACACACACACACACACACACTTAAAACTAGCTTCGTGAGACATCACATCTGCAGCATGCTCTTTTCGAGTTTACCTTTCCTTCTCTTTTTAATTCTGGTCAGGACCCTCTCTGTTTTGATTTCAAGACCCACCAGTCATCTGTCTATCTATCTATCTATCTATCTGTCTATCTGTCTGTCTATCTATGTTTTCTTCTCGACTTAAATTATGAGGCATCTTCAAGACTTGAATCCTTCAGCAATTCTAGGTTTTGGAATGAGATGGCCCTCAGGAGGGGTGGTTTTCTGAGGCTACTACATGTTAAGAAAACCCAAGTTCAGTAATCTATTTCTTCTCTCCCTTGAATTGTTAGTGCATAGAGAGGTTAAATACCGTACTTACCTTAAAGGAACCCTAAAAATTCGACCTTATTTCCTTCCTTCTTTTTTAGGATCTAAGTAGAGGCCAGAAATGCATCAGAAAGGAAGTTTCATCAGAAATCAGTCAGAAGGTACAAAGTAGGAATTCTGTGGACAGCAGTGGCTCAAGCCCTCAGAATGGAAAGTATATGCAGAGTTCAAGCTTGATGTCAGGGGCATGCCAGATAAGTAATGGCAGTGTAAGCCCAGAAAGGCCTGTTGGTGAAACTTCCTTTTCAGTGCCCCTTCACCCCACCAAGAGACCTGCATCAAATCCACCCCCTATCAGCAACCAGGCAACAAAAGGTAACTGCTGCATGCGTGCGGGTTAAGTCCATTTCTGACTGTGTATGTTGGTGACAGTAGCAGTTTAGATAGACATCGTCTGTACCCTCACGTTGCTCACAGCCCGCTGCGTCACAGACAGCGCAGCGATAGCAGCAGCGTGCACGGGTTCCCATGGGGACAGAGAAGCAGGACACCTCAGTCAACCCCGAGGAGCAGGAGGGGCTTCCTGGAGGGGGAGGTAGGTCCTGGAGAGGCTGACAGTGGGTTAGCCATGCTGAGGTGGGGGAAGGGACAGGGTAGACAGCACCGAAGGCAGAGGAGACAGTGTGACCCACAGGACAACGGGGAGAAACGGCACGGGGTTATGTATGAAACTGCCCTCAGTTTCATTGCTGAAGCACAGTTTGAGGCAGGATCGGGTAAGAGCTCGTGCTGAAGAGATAGGCAGGGATCAGAGCGTGGGAGGTCTCCCAAGTCTTAGCGAAGGAGGTTGGCCCTTCCCTCTCACATGATGAGGTGGAAGAGTTTTAAGCAGTGGAATTCCAGAAGTGTAACCCTGCTCATTCAAAACACCGAAAAGCCTTTGCCTACCATGTCGCCCTCGTTTAAATCTTCCCGGTGCTGTCACCTATAATTTTCATTGTTATTTATGCTGTTGTTGGTGTTCTGTATGTTATAGGTAAACGTCCAAAAAAAGGAATGGCAACAGCCAAACAACGTCTTGGGAAGATCCTTAAATTGAACAGAAATGGCCACGCACGTTTCTTTGTGTGACGGAGCTGCGGTTGTGGTCACTCTTCCTTTCGGAGACCGGTCTCGGGGTACGGGAGCCTGGAGCTTCCGCGCGCCCCCGCTGAAGCAGTTTGCATGTACCGTAGGGAACACTGCCTGAAGAACAAAATGAACCTGATGCTGCATTTTCACTGTGCCACACCCACTCAGCAATAACCATTTTGGACCTGGTGGGGAGAGGAAGAAGGAGGGTAGAACCTTAAAAAGAGACCTTGAACTGGAAAGGGTCTCTTGTCAGGGCTTGAATTTCATTTTGTTGTTGGTAGTGTTTTGATTTGTTTTCTGTGGTAGGGTAAAGAATTATCAATAATTTATTTAACAGATTTTTTTTTAAAGTTAACAGCTTTTAAATTCTTTCTTTTTTAAAGCTATTTATTTGGAAGATTTCTGGAGAAATATCTCACTAATTTAGATTTAAGAATGTGAAGGTTTTTAAATTATTTTTGATAGTGTGTGTGTTACATGTGGGGAAGAGCCACGGTAACAGTAACTAGTCTGGACTCTTAAATTTGCTATTCAGGTTAAAGTCTTAAACAGGGATTTGATGCATTAATTATTTTAAATTAAGATGTATATGAAAATCATTTTATTTTATATAATTCATGTGTTTTTTATAAGCTATTAGCTTCGCTTTTGCTAACATCCAAGGTGCATACTGTTATCCAGGTCGATTACCTATATCCCACCTTCCCTCTGCACTCCCCATCATTTCATAACGACACAAGACTCTTCTCTTTGCAGGGAAATACTTTCATAGCCAATGTGTAAGAACTACATAGAAGACCCCACATGTCTCATTTCATTTGACATTGCAGTTTTCTTCTAAATAGAAAAATAGGCTTCTTGCATTTTCATTTTTTGCTGATGATATCTGGGTCCCAAAGAGTACAGCTTTAATATCTTTTTCCTACTTGTGGGAAAAGTATTATAAGTTTGGTTAAATTGTCATGTTTGTAGTTTTTCAAATACATTTGTAACTACAGAGGGCCTTCTTCATACTACTGGTATTGGAGGGCAGGACCAACACCTGCCACAGAGGTTATATTTTATGACGCTTTTATTCTGTATACCTAATTTGTTGGAAAATATGAAATATGGTTTGACTTAGAATATTCAAATCTGCATAATAAGCCGTAATATAATAAGACTATACTATATTAAGTTGTATAGAAGCAAGCATGTTGGAGTAGATGATTTGGGGGTGTGTGTGTGTGTGTGTGTGTGTGTGTGTTTAGTTTTTTATTTCTTAACCTTCTAAAGAATTATTTAAGATACGGATTTGGAGTAAAATGGGTGCTTTTTGCAGTTTCTTCCATCTATCCTAACTTAACCAGTGCATAGTGAGGTTAAGTATCTGGTTGAGCTTTAAGGAATCATTTCTCTCCTTTGTGCACAACTTTTACTAAGTGCCAGTTTTCAGTTGCTTGCAATAGCTTATGTTTTCCTTTTCCTCCCCCCATGACATAAAAACAAGTGATTTCTGCGGGGGGGTGGTGGGGTGGGGCGGTGGAGATATTCCCAGTTCTGACAATAGAGCATTTTACAAGTTCCTACAAAGAAAATATAGGCAAATTGGATAAAATTTATTTTTATGGAGAAGAAATACGGCCATATTATGGGTTTGTCTTTTTTTTTTTTTTTACTCAGCAAGGTAGCAGGACTTTCCCTTCTGTATTAAGTATCACTTGAAGAGCTAAGAAAAAAAAAAGTCTATACCATTATCTTTCATGGTCACATTCAAATGTGTATTTTCAAAGAGAAATATTTCTTACTCTGCCTTCGTTCCAATATTTCATGGAATATATATGAAATATCTTACAAATGAGCCTTTTTGGTCCAAGTGACTGGACCACTGTCTGGGTCTTATCTGGGTGTCAGGGAGAAGAATTTTTATGGGAGTACTAAATGTCTATAATAGGCCTACTTAAACTCTGTACTCTATGCCAAAACTAGGCAGAGATAGGTACAGTCAGTCATTTGTTGGTCATCAGAGCTCAAGACGTCAAAAATGTGGGTCTGCCTGTTTCTCCCACCTTCCCCACACAATATATTACTGTGATGTTTTAGTTTTCTGTAGACACCATTTTAGTGTTAAAATACACATGTTTTGGTGTTAGTTTAAGCATTGAGAATTATAATTTCTTTTTCCAGCTACATTATGATTTGGGTTCTTTTGTTGCCTTTACATTTTTCACAGCTCTAAGTATTTTTAATTACCTTTTTTTTTCTTAGCTATAAAAATGAAAATAAATAATTTATTTTTATGAATTAAAATTGTAGCCAGTATCTGCCCTGTGTACTTAGGCTGGTAAATACTAATTTTAAGTAGCCAGTATGTTGAACTTTTAAGTGAAGGAACTGTGGATTCATTTTTGGCAGTGTTAGCCCATTAACTGGCTAAGTTCAAAAAACTTTCAGTAACATGAAATAACCACTAAAACAGAATACATGTAATCTTTTTGTGTATTGGTAAAAATCCAGCCACTGATCCAGTGACTTCCTTGTCAAACCTCTTGTAAAATCACTGGCTGTGATGCATCCCTTTATCTTGTGGAAATGACAGAACTTTGAAGTAACAGCATCTGGACTCGACTGCAATAGACAGCCTTTCTCTCAGTCTCATTTATTATGTGTTGTATAGACCCTGCAACCTAGGAAGACACCAGTGGTGGCATTTAGCTAGTTATAAGCAAATACAAATTATGTCAAACACTTACGATTTAACATATGCAATTTTAAGTGTGGTAGTAGGTAATCATTTTCCTGTATTGATTCAAATAAGTGACTTCTGTTAACCTGGGATCCCCTGTACTGTAATTCATAACGTCACATAATATTATGCTCTCCAGTATTGATTAACGGTGTAAACTGTACAAAGCTGGCAGTTTATAATAGTTCAATACCTAGAAATACTTTGAACTTCATAAGTATCAGTTAATTTTTAAAGCATACAGAATTGAAAATTCTGACCGAAACCATCTTATAAACTCAGAAAAGAAGCCCATCTTTGTCACTACTTAGCACTGAATACTGCTTTATTTTTTTTGCTCTATTTTTTAATAATCCTAGTTATTGCCTTTTTAATGAACTCTACTGTATTTATTCATATGAGATCAGCAGGTATTTATCAGACATCTACTATGTGCCCAGCACTACTTAGTACTGTGGGGGGCATATAAAGTTGAAGCTGTATTGTTTGCTCTTGAAGGTATCTTCTCCAGGAAATAAGCAGTATTATTTTCACTTCTAAGCAAACTTAAGCAAGAGGGCCCATTCATAAAACAAAACTTTATTAGTTTTAACAGAGATACACTATACAACTGTAGAGGTAGAAGTAAAAAAAAGTTTTTTTATATTTTCAAAATTTGAAAAACATTTCAAAAGTTAATAATTAAATGTTTGTAATCATAGGGGCATGTTATAGCATGAAAGGGAGCAGAAGACCTCGGTGTTTGTCCAAGTTCTGCCCTTTATGTTTCAGCTCTGTGACCTTGAAGAAGTCATTTATTCTTTCTGAGTCTTAGTTTTTGCATTTGTAAATTTGGATCAAAATGCAGTTAAGAAAAACACAGAAAAGCATTCCTTAATCTATTAACACTTCATATTTGCAGAGGATTTATCATTACTTAAGTTACAGCTGACAACAAATGCACATTTATATGCTTTTTTTTTTTTTTTTTTTAGCGGTACGCGGGCCTCTAACTCTTGTGGCCTCTCCCGTTGCGGAGCACAGGCTCCGGACGCGCAGGCTCAGCGGCCATGGCTCACGGGCCCAGCCGCTCCGCGGCATGTGGGATCCTCCCAGACCGGGGCACGAGCCCATGTTCCCTGCATCAGCAGGCGGACTCTCAACCACTGCGCCACCAGGGAAGCCCTATATGCATTTTTAAATGAAAACTGCTGTTACTCATAAAATTTGCTTCATATCAAATATATGCCCAGAGCTTGCTACCTAAAAAATCTGAAGAATCTCTAACAAGATGCTGAATTAAAGTCAAAATCAGTGCATGAAGTGAAAGAAAAAGGGATGAGATACTTTATGGATAAGAGTGAGAATGTTTATCCTCAAGTAATCATTAAGATGATTTAAAGTAATTAAAAGATAATTTTAGGTTTTTCTCAAAGAGTACTGCTTCATAGATTCTGCACACTCTTCAGGGCACTAGCATAAGGTAAAATAAGTCATGGAATGAAAATGATTTAACAACCATCCATGGTACTAGAGCAGGAAAATAAGATGGTAGATAGATGGGGATCAGCAAAGACAGCTCTGAGTTGGCCAACCATGGCTCGTTGGGTAGAGAGAGAAACAAACCACTGTAGTGTAGGGAGACTCGGCCGGATTCTGCTTTTTTCAAGAAATGCTCTTTATAGTGATTAGTCAACTCCCCAAAGAGCTGATGAATAATTGTATGGCCCAGTATACTACTGCCAGAAGTAGCTATTGCAGTATGTAAGCATTTTTGATTTCATATTAAGAGATGAGGGTTTTATATAAATTTGAAATTTTTTCAAAAGTTCGTTTTTCACGTTAATTATTAAGCTAATTGCTTCCTCCAAAAAGAGAAGTTAAAGATCACCAGTCATTTTCAGATGCCGTAGACCTTCATCTAAAGCAGTTTTGAGAAGGTTGAACATCAGATCTTTAGCTTAAGAAGAGAGACAAATGAAACCCAGCGAGGGCAGTGACTCTCCTGGGGTCACAGTGGATCCCAAACCTCTGGTACTTTGCTTCCTACAGCAGCCCCTGTTCTGTGACACTGTGAGGCCTCTGCTCATCCTGTGGCGGGTGATGTTGATACACTTTCTAGAAGCCAGGTGGAAAGAAAGGGGAAGAAGTCACATACTACTCACTACATTGCTGTTGAACGTAATGTAATTTTAATAATGGAGCCTTACTAAAAGCCCTTCCGTTATTTTTGCTTTTTTTTTTTCAGTGAACGTCATGCCGTAAGTCAAATATTTGCTATCCCTTACATAAAAATTCTTTAAGTTAAGGATGTTAAGAAGCAAATGCCTGTTTTCAAAGCAATTAGCTTATTGTGACTGTGGTTTTATTCTGTTATGGTGGGGTTTTTTCCCCTTTAATGGGTGTGGGAAAATAATACTCATTAAGCTGCATTCTACCCCTTAGAGTCTCCCTCTCACCCTTCCTGTCCTTCCTAGTGTCCTGAAGCTTTGTCTTAACAAGCGCAACATTACATTTTCTTTGTTAAAGCCTTTTTGAAACTGTATTCAGTGATTCTTCCAACAAGTTTATCTGCTCTGCACTATTTCACTAATAAACCCTGGCTACCACGTAGCCCCTGACCTCCAAGTAGCTTACCTATGCAAGACCTGTGACATCCTGAATTCACTTTTCTTTATTTCAGAAAGCACCCCTAAATGGAACTTAATCAAAGATAAACCTTGTCTCCACCCAGTTTTATTTTGGCCATTTCCTATTCAAAATGTCAGCTATTTTCCCCCAAGATTTTTCACCAAAACAGTGATCATAAGTGCTGGAATATATACTATTTTGCAGGAATAAAATAACCCAGAAATACTCTTATATTTCTTTGGTGGATTTTGGTTGGTAACTGTTACCAGCAGGAGGTGTAATGTATAATGAGGAGTTGATTCCTTGCCTAGAATCATTTCTTCCCTCTAAGAGTCATAGGATTCACCTTTTATTTTTACAAAGCATACATGTAACTTCCACGTTATAGTCAGGGACCTGAGGTGTAACTTGCTAAGTGAACCCCAAGGTTATTTTATCTTGCAAAAGAAACCTAAACCAAACTAAGGGCCTTACATTTATGGTTTAGACTGAATCAAAAGCTGTAACCTCAGTTTTTCCGAAAACAGCTTCTGACTGCAAAGCAAGTCATGCAGTTGTTAGGTATGAAATAGCACTGATCAGGAAATGCACATGCGTCTGGGCAGACTGCATTTCCTTCCGAAAAGACTTTTCTACTTTTAATATAAATTAAGCCATAACAGTTTCATGCTGTGGAAAGAGGGTGAAAAGGTTCATTTTAATGAGATTATATGATATGAACTTTCACATTTACTGTGAAATGTCGAACTTTGCCAGTGCTTCAGCAGGTTTGTTTGATTTTGGGGGGGGTGGGGGGAGGGTAAAGGGTGGTGACAGGGAGGGGTAGTATTGGTTTTAGGGGGTTTAAATCTGTGAAATTTGAAAAGGGACAGTTGTTGGCTATGGTATTTACTAGTTTTGTAGTAATGTTTTGCTAGCCTGACTGACTTTCCTGAGCTGATTTTCATGCCCATGGTCCCAGGTGACTGTTAGCCTTTCTCGTTCGGGGTGTCTGCAGAGTAGTGTCTTGTTGTGTGTATAGGCGGTCAGTGTGTGTGCACATGTGTGTCCTTTGAATAGAGAAGCACACTGTGTGACGACAGAGTGAAGTGTGGCTGGGAAGTGGGATGCTGAAGCTTTAAGAGCATTTTTTTCGATTCATAACAGTATTTCCCATCTTTTGCCTGCAGGCAGGGAAAGTGTACAGTATTTATTTTGTTTCTGTTCTAAATTTGTAAGTTTTTAAGTAGCTTACATTGGTTATTATAGGGGAGGACAAGTGACTTGTTTAAAGTTGTATTTGGTATTCCTACTTTCCAATTTCTGTACTTTAAAATATTGAAATTAAAATTGGTATTAATTCTGTTCTGATTTTTTTTTTAGCACTCGGTGTATTTTTTGCTTATTTTGTTTGAAAGCATAAATGTTGAAAGTTATATAAAATGTGTCTTTGAAAGAAAAAAATCTGAATTCTATATCCAGCTCTGTCTTTCTGTTCCCTTTTTCTGCTTATTGAGTCTTGGGAGAATTATTTAAGAATGTGAAAAACTGTGTCAAACTTATGCTCCTTACGAGTTCTGAAGGTTTCAACGTAAAAAGTAATGCGTCTTATTGCTTTATGGGATGCGCTGCTGGGGAAGCAGTTGCTGAAACAGAGGAACACAGAGGGGTGACTGGGGAGAAAAGGCTGCTCTGTGGCCACGGGTGCGGGTGCTTCCCGACGGTCACTTAAGAGCCCTCGTTGTCCCCAGCCTGGGCCCCCCCCGCAGACGTTTCCTGAGCACCTGCAGAGTCCCGGGCCCAGCTCTAGTGCCAGAGCTACAGGGTGAACAAACAGCCCCAGTTCTCAGGGAGCTTCTGTGGCTGTGAAAGGCGAGGGAGAGCGAGGCGCCCTGGGCCTGGCTGCCTCGTGCAGGTGAGGGCGGAAGTGCAAGTTTACCGAGGAGGACCAGGGGCCTTCTGGACACGGTGCTCTGGGGGCTCCCAGCTCCGGGCCTGGGGGGATCTGAGTGTGCCGGTACAGAAGACCCAGGAAGCAGGACCAGTGGGGGCAGCGCTTCAGGGCGGAAGAGGGGCCTGGGAAGGGAGCGGGGAGGAGCAGCCCGAGCGGCGCTGGTTTCTGGAAGGCAAGACAACCGAAGGGCCTGAGGCCTCAGCTCTTTCACTGCCCAATACCTGCAAGAGCGTAGGGGGTGCAGAGGGCACACACCTCAACAGCCTCACAGGAGTGCTACCCAGGGCACGTTTACACCTCCCCTTTCTACTTCCTGGCCTGCTTTCGTCCGGCTGATGGAAACCCGGATCTGAACAAATCTGTTCTTTGGTAAAAATCCGCATACTGTCTGTAAGCCTTTGGGCGTGTTGACCCTTCATTAAGCTCGTCTGTTAGAATTGATGATCAGGACGTGCTGTCCTTAGACTTTAGCCGGATTTCCGTGTTTCTGCCAAGCAGTGAGACGGTGAGATACACCAGTAGGGATGCGGGGCGTCGGAGAGTGCGGGAGGGGTGGCGTCTTAAGTCCTATGCAGGCAGGCAGGGTTTGGAAGACGAGCCCTCGGTATCTTTGCTTGAGTCCTCACTGTGGACCACGCATATTTTCCTTTCTTCCTCACAGCAGCCCAACGAGCCAGGTGCTGTCCTTCCCATCCTGCAGATGGAACCGAGGCCAGAGGGTAAATGACGTGTCCGGGTTCACACTGCTAATGAGTGGGACTGAGACTGTAATCAAAGCCCAACTCTAAAGGCCGTGTTATTTCTCTGATTATTTTTAATTATTGTGTACTTTCAGTTATTGAAAAGGAATAGATGGTCTTTAGGAAAGGTTTTGTTCAAAAATTGTCTTTGTAGGCACCCATTCTGAATCAAAAATGTATTTTCCTACAGACGTTTCCTGTCACTCAACTAAAGTTTTGAGTCTGTACTTCCCCAGGAGCTGGGCACACATGAAAGAGTGCGGTTTCTCTTCTAGGACCTCACCTTCTAGTGAAGTTCGGGCTGTACACAAGGGACACGTGACACATGAACCGAGCATGAATTCCCACGGTTGCGGTCCCCAGGGTCTGCACAGAGGCCGTGCCTGTGCACCCTCCGCGGGCCTGCGCAGCCCCTGCGGGATGCGGGGATGTGGGGATGTGCTGATGCCTCCCGCGCTGCCCCTCGGCCCTGGTGAGTGGCTCGGCCCTGGTGAGGAAGGAGAAAGAGAAAAACGGTTCTGGGTTCTGCCGGCGCGAACGCCTTCCGGACCCTGGCTCCTCTCTCACCCCCACTCCCATCCACGTCTGTCTCCTCATCTTCATTCGCTTTCGGTCTCCCCCATCTCCCCTTCCTTGCCGGGCTCTTCCCACCCTCGGTCCCAGAAATACTCTTTAGGCTTTTTGAAGGGCTAATTCTGAAGTTTCGTAGATTCCCATTCCTTCCATGCCAGAGCTGGAGAACAATAAAGGGCCTAAAAATAGACAGTAATATGTGTAAATTTCCTAAGTTTTTCTAAGGCAAATATAACCTGGGACAAAAGATTCACAAGAATAGTAAGAAATAGTATTTGACCTTCCCCTACACATTTATTCTAGAAGCTTCCATACCTAGGGAACTTGAGATACATTTCAGGTTCTGGAATAACGCACACCAAGTTAGTGGTGGCCGGTGACCTCTGGGGACTGGGAATAGGGATGGGGAGATCACTGAGGCTGGGAACTTGCACACACTTTGGTTTAATGATTTTTGTTTTCTAATTCAAATAAAGTATCAAATCTGTAATTAAAAAAGACAAATGTGTTCTACCACAGGGTATGGATTAGCTGCCCTAAGGAGGCTAATTGTACCATGGTACACATTCACACCCATCAGAAGTCAGGCCCTGCTGCTCCCTGGGGTTCTGCACTGGTGACCTAGCAGGGCTGGGCTGGGTCAGGATGCTGCACGGGACACAGCAGGTCACCAGGGGGGAAACCCTCCCTCCTCCCCAGCTCTCAGCCTTGTCCGTGCTCCCATCGCTGTGCTTCTCACTCACCAGTGTCCCTTGTTTTGTCTGAAGAACCAGCCAGCGTTTAGGCCTAGGACTACATGTATTACTCTCCTGTCATCAGCACCTCCCCAGAGTTTGGCATAAATCTCACTAAAAATACATTGAATAGACACATGAACAAACACAGATAGTCCTCATTTTCATGATTCCCTCCCCCAATCCCTCCCTCCCTTAGAACCTGAAACAAAACTTTATGGTAATGCTTTGCAAACTTTACTGTATATAGGTGTGACTTGATTTGAAAATACAGATTATACTAATGGTTATTGTGTAAAACTACAAAACAGATTAATTAGGTTAAGAAAGGATTTTTTTTTTTTTTTTTTCCTACCAAAAGGAAAGGAAGACGTGCTTCCTGAAGGAGTTACTGAATTCCACGGAGCAGTATTTTCAGAGCTTTGAGGCAGGACCCTTCATGGGTGCTGCTTGCTGTGCTTTAACTCCTGGGCAGGGTGATGATCAGGGAAGGGATTGCTGTGTACTCCCCTCCCACCCAGAGACCAGCTCTGTGTAAGGCAGGGTATTGGGAGGGCAGTGTTGTCAAGCCACACAACAACAAAGTCCTGTTATACGGTTGCTCAGACAATGAGACTCCCACTTCCCCATGATACACACTAAAGAGGGGTCACGCAGTGACTGTTCCCAGAACAACTGAGGTTTGCCCACGGTGACTGCTACTTCCCACAAACAGTAGAAGGACCTTTCAAAACAGGCTCAGTCCCTATAAAAGGATTTAATTGCCTCATAAGCAAGTCTCTACTATGTTTCAAGTCACCACTCACCATCTTCTATCCTCCCAACTCTTTTACCTTCTGTGTCTTCACTGTCATTTGTATAATTTGTATTATTGTCTTTATTTATTTATTGTCTTTATCACGTGTCATGTATTCCCCCATGTTTTCATTCCTGCAATGGTTTTTTTGGTCTAACTTGGATGTCCAACCCCTGATCTTTCCCACTATCTCTTACACTCCCTTCACCTTCGCTCTCCTTCCAACCCAGATTGGTTTCCATGATCTATTAAGACAATTTCCCCCTTGCAAAGGCCCTCTACAACTTGTCCTGATCTCCCTCCAAGTTGTTCTCAAAAGGTAAAAGCCCAATCCAAGTTGAACCCAACTTCCCTGCAACTCAGAAGCAGCTAATCTCTGCTGGAAAAAAAACCAATCGCATAACCAGGTTGACTGGTTTAAGTTTAAATTTATGATCCTCAGACTTACATGGGACTTAATATTGTCTAGCACGCCTGTGTTTTTGTGGGAAACTTGCTCTTCCATTCTCTGAAACAAGCTACGATCCCGGGCTTACATCTTCTCCCTCCCTGGTCTCCACTCTAGCCCCACTTGCAGCTGAGAATCCTTCTTCACATCTCACTTGGAAAATAGAAGTCTGAATTAGTTTCCCGGGCTGCAATAACGAATTACCACAAACTGGGCTTAACACAACAGAAATCTATTCTCTCATAGTTCTGGAGGCTAGAATCCGAAATCAAGATGTCGGCTGGGCTGTGCTTCCTCTGAAGGCTCCAAAGAATCCTTCTTTGCCTCTTCCTAGCTTCTAGTGACTGATGGCAGTCCTTAGCCTTCCTGGATTTGTGGGCATCATTACAATCTATGCCTCCATTGCTATATTGTAAGCAGATAAGGTAGGGGATCCCTGGAGAAAGAAAACCAGGCATGGCTTTCTTTTTTTTTTTTGGCCACACCGTGTGGCATACGGGATCTCAGTTCCCCGAACAGAGATTGAACCCATGCCTGCTGCACTGGGAGTGTGGAGTCTTAACCACTGGACTGCAAGGGAAGTCCCATGGCATGGCTTTCTTGACACGAGAGAAACCATTTTAGGCCTAAGCCATTTTGAGATCTAGGCCTGGACACAATGCTTGCCCTTGAACAGGTCTCAGTAATTATGGTCTTAAGGGAACAAAAGAACAAACTGTCATTAGGCAAGAGAAGTAACAAGAGCAAAGATAACAAATCAGTTGTAAAGACTCTCAGTTCTGTTTCAATGGTAAAGACTAGTCTGAAGCACTTACTTGAGCTGTTTTGCAGAATTTAAACCCCCCTCAGGTGCTCAACCACCAGATAAACTGGAACCTAAGGGATGATACTGTTGACTTTTCTGAACCTCATGACTTCAATTAACTAAAGCTTGGGCTCTGTCAACTTGGCCCCAATTCTATGCTGACTTCTGCTCAAGCCCTTTCATGAACATGCACCTACCCTTAGCTTAAAACTTCCCCAATTTTGCTGTTTGGGGAGACAGTGCTTTGCGAAAGCTCTCCCGTGTTCTCCTTACTTGCTGCAGGTAATAAATCCTTCCTTCTCCCAGTCGATCTTTGGCTTGGTTGTATCTTTTGGCTCAACACCCAACCAAGAAACGAACCCAGTTTTCGGATAATAGCATCATCCTTCCTTTCTTTTTTAAAACATGTTATTTTTATTACAAAACAATACTAAAACCACAATTAAAATTTAAAAGTTAAGGGAATTCCCTGGCGGTCCAATGGTTAGGACTCAGTGCTTTCATGGAGGGTGGGGCCCAGGTTCAATCCCTGTTCCAGGAACTAAGATCCCACAAGCCTCATGGTGTGGCCAAAAATAAATAAATAAATAAAATTTAAAAGTTAAATTAAAAATAAAATTTTATTAATAATTTTTTACACAATCAAAAAAATTTACCCAGCAATCCCACCACTGGGTATATACCCAGAGATAAACATAATTCAAAAAGACACATGCACCCCAGTGTTCATTGCAGCACTATTTACAATAGCCAGGACATGGAAGCAACCTAAGTGTCCATCAACAGATGAATGGATAAAGAAGATGTGGCACATATATACAGTGGAATATTACTTAGCCATAAAAAGGAACGAAATTGGGTCATTTGTAGAGACGTGGATGAACCTAGAGACTGTCATACAGAGTGAAGTAAGTCAGAAAGAGAAAAACAAATATTGTATATTAACACATATATGTGGAATCTAGAAAAATGGTACAGATGAACCGGTTTGCAAGGCAGAAACAGAGACAGAGATGGAGAGAACAAACGTACTGACACCAAGGCGGGGGGAGGGGGGGAATGAACTGAACTGGGAGATAGGGATTGACATGTACACACTAATACGTATAAAATAGATAACTAATAAGAACCTGCTGTATAAAAATAATTTTTTTAAAAGAATTAAAAGAACAATTAAAATCCAAGAGAAAAATTGTCCCTCATCCCATCCCCTAATTAATTCATTTTTATTTGTCTGTGTTACTATCTACTCTTGATCCATACACTTAATAGATTTTTGCACTTTCGTAGTAATACTATAAATAGAATTTTATGTTCATTTTAAGTTAATGTAATACTATATCTTTCCCCCACAATTCTTCCGCCCCTCAACTTTCCTTTCCCACTTTCCCTGTACCTCCTACTGCGTACTCTCTACAACCAGTGTCAGTGCCAACAGCACTGGGTCCTTCCTCAGCTGTCTCGACGCCCATTCAAAAATATCCCGCCACATTCACACACAAATGGGATTCTCTTCTTGCTATCGATTTAAACTTTTTTTTTTTTTTTTTTGCGGTACGCGGGCCTCTTACCGCAGTGGCCTCCCCCGCCGCTGAGCACAGGCTCCGGACGCGCAGGCCCAGCGGCCATGGCTCACGGGCCCAGCCGCTCCGCGGCACGCGGGATCCTCCCAGACCGAGGTACGAACCCGCGTCCCCCGCATCAGCAGGCGGACCCCCAACTCACTGCGCCACCGGGAAAGCCCTAAACATTTTTATACAGCTTTCTTTTTTCACTTAACAACACATCGTGGATGTCTCTCTAGGTCAATAGGCAGAGATTCAATGCACGCTGGTTCGAGCTGTGTTAACAGTCTGGACAACGATCAACCGCGTTGCTCCCAGAACCCTTCCCCCTCCACACAAACGCTTTTATACATAACTTCTTTACCGTTCCTTTGACTTCTAGAAGATTCTCAGAAGAAAGATTTCTGGGTCAAAGGTGACGCACATTAAACATGTTAATTAATTAATTTATTTATATTTGCGGTACGCGGGCCTCTCACTGCTGTGGCCTCTCCCATTGCGGAGCACAGGCTCCGGACGCGCAGGCTCAGCGGCCATGGCTCACGGGCCCAGCCGCTCCGCGCGCGGCATGTGGGATTTTCCCGGGCCGGGGCACGAACCCGTGTCTCCTGCATCGGCAGGCGGACTCCCAACTACTGCGCCACCAGGGAAGCCCCATTAAACATTTTAATAACTATTCCGGGATTACTTTCCCAAAGGGCTCTAACACTTCACATTTCCATCAGCGACGCTTGTGAGGGTCCCTGTGCCCCCAATGGCCTTTAATATTCCATCTTCACTCAGCAGGGGTGGGGAGAAACGGCTTTTATTTTTAAAAGGATATACCCTTTCATGTTTAAAATAAGGGATTCACTGCCTGCACTGAAAAGAAGGCTAACACTTAAGCCCGTTTTCCAATTCAGCGTGATTGCTTTCCCCTGGCGAAGCCCCTGTTCCTCTTTCCAGTTTCCCTGAGCGTCGTCTAGAGTTCGGCTTCCGCGACGCAGCCCGGCCGTTTGCAGGTGGGCGTTCCCTGCCGCGCCGCCTAGCGCCGGGGGCAAAGGTGCGGGGTCAGCTAGCCGCGCTACTTCCCGAGGCCGGACTCTGAGGGGGCGGCGCGCGCTCCCGGGCGGCCCCACCCCCCTCGTCCAGGCGAAGGCGCTTCGAGAACGCCGAGCGCGGCCCCCAAGGCTGTGGTGACTCTTATTCTTTCACCACTTTGAGGGACCCGGCGAGGAATCCCCGGGACGCCAAAGAAGCGGCTGCGGACTTCCGACGGGGAGGGCGTGAGGCCTAGAGCCGCTGGGGGTGCTGGGGCCGGAAGGCGCCGAGCCCCGCTCAGCTGTGGGCCGGGGGCGTGGCGAGGCCGGATTCTGTTTCCCCCCAGGCCCTGAGGAGCTTTCGGTTTCATTTCCGGCCGGCGTCTCCACCTCGCGGGAACCGCCCACGCCCCTCCAGTCCCAGGCTCGACGGCCATGGCTCCCGACGCCCTCCTCCGTGAGGTGACCCAGGCGCTGTGCGCGGCCGGGGGCGCCTTGGAGCTGGAGGAGCTGCGGCGCCGCTTGCGGGCGAGCGTCGGCGGGGACGTGCTGGAACGGCTGTTGCGGGAGCGTGGGCGCTTGGCGGTGGCGCGGCGGGCGGCCGGGGACGGCGCGGCGGCCGTCGAGCGTCTGGTGCTGGCCGTATCGCCGCTGCGCGTGTGCGGCGCGTACCAGGGCTCGAAGCCGAGCTGCGTGGGGCTCTGCGCTCAGCTGCACCTCTGCAGGTTCGTGTTCTACGGCAAGTGCAAGATCCTGAGGGACAGGTAAGGCGCCGCGCCCCGGAGCCCGACGAGGGGAGACGGCCTCTTCGCTCCCAGCCCGGTCGTGGCCCTTCGTAAATTCGGGGGCGACAGTGAGGTGGCTGTTCCCTGGCCTCTCCCCGGAATTCCCGTCAGCGAACATTTATCGAGCATTTACTGAATCCCCGGAACTGTGCGCCGGACTCCGCGTCGAGCGGTGTCCTCTGGGCCCCTGCGGTCTCGGAGGGCGACTTAGAGCCCAGCAGGGGGTGGGACTCCCTGGGAGGGGCAGTACCGGGGTGGGGCTGGAGGGCGTTGGCCGAGGGAAGAGGGAGGGAGCTCCAGAAGGGAAGGGGCTGCGGCTGACTTCTGCTCGGAGCTCCAGAGCGCCCCGGGCCCCAGAGCTGGCCGTGAGGGCCCACGCAGAGGCGGGATCTGTGCCCAGCAGCCGACGGACTCTTGTGAAACCTTGCTTACAAGCCGGCAGTGGCTTCTGCTGCATTTAGAATAAAATGCAAGCTCCTTACCGTCGTCCCTCAGGGAACTGGTCCCTGCCGGCCCTCCATCCTGGTCCCCTCCGTTGATGCCTTTCTGGTCCTGGAACACTCCCAGTCTATCTCGTGACCTCTGCTCTCCTGGACCGCCTTTCCTGGTTTGCCTGCTGTATCGTTCAGGACTCAGGCATCACTTTTCTTCCTCTCCATCACATTGTTCCGTTTACTTTTCTCATAGCGCCCGTCATGGCCGCGCATTCCTTCAGTAGAACTGAACACTCGGAGAGCAGGGGCCCCTCTGTCTTGGCCCTGGCTGGCCTTTTCCGGCCCTCAGCTCTGTGCTCTGCGCCTGGCAGGTGCTCAGTGAGATTTGTGGAGTGGATTAATGAGGTTAATGCTAAAGAATTTGGACCTCACCCTGAAGGTGATGGGGCCCGTCAAATGGCAGGCGGGTAGCCATCAGGTGTGCGTTTGAGGAAGAGATCTTAGTGGCGCGGTGCTTATTTAGAGGAGGATGTGATGCAGACCTGTTTGGAAGCTAGCCCCGTTATTTAGAAGAATTAGTTTCTTTTCTTTTTTCTGCCGTAACATGGTGGACGTTATTTGTTGCTCACATCAGGTCTAAGGGTAAGGTTTAATAGTCAGCATGGGGTAGGGACCTTGATGTACGCAGTCATTTAGGGACCCAGGCTGGCGGACCTAGACTCTGCCCTCCTCACCCCATGGCTCCTAAGGCCATCTGGGTATCAGGTTCCGAGGAGCAGGTGGAGGAGATGGAAAGTAGAGAGCTGGTGGGAGGTTTTTATGGGCCGGGTCTGGAATGGTAGCTATCTTTCTGTCCATGGCACCTGCACCACAGGATGTCTCATGACTCTGCCTGGGTGCAGGGGGAGCTGGGAGATGTGATCTCTGGGAAGCACCGTGAAGAGGAAGGGACATGTGTGTGAGGAATTTGGGAGAGTTGGTGAGAGGGTGGTGACAGGATCCAAGAGGCGATGACTCATTTTTCTTTATTAGTGTTGACACAGAGCTGACTTCCCTTTCTTACTGTTGACAGAGAGCAGGAGAGGGTTTTGTTTCAAAGTGTGCCCAGGGGGTAGCTATCCAGGTCTGAAGCTTGGGAGGATCACCAGGGCCCTGAGATGCTAGTTTTGGGACTTGCTGGGCAGTGTATGCCATGGCTGCAGCACCAGGAGTGGGTTTGATCCGGGTGGAGGCTGAGAGTGGAGGGAGCCCTGGGGCAGTCGGGCCTGCAGGGGGAGCTGGTGGAGAGGCAGCACCTCCGGGCGGGCGGAAGGAGGGCACACCTGGAGAGGAAGGCAGACGCAATAAATGGTGGATGGAGGGACCTAATGACGGGGACCACTGGTGGGCCTTATTAATGTCCGTAGTGGGTAAAATAAAGATGGCAGCCCTATTAGGCTCATTCCCAAAATTTGGGGTCAGATTTTATTTGTCTTGGAAATCTGGTATTTACTGGCCTGGTTGATCCGGAGTTTTCTTCTTTTTTCCCTCTTCCTTGTGGTTTACATAGGACAGTTTGTTGAACCTTCCTTTTCTGGCTGTTTCTGGGTTGCATAAGGGAGAGTGGGTGTGGTCAGCTGCACATTCTATACTTTCCCTGCGAAATTACTTGTCTTCCTCAACCACAGGGTCAGCTGTCTCAGAAGTAGATCATCACTGCTGCTTTTGTTCATTGGCGACAGTTGGGGAGGGTCCCAGGGCCCCAATTCCATCTTGTGCTTAGGGGGCAGTGAGCACAGTGGTTCAGAGCCCAGCTCCAAGGCAAGCCTGCCTTGTCTCTACCCTGGCTCTGCTCCTTGCCCGCTGAGTGATCTTGGGCAAATTAGTTTTTATCTGAGCCTCAGTTCCCTCATCTGCAAAATGGGATAGTATTACCCACCTTATAGGCTTGTTGAGGACAGTACGAGTTAACTCACGAAACATTTAGGCAAACCCTAAACATTTAGGCAAACCCATTTAGGCAAAATGAAACCAAACATTTAGGCAAACCTAAGTTTGTGGGAGATGCCCAATGAGTTTTAGTAGCCATCATCATCATCGTAATTACCAAGCCCCTCTGCCTAGAATGTTCTTCCCTGCTCTCCGTGCCTGGTTCCTCAACCCTAAGTATTTGGCTCAGGTTTTATACCTTCCAGGCACCATCCCTTGATTGCTTCCTCCACTTCTGTCGGGCTCAGGTGCCCCCTCTCTGCGCTGATGCATCCTGCGCATAGCTGACCTTGCATTTCCCACAGCATTTTAGAGTCATCTCATGTCTGTGTCTCCACTAGAGAGAAGGAGAGGAGTTGGATGACTCCAAGGTTTTCAGCCTGTGCAGTGGAAGAGGGAAGTTGCCCTTTACTAAGATGGGGGAGCCCATGGGAGGCGCAGGTTTGGGGGAGTAGATCCAGGGGTTCAATTTTCTTTTGAGATGCTTATTATAGGTATGGCAGTGTCTTGAGTCAAGCAAATGCTATTTACCTGACTCTTCTGGGTCCTGTTGACTCAGGTGATCATTTGAAGGCTTATCTTTGGATCATTGGGGCGTGGTGCCAGTGCCTGGCTCACAGAGAGTGTTCAAGAGGGGCTTGTTGATCAAAAGAATGCAGGAGGGGAGCAGAAAAAAGGGCTGGGCCTCAGCAGTGGTGTGTGTGTGTGTACACGCCTGTATCCACACTCATTTATTCAGCCAATGTTAAATGCCAGTAAGTGCCCAGAGACTGGCACGCTGTGACTCTGGGGGAATGGCTCCATCATTCTCATCAAAAACCTGCTGAGAGGTGCTTGCAAGGCACCATCTCTTCCTTTGTAAATAAGCACTATGATTTTTCATGGCATAGACATGCTGGGTTTCTCTGGTGCCTCTAAATAATGTCAGGAACTATTCCTGAAAATTTTTCTTAAAGATTGATTTTACCAGCTGTATTAGTTTGCTTGGGTTGCCTTAACAAGGTACCACAGACTGGGTGGCTTAAACAACAGAAACTTATTTTCTCACAGTTTTCAAGGCTAGGAAGTCAGAATTCAAGGTGTCAGCAGGTTGGTGTCTCCCGACACCAACCTTGGCTTGCAGATGCCTTCTTCTCCCTGTGTCTTTACATGGTCTTCCTTTTGTGTCCTGATCCCCTTTTCTTATAAGGACGCCGGTCAGATTGGATTAGGCCCCCCAGTGAACTCATTTTAACTTAATCACCTTTTTGAAAGACTCCAAATACAGTCACTTCTGAGGTACTGGGAGTTAGGACTTCAACATAAGGGTTTTGGGGAGACGTTTCAACTGTGACCCTAGCCCTGCTTCTTTGCAGGAAGGACTGTAGGAACGGTCACAACTTGACGTCCGAACACAACATGCGCGTGCTGAAAACTCAGGGCGTGGACCACCTCAGCTTCAGTGAGCTCTCCGTGCTCTTGTTACAGAACGACCCCTTGCTCTTGCCGGAGGTGAGTGCCAGGAGAGGGTGGGCCTGAGTGTAAGTGATGAGGGAGGGACCAGTAGGTGGGGAGACAGGAAGACATGGCGGAAGAGAGGCTAAGGGCCGCACTGTGATCGCTGGGGTCTGCCTGGAGGGAGACCTGGACTGAGCTCCTGGCTCTGCTGATTTTTAGCCCTGAGATCTTGTGCCAACCTTGCTCCCTCTTGAAGCCTCCTTTCCCTCTATGTCAGTTGGGCTGGTACCTCCTTTGCAGGGCTTCTGTGAGGTTGGGGGAGCCCATTTGGCCAGTGGCTGCAGCCAGTTGTTACACAGAGCGGAGGGAGTGAGAGATTCCAGCTGGCCCGTCCCTGTCTAGCAGGACTTAAGAAAAATGCAGGTACCACCAGACCCCGGAGGTCTGTGGGGAAGTTTTCTAACTTGGGTTGATGTGAATTCTCATACTGCATTTCAGACAGTAACCACCCACTTGTTTTGAAGCTCACTGCAATGGTCATGGACTAGCTTGAGTCCTAAGAGAAGCGGACACCAAGGTGGGATTGGAAGTGTGAGAGATTTATTGGGGAGGGAGCAGAAGAAGGTGGGGAAGGCTTCAGATGGCGTTGGTGCTCTGACATCTGTGGCAGGAGAAGGGGAAGGAAAGGGACCCGGTAGGAAGAGACCCTGACTGCAGTGCAGTTCTCAGGAAGCTTCTACCCAGCCAGCGAAAAGTTCTGAGCTAAAGTCCCTGTTGGTTGGCATCCTGTGTCTCCCCAGAACAACCTGCCCAGTCATTGGCTGAGAGCAGCCCTTGGGAGCTCCCTCTGTGTAAAGAGGGCGGCTGCAAAGGGCAGCAGCTGGGCCGAGAGTTGCCTGTGCTCTGTGGCAGGTCTGAGTGGTCGTTCTGTGGCCAGCACAGGTTCCGTGGGATGCTCTGGCACTGCTTCTTGGATGAGGCAACAGGGATTAGATGGGTATATTTTAATGACAGTGCTTCCTTATTACTCAGTTGGAACCTCCCATTTGAGAAGGATGCTACATAGCAAACGACTGGCACATAACAGGTATTAAGTGTTTTCCTTTGCCTTTTGAAAACTAGTATAGATTTAATTCACCTAACCTTTGTTGACAATCCATTACAGATGAGGCACTGGTGGTAAGGAGGTGAAAGACCCTTTCTGCTCTTCCGGGGGGCACAGCTACTGGGTGGGACAGTAGCGGATGATAGCAAGGTGCTGTTGTAGGTGCTTTAGCAGGAGTCAGTGCTCTGGTCTCGGGGGCACAGTTTGGGCACCGGGGAAGGTGCCCTGGAGTAGATGGTGTCTGCTCTGGGTGCTGGAGGGTGAGTGAAGGATGAAGGTGTGGGAAGAGGGAGGCAGAGAACGGGGGCCTACCTGGTCAGGGCACAGTGTGTAAGTCCTGGATTTAGGGGGAGGGGAGAGAGAAATGCGAAGGTGGAGGCTTAGCCATACAGCCTCCTGTGTCACAGGCAGGAGTTGGGGCGAGGTTGTGTTGGGAGGGTAGGCATTAACTTTTTGGAGTGATCACCTTGTTAGTGGTGTGAGAACTGAATCAGCAGGTGACCGGCCTGGAATGCGCAGCCTCTGTCTCCTGGGGTGTGTGGGGTGCTTCAGGACACAGTTGCCAACACATGGGGGCTGTGACCAAAAGCTCGGATCCAGGGCAGCTCTCCTGCCAGGTCCGCTACTCTCAGGCTAGCCCCCTTATCAGTTGACCATTTGGCGGCCGCCACCATGAGTTGAGCACCCACTGTGTTCCAGGCATTGTATTAGTCACTTGGTATATTTCTTATTTAATTCTCACAATAGCCCAGCAATGTAGGTGGCATTATTCCCATTTGGTGGATTAAAAAACGGAATCTCAGAGCTGGTGAGTGGCCTGCCCAAGGTCAGACAGCTTGTAAGTGGCAGGATCAAGGTTAGGGCCCAGCTCCCTCTGATCTTTTCCCTCGGGGCTTCCATTTCCAGAAGGGACCCCCTGCTGATCTGGGCCTGGGTTCTGTAGTCCTCTGTTCAGTGTAATGCCTGTGAGTTGAGTGAGTGGGCCCTTGGTGGTCTCTGGTTTAGTTCCCATCTCCAAGAACATGGAATGTAGAGGAAAAGGAACAGTTGATTCAAGTTCAAGCCCCACCTTACCAACAACCCAGTCCAGCAGGTACTGTATGTGCCAGGTGTGTTAGACAGCTGTGTGACCCAGGTCAAGCCTGTTAGCTTCTCTGAGTCTCATTTTGCACTTGGGAAATGAAAGGGCTGTATTTGGCTTTCTTGAAGATACTTTAAACCCTCAGAGCCTCTTTGACCTAGAATTGGAGAAAAAAAGTGTTGGGAGAAACTGGGCCCTGGGTTAGAGAGAGTTGGTGAATCAGTGGGGGCAGGGGGTAGGTAGCATGTAAGGTTTGTTAGTAGTGTAAGGTTTGCTGTGTGAGTTACATTAAAATGTTGTTTCATGTGAAGGGAGCAGCTCTGATCAGCTGGATGTACTTTGGATTTTCCCGGCGGAGGGGCTTGTTCTGAGCAGTCCGCTGTCCTCCCCGGGTCCCATTTACCAAGGGCATGTGCTAGCGGCGTCCATCTAGAGTGAGGGGTGTTCTCAGAGCTGTGCGACCAGTGTCGCGGTGGGATCGCAGCCTTGGCTAGGTCTCTGGAGGAACCTTTTCCTCTAGTAGGAAGTAGTAGTAGGTTCAGTAAGGAGGTGGTGTTGTGTGAGGCCTTTCTAAGCTGCTGTCTTTTTTCCTTCTCTGTTAACAGATCTGCCTTCATTACAACAAAGGACATGGACCCTATGGCTCTTGTTCCTTTAAAAAGCAATGTGTCAAACTCCACATCTGCCAGTATTTTTCACAGGGTGAATGCAAGTTTGGCACTGGCTGTAAGAGATCCCATGATTTCTCTAATTCTGAGAACCTGGAAAAACTGGAGAAGTTGGGCATGAGGTCAGAGCTGGTGAGCAGGCTGCCTTCCATTTACAGAAATGCTCATGACATCAAGAATAAGAGCTCTCCCTCCATCAGAGTGCCGCCTTCTCCCTGTGTGTCACAGGGGACTTCTGGTAAGGCTCTGGGCTGGGGCTCCTGGATGCTAGCTGACTCCTAAATGGCATGTGTAACTTTGGGCAAGTCTGTGCTGCTTCTAGTAAAATGCAGTTGGCCATCCCCTCCTGGCCAGTGGGGACTGTGAAGATGAGTTGAAGTCAGAGCTGTGAACGAGCAAGACATTCTAAACAAATGCCGACTGGTGTCGAGGGTGGGTGAATTCTCTCTGGGCCTCATCTGCATAGAGATGGGAGATGCTGCTTCTCCCTATCCAGTCTTCCCTCTGCCCCCCTGGAGAGCTTGTTTTCCAGTGAGGGACCCCAGAGTTAATGCCGTGCTGTACAACTCTGGGGCCATCCTTTGCGTTGCATTCTGTTTATATATATATATATATTTAATGAGTGAATGAAGCATATTTTATTTACTTACTTATTTTTGAATGAAGCATATTTTAATTTCAGCTTTCTTCTTGACATGAATGGATCTTTTTCGTCACTGCAGATTGACTTTGTTCACCGCTCATCTCTAGACAGTGCCGACCACAGTAGGCACTGAGACATTTGTTGAATGGATGAATCTGTCAGGACACTTTTTAAAAAAATTTTTTTTGAGAAATATCAAGCTTAGTGACAGGCAAATGGGATTTTGAACAGAGATTGTTTATTTAATAAGCATTTCTTGAGTACCTGTTGGTTGGGACGTGAATACCATGGTCCCTCAGGGAGGCTGTGATGCCTTGGTGTCCTTTGGATTTTCACAGTATCTGCTGTAGGCTGGCCATTCTGATGATCCATTTTCTCATTCAACAAATTTGAGTCCTGGCCATGTGCTGGCCACTGTCCTGGGCCTTGTTTATACCTTAGTGACTGTGAGCCGTGGCTCCCCCCCACTTGTTAGCTGTAGTGATAATCTAGGATTTTTAATAGAACACTTCCTAAAATACCAGTGCCAGGATGACCAGCAAACAAACTTATCACTCTAATCTTACCTGATTTTTATATTTGAAAGTTGTCCTTGTCATATGTTTTTTCTTTACATTTTCTTCAATTATTTTTGGTTAGTTTCTTTCAACAGTAAGAAGCCTAGAAGCAAACAGGTTTTGCTTTAAATAGTTTGTTAAAAGTGTCAATTGGATTATGGCCTTGTTAGAAAGGGAGGGGAGGATACCTGCGCCTGGGGGGAGAGGGAGGCCAGCTCTAAGGCTCCACAGGTGTGGGTTTTAAGGTGCAGCCTGTGGCTGTCTGAGGGGCCTATAAAACAACAGGGAAGATGAATAACAAAATAGGGAGGGTTTGCTAATGAGTTTTATATGCTTATATGGTGGCAGTTGGGGCCCACCGAAGTGTAATTATTGGGTAATGGCTCATTGAAGCACTTCTAGTAAAGGTAAACTTTGAGAGCACTTGCACGCTCTTGTTATATTACAATATTTGAAAAAAATTATTTATTTTTATTTATTTTTGGCTGCGTTGGGTCTTCACTGCTGTGTGTGAGCTCATTACGGTGGCTTCTTTTGTTGTGGAGCATGGGCTCTAGGCACACGGGCTTCAGTAGTTGTGGCTCGCGGGCTCAGTAGTTGTGGCGCATGGGCCCTAGAGCGCAGGCTCAGGAGTTGTGGCGCACGGGCTTAGTTGCTCCGCAGCATGTGGGATCTTCCTGGACCAGGGCTCCAGCCCGTGTGCCCCGCATTGGCAGGCGGATTCTTAACCACTGCGCCACCAGGGAAGTCCCTACAATTTTTATAATTAACCTAAATTAGGTTTCATTTTGAATTGTGGGCTTTCTGTTTATTGTTATTTTTTTGTTGGTATTGGCACCCGATTCTAATAGTTCATTGACAAGTATTTGCTTTTGCAATCAAATCTAGTTTATAAAATGCAGCCTTCACTTGCTCTCTGGGCTCATCACATCAGTAGGTACAGAAGGAAAATGTGTTGGTTAGTGGTTCCCCCCTATTAAAAAAGTGTCCCAGGTTCCACTGTTGAAGGCTTCTGATTGAGTCAATCTGAGGTAGAGCCGGGCACTTCTATTTTTAAACAGGTCTCCTAGTGAATTGGGTGCACAGCCAGAGTTGAGAAAAGACTCACCCCCAGCCCCCAACAATGACATCCTGGATTTGGCAAGCAGCCCTGTGACCTTGGGCTCCCTGATTCCTCCCTAAAAAGCAGAGGGCCCACCTTATGTCTGAGGGTCCTTTCATCCAGAACTTTATAAGATTTTGTGAGGTTGCCTTGCCCACTTTTGCCTCGTGCAGAGGGATGAATGAATCCTTTTTTCTCTCCTTTGTACCTTGAACTACCCCAACTCCGTGTCAGAAGCATCGGTGATACATCTTTGCAGTGTTTCTTTGTAGAAAGAAGAGATGCAGGTTCTGTGTCCCCAAACACTGCCAACCAAGAGGAGAGTGATCAGATTTGCTTGTTCCATATCTGGAAACGTTGTACCTTTCAAGGTGAGTCAGGGGAAACCCCTTCATCCACTTGTGGGCGGGATAACTGCTTCTGGTTCCCAGAGCTCTGCTCTGACACCACCCCTCGAGGTCCTCTCCCCGCCGTCCAGAGAGGGTCAGGCCATCTTAATTGTGAGCTGGTGGCACTTCAGTGATTTTGTTGAGGAGTTGAGGGTGGTAGGAATTACTTGAGTTTCTAAAGATCAAACTGTAGATGGGGAGCATGACTGTTTGGTTCATGCAGCAAATGAGTGTCAAGTGTTGCCCCTTGGTCAACGTAGCGTGAGGTCAGAGACCTGCAAAGGCACTTGGATGCCCAGTCTAGTGTCCCTTATGGAGGGAGGTTGTAGTCTCAGAGATACCTTAGAACCTAGGAATGCCCTCCCTCAGGAGGAGACACCTGTGTTCACTCTTGGGGGATGAGTATTTATTTAAGTTTGGGGTTTCTCTCCACATTCTCTCTTTTATCAGAAGTAGCAAATCTTGTTTTTTGTGTGGGTGTGGGTGTGAGACTGTATTTTCACTAAACCTTTGTTCTTGCTGCTGTCCTGGGCTTTGATTGAAGAAAGATTCCTTCTCAAATTGGTGACTCTGCTTAAAAAAAAAACAAACGCCGAAACTTCCTGTTTTGTTTTCAGTCTTTAAAAACTACCCAAGCAATTCATGAATACTTTCACTTTGTAAAAGAGTGAAATGATACAGAGTAAAGTCTGAAGTCTTCCTTCAGCCTTCTCTGAAGGTAAACACGTGATGTGTGGTCATATTTGTTTCACATATTTTTCAACAGATGGGAACATGCACGTTATTTAATCTGCTTCTTTTACTTAATGGTGTGTCCTTGAGATTTTTTTCTACATTAGTGTGTATGTGTATGTCTACCGGGATTTTAAAAACAACTTTGTAGTATTTGATTAGAGTGATTTTTTTCCCTTGAGCATCTGAGTACACATGTGTATTTCCATAGATAGATTCCTGGAAATGGAATACTAGGTCAAGGAATATGTGCTGTATATATACATATATATATATGTGTGTGTGTGTGTGTGTATATATATGTGTATATATATATGTATATATATATATATAGCCTTAAAAATCAACGTTATTAGTTATAATTTACATGCAATAAAATGCACCCATTTTAAGTATACCCTTTGAGTTTTGGTAAGTATGTTTGCCCCTGTAACTATCACTATAATCTAGATACGGAACAGTTCTCTCATTCCAAAAATTCCCCTTATGCCCCTATACAGTCGATCCTCACCTCCCAGTTTCCCGACCCAAGGCAATCCTGATCTACTTTCTGTTGATGTAGAGTAGATGTGTGTTTTCCAGAATTTTATATAAATGTAATCATACAACATGTATTCTCCTGTTGCATGGATTAACTACAAGTTGTTTATCCATTTATATGTTGATGAACATTTGGGTTTCCAGTTTTGGGCTTTTATAAATAAAGCCTCTATCAGTATTCATGTACAAGTTTTCATGTGGATGTATGTCTTCCTCTCTTGGGTAAAGACCTAAAAGTGGAATGTCTGATCATATGATAAATGTGTGTTTAACATTATAAGATACAGCCAGACTGTCTTCCAAAGTGGATATATTTCACCTTCCCACCAGCAGTGTGTGAGTGTTTTGGTTGCTCTACATCCTTGTCAACACTTGGTATTGTCAGTCCTATAAATTTTAGCCATCCTAGCAAATGAGTAATATCTCATTGTGGCTTTCATTTGCATTTCCCTGATGAGTAATGATATTTAACATTTATTTTCATGTGCCTGTTGGCCATTTGTATGTCTTCTGTGAAGTATCTGTTTAAATCTTTTGCCTATTTTACAGGCAGATAACAGTTTTGTTAAGATATTAAGTATATTTCATACAGTATACAATTCACCCATTTAATAGTTTTTAATATAGTCAGAGTTGTGCAGCCATCATCACAGTCGATATTAGAACGTTTTCATCACCTCCAAAGAAATCCATAACCATTAGCAGTCACTACCCATTCTTTCCTCCCCCCAGCTCCTGGAATTTACATTATGTCTCTGGGTTTGCCTGGATATTTCATATAAATGGAATCATACAACGTGTGGTCTTTTGTGACTGTTTGGCCCATTTTTTTATTGGGTTGTTTGATCTCTCATTATTGACTTCTAGTAGTTTTGAATATTCTTTATTCATGTCTTTGTCAGATATAGGTATTGAAAATATATTCTCCTAGTCTGTGTCTTTCATGTTCATTTTTTTTTTTACAGTATCTTTGGAAGAATATGTTTTATGTTGATGTCCATTTTAATATATTTTTTAATGGTTTGTGTTTTTTGTGCCCTAAAAATCTTTGTCTCTTCCAGGCCCAGGAAAATGTCTCTCCTATGGTTTTTTTTTTCTTTCCAGAAGTTTATAGGCTTAGCTTTTATGTTTAGGTCTGGTTGTTTCTCTTGATCTGTTTTCTCCAAAAATTATTTCCTTAGGGCTTGATTCTTCTGTGTGAGTTAGCTGCCTGTCTGTGTTATTTTTCCTCGTGTGTTGGGTGGCTCTTGGTTGTGTGCCCATGTTGGTACTCAAATCCCTGTGCCTACTGGTGGAGGCCGATTCTGATTCCAGGCTTAATGGGGAAGAGGCGGTAAGTCTTGCTTGGTTGCGGGGGCTGCTAGCGTATGTTCGAAGGTCAGGGCGGGGGCTTTGATGGCTTTCTCGCATGCTTCTCTCTCCAGCCCCTATATCCACACCCACGTGTTCCATGGGACAAAGAACAAGGTTGCTGGGCACAAGCAAGGCGCTGATGGGGCACTTGCTCCACTGGGTCCTGATTCCTCTCAGTGCTCTTGTCCAGGTGTCTTTCTTGCTCCTTGTTACATCTGACTCTGAGTTTGTGAAGCCCCCAGCTCCTTCCTACTTCTGGGGTGGCTCTCTTCTGCATATTCTGCATGTATTTTTCTCTCTTTGTTGGTTTGGTTCTTACTGCTTCATATTTTTAGGAATTCTTTAGTAATTCTGGTCTTTTGATGGTACTTCTGTTTTCCAGTGCTTTTCTCTGTGATCTGTCATTTTAAGGGAAGTAGGGAGAAAGGGGATGTGGATGTGGGTACTTTGCCAATTTGATTTGGTTTCTGTGACTAACCTTCTAGAAAACCTAGACTTGGGAATGCAACAGTGAGGTGGGGAACATTGGAAGAAGGGAGGGAAACTGAGAGACGGGACAGAAGGACCAGGAAAGTTGTAGCAGAGAAGGGGCTTTACACCCCCAGCGCTGAGCTAGGACTCCGCTCTTGCCATCTTCATGGCTGCAGTGGCCTGCGTGGCATCCTCCTCCTCAGGGCACCTGCCAGCTTGTGAGCAGCATGGGCTCCATGCTCAGGTTGGATTAAGAGCTAGAAGCCTCAGGCCTCACAGTGCCTTCCCCTGGCCCCTATGTCCTTCCCAAGGAAGTGTCAGCCTGGAGAGGGGTGGGTGGTGCTCCTACCCTGACAGGTGCCTTCTTAAGGGGAGAGCCTTTCTTCAGGTTGTCCAGGACTCACCTGTGCTGGGCTGTATAGATGAGCGACTGAACACTCATTCCTCATCATTTCCCTTAGTGCCCCTTAGGAGGAAACAGGAAATCTTATTTGGTCGTGACCTCTGGACCACAGCTGTGGCCTTATCTCTTCAGGTCGAGCCCCTGGTTATCACTTTATTGTCCACACCCCTGGTCAGGAGTCTAAGAGGGCTCCGTTTGGCCTGGTGTGAGCCATCCCTGCCCTAACTCTGGACAGGTCAGGACATCCTGACTCCCCAGTGGGGCTGTTTCCAGCCTGGTTGAACTTGGCAGAGATTTCCTTGGTTGGGGTCCCTCCTGTTCTCTAAGCCCTGTCGGCCTGGCCCCAGGCCTGGTCTTTGACAAGCCCAGGCCGTCTCCCCACTTCCTCCCCGGTCCCTGCCACCCCATTGCTCCCTGGCAGGGTCTCTGGGAAAGAAGTGGCGTTAAGACTTGCCTGAAAGACTGCGTACGATGTTAGAAAATTTTAATTTTTTTCAGATGTCAAGTTAGCCATGCTTTACTGTTACTATTTTGAAAGATGAATTAAAAATGTACAAAAGACAGTAAGAAATGTCTTCATCACAACCCTTTTCCCCAGCACCCAGATTCCCTTCAGAAACAGTCATTATTACTAGTTCCTTGAATATTTTTCCATCAAGATTTTATACAAGCACAAGTGTGTATGTTTAGTCTTTCTCTTTACACAGGTGCACTCTATGAACGCTCTTTTGTATCTTTTTTCACTTAACTAGATGTTTAATTTTTTGGACTATATATTTTTGCGGTTCAAAATTCAAAACAAATCTCTCCTCATAACTTTGTGCTGTGCCACCCAGTCCTCCCATCGCCCCCACCCCCCCACACGCAGCAAGGAATAATGTGTGCATATATGTGTATTTAGTCCGAGTCTGGCTAATCTTGTTTTTTCTGTTCTTTTACCCAAATAGAGGCATTCCACACCTATGTATCTTTCTATCTAATAGTATAAATCCTGCAGGTGTCAGTGTGAAGATTCCCATTGCTCTTCTTTCGTGTCTCTCTTTCCTCTCACAACATTCCTCCGTCAGGATGTACCAGAACCTCACAGTCTGTTGAAAGGTAGAGGGAGGGTGTGGGCAGCATTCCAGGTGAGCGGCTGGCATGAGCCAAGGCAAGGTGGGCAGGAAGTGCTAGGAGGTACAGGCCCTGGGAGCACACGGAAGGCATGGGGGAGTAGTTGGATGGAAACCGTAGACCAGGGCTGTGTGTACAATGCCTTTGGGGGGTGGGGTGTGTTGAGGATGGGTGAGTAACTTAGCAGCCAGAAAGATCAAGGTGGGCTGAAACCACACTGCTGACCCACCTGCTGTAGGACCTGCTGGGGTTGGGATGGTTCTGGTAGAGACGAACCTGCTCCCGTTTCTGGTGTGATCACGCCCCATCCAAGTGTCACGTGTATAGCAGTAATGCACCGACAGACTGCCCCTGCAGACATGGAGCCTTCGACCGTCTATCTCATGATCAGCTTCTTTACTCTCATGACATGAAATTCATACATAATGTAACCCACCAACACACAGTTTTTAAAAAATCAGTTTAATGTGTTTAATGTCCTATTAACAAGGGAGAGATAAAAGGAAAGTGTATATCCTAAAATGCATAGTGTTTGGTATCTAAATGCTCAGGTATGACTGCATTAAAAAAGGCTCCCTCACAGATTTCCAGAATGTTCCCAGGTCAGCAGGCAGCCTCATACCCTTTGAGAACCGTGGGACTGGGCCAGGCTGTGTATTGCCAGTGTGCTCACTTCTTTATATCTTTATTTCAGAGAGGTGCAGTAGAGTTCACTTCCATTTGCCATATCGGTGGCAAGTCTTAGATGGAGGCTCGTGGAAGGATCTGAACAAAATGTACCTTATTGAAGAGGCCTATTGCAATCCTGCAAGAAATGGGTATGAAATATGTCACTTGTGTCTGCTTTGTGCCTGGGCTTTTGTGTGTGGTACGGGAAGTTTAGACACAGAAGGGTTTAGTTTTGATGGGCTTCATACACAGACGCACACACACAGAGTAAGGAGGCGGGAAGCTCCCTGCACGAAATTGGGAGTTGATGGTCCTGCTGGTGGCTGGTGCCCTTGTTGCCCCATCTTCCTCTTTTTTCACGGAGGAGCTATGGGGAGAGAAGGGGTGGGTACCAAGTAAGTTCTGAATTATTTGATGCTGAGATTGATCATGTAAATATATCCTCATTGATTAGTCCAGAAAAGGAAGAGGCAATCATTTGTGAAATTTACAGCCTTTGCCTGTAAAGTCATACAGCTGAACTACTGTTTATTGTTCAACCTTTTTTATTTTCCTAAGTATGTCCTAGTATTTTCACTTAGTCAGTTGAGAGTAAATGGGGAAGTCCTGGGTAGCCTTATTTTCAAATCTTGGATTAAACTTGCTAAAATGTGTTGCCAAGAAGAGAATTTGAGCCCGTTTTTTGAGTGGATAAAATAAATTTGTGCTTAGGGTGCAATTATATGCAAATTGCTACTGGTAAAGCATGTGAAACAAATTATCCCCCTTCAGAAGATTAAGTGGCTCACATAACCAGCTCTTACCTACGTCCCCCCTTTCTTTCTCTTCCCTTTTTTTTGAGGCTTTTTAAGTTAAAATTTATACTCGGTGACATGCACAGATATTAAGTATATAGTTCAGTGAGTTTTGAGGAAGGTATGTACGCTTGCAGTAGCCAACGCTCTGATCCAGCTGTAGATCATTTTCATCACCCAGAAGGTCCCCTCCTACCCCCTTCCAGTCAGTGCCCACCCTGTAAACCACTGCTGTTCCAACGTCTGTCAGCACAGATAGTCTCTCCTGTTCTTGAACCTCATCTGAATGGAGCTACTCTGGACTGTTGCCTGGAGGCTTCTCTCAGGGCTCTGTTCTTGACGCTCCTCCCGGGCCACGTGTGTGCAGGCTTCCTTGGGGTAGGCGTTCAGGGGTGCGCCTGCTGGGAGGTAGGCTGGTCCCTCCTCAGTTCTGCCAGGGGATGCCAGATTCTTTTCCACAGTGATTGTACTGCACATTTGGTGTAGTCTGACGTCTGCGCTTTTCTAGTCTTCGGTGTAAAATAAGGTCTCCATTTTCATATCCCTGAGTCCTGGTGAGGGAAAGTGTCTCTTCACATGTTCAGTGGCCATTTATGCTTCTTCTGCTGTGAAATGTCTGTGCTTGTAGTTTGTTTTGTTGAGGGGGAAGGTTGTGTTCTTCATTAGTTAGTTTTGGAACTCTTCAAGTTTCTGAGTATTAAATGTGTGTTGAAAATAAATGAACTCCTGTCAGCTTATGATATCTGTTAATGAAGAGAAGTATTTATCCATTCTTTCCTTTATAGTTTTATACTTTTTTTCTTTTCTTTTTTTTTTGGAGGTTTTATACCTTTTGTGTCGTAAGAAATCCTTCCTTATCCTGAGACCATAAAATATTTGTCCTGAATTTTGTTTAAAAATTTTTAACATTTTAAGAACTGTATTAACCTCTCCTTGCGTGTGGTGAAGTGTAGGTCCAGTTTCATTCTTATGCAGATGAATTACCAGTTTTTCCAAAGACCACTTTTTAAAAATATATTTAAAACATTTAGAGTTTGGGATTGACATGTATACACTGTTATATTTAAGATAGATTACCAACAAGGACCTATCGTATAGCACAGGGAACTCTGCTCAATATTCTCTAATAACCTAAAGGGGAAAAGAATTTGAAAAAGAATAGATACATGTATATGTATAATTGAATCACTTTGCTGTACACCTGAAACTAAGACAATGTTGTTAATCAACTATACTCCAATATAACATAAAAAATTTTAAAGAAAGAAGTAAGCCATTAAAAAAATAAAATGTTAGGATAAAAAAAGTAAAAAAAAAAAAGTATTCAAAAAGTAAATCAAAAAAAAAAACCAAAACAAAAATCAAAATGAGACAAATGAACCAAAATATATATGGGATAAAGGATAAACCGCATAGAGAAGAAATATTCCAAGTGATTTGTTTAATATGTTGTAATTCGGCTCTACATCTTTAGAAAGATATGTTCTTACGGATGAAAGAACAGCAAAAAAAAAAAAGTCTTAAACTCTACTCAGCAAAAAAATAAAATTTAAAAATTGTGATAAAATAGACATAAAATTTACCATCTTAACCATTTTTAAGTGTAAGGTTCAGTGGCATTAAACACATTCACATTGTAGTGCAGCCATCTACCATTCATTTCCAGAAGTCAGTCGATTTTTAAACCCGCCAAAACTGAGCCAGATTTGGCAAAATGTGAATACATTTTATAGCTTAATTTCAGACTTAGCTGCTAAGTACTGCTTTTGTAAGTAGGCCATCTTTTTTGCACCTGTTTTCAGTGCTGTCTGTGTCAGGTGTTGAGTTAGCAAATACACACCCGTCTGTTTCTGGCCTCTTCTGTTTCATTGGTCTGTGTGTCTCTGTGTCAACATCACACTCTCTCATGTAGAAGAGCTTTACAGTACGTTTAAGCATGTGATAAGGCAAATCCCCACCTTATTTTTCCTCAAATTGTCTTGCCTCTTGGTCTTTTGCTCCTCTTTAGAAATTTTAAAATCTGCCTGTTGGTTTTCACAAAAAACACTGTTGTGATTTTTTTTAACTTGAAATTGCATTGTCTATTATCAGTTTGGGGAGAACTGACATCATAATGATGCCAAGGCTTTCTATTCATATACGTGATAGCATCTCATTTAAACGTTCTTTACTATTTTTCAGTAGTTCTCTAATTTTCTCCATTAAGGTCTTGTATATCTTTTGTTAGATTTTTTTTTTCTTTAGGGATTTATTAGCTTCTTCATTTCCTTTTTCAAAAAAAATTTCTCCAGTTTTTTTGAGAGATAATTGACATACAACACTGTAGAAGTTTAAGGTGTAGAGCACGATGACTTAACACAAGTATATATTGCCAAATGATTACTGCAGTAGGTTTAGTTAATATCCAGCACCTCATATAGTTACCCCTACCCATTTTTTTTCTTGTGAGAATTTTTAATATTTATTTTCTTAGCAACGTTCAAATTACCATACAGCATCAACTATAGTTAATCATGTTGTGCATTACATCCCTAGTTACATTTTTTTGTTGCTGTATTTTCTCCCTGCTGATGTGTAGAAATGCAGTTGACTTTTCTATCTTATATCCTGCAACTTTACTAAAATACCTTAACTCAGAATCTACTGATAATTTATTTGAATTATCTGTATAGTTATCTATATGTTCTAGATATCTGTATAGAAATTAATATCTGTGAATAGCAATTTGTTTTCCCTTTTCAATTCTTACACATTTTATTTCTTTTTATTGTCTTATTATAGTGGCTAAGATCTCCTGTACCGTGCTGAATAGACGTGTTGATAGCTGAAAGATTATTCTTTTCTTCTTTTTTTCCTAATTGTAAAAGGAGTAATTTTAAAATGTTTTTCCTTAAGCATGTGTGAATGTTTGGAACCTTTGGCATTGCTAATCAATTCTAGTTTTATTCCTAGTATGCCAGGAGTTTTTTTTTTTTAATTGTGTATGGAAATTGAAGTTTATTGAGTGCTATTTCTATGTTAATTAAGAGCCAATGTTTTGTTCTCCTTTACTTGTTAACGCAGTGATTTGCATTAATTTTCTAATGTTAAGTCCATTGCATTCCCAGACTGAAGTCATACGTAGCCTGTGTACACATGCACATATGCACATGATGGTGAACTTTGTATTGCCAGTATTTGGTCTAAGATTTTTGTATTTACGTTTGAATAAGATTGGTCTATAATTGTTTCATACTGTCTTTGCCTGTTTTTTAATTGAAGTATAGTTGATGTACAATATTATATGAGTTACAGGTGTACAGTATAAATGATGCCTGGTTTTTATATTATGAAATTCCTAGCCTCATAAAAATGAGATTGGGATGGATTCTTTTCCTATCCTGAAAAAATCCTGTGAAATTAGAATTATTTTTTTCCTGAATGATCATGTTTCTAAAAATTTCTGGGCCTGATGTTTAATTCCTGAGAAGATTTTAAACTACTGACCCAATTTCTTATAATTGTTTTAGGACCAGTCAGGTTTTCTGTTTTTCCTTGAGTCAACTTGGTAAGTTGATATTTTTTCTAGGAGTTTGTTCATTTTATTTATTTTCCAACTTTTACTGTCATAAAGTTACTTATAATATCCCTTTTACTGTCTATGCCATCTTTAATTTTGTCCCCTTTTACAGTTCTAATCTTTTTTCTCTCCCTGTCTTTTTTCTTGATCAATCTTGCAGAGATTTATTAATTTTACTAATATTTTTCTTTTTTAGAGGAACAAACTTTTCTCCTTTTTTGATCTCATAGATTAGATGACCCATGATTTATTTCTAAGTGTATTTTAAAATTAGTTTTAAAATTTAAATTCAAATGGATTGCATTGTGGTCAGGCTATATAAGAGATTCTTCGAATTTTGTTGAGGCTTGCTTTATGGGTGTAGTACATGGTTAGTTTTGGTAAAATTCTGTGTATGCAGAGTCTTTTGGATGTGGTGTTAGATGAAGTGTGTTAATTGTGTGGTTCTAATCTTCTTTATCCTTATTGATTTCTTTGTCTGCTTCTTGTGTCAGTTACTCAAAGGTACGTTAACATTCACTATGAATTTGTCGGTTCTCCTTGTAATTCCATCAATTTTTATTTTATATATTTAAAAACTATTATGAAGTATATAGAAGTTTAAAACTTTTATCTTCCTGTTAAATTGAGCCTATTAGCAATAGAAAGTGGATGCTTTTTATTTCTAGTAATGCTTTTATGCCTTAAGTCTGTTTCGTTTGATATTAATATATATAACTAAGCCAGCTTTTTTTTTAGCTACTGTTCACTATTTTACTTTCAAGCTCTTTTGTTTACATTTTAGTTATATTTCCTGTAAACACTGTAGAACTGGTTATTTTTTCAGTATGACAATCTTTCTCTTTTAATCAAAAGTTAAATATTGTGGTTTATCCATTTGTTGTGATTACCTATACATTTGAATTTATTTATTCTACTGTCTGTTTTGGTTTTTGCTATTTGACCTGCTTTTTCTATTTTTCTTTTCCCTTTTTGATCTTCTCTTAGATGTTTCCACATTTGATTTTTTGTTTTCCCCCTCATCTACTAATTTGGAAGTTACATAGTGAATTTCTGTTCTTTTAGTGATTACCCTGGAAAACAGACCCTGTAACTTAATATACCTTAGTTTAACAATTTAAGCTAATCTATACCTTTTATCATTCTCCTGAACAATAAAAGAATCTTGAACACTTGAATTCTGACTAGTTCCATTCATACTTATATACTACTTGTGTGAATTTGGGAAAAGTACTTAGCCGTCCTGTGCCTCAGTTTCTGCATATGTCAAGTAGATAAAAATAATAGTTCCTATATCAAAGTGTTATTTTGAGAATTAAAAGAATTAATGTGTGTAAAACACTCAGAACAATGCCAGGCATGTAAGATGTGCTGTGTAAATATTGCTTCTATTATTTTCTTAATCCCAGAAGTTAGAAATTAGCCTTGTTTTATACATTCAGTATTTGTTTAAATTTAAATGTTTACCATTTTGGTTTTTTTAATGTTTTCTTTTAATCAATATTTATTTCATATTGAAGTATAGGTTTTTTTTTTTCTTTTTTTTGGCCTCGCCACACAGCTTGTAGGATCTCAGTTCCCTGACCAGGGATTAAACATGGGCCACAGCAGTGAAAGCCCGGAATCCTAACCACTAGGCCACCAGGGAACTCCCCGAAGTATAGTTGATTTACAGTGTTGTGCTAATGTCTGCTGTACAGCATAGTGATTCAGTTATACATGTATATACCTGTTTTTAGATATTCTTTTCCATTATGGTTTATCATACGATATTGAATATAGTTTTCTGTGCTATACAGTAGGACTTTGTTGTTTATCCATTCTATTTATAAAAGCTTACATCTGCCAAACCCCACCTCCCACTCCATCCCTCCTCCAGCCCCCTTCCCCCTCCCCCTTGGCAACCACCAGTCTGTCTCTATGTCCATGTTTCTGTTTCTGTTTCATAGATAGGTTCATTTGTGTCATGTTTTAGATTCCACATATAAGTGATATTATATGGTATTTGTCTTTCTCTTTCCGACTTCACTTAGTATGATAATTCTAGTTGCATCCACATTGCTGCAAATGACATTATTTTGTTCTTTTTTATGGCTGAGTAATATTCCATTGTATATATGTACCACATCTTTTTTATCCATTCATCTGTGGATGGACGTTTAGGTTTACCATTTTGTTTTTGCGCACAATTCTTTTGTTCATATGTTTCTGTGAGGATCATTTTCCTTTGAGTTCATGTTCTAGAAGTTAGTTTAGTGAGAGTCTAGGGGCAGATGTATTTTTTGTTTGTCTGAAAGTGTTTTTATTTCATCTTCATTCTTGAAAGATAGTTTTATTGGGTATTTTCTCTCAGTTCTTCAAAGATTATTCCATTGTTTTCTGCTTCCATTGCTTCTATTTAGAAGTTCGCTGTCAGTATAAATGTGTTAGTTTTTTGGGGCTACCATAACAGATTGCCAGAAACTTGGTGACTTAAGACAACAAAAATTTATTGTCATAGTTCTGGAGGCTGGAAGTCCAAAGTCAAGGTGTCAGCAGGGCCATGATCTGTCTGAAGACTCCAGGGGAAGATCCTTCCTTGCTTCTTCCTAGCTCCTGGTGGTTGTTAGCAGTCCTTGGTGTTCCTTGGCATTCCCAGGTTTATAGCTGCATTGCTGTAATCTCTACCTTTGTTGTCTCATGGCTTTCTCCCACGTGTCTCTGTCTGTGTCCAAATTTCCTTCTTCTTATAAGGACACCAGTCATTGAATTAGGGCTCAAGCTAATTGAGTATGACCTCATCATAACTTGATTACATCTGTGAAGACCATACTTCCAAATTTACAGGTACCAAGAGTTAGGACTCGAATATATCTTTGTAAGGACACAGTTCAACCCATCATGATAGGTAATCTCTTTTTTCTCTCTGACTACTTTAAATATCTCGTCATTCTTTGGTGCTACAGTTTCACTAAGATCTGTCTATGTGTGGATTTATATTTATTTAATCTACTTATAATTTGTTGTGCTTTCTGAGTGGGAGGCTTTATGTTTAATCAATTCTGGAAGCTCCTCAGGCATGATCTCTTCAAGTATTGCTTCTCTGAACTTCTGGTTAGACATATGTTAAGGTCTTCTTGCTTTATCTTTTATGTCTTTTAACTTCTCTCATTCTCTCTGCTGTATGCAGGGGAATTGCTTCACTTGTTCACCCAGTTCACTAGTTCAGCCTTGTCTGAGTGCACTGTGTCCTATCTATTGTGGTTTAAATTTTTTAATTATTATATTAATTCTAAAGGTTAATTAATATTAATTAATTAATATTAATTAATTAATAATATTAATTTCAAAGTTATCTGGTTAATTCTTTTTTTATATAAATTTATTTATTTATTTGTTTGTTTTTATTTTTGGCTGTGTTGGGTCATCCTTGCTGTGTGTAGGCTTTCTCTAGTTGTGGCGAGCGGGGGCTACTCTTTGTTGCGGTGCACAGGCTTCTCATTGTCGTGGCTTCTCTTGTTGCGGAGCATGGGCTCTAGGTGCATGGGCTTCAGTAGTTGTGGCACGTGGCTCAGTAGTTGTGGCTTGTGGGCTCTTGAGCGCAGGTTCAGTAGTTGTGGCACACGGGCTTAGTTGCTCCGTGGCATGTGGGATCTCCTGGGGCCAGGACTCAAACCTGTGTCCCTTGCATTGGCAGACAGATTCCCAACCACTGTGCCACCAGGGAAGCCCTACCTGGTTCATTCTTATAGTTTATTTTATTTTATTTTATTTATTTTAATAACATCTTTATTGGATAATTACTTTACAATGGTGTGTTAGTTTCTGCTTTGTAACAAAGTGAATCAGTTATACATGTACATATCTCGCCATATCCCCTCCCTCTTGCGTCTCCCTCCCACCCTCCCTATCCCACCCCTCTAGGTGGTCACACAGCACCGAGCTGATCTCCCTGTGCTATGCGGCTGCTTCCCACTATCTATCTATTTTACATTTGGTAGTATATATAAGTCCATGCCACTCTCTTAATTCGTCCCAGCTTACCCTTCCCCCCCCCATGTCCTCAAGTCCATTCTCTACGTCTGCGTCTTTATTCCTGTCCTGCCCCTAGGTTCTTTAGAACCATTAAAAAAAAATTTTTTTTTTAGATTCCATATATATGTGTTAGCATACGGTATTTGTTTTTCTCTTTCTGACTTACTTCACTCTGTATGACCGACTCTGGGTCCATCCACTTCACTACAAATAACTCAATTTCGTTTCTTTTTATGGCTGAGTAATATTCCATTGTATATATGTGCCACATCTTCTTTATCCATTCATCTGTCGATGGACACTTAGGTTTCTTCCATGTCCTGGCTATCGTAAATAGAGCTGCAGTGAACATTGTGGTACATGATTCTGAATTATGGTTTTCTCAGGGTATATGCCCAGTAGTGGGATTGCTGGGTCATATAGTAGTTCTATTTTTAGTTTTTTAAGGAACTTCCATACTGTTCTCCATAGTGGCTGTATCAATTTACATTCCCACCAACAGTGCAAGAAGGGTTCCCTTTTCTCTACACCCTCTCCAGCATTTATTGTTTGTAGATTTTTTGATGATGGCCATTCTGACTGGTGTGAGGTGATACCTCATTGTAGTTTTGATTTGCATTTCTCTAATGATTAGTGATGTTGAGAAATGTCTAAGTCTTCTGCCCATTTTTGGATTGGGTTCTTTGTTTTTTTGATATTGAGCTGCATGAGCTGTTTATTTATTTTGTAGATTAATCCTTTGTCAGCTGCTTCATTTGCAAATATTTTCTCCCATTCTGAGGGTTGTCTTTTTGTCTTGTTTATGTTTTCCTTTGCTGTGCAAAAGCTTTTAAGTTCCATTAGGTCCCATTTGTTTATTTTTGTTTTTATTTCCATTTCTCTAGGAGGTGGGTCAAAAAGGATCTTGCTGTGATTTATGTCATAGAGTGTTCTGCCTATGTTTTCCTCTAAGAGTTTTATAGTGTCTGGCCTTACATTTAGGTCTTTAATCCATTTTGAGTTTATTTTTGTGTATGGTGTTAGGGAGTGTTCTAATTTCATACTTTTACATGTGGCTGTCCAGTTTATCCTTAACTCATACTTGTGATACTCAATTTAACTTTCAAAAACACTTCATACATATTGCATATTTATATCCAAGAACTCTAATGTTTGTTGTCTTTGGTGGACTGATTGTTTTTGCTGGGTTTTGCTCATGGTGTCTTGTTCCTGATTTATTTGATTGTAAGCCCATGTTTGCTGAAACTTTACCTGTGGAAATTCTTTTGAGGCCTGAGTTGAAGGTGAATTCCTTCCAGAGGGGATTTGTGTTTGCTTCTCTGGGAATTGCCACGGTGAGTCTTTCAAGTTAATTCTCACGCAGGAAGTGTGAATTAACTTTTGTGAGGCCTGAGTGGTTTATGAGTTCTCAGTGGAAGTTTTCTTCCTTTCCATCCAGAGCTAACACTGACACAGGCAAATTTCCTTGCTGACTTTCTTTGCAAAGCAGATTCCTTTCCTGGCCTCCCTTCACTAAGGATATATGTAGTCTTTTAGGATCATGGTTTTATGCAGAAGTGTCTCTTCGGAGATTTGACCCCTGACCATATTCAGATCCTACATTTGTTTTCTGTTTCCTCATTGCTGCTAAAAATAGGGCTTTTTGTCGTTACTCACTGACACTGCCCTTGGACAGCCACTGGCTTTAGTCCTCATTCACCTGTCTGGTTCCAGACCTTCCGTTTGCTCTTGGGGCACTTCAGCATTTGGAAAGGGAATAGATCCTGGTGGCTCAGAGTACAGGCTGTTCTGCCAAACTGCTTGACTTAAACCCCAGCTCTGCCATCGATTAGCTGTTTGACCTTGGACAGGTTTCTGAACCTTCCTGGGCTTCTGTTTTCATATCTGTGAAATGGGGATAAGTTGCAACTTCAGTGTTATGAAGACTTAATCCCTTAATATGTACAAAGCACTTCGTACAGGGGCTGGCCCACATGCATTCAATGTATGTTAAACTATTTTTGGCTTCTGAGGATTTCTGTTTCTTGCTATCTCAGCAATGCATTTTAAAAAAGAATATTTTAACCAGCGTTTTCTGTGTAGTGAAAGGAATGTCATGATAACAGGTTTTCCATATTACTGTGATTTTATTATTTTCACACAGCAAAATGGATCTTAAAAAGCAGGTCCCGCATCCCACCCCAACACATTTTTGTAAATGTTCAGGTCACATGTATGTTCACATCTTCCAGCAGAGTATCTAGAAGACCATGGGGGAGCTGAGTATCTGAGTCCATGTGGCTGGTGGGTTTTCAGTTTACTTCTCATGTTCTTTTGTAGGATCGTGTGCACCAGTAGCTTTCTCACTGGTTTTCTGAACTTTAACTCCATGACGTTTGGTTCCACCTTGGCTCGCCGCCTCTCCACGGCCTCCTCGCTCACCAAACCTCCACACTTTGTCCTCACCACTGAGTGGGTTTGGTACTGGAACGATGAATTTGGCTTTTGGCAGGAGTATGGAAGACAAGTAAGTGTCACGGAAAGAGGGTGAGTGTTCCTTCCTGAGGGTCCATGATGGGGGAGCCTTTCCAAACATGGGCACAAGGATTGCTCTGGGGAGCCCTTGACAGAACCAAAGATCCCCAGGTCCCCTTATGACGCACTTGCTTTGCAGGAATTATGGCAAAATGGGATAATTTATAGTTCATTTGTATGAGGTTCCATCTTTGAACAATTAGCTATCTGTTCGTTCATCAGGACTGAATGACTTTAGTTGTAGTGAGATCACATTTCGTTAAATGGGGTAGAAAGATGCCTCTCTTACTGTTGAGCAGTAACTCCAGAGCAAGTGCCTGTGTGTGCTGGAGTGTTTGTGTAGCTGTGGAATAAAGCTGAAGGCTTTTCAAAGCTAGCTTTCTGCCTTATCTGTAGCAGCAACTTTACAGAAGGTGGGCAAGTATACGAAAATTGACTGATTTCAGCTGTTGATTTGGTATCTGTGTCGAATAATTGCTGCTGTTAATTATTCAAAGATGTTTGTGGATGAATCAGATTAAAGGGAGCCCCCTGGTTACCTGTAGAGGTATAAGTATAGGGAGGTCACCATTTCAATAGTGACACCTTCTCCCAAATGAAAATTGGGATATGTGGTCTAATAGACATTTGTATTCTTCTGGGTTGTAAGATGCTATAGTAGTAAGGCTTTAGTTTCTACTGCACTTGGGATATCTTTTTCTCTGGGACTCGGTAATGTGAGCTTCATGGGAGCTTTTGCCACTGGTGTGCCCCCCTGCTGAGGGTGGTGCCTGTACCTGGCAGATCCTCAGGAGTTAGACTGGCCAGTTGAAGGACAGAGGTGTTGCTGCCTATGCCCACTGGCCAGTTGGACACGGTCACTCTCAGGAGATGGCTTGTGCCCTCATTCTTCCCCTCCACTTCTGCCAGTGCCGGCCTTCCCGCTTCACTGCTCTGTCCGTCCTCTTCCCAACCCGTCTCCCTCTCTGAGCGTCCTGGGGGTTCCTTCTGTCTTCCCTGGATTTGTCCAGGGAGGCTCTCCAGCATTGCTCTGGGTTTGGTCAGGAGGGGGGTGCAGAGGCCAAGCCTGGCATTGAGCGGGAGAGATGATGATGAGTGGAGCTCACCCGGAGGCGTCATGGAGGAACACACAGCAGGCAAGAAGCAACTGGCAAATGTGACAGCCGCTCACGTTTTGTTTGGTGATTCGTCCCCCTTCTGGGAGCTGAGTGGGATGATACGGGACCCTGGGTGACTTCAGAAACTGCGTTGTCACAACTTTGGGGACAGGGGTCTTTCTCCTCCAAACAACCGAACTCAGGGTTTTCCCTTTTTCTTTTCTAGGCTGCTACTCCTTTATTGCAGTGTAGCCAGAGTGCATAGTTTAGAACATTGAGTATTTAGAATAGCGAGAATCTCTGGGAATAAACTGTGGGTTTTACCAACATACCACACGCTGGTGCATTCAGATGTGCACGTGCGGACTCGGTGACTTTCGGCTGTATGGTCTCATTTTGTACCAACGGCAGGGCCCCTCATAGGGTGACCTGTCCATTCTAGCTCTTCCTTTTCCACACACTTCTGATGTCACCCTATAATTGGATTTCTTTCTTAGTTTTCTGCTAATTGCCAGTTCAAGACAGTTTTCTCTTGATTATCAGAAAAGCTGGGTTCTTTTCTGCCTGAGCTCAGGATATACGCCCAAATTTCAGGTCCAGGTTGCCTCCACCCTGTATTAATTTCCTGGGTCATCATAGCAAAGTACCACAAACTAGGTGGCTTAGAGCAGCAGGGGTTTGTTGTCTCACAGCTCTGGAGGCTGGAAACTGAAATGCAGGTGGCAGCAAGGCCATGTTTTCTCTGAAACCTGTAGGGAATTCTTGCTTGTCTTTTCCTCAGTTCTGGTGGTTTGCTGGTGATCTGTGGTGTTCCTCAGTTGTATTTGCATCACTCTAATCTCTACCTGCTCATCAGTAGCATTCCTCATGTGGCCGTCCTCTTATGAGGACATTGGTCATGTTGGTTAAGGGCCCACCTACTCCAGTATGATCTCATCTTAAATAATTACATCTGCAATGACCCTATTTCCAAATAAGGTCACATTCCGAGGTACTGGGGGTTAAGACTTCAACATGTCTTTTTGGGGGTTACAGTTTAATCCATAACCTAATCTTGTGTATAAATGTGTTACTCTTTTTTGGCCCACTGAGTTTTCCCACGTTGAACCTGCCGTCCCTGAGGTGGTGGGCTCCACGACGCATTACCCCAACCTGTATCCGGGCTGGATTATTCTCAACAGTCTTCTTGTGTCGATTTACCTTTTGCCTTTTCCCCTCTCCTGTGATCTCCTTTGGTTTGATCTAAAAGCTCTACAATTGCCCTCACCCTTTTGTACCCAAACAACCCATCTATCTCTGCTTGAAAGGGAAGACTTCCATTTATTCCTCCACTTGCCAGAATCTTACTTCTGTTCATCTGGTCACCATTCATGGAACGCCTGCAGGAGGTGGGACCCGGTTCAGCACAGCCGTCACCAGCCATAGCCACTGGCAAAGGGCCCAGGTGCCAAATCCTGTGGCATTGCCAGTCTCCACCCAGCTTGTTGCCCACTCCCTCCTTCCTTTCCTTTCTTTCTTTAATTAGATTAATTATTCAGTTACTTATTGTTTTCTAATATTACATGAGTTTCATGTGTGCAACGATGTATCTTGACTTCTACATACACTGCAGCGTGCTCACCACCAAAGGTTTATTTTCCATCTGTCACCGGTTGGCCTCCTTTACCCATTTCACCCTCTCCTCACCTCCCCTTTGTTTCCCCTTTGGTAACACCAGTCTGTCTGTGTATCTGTGTGCTTGCTTTTGTTTTGTTTGATTTGTTTATTTAAAATTTTAAAAGTTCTTATTTATTTTATTGAAAAAATGTTTCATATGTCACATTTGAGCCTCACTCTCCTTTTTTGCTCCTCCTCTGTCTCCTTCATGGGCTTCTTTTTTCTACTTTTCTTTGTGAATGTTGGCGTTTCCCGGGGTCTAGCCTGAACCCCAGCTCTTCTGACATTGGTGGCCACCTTGAGTGATGTCTGCATCTCTGTCTGTAGACCAGATTCCTCTCCAAACTTCAGACTTGTATGCCCAGGTATCTGCCTCTATTTCTGTGGCACCTTTGCTTTTTGTTCCAGGCACTGTGCTAAGGGCTCTCTGTGCCTTATTTTAATCATTTTTCCAGGTCTTTGAGGATGGGATGGTCCTATTGTATAATGACATGAGTATGATTTAAATTCTGTTGTTATTCCTGTCATAGAGTTGAGATCATTGAGGTTCAGAGAGGTTCCAATAACGTGCTGAGGTTATAGAGGAAGCAGATTCGAGAGCCAGAATTCAAACTCAAGTCCATTCCAAAATCTTTGATATCATGTAGGTAATGGGAAAGAGGATGAGGGATCAAAATGGATAATTGAAAAAATAGAGCTCTCCAAGAGACCAGAAAAAGACAACAGCAAGGAGAACTGAACTCTGATTAAAGTGTGGTGGGAACAAGGGACAGAGGAGGTAGCGTCGCTCAGGCCCTCAGTGAAGCAGCATTTGAGAATTCACCATTGATGTTTCACCTTCCTTTGAAGGGTTGTATCATCCGTCATGAGTAATTGAATGCCCTCTCTCTCATCGCTCCCATGCATTGTCCGGGTTAGCGGGGTCCTCGTGTATGGGCTTCTGTTTCCTGAGCAGCTTTCAGGAGGTAGTTGCGTCGGCTCCTTTCCTGTGCCTCCCTCTCCTGCCACCGCACCGTGCCCGGCTCCTCTCCTCTGCCTCCCCCAGGACACAAACAACCACCGTGGGCACATTTGTGGGTGGTGCAGACGGCCCCCAGCGTCTGTCTTCTTCTTGCCTTCACCTCGTATCTGGCTTTGCCTTCACAGGGCGTGGAGCACCCCGTGACCAGCGTCAGCAACAGCGATGTGGAGAAGGCCTACCTGGCGTACTGTGCCGCAGGGTCTGACCCCCAGGCTGCCACTCTGAAGTTCCAGGCAGGAAAGCACACATACGAATTAGACTTCAAAGGTACTTCCTGGAGTTCCCTGGTGGCCTAGTGGTTAGGATTCCGAGCTTTCACTGCTGTGGCCTGGGTTCAATCCCTGGTTGGGGAACTGAGATCCCGCAAGCTGCTTGATCTGGCCAAAAGAAAAAAGATACTTCCTGACCCTCTGCACTCACCCAGCAGGACCTGGTCATCTGCTGGCTTTGCCTTTTCCATTTTAACCCTGGAGAAAGTCCGCACACACATTGAGAGCCAGGAAAGAGAAGGATGGGGTGGTCCCTGCTCCTGAAGCGCTGCCAGACTGGAAGGGGGCATAGAGGCCCGCCAGAGGGATGGGTGGGGAGCTGCCTGGGGGGTGATAGGAGGGGACAGGAGCCCTCCTTGTGGAGGACAAGCAGCATCAGCCTGTGGGCAGTGGCGGTTGTCCTGTAGGCCATGGGCGTCCCTGTGTCCAGGTCGCTGACACGTGTCATAGTGGTTCTGCTGTGCAGCTCTGCTTTCTGTAGACACCTTCAGCATAGATGGCCGGCCGGCTAAACACGTGGTAGGCACACACTTCAACTAAAAGTTGTTGGGAAGCAGATTTTCAGATGCTCTGCTCGTGGTATCCTGAGTCTGGGCCTTGGCTTGTTCTGGTTGCCTTGACAGACAGGCAGATAGACAGAAACAGACCAAACGCCCTTTGGTCAGGCCTTCCAGTGGCTTATTTGTGACTTTTTTTTTTTTTTTTTTTTTTAAGTTTCAGGTTTTTTGTGGCTTCTCTCAAGCCATTTTCACAGAGATTTATCAGTCCATCCCTGTTCAGTTCAGTTTTGCCTTTAAATTCACATTTTAAACTCTGAATCCCTCTGAGTTTTCATCATTTTTCAAGAAAATTAAGTGGGCCTTCCTTTAAGCATAGTTTATTATTTTCTTTATTTTTGTGGACCTTCTGTTTGGAGGGCAGCAAAGTGTTTTTGGTGAATTATCCTAAATCCACTCTGTCTGCTTGCTTTTAGCCAGTTGGTTTTGCTTGTGGTTTGTAGCACTTGTGGTTTTACTTAAAGTAGAATTGCTGCCCTCTCAATGTGCCTGTACAGAGAGCCTAAAAGTTTCTTCTACGCTACAGCGAGAACTGCTTACAGTCTGCAGTGTCAGCTGGGGAACACAAGTCATATGTGAGGTGGTTTGCAATCCACAGTCTGATAAACTCAAGTGCATTAAAGGGGATGGTGAGAAATATATGAAATAATAAGTCAGGACAGGCCTGAAGAACAAGTCTATACACCTAGTACCCATCTGACTGCTGCTGACCATAGTTTGAAGTATTTCTTTAAAGTATCTGGACTATATCAAAACAGATCAAACAGAAATGTCAGATGTAGCCTTTATCATTCTCAACATAGGCAGCAGCCCCAGGGGACAGAACAGTTAAGATGAGGGTGGGGAAGAGCACACACATTGAGTTCACTGCAGACTGCAAGAAAAAGCATGTTTGCTGCAGACTCACTCAAGCTCACTTGGGTGGACACAATTCTTTTGTTTGTTGGTTGGTACATAACAGTAGCCACAGAAGTACTTTGAGGTGAGTTAACTTCTCCCTTCATAACCTGACTGCTAGGTAGAGTGAAAGCAAGTCTCAGACCGCAACCTGCCACTCACATTTATTAACTAAATATTTATGAGGAAGCAGGGACGTTTAAGAAACACGCACAACTGACTCATTCTGTAGGATCAGGGAAGACTTGGCTCTGCCTTTTAGACTCCTGTCGTGAAACAGTCGCTCAAGGCAAATGCCAAGACTCCAGAGGCAGAATTCTGACGTCTGTTAGCTGGTATCAGCTGGGCAGAATCCCCAAGATCAGGGCTTGTTTAGGGACTTCGCCTAGTGTATCCTCTTTGAGGGCAAATTAGGGAGAAGGCCTCATATTTACCCTGTCTAGGGGACGGTGGGGAATGGGTCTCACATATATTTATCCAGTTCACTTATCTTGAATACCTTTTCATTTCACCAGTAAAAGCTCATTTCGGGTTCATTGCAGTGTTAGTCAACAAAAAGCCCGTTTAAGCTAATTAGCAGAGTATTGGTGGGAGGTTGAGTGATGGGTAACTGAAGGGGTTGTGGTAGCCATCTCTGGATTATATGGGCTCCCGATTAGAATGTGGGGACCCCCCAGGAGTGCCCATCGTGATGACCATGTGGGCTGTGGCATAAGGGACACAGTGTCGCCTAGGTGATCACTGGGTGTATGCTGAAATGCAGTAGGGTGAGTTAGTTTTTCAAGTGAAAGAAAATTGTTTGTACTCTACTGCAGAAAATAAGACTTGACAGAGTTCTCCTGGTGGGTCGGGACATGTAGTCTAACTTAGAGGTATTGTGATTTTTTCAACATGAACGATAGTTCCCCTGTCCCCCCACTGCTGCCCTCAGGAGGAATCTGAGAATCTTGGGCATGGGGCAAGGATTTCATTTATTAAAGACAGTCCAGTTTTTAAAAAGTTGAGAAGTATTTCTGTAGGGTAAGTTTAGTCAAAGTAAGAAAAAAAACTCATAAGAGTAAAATTATTATATTAACTCTAAATTCCACTGGCTCAAGATGGGGTAAATCGGTCTCAGGCTGGGCTGAAGCTTTTTTATATCCAAGCTGGGAAAAATTGCTGAGCAAAATAATAGTTTAAACAAGATTGGAAGGAACAATTTAAAAGCACTCATGTATAATTGATATGTCAATTACTAATCATTCATCTAGTCATTAAACCCAGTCTCCTACAGGTACCTGTTTTCTTTTTGAATATTTGAAATGTGTAAAATTGCCTTATTTTTTTAACAGACTGATTGTGAGCTTTACATTTGGATTAGCTTTCCAACCCATTTAATTTGTGTTTATAAAACATTGCTATCCCATATGTGTATATGTGTGTGTTTGTTTGTTTTTCCCAGACTTCGTTCAGAAAAACCTGGTCTATGGCACAGTTAGAAACGTTTGCCGGAGACCCAAATTCGTATCTCCCCAGGATGTGAAGCTGAAGCAAACCTGGTAGGTGGCATTTGGGGAACTTGTGTGTGTATCAGTTGTTGTGTGCTCTGCTGCAGGTACAGAACCTACTCAGACTAGCTACAGCATTAAGAGGGTTAGCTGGCTTGCAGACTTATGCCCTGGCACTCTCTGTCTCTGTTTCCTGTACCTGGCCCTCCTCTGAGTGTATTTGTACTTTCCTTCACTTAATACCAAAGTGCTGCTGTTCATTTGAGTGATCTGTAAGAAGGTTGAGGCTTCATGAAACAGAAAAATCAGTGTATATTTACCACATTCAAATGAAAACATAGTAGCATATATTATAAAGCTATAAAATACAACATAAATTTATAAAAAGTAAATGTTTGGTGTATAATCATTTTAATGATGATGCAGATGCAGTTAACAAAGCATTAAATGATAAGCCAAACACAACATAAAATAAAGGAAAAAGACACCAGAAAAATCACTTAATTAGATGTTTTATCTTTAAGTTTGCCAGTGATGTTACTGAGACATCAGGTATTCTTGTGCAGATCTTTCCAGAAGCCAAAAAGTTCTTTCTTAGTTTAGACTAACTTAGAGAATGGTGAGGAAATAGTAATAATCTAACTCCTGATATTTTCTGTTTCCATCTTCAAGTGATTATATCTTTTGTTTTATAACTTGCAGGAAATCTTTTTAAACAGCCCTTGGGGTTTTTCTGTTCATTTGTGTGTATGTTTGTTAGGTTTTTTCCTCTGGTAGCAAACTGTGGTTTTTGTTTCTAACAAAGGGTTTTAAGTTCCTCTTTTTCCTCCAGTTGTGTCATGTATGAATGGCAATTCCAGTGTAGAGTCACCTGTAGCAGTTTGACTACTGACATGCGTATTCTACTAGTTGGAAAGGCTTTGAAACAAGAGAAAGGATTATCCTTGTGGGTAGAGGCTTTGTGACATGTAACTATAGGGCTGCTTGTTGTGATCTGCTAGCCACTCTAGACTTGAAGCCAGCTCATCAGCTGGTCTTTTCAAGTGAATAATTGAGTCACAGACCTGAATTTTTGTAAATGTTGAAATACACCAAAAATTACACCAATAAAACCCCATTATTTTAGTACTTGGATATCATGGAATACCAAAAACAGGTGCTGCAGGCACTAATTGGCCAACTTCATCCCCAGGGTGGGATCCCTTATGTCACAGGCTGCCAGAAGCCACAAGGGTAGTGCCTGGCCTTCTGTGCATTTAGGAGCAGGCAGGGCCCTCCTGCAGCTGATGGGCAAATCTGTGAACTTTGCAAACTGATCAGACCCCTCTGAATCAGTAGTTTTAGACTTGAGGCAAGTGTGCTAGGATTGGAGCTGGGGGAGGGGTCAGTTCTCTCCAATCCCCACGGCCACTTACTGGGGGAGGGTGGCCTGGATGGTGAGAGATACCATGGTGCCCATTAGTCTGGGTGTGTGACAGCAAGCCGGGACTGTAGCCAGAGCTGTAGCCAGCGCTGCTGTTAGCGGACTGCACCTTCCATCAGCCGGAGAAATCTGGCTCGTTTCTGTTTCACAGAGAACTTACAGTGTTTCTGTTTCTTCTTTTAAGATTTCACAGATGGACTTCAGTGGTTGTGTTTGTGGAGCATGGCAGGGTCATTTAAAGAAGCTAGAGGGAAAAGGTATTATCAATCCAAGCAAATAGAGTACCTGTGAGTCTAACAAAGTAGCCTCCTGGGGTTTCCGCTCCCTGTTTCCTTCGAAGCCAAGTGTGCCTTCCTTCCTCCCTTTCTTATTAAAATTTATTTTTGGCTATGTGTAAAACATGATTTAAAAGTCAAAACTATATGAAAAGGTACACTCAGCAGTCAGTATTCTCACTGTTATCTCCACACTGTTCCTATGATGGGCAAACATTTTCATCAGTTTCTGGTTTATCTTTCTGTGTTTATTTTTGCAAAAATGAGCAAATGCATATACATAAAAGTATCTTATTTTCTTTTCTTGCATAAAAGGTAACATTCTATATATACTATTCTGTACCTTTTGTTTTTTGCTTAAAAATAGATCATTACTAGATTTGTTGTGATCATTTCACAGTATATACAAATATTGAAAAAAAAATTACTCCCTTTCAGTTCATTGAAGTCTTCTAAATTCTGTTTCTGTCTTCACAGTTCTCCATCATTTGCATACCATAGTTTAATCTGTCCCCTTTCGAGGGATGTTTTGCCCTTTTTCAGTGTTTTGCTGTTACAAGTATGATACCACAAAGGATGTCTGGTGTATATGCTATTTCATATTTGTGGAGGTGGGTCCTCAGTTTAGAGTCCTAGAAGGTAAATGCAAGTTCCTCTTTGTGGGGTGGAACCGTTAATGCACTCACCCCAGAATGTGTGAGGTGCCTGCTTCCCTCCCCCTTGCCAACAGAGGGAGTCATCAAGCTCTTGGATTTTCGCTGTTCTCATAGGTGGGAAAGGGTGTTTCAGTGTATTTAATGTACTTTCTCTTATAAATGAGGTTTAATATTTTTTCCTACATGTAAGGGCCATTTGCCTTTCTTTTTCAGTGGACTGTTTGTCGTTTTGTCCATTCTTCTCTCAACATTTTGGTATTTTTCTTAAACATTAAGAGTCTTCTATCTAATGGGGAGATCAGCCCTCGGTTTGTTATATAAATTGCAGTGTGTTTTCTTCGTTTGTTGTTTGCCTTTTGGCTTTGTCTATGAAGTATTTTACCATGCAGAAATATTTATTATTTAGTTAGTTAAATTTTGTTTCAGTCTCTCCTGTGAATTGCTTCTGGATTTAGTTTTGGTTAACTATGAGTCATCCTACTTCTGGACGTCATGTTTTAGTCTCTCCCTATCCAGAGCCTACCCTAGATGCAGTTTAGAAAAACTTACCTGTCTCCTTTCTGAGACTGGATCTCTTTTGTTGTCACTCTACTTAGTTGTCAGGGGACCATGGCAGACACCACATGTCAGAAATAAGAGTGGTTATTTTGGTTAAATTCAGAGTAAGATACGAGGGATTCAGGATCTCCCTGCTATGTCACACACATTGGTGCAGTGAAGTGCGTCGTGCTTCCCTCTAACTTGTGTGACAGTAGCTGGTGGTCATGACTCCAGCAAGCAAGTCTGCTTGGGCCTCTGTGACCACCTGGGACTCTTGTGTGGGTCACTTGTAGTTATTTTCTCTTGAAACATTGAAGATATCACTCCACTGTGCTTTGGTTTCCATTGCTGCTTTTGAGAAATCAGCTGTTGGTCTAACTGATGCTTTCTTCCAGAATCACTTTTTTTCCCCTTCTGGCTGCTTTTAAGATTTTCTGTTTGTCTTTGTATTATGCACTCTCACTGTGATGTGTCTGGGTATGTGTTTTTATTTGTCCTGTTTGAGATCCTTTCTGCTTCTTAAGTCTGTAGGTTGGTTTGTCTCATTAGTTCTATTTGAAAATTGCCTCCATGCTGTTCTAGCTACTCTCTTTTTGGAGATTCAGTTTGGCTCTGACCAGGTTCAGGCCTTTTCACTCTGCTCTCCATGTCTTGGCTTCTTCCCTGCCTTGTTTGTCTCCTTCCTGCTCTGCGCCACATTCTGAATAATTTCACTGCCCCTACCTTTCAGCTCGCTCACCCTCTCTTTAGGTCATCTCATCTGCTAGTAAGCCTGTCCATTGAACTTCTTCTTCAGGGATTGTATTTTCATTTCTACAAGTTCTGTTTGTTTTTCTTCTTTTCAGACCCTCCAGGTCTTTTTAACAGTTTTCCGTTCCTTGCATATGATTTTTTTAAATAGATATTTATTGGAATATAATTGCTTCACAATACTGTGTTAGTTTCTGTTGTACAATGAAGTGAATCAGTCATAATGCATACATATGTCCCCATAGCCCCTCCCTATTGAGGCTCCCTCCCACCCTCCCTATCCCATGTCCCTAGGTCATCGCAAAGCACCGAGCTGCTCTCCCTGTGCTGTGCTGCTGCTTCCCACTAGCTAATATTTTACATTCGGTAGTGTACGTATATTGATGCTACTTTCACTTCACCCCAGCTTCCCCCTCCTCCCCCATGTCCTCAAGTCCATTCTCTATGTCTACGTCTTTATTCCTGCCCTGCCACTAGATTCATCAGTACCATTCTTTTTTTTTTTTTTAGATTCCATATATATGTGTTAACATACAGTATTTGTTTTTCTTTTTCTGACTTACTTCACCTTGCATATGTTTTAAAGTTTGTCTTTTATTTCTTTAAACATAGAAAGAATAGTTGTTTTATAATCTGCCTGGTAATTTCAGCATCTTCAGTCTTCATGGGTCTGTTTCTGCTTGATTCTTGCTTGTGGGACCTTTTCTTTAGTTATTTTTAAACTGTGCCATTTTCCTAGGAAAGTTATTTGTGGGAGTTCTTTGAGGTTTAGGATGAAGGTATACGTCTCATGCCAGCAGAAACAGAAGGTAAATCTGTTGTAGGAAGAACAGCATTCTGAAACTGAATAGGAATGATTTGGAGTTAGAGTTTCACAGTCCTTATTTCTAAATCCTTTGGGCCATCTGTTTTTTAGAAATGGGTTTTTATTTCATTTTTAGAAAGAGCATGTGCTGCTTTGTATTATGTGACATATGCAATTAAACATGCTAATATTTTTTGCAGTAAAAATATGCATAGTCACTTTAAGAAGGAAATATATATAGACCACAAGTAGCCTCTTAGCAGTTCAAGTCAAATTTCTACTGCCAAATGAATTTTGACATCAATTTTATGTTTTAAAAACTGTTTTATTTGCCAATTATACGTCATTGAGGCTGTTTTTTTAAATTAATTTGTTTTTTATTGGAGTATAGTTGATTTACAAGGTTGTGTTAGTTTCATTGAGGCTGTTGGGTTTTAAAAATTTTTTTATCATTGTGTTCTGAATTCACAGCATTTTTAATTTATTTTTTATTTAATTTATTTTTGGCTGCATTGGGTCTTCGCTGTGCGCAGGCTTTCTCTAGTTGTGGCAAGCAGGACTACTCTTTGTTGAGGTGCACAGGCTTCTCATTGTTCTGGCTTCTCTTGTCGTGGAGCACGGGCTCTAGGCACACAGGCGTCAGTAGTTGTGGCATGCAGGCTCAGTAGTTGTGGTGCGTGGGCTTCAGTAGTTGTGGCTCTTGGGCTCTAGAATGCAGGCTCAGTAGTTGTGGCGCACGGGCTTAGTTGCTCTGCGGCATGTGCGATCTTTCCGGACCAGGGCTCGAACCCATGTCCCCTGCATTGGCAGGCGGATTCTTAACCACTGTGTCACCAGGGAAGTCCCATTGAGGCTGTTTTAATGAAAGTTTCAGGGCTCTTTGAATTTCAGAATCATGGATGAGGGTTTGGGTGTGCTGCTTCAGTCATATGCTCAGTCCCTTATGTGTTGGAGTTGGGATGCAGGTGAGAAATGGATCCCTCTTGCCTGATTGGTTTTGGGTTTGGTTTTGGTTTTGACCACATCGGCAAAGATGGAAGTGCTGTTACGTTGTGGAGAGTGTGGTTATGTGCTTCCTCGCCTCCTCCCTGCTTTTACAGAACCATATGCTGACGCTCAAGACTGATGGCCTCGGCTGCTGGAGGCACCTCTGGGAAACCTACTTATGTCTAAGAACAAACTAAGTGTTTCTCTTTACATTTTGTAACAGCGTCAATTCCCAAGGCCTAAAGAGTATCCCTGAGCATTGGGACCACTTGGCCCTGTCGGACACCGGCTTTAAGGTATGAGACTGGCACTGCCCCAGGCTGGGGAGGAGGTGTCCTTAGACACAGGTGAGTGTGAGTGGACCACGCTGTGTCCTCCGCCTCTGAGAGGTGCGTGCGAGGTTTGGTTTCTTTCAGATCTTGGGGATTTTACGGCTAGATGACTACCCAGGAGGTGGCCATGGCTCGAGGGGAGAGGATGTATGGTGGAGGGAGGATGACGAACTGGAAATTTTCTAGGAAGGGCATAAATAAGGAGCTTAAGAGCTGCTTAGCTAATAAAAGTTTTACTAAGCAAGGAAAGGGAAAGAAGCCAGCAGAAGGTGTGGTGTGATGAGGACCATCTAGAAGGGGAGTTGCTGTTGGGAGGTGCTAGGAACTTACTAGAAGATGAGAGAAGGACAGTCTATTCAGCGAGTTGCAGTGGGTGCCACGCTGAGTTGAGTAGAGAGCTTAGGCCGGTGTCCGATGACGCCCCATGTACATGGAGCACCCTGACTGGCCTCTGACCTGGCAAGCACTGTGCAGACTGGTTTTTCCAACATGTGCCTGGGAGTCGCACAAACACACCCAGACACCAGCAGCCCTGGCAGGACGTGTGGAGGGCTGGGCAACTTTCAGACACAGTACTCGGCCATCAGGGGACCAGGCGACTGTATTTCAGGGATCAAGGAAGGTGTCACCGGGTCCACACCTAATGATGGCTGGCGCTTACACTGGCAGAGGGTGGGGAAGGACACGCCAGTTGATGGGAACTGGCTGGGGAAGGAACCCAAGTCAGGACACAGAGTGTCTCGGGTGGCGGGCGTGCATAGGCGGGGGCTGGGGGACAGGAGATGGAGGTCAGGGCCGAGCTGTGGAGTGTCCTGGTCAGGGGGCCGAGCCGCGGGCCATGATAGGTGCGGGAGTCCTTGCCAGGCTCCATGCTGGGAGGGCAGGGCTTGAGGGAGAGGGTTTGGTGGCATCTAGTGAGATGGGAGCAAGGAAACCAAAGTCAGATTTTGGGTTGCAGAGACCCATGGATGTTTACATAGAGTCCTGACCATTTAGGGTCTTTGCGGGGTGAGGTGGTTATTATACAGCTGCACTCGGTGGGGGAGGACGGTGATCCCGGGTCAGGCTGTCACTGGGCCAAGCCCCGTGGAGCCAGGAACAGGGAGGCTGCTTGGGGTCCAGGCTGCAAGGGCAGGGATTTGTGGCTTGTCACTCTGTGAGACAGTTGGGGGCTCTGAGTCAGGGGCCCCTCTGGGCTCATCAGGAGTGTTGCTTCCCAGAGCCAGACGCTAAGGGAAGGGCGGGCTCAGCTGGGAGGGCGGGGCGCCCGCGGGTCTTGCTGAGCTCCTGGGCTGCTGTGTGCTGTCTGCCGGCCTGGCCTCTCGCTCAGTGCTCGCTGTGTGTGGGGCTCACGCAGCATTGCTGCCTGTGGCAGGGTTTGCCCCCTCTCTGCCAGATGTGTGTGTGCCACATCTGTTGGCACCAGCTCCGTGGTCTTGTCGACTCTGTAGTCGGCCCTGTGTGGGGTCAGAAGAAGAGCAGCGGTGTGCTGGGGGCAGCCAGGGTGGTACTCACATAGCATTGCCTGCCTGTCCTTTAGGCTGGCTTCACAGTGGAGAGGAGAGAAGTGACCACAAATAGCGTGCATCCGGAGCCTGCAGAGACTGCCCCTTGAAGTAAAGGGGAGCGTGGTAGACGCCGTCTGGGTTTGCCTGTGGTTCTGGCATTTCATGAGCAGCCTTGGAAAGAGATGTATATTCTACACTTTGATGATAACAGAGTAAAAATATTTGCCCCTTACAGAGGATCACCCTCCCTTCGTCCTCAGAGGAGTTTCGAAAGATCTGGAAACTCTTCACCCATACGATGCCTCTCTATTACGTTCAGAAGATTGAGCGGGTCCAGAATGTGGCCCTTTGGGAAGTCTACCAGTGGTGCGTTGGGGGCTCGCTCTTGGTGGGCTGGTGCCTCTGTCCCCTCAGCCAGCTGCTTACCAGACATGCCCCAGGCTACAGGGACAATCCGAGAAAGCAGCTTCTGTTTGTCCAGTGCTGCTGGGATCAGGAGCTGTTTCCCTCTCCTGTCCACCTCCTCATCCGTACAAGCTCAGTGCTGGCATGTTCTTCCAGGGAGATGGGAGGCTGCGGCTTCCCTAGAGACAGAGCTGGCTCCTGCACTAGTGCCCTCGGCCTCCCTGAAGACCAACAGGGGACGGGTCCGAATAAGCCACCCACACCCTGGGGAGTGTAAAGCTGCTGTCCTGGCAGCCAGAGAGCAGGGGCCTCCTTCTTGTGCCTGAGGACTGGCATGTTCTCAGGCACTTGTTTGTGTGGGGAGGAACCCACATCAGGTCACCGCAGTGGGCCTGGGCTCCTGCTGACCTTCCCCACAAGAGGTTGGAGCAGTGTAATCTGAACTCTGGTTCCAGTGATGCGATCAAGGTAACTTACAGGAGAGGGAGAAGGAGGCCCTCCCTCCCACCCCCAGCCAGCATCTTCCAGCTCCCCTGGCTAAGCTCCAGGCGGAAGCAGGGTGGTGGGAAGAAGCACACTTGCCTTCCAAGGGCTGGTCTGTCTGCTTTGGGGGTTCATGGAGCAATGCAGGCCTGGAGCCCTGGAGGGAAGGCTTCCCTCTGCTTTCACCCAGGCCCTGCTCTCACCTTTTCTGGCCCCTGGCCCATGGCTGGAGTCTCATGGACCTGTGGCTTCTGGCCTCATGACACATCTAATTAAATGTGTTTCTTGGGCCGGGTGGCCTGTGTTTGGTGGCAGGCATTCTCTGCCGCCAGCACGTTCACTCCCGTGATTCTAGGCAGAAGGAGCAGATGCAGAAGAGAAATGGCGGGAAGACAGTGGATGAGAGGCAGCTGTTCCATGGCACCAGCACCAGTTTCGTTGACGCCATCTGCCAGCAGAACTTTGACTGGCGGGTCAGTGGTCTTCATGGTACTTCCTACGGCAAGGGTAAGTGCGAGGCGGCCTCTGCTGGCAGAACCCTCTTTGCCTTGCTGTCCAGGGCTCGGAAACCACTTTAAAGCAAATTGATGGAGGGCGTGTGGGGAACCAGCATGAGCTGAACCAGCGGTTCAGACTCAGCACTGGCCAGGATGTGGGATGCCCAGCTGGCGGCACCTTACTGTCATCCCCCTGTGTGCAGCCCTAGGCCTGACCCAGGGTTTGAGCAGGGGTGGCCCTGCTTAGGCTGTGGTTTGGCTTCACTGGGAAATGGGTCTGCATCCCTGTGGGACCCTTCCCAGCCCTGAGTCAGGTCCCCACCTGCCTGTGCTGTTTCCTTAGAGTAGAAATCTGAATGCTCAGATACGCTCATGTAAATATGTCATTCTTACTATAATGTGAGTTCCCCGTTTTCCTGTCTCTTAGTTATTTTTAAACTTTGTTTGAAAATAATTTCAAACTCACAGGAAAGGTGCAAGAATAATATTAAAAAAAGAAACCTCCCATGGAAATTTTACCTAGTTCATCAGCTTTAACACTTCACATTGGCTTTATCACCCCTTCCCTTATTTCTGAACCATTTGGGAGTAGGCGGCATACATCATACCCCTTCACCCCGTAACACTTCCTAAGAACAAGAACATTCTCTTCTGTAACCACGACACGGTTACTAGATGCAGAGAGTCTCGTAGTGGTGTGATCTGCAGTCAGCATCCCCTCTGCCGAGTCCATCCGTTAGCTTCCGTCCTGCATGCTGACGGCTGCGGGGTCCAGGTGCACAAGAGCCAGTGGTGGGCTGTGAACCTGAATATGTAGGCGCAGCTTCCAGCTCAGGCCCCCATTCGACAAGGCTCATGAATCTGTACATTGGGCTGCCGGTGTCTGCGCCGTGTTCCTTGTGTGGGGAACCACGGAACGTTCCACACCAGCCCTGGGAGGACGGGCCCGACAGCCCCGTTTTATGGCTCAGGAAACGGAGGTTCTGGGCGGGGGATGGGGGCTCAGTAATGAGGTGTCCAGAGACCTTTAGGATTTGAGTGACAGATCTTAACTTGAAAGGAGTTTTCTGTCTAAGAGTTTGGTGACCCCTCTGATGCTCCTTACAAAGGAAAAGCTGGAAAGACAGGGGCTGAGGGAGGGCAGAGGCCACTGACCTCACCCGGGTTGCAGGACACTGGCGTGCCTCTTCCGGCCGCGGGCTGTCCCCCGGTGCCCAGCCCAGCCCTGGTGTCCTTGCAGGGAGCTACTTTGCCCGGGACGCCGCGTATTCCCACCACTACAGCAAAACTGACACCAAGTCCCACACGATGTTCCTGGCTCGGGTGCTCGTGGGCGAATTCGTCCGAGGCAACGCCAGCTTCGTCCGTCCCCCGGCGAAGGAGGGCCAGGGCGACGTCTTGTACGACAGCTGCGTGAACCGTGTGTCTGACCCCTCCATCTTCGTGGTCTTCGAGAAGCACCAGGCCTACCCGGAGTACGTCATCCAGTACACCGACTCCCCCGGGCCCACTGCCGCCACCACCAGCCAGTTCACCTTTGCGTCCTTCTTCGGTGTTCGGCAGTGAGCACCCCGATGGTTTTATGCCTTTCTGGCTGATCTTACTTGAAATAGCTATTAGGGAAAGTTGTTTTTTTTAAACAAAAAATTTTTAATGAGCTGTTCATTTAACATTGACTTCGTGATGAAGTTACGTTCTTAATCTCTGGCTGATAATATTTTCACTTTTAAGTCACTTTTGGACTAGCCAGTAGTGATTGTAGGTGAACCCATTATTGCTTTTTACTCAGGTGTTAAAGTTTTGTTTTTTACTCTTTGTTGACTTTGCTGCAGATTGGCCCCAGGCACAGAGTTTCCAGACACTGTTTTATCGATTGGTTTTAATTTTCAAGAGTTTCTGTCTCTTCAGTGGTTTGGTTTTTCAGGGTCTTGGTGGCACCTGGTTTTGTTTTTGTCCGAATGACACAGCAGCCGTGGTGCAGGAAATCCTGGGTTGTGGGCCGGTGAGGCACAGTCATTGTGTCCATTGCTGTGTCTCTAATCTAGGCGGCTCTTCCGCTGCTTCTCCTGGGCTTCCAGCCTTGAAATTGGCCCATATATCATGTTGTTAGGACCATGGCTACTGTGTGGTGTCACTGAGTCCCTGTCGGTCTCCCTTAGTCCTAGCAGCCGTCACCATCACCCAGGAAGTGCACTCACCCTGGCAGGTGCCTCTGCACCGAGCACCCTGTGAATAAGAGTTTTATGTCCCCATGAGATCTGAATACCTGTGCTGCAGCGTCACGTCACAGCAGAGTCTGGGAATAAAAGAATATTTATCTGACATGGGTGATGGCTGCAGCTCATTCTTCAGTGTCTGTTTATTGAGCACCTGCTGTGTACAGGCACTTTTCTGGGGGTCGGGATATAACAGCCCCCGTTACTGGCCTCGGGGAGGCTGTGTGTAGATTTATCTTGCGGCCAATGAAGCTGAAGGTTCATGGCCCCTCATTTGCTGGGACCCTTTCCACAGCCTGAGGAGGGACCCCTGCTGTATGGCTGCGTGATCATACATTTCGGTTAAATTTGCAAGTTACATATTTGTTTTTTTTCTTTCCCTGAACTCAGCTTTCAAGCCCCACAAAACCCAGATCCACTATTGCACACTGTTGTGGACACGGAGCAGGTGGTGTGTTCTTGTGTCCTCCACACACAGTGGTTGGTAGGGGTCTCTGCTGGGCGGTGGAGGGGCCGGCAGGATGGCTCCGCCTCATAAGGCCATCTGCCTCCTCCTGGATGGCTGGTCCCATTGGCCTCAGGTTCAGTCCTCAGCAAGGTGTCCTCTCCTCACCTGCACCCTTCCTTCCCGTTCCCCAGCCTCCTGATACAGTGTGTCCAGTCTCCACACGATGCCTCTGCCTGTAGTTCTCAGATCCAAGGCAGCTGGGAGCTGGGTAGTGGGAAGCAGCAAGAGTGGTCCGTCTGGGAGTGTGGGCGAGGAGCGTGGCAAGGGGAAACCTGGGGCGGGAGATGATGAAACGCTCCAGGGAAGTCGGGTGCACTGTGAAGACTGCCGAGGGCTCTGCACTTGCTGACCTTTGAGAAAGCACACTGGCAAGTACCTGGACTGGACATTTGAGAAAGGGATGGGGTACATGTAGCTCAGTTGTGGGTGGGAGCATGGGGCAGCTGTTCCTGTGGGCACTGGAGGGGGTGGGCATTGTGATGGGAAGAAGTCAAAAAGACCTCTCAGAATTTTCATGCAGAGGTAGTAGGATCCAGAGCAAACGTGTGTGTGTGTGTGTGTGTGTGTGTGTGTGTGTGTGTGTGTGTGTGTGTGTGTGTGTGTGTGTGTGTGTGTGTGTGTGTGTGTGTGTGTGTGTGTGTGTGTGTGTGTGTGTGTGTGTGTGTGTTTGACAACAGAGTCGTGAGGCTGACCTCTTTTATATTCTGAGAGGGGAGTCTCCAGGGGAGCGCTCTGGGGAAGCATGGCGTGCTGGACGCAGGGAGGGCAAACAGCAGAAGCAGCTGCTCGCAGCCTTGGGTACGGGAGACCCCTTCTCCCAGCTCTCCTGCAACAGCCTGCACTTCGTAAAGGTGGCTCAGCCTGGGTAGCCCAGCCTTGCTTGCGGGTCCCTGCTCTGTTATTTATACAACATCAGCCCCTTTGCACTGTTCGGATGTTAAGTAGAGGAGGGCGCTGTGACCTGGGTCAGCAGCCTTGTTTTACAGGTGAGGAAACAGAGGCACAGAGGTGGCAAGAGCAGCAGCCATGATCACAGGCTGCTGGTGGCAGATCCGGGATTCAGTTTGCAAGTTCTTTGTTGCATTTGAGCTTCTCAGGAACACAATAATTACTTTTACTAAAATTCACCTCTGTATTTTGATTATTTGATCAAAATTAAGATAGGATGTTCTTTAAAAGAAAACGTACACTTCAGCCTCTATCACTTTTCTGCACATTAAACTTATAAAGTTAGTAGTAGCCTACCTAGGAAAATCGAGGCATGATAAAGCATTTGGACCACGCTTGAGGTTGAGCTTCTGACGAATGTTATTCTCTAAGTTAAATGAACCAGACGCTGAAAAGGCCCCCGAGCTGGGGCCATCAGGACCACTCACCTGAGCGTCCATGTGTCCCCTGCCCTATCGATTCCTTCCATCCTGAGGCCAGAACTTCTTTAAAAATCCAAGTACTCAATCATTTTGTCAAAACTACGTTTTCACTCATTTATCAGCAATCGCTGATTCAGAGAGGTGGATCCGTTGCTCAAACACTATTGGCAAAGTCAAAACTAAGTGCAACAAACATTTATTAAGCATTTAGGAAATGTTACGTAAGTGGCCTCTTTTATACTCATATGCCAGGCACGCTTTCAGTTGCTTCGGTGATGTCTTTCCAAAAATCTGAATTTCCACATGAGGGTTTTCTTTGAATTAGGGGCTGGTCATGACTTCGTCAGCGGGAGACGATCCTGATGTAGACGCCATTTTTTGGACCTAGGGCAGATTTGGATTCTAGCTGCAGCGGTACCTAAAATAGAGGAAATTAAGATATTTGTCATAGTTAATCCTACCGACAGGAAAACTTCCTCAGAACGGGCCGTGAAGCAGGGTTATGGGAATTCGGCTGAGGGCTGAGGGCCGGCAGGCTGGGAGTGAGCAAAGCAGCTTCCCCAGGGGGACCTTGAGAAGCAGCAGAGCTGTGTCTTGGGCCGGGTGTTGGACGGCGGCTCACCACCTTTCCCCTGTTAATAAAATACCGCAGGGGAGAGGTCCCACATTTATCCTTCTAATAAGCCTGCCTAAAGTGGGAGCAGCTCACTTTGCAAATGAAGAAATGGAGGTTCAGAGAGGACAAGCGACCTGCCCAAGGGCACATGACTGGAAAGTGGTGAGCAAAGCCTCAGACCTTCCTCATCTCCCCTCGTCTCTCACCCTGGAGCCCAGCCAGTAACTGAGTAGATCACTCCCCAGGGGCTTGGGGAGAGCTCCCTGCTGAAGGCCCACTGCCATTCAGAAGGCTTTCCTTATGTCCAGCTTAGGCAGACCGATGGAGGACTTGGAAGAAAAGCCACAGAATTACTCAAGAAGCAGGACCTTGAGCTGCGTGTAAAAGGACTGTTCAGTGGCTACCATGAAACCTTTAAAGGAAAGAAGGGTCACGAGGCCCTAGTGCTGGGGCCGGGTGGGCTTTCAGATGTCTTTGAGAGTTCAGATGGGAGACCAGTTATATGCTCAAGAAACAAGACGATCTAGACCTGCCCTATCTCGTGCGGTAGCCACTAGTACGTGTGGCTGCTCGATGCTTGAAGTGGGGTTAATGCAAATGGGGGCAGAATTTTTGATTTGATTTGATTTATTATTAACATATAAATAGCTGCACGTGGCTAGTGGCTACAGTATCAGACAGTTATAGGCACACTTCGACTTCAAAAAGAAAGTAGAGGTCTGTTGTGGCTGGCAAAGTCAGGGAGGGCTTCCTGGAGGAACTGGTGCCTGGGGTGGGGCTAGGAATAGGAGACGCCCTGTGAGCAGGGCTTCTCAGGGACCACTTCGGGATTTGAGGGAACACCAAAGGACTTGGAGGATGGGATTAGACTGGGGGTGGGGAAGGGGCAGGGATGGCATTCCAGAAGGAGCAACAGACTGAGCAGGCAGGGAGGAGTGGGTGGGAGGCTCTTGGAGTGGGAAGTTGGGGTGGGGAAGGCAAAGTGAGCTCAGAGTTCTCCCTGGACCCAGCAGGCTTGGGACTCAGGGCTGGATCTTGAGCTGGGGGAGTGCCAGGCATAAGCAGTGTTCTGGGACATTGGTCTGGCTGCTGTATTGTATGTCAAGATCAAGGGTAAATGAGACAAACCCCCAGAGAAAGTCCTGTACCCATGGAATGCCTAAGGCAGGCAGGGGCCTGCTCTCCTCTGCTCCTTCATCTTGATTTGGCTCTCTGCTCCCAATTTGCCCCTCCCTCCCTCCAGCCTTAACCATCAGACCTTTATGGACATCATCACATACAGTTCCTCAGCCTTTTGTATTTCAACCCAGCTCATTATTCCTCCCCAGCCAGCAGCTCGCCCCAGTCTCCCTGTTTGTCAGAGGCAATGCCACTCTGAATCTAGATGTTGTTACCATCTGTCATCGTGTCCTTATTATCTGTCCCCTTACTCCCTCCTGTCCAGGTCTGCAGCCGTGCTGAGGGGTAGTGAATAGGCACAGAGGAGAGCACTGTTCGGGTTGTGTGGGGAGCCGCTGATACTGTGCAGAGAGGCACTACATGTAGAGGAAAGAGGGAGGGCTTGAGAGTGAGTGAGATCTGGTTTGAACCTCAATTTCTTCACTCTCCGGCGATTCATTCCTTTGTTCATCAGTGTTTGTTGAATGACCGAGTGGGCACCTGCCACATGCCTGGCCTGAAGCTGGGTGCTGGAGCCTCCAACAATGAATAGGACAGTCTTTTGGTCCCTGATCTCAAGGAGTATGCAGTCCAACTGTGTGACGTCAGGCAAGTTATTAATCTCTCTGAGCTTTATTTTAGCTCCTCATCTGAAGAATGGGAATCATATAATTTACTCTGCAGGGTTACTGGGTTCTCTTTGCTGAAGAGGGGAGAGCTACAGCATGGTGAGGCCCAGCCTTGCTGTACAGAGGACAAGAATGATAATAGATAACACAGACTCGGGTTATGTGCCAGGAGCTTATCTGAGCACTTATGATTGATTCAATCCTCACCCCACAAGAAGAGGGAGGAGGTGTGCTACTTCTGCTACTGTTACTTCCTTTTACAGATCAAGGAACTGAGACCCAGAGAGCTTGAGGAACTCGCCCCAGCTCACGCAGAGCCGGGAAGCCACCGTAGGCATCAGGGAACTGGGGTGGGCACCCCCTGCGCCCTGAGCAGCAGGGCTCACCTGAGTCTCGGGACAGGCTTCGAACCGGAACTTGCGCAGGACGTGGAGCAGCGTCAGCTTGGCCTCCAAGAGCCCCAGTCTCACCCCGAGGCAGCTCCGGGGACCTGCCCCGAACGGCAGGTACGTGAAGGGCCGCTGGCGCTGCTGGGCCTCGGCTGTGAACCTACGGGGCAGCACGGTCAGCGTTGGCCTGGGTCACCACCTCCCTTCCTGGGGCTTCAGCCACTGGCTCTGGCTGAGGGACCCCATCATCTGAGGCCACGCTCCCACCACGTGAGGCCTAAACCCCACCTCGGTCTACAGGATCCTGTTTTTTCCTGGACCGGTCAGTCCCTAAGGCTTTGGAGCTGGTGGCCACTGATCCATGTGCTCCCGTGCGGCTCCCCTCCTCCTGTCCTGCAAAGCCCCGAAGGCACCGCTGAATTAGTAGAATCACCCGGATCGTCAGCATGGCCCTCTCTGCCTCTCCTGATAAATTCACTGTGGTGTTAATGAGCTTTGCAGGCTCCCTAGAATCCAGGATGAAAGTCTCAAAGAAACCACAGCTCTCGCTTCACCCATGGCTCCAATTTCCCCAGTGGCCAGAGGGTGACACTGGCTGGCTGGCATCCCCTTCCTAAGCAGAGTCCCTGGGCACCAGACCCCTCTGGAGGCCATGTCCTGCCAGTTTGTCTCCTGATGCCATGCCGGGCAGCTGTCTCCCTGCCCACACTCACCTTTCTGGTTTAAACACTGAAACTTGAACCACTGGGGGTGGCAGTATTTGACCCGCTGGAAAGCTCTTCTTCAGAATGAATTGCCGTATCTGCTCCCAGATGACAGCATTTGCCACGTGTGTTCTGTGACAGTAACGCTATGTGACAACCACAGCTCCCTTCTTACTACCTCTGGACTTTATGGGCCCAAGAAGCCCTTGACCCACCTTTTCAACATCATATTAATGCACTTTTTGTTTTCAAAGGTGATGCTGCAAGCCTTGCAGCTGCTGTTTATGTTTCTTGATATTTACCATAATTCCAGGAGCTGCTGGGCAGCAGAATGTTATTTATCTGGGTCCCACTGCCCATGGTTTCCCAGGGACCAGGTTGTAGAGTTGGGGCCGCATTAACAGGAAGCTGGAGCCACTAACAGTGGGAACAGAGCTGCAGGCTGGCCAGCCCCCCCATTTGCCAGGAAGCGATATCCGTCGACTCTGATGGGGAGGGGGTGTAGATGCCTGCTCAGACACTTTAAATTGGGAGTATAGAAATGAGATCTAGACAATGGACCAAATCCATGCAGGGGACAGGAGAGAGGATCCAGGTCTACCATGTTAGGGTAGCTGGTTCTCATGAATTCCTGGAGAAATTGTTGATGCTCTTGTATTGGAACAGGCATTAAGTTTAAAAAAAGGAAACAACATTCTGCTACTTCTTAATGCATTCCTGAAATGTGTCCTTGTTTCTTGGAACAAATAGTGGACACCCATTTGAAATTGCCTTGTTGGGCTTCCCTGGTGGTACCGTGGTTAAGAATCCGCCTGCCAATGCAGGGGACACGGGTTCGAGTCCTGATCCGGGAAGATCCCACATGCCGCAGAGCAACAAAGCCCGTGCGCCACAACTACTGAGCCTGCGCTCTAGAGCCTGCGAGCCACAACTACTGAGCCCGTGTGCCACAACTACTGAAGCCCGCACGCCTAGAGCCTGTGCTCCGCAACAAGAGAAGCCACCGCAATGAGAGAAGCCTTTGCACCGCACCGAAGAGTAGCCCCCGCTCACCACACCTAGAGAAAGACCGTGCGCAGCAACGAAGACCCAATGCAGCCAAAAATAAATATAATTAAAATAAATTTATTTTAAAAAATTGTCTTGTTACCTGTATGCAGTGCTGTGGAAATGCTAAATCTCTGGATTATGTTTTGGGCTTTTAAAAATGGTACAATTATTTCCTTTAGAAATTATGCCTAAAAAATGTCTCACTGCCATGACTTTTGAGTTTTGGGGGACTTTACTAAATCTGTGTCTCCTGGCAGGCGCCTCCAATCCCCCCACACTCACATCCCCCAGGGCCTGTTTGAAGGGGGCAGTACTCACCTCTCAGGGTCGAAGGTCTCCGGGCGCGGCCAGTGCTCAGGGTCATGGTGCAGAGCGCCCACGGCCACCTCCAGCACGGCGCCTGCGGGGATGTGCTGCCCCAGCACCTCGCAGTCCTGTGCCGCCTCCCGTGTGAACCTGCGGGGACACATGGGTCACCCCCGCCTTGAGGCAGAGCAGAGACGGGGGAGCTCCAGGGTGGCCATGCTGCAGTGTGGGATGAGGCTGGGGGACAGGAGGGTCCGCCTTCTTCCCGGGGTGGCCGGGATAGTGACCCATCCCCCATCCCATCCCTTCTTGGGCCATTAACCCTATGCTGCTCTGGACCCTGTGGTCTCTAGGTTCCTCCATTCCTTCCTTCAGCCACCCATCAAGACTGAAGAGCCCATTTTATGCCTGGTGTTGCGGTGCACAGGTGCCTTGGAAGTGGAGGCTTTGCAGGGTTATTCCGCCGGCCACCTCTCCTCCTTCTTCCCATTCCCACTGGGACCTCTTTCCCCGCACACACACCCTCGCTTTACCTACAGGAGATTAGGGTTTGAAAATCTGTTCCCCTTCGTTGTCTGTGTCGCTATGGAGAACTGCTACTAGGGAGGAAAACATCTTGGTCAGATTGTTTATTTTACCAACTGGCAATGTGATAATCCCATTTATGTTTTGTTTTAAAAGGCTAGACTACATATGTTTGCATATGAACATGAAGTTTATGGAAGAATACCTAAACTTCTACCATCACCTCCTCTAAGGGATGGGGCTGGGGTGGAGGTTGGCAGGGTACCAGGGGTGCCAGTTTTTTCTTTGGATTCTTCTGTATTTCTTAGGTTTTTTTAAGTAGAAGCATATCATTTTGGTAAATATAAATAATTATTTTAAAAACTAAAAACAATCTAGGATGGCTTTTACCTCAGGTTGCAGGACTCGGCTTCCCTAGATATCTCAGAGGAGATACAGTTATTATACTAATTACTGTTATACCCTGTTCCTGCTTATAAAAGAAATTAAGAGTACCAGCAGCTCCTTGCAGCATTCATCACTCTATTATGAGCCTTTAATATATCAGGAACATGAAAGGCCAGGGCTGTGAGACACCCATTCAGATCCGAAGCTCCTAATGCAATTATTCTGTGCTTGGGGCTAAGTCACAAAACACTCTTACTCAAATCAGAGCGGGCAGGGGGCTCTGACGTGCGCAGCCTCAGCTCTGAGCAATCAAATAAGGATATACTTTGACTTCCTTCTTTTTCATCTTTACCAGAAATAGCTTGGACCTGGATGCAAGACCCCCTAAAAGCCGGAAAATGAGGGCTTCCCTTCTGTAAGTGGTTGGGCCTCCTATCTGGCTAGACTGCATACAAAGCCAGAAAAATCCGCTGAATTATACTGCCTGGGTTCCTGGGTTGACATTAATAACACTTCAGTGAGAATTGTTATGTTTTCCACAAAGGCCATGTTGAGTTTTTTATGGATAAAGGTGTCAGTCAAGTGTGTCAATGTTTGGGAAAAGCCAAGCATTTTTCTAAGATTAAAATAATAAAGTAGGGACTTCCCTGGTGGCGCAGTGGTTAAGACTCCGTGCTCCCAATGCAGGGGACCCAGGTTCGAACCCTGGTCAGGGAACTAGATCCCACAGGCATGCCACAACTAAGAGTTCGTATGCCACAGCTAAGGAGCCTGCCTGCTGCAACTAAGGAGCCTGCCTGCCGCAACTAAGACCTGGTGCAACCAAATAAATACATATTTTTAAAAATTAATAAAGTAATGGGATTTCCCTGGTGGTCCATGGTTAAGACTTTGCCTTCCAGTGCACGGGGTATGGGTTCGATCCCTGGTCGGGGAGCTAAGATCACACATGCCTCGTGGCCAAAAAACCAAAACATAAAACGGAAGCAGTATTATAACAAATTCACTAAAGACTTTAAAAATGGTCCACATCAAAAAAAATCTTAAAAAAAAATAATGTAAAATAAAATATAAAATAAAATTCTCACTGTCGCTATGTTCACCCCCAAATCCTATGCCCAGGGCCAAAACGAATTGACCTCTTGTCTGGGTGAGAATAATGATGACTTGCCTCTCTCACTTCTGTTGTTTGATAACAGAAGTCAGCAGAGTGATATGATTAAAAACACCAGTGGAGTAGGTATGGGGAAGGGAGAGTGTGGCTTGCCCGAGACTGGAGCCACACGGGGTCAGGCCATTCAACTCTAAGCTCTGTGCTTCTTTTTCTTTACTTCATACCTTACACGGCACACTGCCTGCAGGGGTACTGCGTTTCTACATCTACTGTCCCACTGATTCTCCCAACACTTCTGGGGTAGGCAGAGCAGGTGTTGTGTGCCCTCTGAACACACAGGAAACAGAAGCCCGGAACAGTCTGGAACTTACCCAAGATCACACAGTAAACTAAGGGCAGGACCGAGACTGTCTTGACTTTATGTCTAGACTCGCTCTGTCATTATGGAGAACTGGCTCTATGTTTTTACTGGGAATTTTAACGAACTCATCCAGATACTCTGGTTTCTGTCCTGTCCTGTCCTGCCCTCCAGGTACTCTCAGATCACGAGCATCCTGGTTCCCCAGAGCAATGCCTTCGCTGACTTCCTTTTACACTTTGCTGTTTATAAAGGGTCAGAAGGAGAATTGACTGCAGAATTTTGGTATTGAAGAGACTGCTGACTTTGTCTCTCAACATGTCATCTATACCAGGTCTCAGGTGATGAATTCTTCATTGAGTTTAGATCCAGGAAATGATGTGTCTTTGATCAATTTATACACTTTCCTCCCACTAGAGAATATGACTGTTCAACTCAGCTGCTTTCCCTCTCTGCCAGGAGTCTCAGCTACCAAGCCTGACCCCGGTTATTGCCATCTCTGGGGTCCTGTAAAGGATTCTTTCCTTTAAACAGCCTTTGTTCTGTTTTATCACTGAATGTCTTATTTTGAATTTCACGTGTATAGCAGCTGCCCACAGTTCCCTTGGAAGGAAGCTGGTATAAATCATGCAGAAACAAAGATTGGATGACAGTTTGCTCGGCTCCTAAAGAAGTCGGGGAAGGCCTGTGGAATCAGGTCTTAATGCTGGCGTCAGGAGAGCAATGAGGCAAGCCCTGGCGTTCCTTGTCTGCTCCCAGACCAGGAGACTGAAACCATGTGTGCTTGAGGATGATGTGATCTGACTCACACCCCAGGAATTCTCTATATTGGCTCTGGGTCTGAACATTTTGGACAATATCTACAACCACACTCTCTATGATATTTTCGGTTTGGAATATAATTTTGAGATACCTACAAATCATCCACATTTTCTCTTTTTAAAATGGCAAAAGTTATCTCCATATGGTTTCTGTGGTACATTACTTCCTAGAGATGCAGAGTGGAATTTATGATATACAGTTAAATGCTTTGTGTCGCTTCTGTTTCTAGAACCTGAAATCTGGCAATGTGTCACTCTCTAAGGGCCTGGGGACCAAAGTGAATACCCCTGTGCTCCATGGGATGCCTCTGAAACCAAGAGTACTCATCAGTTAGACCCATTAAACTTGCCTTCATTGATCAAGCTCACTTTAATTGTTGCTACAGAAAAAGCTGCGTGTCCTGCAAGCCTCACGTAGCTTAAACAATAAGATGTTTGCCCAAGTTGTTTTTCAGGAGCTTGGAGTCAGCTGTGTCTAGTTGGAGCTTGAGCCAGTTGAGACTGATTAAGACCACCGACCCTCCAACTGGGCATGCGCGAGTGTTCGCTTGGTGACCTCTTGACGTCAGAGGGCCCAAAACTCCATCCTCGGAACGCGCTAACGCAGACGTTTTCTGAACTTGGGTCCCGTGGAGAAGCCTGTAGCTTAGCTGCACCTGTGCAGAACTACGATTGCCTCACCTTTTTCTCATCTCCAATCATTACCTTTTCCCATGCTCCCAGGACCCACCACGCCACAGCTTTGTCCCATAAATACCCAGCGCCCCTTGCCATCGGGGAGGCAGATCTGAGATTTGTTCTCCTGTCTTCACGCTTGGCTGCCTTGTGAATGTATCTCTTCTCTGCTGACAACCTCAGCATCTCAGCACTTGGCTTGCTGTGCGTGGGGTGAACCAGCCTGGTTCGGTAACATCTTGTTTTGGGGGAGTTTGAAAGAAGCAGAAGACCTGATTCCTGCTCTCAAGGCACTTACAGGTTGGTGTGACTGGATGACTGCACACTGGTGAAATGTTGCAGAGCAGCTGAGAATTATCCAAAAATATAATATGAAGTAGAGTTAGCGTGCAAAGTGCTGGGGGAGGAGAGGCAGGAAACGGGTGAGGCTGGCCAGGTTTCCTGGAGTGGTGAGTCTTGGATTGGAGCTCTGAGGATGGGATGGGTGTGGAGTGCTGGAGAATAAGAAGGAGCGTCCCAGGCCTTGGAAGTTCCCCTGGAACATCAACTCCAAGGGCTGGCATTTTATCTGTTTTGGCTGATTTTCCAGTGTGGGGCACAGAGCAGATGCTCAATAAATAGTTGGTGAATGAATGAATGAAGTGACCAGGGGAGCAGCAAAAGCCATCTAAGGGCTAGGAGGTCAGAGTTCGGCTTGGGTTGGGGAGGAAGGTCATGTTAAGAAAAGACCAATGACGCTTTGAAAACATGGTTAACATATAGGAATATAGGCCAGACATTTATTGCTATGGTGACCCTATGTCAGGCATGGCGTCCAGTGCCCCAGGGGATTAAAAAACCCAAGTTTCAGACCTCGACCTCCAGGAGCTTGGGTCCAGCATTCTTCATAACCCAGGTGGTGACAGACTGAGGACTAACAAGGACTCCAAACAGTGATGCTGAAGGGGTCCTGGGGTGCAGGGGCCCTGGGGTAGGCTTACCTGAAAGCCGGTGGGTACATCCTCAAGGTCTCTGCAATCACCATGTCCAGGTAGGGCAGGTCTTTCTGGAGGTGGCGGTACTCAGGGGCCGGCTGATGGAGGGGTGGTGACAAAGAATGTTGAGTTAGACCGAGTCACACGGTGTTCTGTCTTTTCTGCTAACTTTAGAGTCCCAGCTCCAATGTTTGCACAGACTTAAATGGAAACCCACAAGATGAAAAGTGATACTATGCGAATTGCGTTAGATTAGCACTCTATCAGAATATTCCGCACGTTCTGTCGTGCTTGTTTCCCAGTGCTGTCCGTCACTGAAGATGGCCAGGCCAGGCCTGGGACTGCGGGGCCTTTGAGTGTCAGAGAAGTTTGTAATAAAGCAATGGCAGCAGCTGCACTGCTAGCGTTTATTGAGAGCTGAAGATCTGGCAGGCTACATGTTGTACACACTCCCTTATGAGGAAAGAAATTTTTACATATTGAGATATAGGAAAGCCAATCTGGCTTATACGTGAGTTAACTTGAATTTTATGCTAACTAAAATAGCCTGTTTGTGGCTTACCAAACATACATTGTACATCTGCTTTAATTATTAAAGGAAAGGGCACACTGACCAGAAGTAAAGAATGTCCATGTTAAAAATAGAGATTAAATGCCTCTCTTCCTGGGACGCCAATGCTTGTACTTCTTCAATGATAAGTCTCCCTTCCCAGGTGCCAAGGCCATGTTGATTTGCTGTGTACGTGCTGGTCTGTTTTTTTTGGGGGGGTTTTTTTTTTTTTTTTAACCTTGAAGAAATGTAACCCTGACCCGTTTAATGTTCCTTGTTCTGAGAAGATATAAAACTGGACTGAAAACCCTGCTTCTCCAGAACAGTTTCTCAGAGTAATCTGGGAAGTGGGCTTCCAGGCTAGTTCTCAGTTTGGCTCAAATAAAACTCTTTTCTGTTCTTATTATTGATTGTTTATTAATTCTTTTCTTTTTTTTAATTTATATTTTTTGGCCGTGCCACATGGCATGTGGGATCTTAGTTCCCTGACCAGGGATCAAACCCGCACCCCCTGTAGTAGAAGCGTGGAGTCTTAACCACTGGTCTACCGGGAATGGCCCTGTTTATTGACCATTTTTGTTGACACTTAATTTAATGCTCCAGCAAACCAATGGAACAGCTGTTCTCCCATCTCTTAGATGATGAAACTGAGGCTCAGAGAGGTTGTCACATGGTAGTAATGGGCACATCATAAAGTTAAAAGACCAATAGTAAAGTAACAACAACAACAAAAATCACCACATCTAGAAAGGATCAATGGTAACAAGAACCCAAAGGGCTACAATCAATCAGTCAGAAAAGAAACTCATCAGAAAAGTGGTCAAAGGAAATAAGGAGGCAAAAGACAGAACAAATATGAGTTGCCATGGTGAAAAATACAAATTAAAACCGTGAGCTTTGGTCTTCACTCATCAGATTGTAAAAAGCTGTAAATGTTGATTTACCAGCATCTGCTAGGGAGGAAGGTGTGGAGAAGCACAACTCCAGCACCCCGTGTTGGGGAACCCTAGCATCCCCTCGACGACTTCCACTGGGGTGACCCTGTCGCCCTCTGGCCCTCACCCCGTGGCCTGAGGAGGAGGTGATGGTGAACTGAGAAGCTGGATGTGGGCTCGCATGTGAGTGGGATGAGTTAGGGTGGGGTTATAGAAGCTTATTAGCTGCTCTGCTAGTTTCCGCAAGGAAGGATTTCCCCCAGATACTCCCGTCCTCTCTCCCCACTCCCAACAGAGCTTGAGTGAAGTTACCTGCCTGATAGGTGACAGCCTCATCTTTCTAAATCACTTAATGCTAATCAAAGAGGAGTCTTCAGTTTGGGAGGTCGGCTTGCTTCTGTCCTCCCCTCTCAGGACAGCAGGGGGCAGCACTTGGGGGCAAGTCCATCTTGCCGGCCCTGCAGTAGCTGCCACAGGGCTGCCCTGCGTAGGCTCTATTCCAGTGGTCATTAATGATGTGCATAAAATACACAGTATTTTATGCGGGGACCAGGAGGGGCAGAGGGGAGAGTGATGGGGCCAGGACACGTGGAGGCTTGACGTCCCTGGTAAATATCTTAGCTAATCTATTGGAGTCTAGCCATCAATGTAGTGTGGCCATTAATAATGTGCATAAAATACTGAGTAAGAAAAGTCCAGTTGCAGAGAACATGTGCAGTCTAATGTTTAGGAATTTGAAGGGCAAAAATGAAAACAGTTGGCTTTTCCAACATTCTCCATCTTCATTTCTGGGAACTGTTTCTTTAGAGGGTTATCTCTCGACCCTACACTTCCACCTCCATCCCAGGCTATGAGGGCGGGCCCGATAAACACGTGGCCAAAGAGAGGGGCCCTGTGCTTGGGGTTTAATGCTCTGTGGGTTGCCATCTGGAGATTCTTAATCGTCATTATCTTTGAATTTGTGTTTTGGGAGTAGAGTCTGAGGGGACCATGGAGCATGTGCTGGGGGCTTGGAGCCTCGCCCACGAGTGGTCCCACTTTGGCCGCCTCCCCAGGATGGGTTCTCAGCTGCCTGCTGTCTTGCCCCTGTGCCTGGGGCCCAGCCCGGCCACCCGTCTCTGCTTTGCCCTTGGACCACTGTTGCCCGTCACCCCCGACAGGGGCCTGGGCTCAGGCACAGAGAGGGTAGGAATGGGGTGCATTCACCCTGAAGCATCTCGTGGTGGGCACATGTCAACCGTCCCTGCCCCGGGCTGGCAGCACCATGGCTGTGTCGGCCCGAGCAAGCCTCTGCCCACCACTGGTCCAGGTACAACACGTGTCCTGGCACAGAGGTTTAAAGATCTCTGAGAGTCACAGCCTACTGTGGGTTGGGGGCTGAGCCTGTGGGAAGGGGGGACACCTGGCTCCGCTTCCCTAGACACTGCCCCAGGATTCATGGGCCTGGCGGCTGGCCAGAGAGGGCAGGGCTCTCCCAGCCCACCCCGTGTCCCCACACCCCAGGGCGAGCCCCCTTGGGGAAGCCTGGCGCACCCTCTCATCCTCCTTCCAGTCATCAATAGTTTGGTTTGTCTTTGTCTCTTCTGTCCCGTGAGTCACGAAATACAAATTATGTAATTCAGTGATTCTGCATGTGCATTAAATGCTCTGATCTTAACATTTAAAACTGTGGTGTTGCATGATCCAGAGATGAGTGGTAAAATTCGTGCTAATAATGTATAATTTAGAGTTTTCTTTACTTAGACTGGTATTAAATAGAAAATTAAAAAACCACTGTGATAACTTGAGAGATGAAAGAAGATAGGAAGAACTTTTATATGCACTGTTGTTGTTTTTATAAATTTATTTATTTATTTATTTTTGGCTGTGTTGGGTCTTCGTTGCTGCTCGCGGGCTTTCTCTAGTTGCGGCAAGCAGGGGCTGCTCTTTGTTGCAGTGCGCAGGCTTCTCATTGTGGTGGCTTCTCTTGTTGCGGAGCACAGGCTCTAGGCGTGCAGACTTCAATAGTTGTGGCACATGGGCTCAGTAGTTGTGGCTCGCTGGCTCTAGAGCGCAGGCTCAGTAGTTGTGGCACACGGGCTTAGTTGCTCTGGCATGTGGGATCTTCCCGGACCAGGGCTCAAACCCGTGTCCCCTGCATTGGCAGGCAGATTCTTAAGCACTGCGCCACCAGGGAAGTCCCTGTATGTACTGTTAATGGCATTGTCCCCCGCTTTTTTCATTTTGCCTCAGGTCCGACAAATTATATAGTCAGCCCTACAGGCCACGGTTGGTTGGACCAAGAGTGGGTCTCTGATACGAGGGCACCAGCCTGGACATTTGGACCTGAGACAGAGGAGAAAGGAGTTTTTCTCCAGCAGGTGGAAGCTGAACACGGGTGAGTTATGGTCTGTTGGTGGCCATGTTCTGCCTTGTGGATTAATGAGCAGAAAATCCGTTTGCCATGAGAAAGAAGCAATGAGTTAGATGTGTGGAGAAGCAGAGGCAAAAGACCGTTTCCTGGTGTCCTGATTGCCATCTGCTCCTGGCAAGTAGCCCTGTGGGTGGCATCTCAGTACTCTTCCAGTAAGTTCCCTTTATTTATTTATTTTTTAACATAAATTTATTTATTTATTTTTGGGTGTGTTGGGTCTTTGTTTCTGTGCGAGGGCTTTCTCTAGTTGCGCCGAGCGGGGGCCACTCTTCATCGTGGTGTGCGGGCCTCCCACTGTTGCGGCCTCTCTTGTTGCGGAGCACAGGCTCCAGACGCGCAGCTCAGTAGTTGTGGCTCACAGGCCCAGTTGCTCTGCGGCACGTGGAATCTTCCCAGACCAGGGCTCGAATCCGTGTCCCCTGCATTGGCAGGCAGATTCTCAACCACTGCGCCACCAGGGAAGCCCTAAGTTCCCATTTTTGACCTAACTTAGTGACAGATGAATTCTGTTATCTGCAACCAAAGGAGTCTTGACAAATGCAGAAATGTAAACAAAACAAAACAGTGGTACTGTGCACCAAAATATAGAACTCTCAATATATCTCAAAAAGAAAAAGAAACCAGATCTGGGAGTAGCATCCCTAATGAGTCAATGGTATTGGTTCCTCAAACAGAATTGGCTGGGAAGCTGTCAGTACTTGAAAGGGAACTTTTAAAGCTAGGCCAAGGGAAATTTGTATTATAAAGTCAAGTCTTCATTTATTTTCCCCGGATGAGCTTTTCACCACTTCTTAGCTTTGGGCTCAAGATACACGTGTCAACATCAGCGTGCTGGTCCAGCAGTTCTTGATGTGGTCGAATATTAGAAGTGACCAGGTGGCTTTTAATATATAAGGATGCTTGAGCCCTGCCCCCCAGGGGTTTGATTGTTGGTCTAAGGTGGGGGCCTGGGTACTAGTTCTGTACAGCCAAGGGCGTGACACCACTGCATGAGTCTCTGTCTGACCTGCCCCAGTGATCCTCTCTGCTGGAGGCGTGGATGGATGGAGTCGGGGAAGGCTCAGGCCTCTACGTTTTAACCGGATCCAGGTGAGGCAATGCAATTCAAGCGCCCACTCACTCACGCACGAGTTCGCCCCTGGGGACCTGTTTTTGCCCGCCTATAGTTCTTTCAGGAAAATCCGGGATGGGGGGGGTCCTGCACCAATCCTGCCAGCAGAGGGCAGCAAGCCTATGGCAAATGGAGACTCCCTGCGAGGCTGGGCTGCTGCTCCGAATCACAAACTGAACCCAAAAGGACCTTGGAAATCTTGAATCCAAATTCTTCATTATAGAGATGAGCAACGTGAGACCCAGAGAGCAAAGGCTGTGAGCTCAAAGTCACACAGATAGGATGTGGAGTAGAAAAGCCAACCCCTCAGGGAACACCCACTGGTATCAGGTGCTAGGCTGGGTGTTTGGAATCCCAGAATGAGTAAGTCTCTGCTCTGGGGGGAAACAGACTTCTGAGCAAGTCATTGTACTGAACGTGGGTCATGTTACAGAAGGGGCTTTGGCGGGGGCAGGAGAAGCAGTCCCGTGTGGGAACTCATTTGTTACTTATTCATTCACCTGCAGAGCTGGTGCCTACTGTTGACCAGGCACTGTGCTAGCACCGACGTGTCCTCGGATAGGTTACAGTCCGTCTCAGGATGCAAACCAGGGCTGCGGGTTATAGGGTGGTGAGCACAGGTGCTGTGGGAGAGCAGACGAGGGACACACATCCCAGCATTTGGGATCGGGGAAGCTGCCAGGAGGAAGTGATGTCTAAACGGGGATATTTATGATGAATAAGAAAGGCCAGTGAAAAGTAGATGGGTTTGTTTGGGTGCTGGTTCAAACAAACCCAATCTAAAAACAAAATTATAACGCAATCATGGGACCTTGGACCCTGAGTGGGTATTCGGTGCACTTAGGAAATTATGGTCCATTCGGTTTTTAGTGTGAGGATAGTATGGTGGTCATGTTTTGTTTTGTTTTGCTTTTCTTAAAGCATTAAGAAAGTTTTAAAATTTATTTTTGGCTGCATTGGGTCTTCATTGCTGCGCGCGGGCTTTCTCTAGTTGCAGCGAGCGGGGGCTACTCTTCGTTGCGGTGCGCGGTCTCACTGCGGTGGCTTCTATTGTTGCGGAGCACGGGCTCTAGGCGCGCAGGCTTCAGTAGTTGTGGCACGCGGCCTCAGTAGTTGTGGCTCGTGGGCTCAGTAGTTGTGGCTCGTGGGCTTAGTTGCTCCACGGCATGTGGGATCTTCCTGGAGCAGGGATTGAACCCGTGTGCCCTGCATTGGCAGGCGGATTCTTAACCGCTGCGCCACCAGAGAAGCCTCTGGTTGTCAAGTTTTAGAAAAGAGCCCTTTTCTTTTAGAGATATGTACTGAAATGTTTGCAGATGACATGTATACGATGTCTGGGATTTTTTAAACAATGATAGTGGGGGAGGGTGGGGAAACTGGAGGGGCCATAGCTGCCATCTGTTGAAGCTGGGTGATGGGTACACAGGTTCTCAGCTATTCTGACAATTTGTACAGGTTAAAGTTTTCCTTCATGAAAGGTTAAGGTGCTATAGCCAAGTGAGATTTCTTCTAGCTATGATAGGCTATTTCAAAAATCAATCAACGTAATCCACTACATCGGCAGGCTAAAAAAGAAAACGCTGTAATCTTGTAATTTGAGAAAGAAAAAGAAAGATACCTATATAGTAGAACTAAATCTGTATTAGTGGTTACTTTCTCCTTGGTGGAAGAAATATAAATTATTCATGCTTAAAAAAATCGGTTTAACTGGAATAACTATTAATTGTTATTCTGAAAAAATAAAGTTTGAGAATACAAATTAAAATGTAAGGTGTTAAATAGAAATTGAAATAGCAATAGTGTGTGGAAGAGCCATGTAAAGACTCTGACATGCGTTAAAGAATTAAAAATGGTTGTGTCAGGCTGGCTGACAGGGAGAGCTGCTGTTCTGGGGCATCTTGGAGGACGGAGGGCAGCGCTCCAGGCGCAGGAGAGAGAAAGGCCTCTGTGCAGGGCGACCTGGACCGGGGCAGATGCGAGTGAATGCAGGGGGCATGGTACCTGATGGGGGGCGTGGCCGTCAGGAAATGAGATGGAAAAGGTGGGCGTGCTGTATGCGTGCTGCATATTTCTCTTTGCCGTCTAGCAAAACTAACACTTAAAACTGGGGGTGGGGGTGGAATTTATTTGAAGTGAAAAAGGGAAAGAAAGGGAAGTTTAGTCAAGAAAGTGCTTTTCCTTGGAAGAAAAGGCTTCTTTTCTGGTGAGCTCACCCCAGATGTTTAAATAGAAGCCTCGTCCTTGCAGGCGGGAGTCTGGGAGCCGGGGCCGAGCTTTGTGCCAGCCCTCCCTGTGCTGTCACCCTCGGCATGCCAGGCCCTCTGTCTGTGCTGGTAAGGGCCAAGGGGGTCTGCTTGGCCTGGAGTGTTGGGGGACTCAGGAGGTCTGAGCAGAGTATTTCAAGCCAGTAAGCACTTTAAGCGTCTGGGGTTCCAAAAGATAATGTTAAAAATGGATCCCCTAGGGCCCTCTTGGGAGCCTGTAGCACAGGCCATGTTACCCAGAATTCGAATTGGGAGGAAACTTAAAATCAATCTGCCTCTCCCCGCAACGAGGATGCCCGTGCAGCCTCTCTCCCTGACCTGGGCCAGGCCTCAGGGTGGTCACCAGGTCCTGCCAGGGATTCTGTCCTGGATCCATTGCCCAGCGGCCCTGGCCTTGGGCCAGTCACCAAGGCAACATCAACAGGTCACCTGGTCTCTAAGTTCCAGGTCATGATGTTTCCCCACCCATCTCTCAGAGCAGAGCCAATGAGGTGGTAAAGGTGAAAGGTCTCCGGAAACTAAGGTACCAGACAAGCAGACAGTACTTCTGGTTAAACGTATTTGGAGGCAGGGAGCATGTTTCATCATCTGTTCTATGTTCTAAACTCTCCTGTAAGGATGTGTCAAGGAGGAAAGCGATTATACAATCCTACAGAATTCACCTCAGCTGGGACCGATTCTGTAAAACAAGTAACTGTACTCTTAGAAGGTTGAAAATAATATTTAATATTGGGAAATACTAAAGTACTAACTCTTAAATATTGGGGAAAATAGAAACAAAAAAAGCAAACGGAATCTTTGCCTTATGGTTTATGTTCTCAATCCAGAGCTCTTTAATTTTCAGGGAGACTTTTTCATCTATATTTGATTTTTCAGTGGGCAGTCACTGCTAATTTTGTTTCTAAGTTTCTTGGTCTATTAGTCTTTCTATCATTTAGTTTAGGCTCTATAAACCAATATTTAAATGCAGCAGCTAAACCTGATGGTTAAGGGAACTCTATGGAAAAATCTACTGATAAATACTTTTAAGTAGGAAATATTGCCCTTGCCTATTAATCTCACTTTGCTACATTTGGATTTTTGCGTGCCATTTTCTCTGCAAATTACACACAGACACACACACACACACACTGAGTCTCTCACACCTACACGTACACCTCACACTGGGTGTGTGCTGAGATGGAGTCTAAATGAGAAAAAGAAAATTAAAATGTCATGGCTTTCAAAAAGATTTTTCCTGGAGGTTCAGGGACCTAATAGAGAAATTAGTATTTTCTTATTTTCCTAAAGGAAGTAGAAGTGGGGGGGGTGGCCTCAGTTTTGTTCCTCCCAAGAAGTAGCAGCATCAGATAGTATTGCTAAGTGCTCACCTGCACGTGCTGGACTTGGTGTTGCATGCAGTGGGCGGGGTCATGCCTGCCCTCACCTGCCCGCTAGAAGCTGGGAACTTGCAGTCCCGTGAGACTTGGGGTTCCAGCCAAGGGGCAGCGGGGCAAGACAGCCACGGGAAAAATCGAGGTTTCCGCTTGCACTCCTTCTCTGGGGAACACAGACTAGAAGATGAAACCCTACCGTGGAAAACCTGGCAGCTCTCGCTTTGCCCTTTTGCCCACTGACCCCAGGAGAAAAGCCTGCAGTTCCCGGGCCTGGGCTCTTCACAGACCACTTCTTAAACTGGGGTGCTGGGGTCCTTCCAGCTCTAACTCTTCAGATTTGACATCCATAGATGTTCTGAGTGAGTTGTTTCAGGCCTGGAGCAAGAAGCAGTGGGGGAAGGGGGTGGGGCGGGGCGACCCGAGAGGGATGGCATGGGGCGGGTTCCTTTCTCTCAACATGGCTGGCTTGCCTAGCCAATGCCCAGACAGTCCTGTGTGCCGGTCTAAAGAATGTGGCAGATTTAGATGTAGACGGGCACCCCCACCTTAGAAAAGGTAATTAGGAGAGTGTGTATGGCATCTATTTATATCCACTTTCAAAGGAATGAGACAGAACCCATATCACATAAACACAGGGATTATTCCAGGTGCTCTTGTACTCTGAGGCCCAGGCCATTAAGGGATTAGGTGAGGAGATGTAATGAAAGAACGTAAACCGCACACACACACCACGGTGTCAGCCCTCCCCGCCAACGGCCCTGGGTTCAGCTTTGTTGATGGTGCTGACCCTCTGCAGGAATTCCTGTCTGCAGAGATCTGTGATAACAATGGTACTTCCCTTCCTGCAGTACTGTACTGCCTTCTGAAGGATTTTTACATCCCTTATGCCATTTGGTCCTCACAACTGCACTGTGAAGCAGCTAGGGCATTTTTGTTGTCTATTTTATGGATGAAGAAAACAGACTCAGAGAGGTTAGTGGCTCGTCCAAGGTCACACAGCTAGTACATGGCAGAGTCAGAACTAAACCCAGATCTTCAGATTCCAGATTCCAAGGATTTTCCATCATGCGTTGCTGCCTAAACTGCCCTCCCTCTCTCCTTTTATCTCCCCTCCCTTCATTCCTCCCTTACTTTCCTCTGTACATTTTCGAGAAGAATAACATGCACACAGAAAAATAGAACACAAACAAAAGTGTAGCGCTCAGTGAATTTTCACAATTCTCACAAAGATGTGTCACCAGCATCTAGATCAACATGCAAAATATTTCCAGCCCTCAGAAGTGCCCCCGTGACCCCTTCCAGTCATAGCCCCCCAAAAGCAAACACTATCCTGACTTCTAACACAAGAGGTTATCTTGCCTTTTAAAAAGCTTTGTGTAAATGGAACATCCAGTACGATGGCTTTTGCACCTGCTTTCTGTGTTCACTGCTGTGTCTTTGAGACTCATCGGTGGTGTGGTGTGAGTTGCAGTGTGTCCATTCCACATCTGTTCATCCTTCCAGCTGTGGATGGACATTTGCGTTGTCCCCAGTTTGGGGGCCATTATGAATAAAGCGGGGCATTCTTGTATATGGCTTTCAGTGAACATAAGTCATGTTTCTGTTGGGTATGTACCTAGGAGTGGAATTGCTGGGTCACAGGGGATGTGTGTGGTCAGGTTTAGTAGATACTGTAAACGGTTTACAAACTGGTGTGTATACTGCCTAAATTTTAACGGTGAATTAGTTGAAAGGCAGCTCGTTGACACCCCTGTCCCCTCTATTTACTGTCACTGTGGGTTCCTCTCTTCTTCCCTCTGCCTGCCCCCTCCAGTGTGCTGGAACGTAACCACCATCTCTATTTCAGGAAAAGGTTGAGAGAAAAAATAGTGTATTATTTTGGGAACTGTGTTATGTATTCCTATAGTGTGTATGGTCGGGGGGGGGATGGTGATAGGAACAAATAAGACACATCTAATTACCTAATTTTAAAATTGTCTCAGTTACCAGACATAAGCCCTCATAAGCATAAAACACGTTCCCAAATCAACTAGATTCGAGTTTTTGAATTATCTGCTGTCTTGTAATATTTAGGATTTGGTTCTCTCCATTAGCATGGGTCGTCCACAGTTGATTATATGTGATGTTTAAAGAAATAAGCCCCTAAGTAAATGATAGTTAAAGCACCCAGCCCGTTTTCTGCGCTGGGGAAAGAGTGTATGGAATTAATTTGCAGATAAATATTTTTTGTTCACTCCTCAGACAGACGTGAAGTACCTGACAGGCACTTAGCCGAGCGTTGGGGGAGAGGAAAAAAGGGAAAGGGGCGATAAGATACAGTCCCATACCTACAACTTATTATGTGTTCGGGAAACCATCTACTTGTTCAGAGATTTGTTATTTTGGTAAGAGGGAGCCACTGAAGGTTTTTTTTTTCTTTTTGCGGTACGCGGGCCTCTCACTGTTGTGGCCTCTCCCGTCGCGGAGCACAGGCTCCGGACGCGCAGGCTCAGCGGCCATGGCTCACGGGCCCAGCCGCTCCGCGGCATGTGGGATCTTCCCAGACCGGGGCACGAACCCATGTCCCCTGCATTAGCAGGCAGACTCTCAACCACTGCGCCACCAGGGAAGCCCGCCACTGAAGGTTTTTGATGAGTAGAGGTAACATACCGAAAATGGTATTTTGTGATCTGATATTGACATGGAGGGATATTTGGAAGAGTTGGGGGGATAGGGCAATAAAACAGGAGATGACAGCAGGAGTCCAGGCAAAAGTGATGAGCTCTGATGACGCTGTCAGCTGTCAGAACGGGAAAAGGGGTTGAAAGAGGGGAGCAGTGCAAGCCGTGAGTCTCCCTCTCGGTTGCTCCCTGCTGATGCTTGGGCCCCACTCAGAAATATTCCGTTTTAATTGGTCTGGACCGGGCACAGGAATTAGTCTGGTTGTAAAAGCTCCCAAGGTAATTCTGAGTAACATCCAGAGTCATTGGTAGAAAGGATGACTCACCGGCGAGGTGAATCCCTGGATATAAGGGGTCAGGGAATGAAGACCTAAAAACGATTTCCAGATTTCATCCCTGGGGGGCTGGAAGAAAGACGGAGACAGGACCGACCTGGGTAAGGCTGCCCTCCTGCAGGAGGAGCTCGGCTTTGGCAGGCCGGTGCTGGGGGCCCCAGCAGGGGCTGGCGTCCAGTTCAGCCCACAGAGATGCGTGAGTGCTCTGGGATGGAGGTAGGAGAGGAAAGCACGGAGCTGAGCACCGAACCGTGAGGGCTGCCTGGGGGAAGGTGGCAGAGGGACGGGAAAGGCCATTGCGTCGGTCAACTGGAGGAGGGAAGTGAGGCCAAAGCCAGCATCCATGGGGCCAAGGGATGGGCAGGGAGAGAGGGATGGAGCTAGAGAGAGTGAGGCAGGACTGACATGCTTCTGTGAGTCACACTGAACGCATTCAGGAGAACAGAGCAAACCAAGGGGAGAAGTGAGGGCATTGTCACCTGAGTGGCAGGCACGTGACAAAGGAAAAGGATGTAGGTGCTGAGGATGGAGTCAGGCCCAACAGTAAGTCCCAGAGAGACAGATTTTGACTGGACATACGGAAGAATTTTCAAATGACTAGAACGTAACGATCAAGCAGGCAAGCCTCATGCCCACTGGAGATTTTCCAAAGCTGTTATTGAGCATCTGAAAAGGTCGCTGTAGGGTATTTATGGATCCCTCATCAACAGGAGGGGGATGACTCCACGGTGCCTTCCATGTCTGGGGTGGTCTGACGCATCATGACTGCGCCCTGGCCTACCCAGGGACAGCCTGTGACATCAGATCCCCGTCACTCTGCCAGGCCGAGGAAATGTCACGTGAAGGTGGAGAGCCAGCGGTCAGCCTGCTCTATTTATCCCCCTGGCCCAGCCCCCAGCATCCCATCCCTCATTCCTGTGTGCATCTTGGTTGATAATTCAGTCTAAAAGCCATAGTCCGGGTCACTTACTGTTTGGGGAAACGGTAAACAAAGATAAGAGCTTTAAGCACTGCAATTCATTTTTCATCCACTTGGCCTAAAAGCAACTGCATGTTAAATTTAGAAGGCTGCTTCCAGACCCCTCCCTGCCCTCCTGTTTCCTGCCGCCTTTTTCCCGCCTATGCTCAGAATATAGTCTCGCTGACCACGGAATCTAAATGTATTTGTAAAGCCCAGGAGTATTGCAAGGCTGCCTGCCTGGATGTTTATAAAATGTATCATCTGAGGGCCTCGGGCAGTGGGCTCCGTTCGGCATCCCACCAGCAGCCATGTCGACCCAGATGTTCACCTGAACGCCCTTCCCGGGCAGGGCCTGGTGCTTCGGCCTTGCGTTGCCAAGAGGTGAGATGCTCCCCGGGGAAGACGCCACATTTTCAGCAGACCACCTTACAATTTTTTTTTTTTTTTGTACAAAGGTCTCCCTCACGCCTGGGAATCTATAATTGAACAGCTCTCTTTTCTATGTAGGTTACACCCCTTTACAACCAACTCCAAGAACCTGTAGAAATCCTTTTGTTGGCCTGGAATTCTGTTGTATTGAATATTGTTGGAAATAAATGAGCCATTGTCTGGGCTGAGAATTTTCTGGTTAGATAGAGATCGCCACTGTGATGCGATTTATTGTAGCAGGATTTTTTTCCCCCCCAGCTTATTTTAAATTCTCTGTTGCCTGCTCAGTCCATTTTTACAGCTCAGGATGTAAGCGGGGAGGGCTAGGCCTGAGCCAAAAAAAAAAAAAAGAGAAAAAGAAAAAACATCTCCTTTCCCAAGAACGATATCCAGAGGCTTTAAGTGGCGTTTGGTACCAGATTGTAACAAATGCAGGAAGTGAGGTATATCTGTTGGCCAGTTTAGGGGAAAGGAGAGTCGGTCGCCCAGTGCTCTCAGCTGGCACGTGACTGGGAGAAAAGAGCAGAGACTTGGAAGTGACACGAGTTTAACCTTCGCATTGTCCCGTTGAACAGCCGCAGCCCAGAGAGGTGAGGTGACCTGCCCTCACTTTTGCCCATACAGAAATTCTCACTTAATTGTTTTTTTTTTTTTGGCCATGCCACGCGGCTTGCGAGATCTTAGTTCCCTGACACAGGATTGAACCCAGGCCTTCGGCAGTGAAAACACCAAGTCTTAACCACTGGACTGCCAGGGAAGTCCCCCCTCACTTATTACTCTTTAAAAAATCCATTAACCCAGCTCAGTTTTAAAATAAACCCAACTCTAGTTAAGAGTACGTTTTGAAGTTATAAAAAAAGTCTAGAGAGCAATTTACTCTTTTTTAAATAATGAACTCCTGAGATTTTGAATTTCAGGACCGGCAGGCAGAATTGTAAACAGGGAAGAGTGGAGACGTGGAATTGGTCAGATCTAGCTGGAAGACACTGAGCAAGTTATTAAAGCCATGCCGACATTCAGTTTGCTCATCTGTAACATGGGGAGAAACCACACCTTGAGGGCTGTAGTGAGGATTCCTCATAAGTGCCATATAGGGGGTTTTCTTAGGAAGTTTGGTTTGTGACTCTTCTGCTTTGGGACACATGTGACCCTGTGAGCAGAAGCTGCAAGCCTGGAGTCATCCCAGGAGGGATGGAAACAGTTGTGCCGATGAGAATTAAGAATTTAGTGGGGGCCGCCTTGGGGGAGCTGCTGGTGAGAAGTCCCCACTCCTGTCATCAGAGGAGGAAGAAACTGGAAGATAAACCCTAGAAGATGCAGCAGGGGCTACAGCTGAGAGGCGGCTGGTCCTTGGAGACCCACCTCAACTCTTCCATCTGCCAGGAACCGAGCTGAGCACCTCCCCATCATCTTGTCTGGTCCTCACAAGAGCCCACTTTGCACAGGAGGAGACGGGGTTTCTGGAGCTCAGGTGGCTTGCCCAAGGCCACACAACCAGGCCCTGGGAGAGCTGGGGTTTGTCTGAGGGCCACCTCCTACCTCTTCCACCCGAGGCACTTTTAGCCTTGTCCCCTTTTCTGCAGCTGGTGGCTTTTAGTGAAAAGGCTTCCTTGCCAAGAGTGACCTCGACAGTGGCAAAGCGAATAAAAATGGGCCTCAGAGTAATAGCTAACTTGAGTCTCCCCACCGTTGTGGGCCTGGGTACAAAAAAGCATCCTTCCCTTTCTCTGGGAGCTGTTGGAGTAGGCTTGGATAAATAAGAATGAGGTTCTTGGGAAGGAAATTTTTTTTTTCCTTTAAATTAAATTGGGGGTGGGAGGAAATCACAGCTGGCATGTGCCTCAGGGCCTTGCGTTCAGAGTAGCTGAGATGCGGCATTCAAGCCTCAGCCTCTGGTCTGCCGGGTGCAGGCTGGGGCCCCAGGTGAAGGGGGCTGCCAAGGACAGACGGCCGGGCTCCTGCCAGCTGGCCTGCAGGTGGTCCCCACCAGGCCTCTCAGGAGGGGCCTGGCACATCCTGCCCCTCTTATCATATTACGGATGTGGAAGGCTCAGCTCTGTGGGGTGGGCGTGGGGAGAGATAACGTCTACTGCATGCCATCCTCCTTCCCTCGTGTGCCCCATCAAGCCTGCAGGGAGGGAGAGAAGGTCACCGGGAGGCCTCCCTGAAATGAGACCTGCGAGCTTCATCCCTCATGGAATGGGGAGGGTCTCATGGAATGAACTGGAATGGAATGAGTTCTCCCAGCCCAAGCCCCTCTCCTTCCCTCCAAGCATCCAACAAAGGCTTCAGTTAGGAGCGCCCCCTTCAGCAGGCAGCTGCTCATCTGGACAGAGCTGCCCAGCCCCGGGGAGCTTCCACCCAGTCCCCACCCTGGGCCTAACATTCGTTATCCGTTTTTGGTTTTCTCACCTCTGCTATTGGGCTGTTCTTTTAACGTGGAACAAATCCCAGAAGGGTGACTGTGGCCACATGAGGGCAAGTCACTACTCCCCACCCGCCCTCCCATGATAAAAGGTTCTGTTTAATGTGTTCCTACCTTTATGCTTTTATTTTTAGTATTTATTTATTTTCGGGAGCTTGCTAATAAGATCCCTTCCATTCAAGAATTTCCCCTGTCCTACAAGGGTCCCCTGAGCAACCCCTGGGGTCCCCTTGATGTTTACAAACTACCCCTTCCATGCCTTGACAATCATTCTGCTGGGCTGGCCATCACCTAATGCCTGCTGTGTGCCCAACATGGTCCCAGGGGTGGGGTGGAGATGGGCAGTTCTCGGTCCCCAGAGGCAGAGAAGCCCAGGGGACACCCCGCTGCTGAGGCTCTGATGGAGGGAAGCGTGGGTACCCTGGGAGCTTGGAGGGGCCATCGTGGGACCCCATCTGCCCGGGGTGGGGGTGGGGGGGATTAGGAAAGACTTCCCAGGGAAGGTGAGGCTTATGCTGAAGCGGTTTTCAAAAAGCATTTGTTTTCTTTCACACAAACAATAAAAGCACTTAAACAAGGTTTTGGAACAAAACTGAAACGAGTTCCCTCACAGCCGCACCGTTTACTGCCGTTTCATTGGCGCGCGTGCTCTCTGTGGTTTATGCCTCTGCCTCGCGCCAACCGCATCTCAGCCCATGGATGGTTGCAGCGGCACGTGTTAATTACGGCAATTTGTTTTGGATCTTAAAGAATCATTTGTTTCTTTTGTCTTCCGTGTCTGCTGCTTGTGTCAGATGGCCTCCATCAGCCTTGCAGCCGGACTGCATTTCCCCCTGCACAGGAGTGGGGCTTCTCAAAAGGACTTAACCTTAAGGTGGGGACAGACTGGGGTCTCTCCAGGTACCAGAGGTGACAGTGTCGCGCAAGGAGACCCTGAGGGAGGCGGGACCAGCTGGCTGGAGGGATTTTTGCAGTATCACAGGTGCAGAGAGCCTGGGGCCAAGTCCACCGCCATGGACCAGGTGGGGGGACTTGTGGCAGCACCCGGGGGACAGAGAAGCAGCCCTGAGAGGGTGGGCACAGCTGAGCTGGGCAAGGTCTGTCTGGGGGGCCCTATTTCCTGACCATGATGGGGTGATGTCAGTCCCTCGGGAGCTCAAGGGCTGAGAGCCTCAGAACCCTGCACCCCAGGGGTCAGGACCAGGGGTGGTGGGATGACCTCCCAGCAGACAAAGGAGGCTGGGCTCCCCGGAGGACACAAGGGCCAGGGGCCGCTGCACAGCAGACGGGTCTGGGAGGCCGGCTGCCACTTCCCCCAGGAGGCCAGGCTGCTGGCGGCTCTCATGCTGGAGCTGGTGTATCTGCCCGTAAATGCCGGACCCATGCGTGCGTTTATGAAAGAGGAGAGGCGTGCCGGGACAGAGCACACCCCGCGTCCCCAGACGCCAGCTGCTGCCGTTGCAGCTGGTCTCTGTCTCCCCCAGAGCCGAGGCCCTGAGTGAGGGGCGGGGAAGTGGGGACAAGGTCGGGAAGGGAGGGCGAGCCCGGCGTGGGGGGAGGGGCAGCGAGCAGACCAGCACTGTCTTTCTAGGCGGGTGAAGTTACGCAGCTACGCTGAGTACTACTGACCCAGTTCTGTGGGGCGGCCCGGGGTGAGTTTCACCGGATCATCTCACTGAGTTTTTATGTTACAGATGAGAAAACTGAGGCTCGGAAGGGTTTGTGTGTAAGGTCAGTAGGCCGAGAGAGGGTGGAGCCTGGCAGAAATAGGGGCTCATAGGGCCCATCGAAGGACCCGTCTCCTCAATTCCAGAGGCCATGACAAGGCCAGGTAAAGACAAACAGGAAAGGAGGGCTTTTCCCTTCCTCATTCAGCAGGACACTCGGGGATGTGTAGGCGCGGCAGGGGAACAGGGGCGGATGCTTCATAAGGCGGGACATAAACCCGGGCAGAAGCACGTGAGGGGCCGGCTGGGAGGATCCAGCAAGAGGGAGGACCTGGGTGCGTCCTGAGTGTCCCTAAACCCAGACCAGGGAGATGGGGAGGGGGCCACGCAGAGACCTCACGGTCCCCCCGGGTGCTAGCCGGGTGCTCCAGCTGGCCAGGCCCAGTCTCACCCCGAGGCTCCCAGGAAGGGAGAGGAAGCAGCGGAGAATTCTGTGGCACCTGCTCTCGTGTGTTAGGTATGGGGACGCTCTGCCTTATTGTTTTCCTTGGCCTCGTCCTTTAATGTCCCTAAGCATCTGGGGAGGCGCTGGGCCCACAGGCAGCTGCTGCTCTGCCCTGTAGTCTTTGGAGTTGAATTTGGGGTGGCGGCTCCCCGGCCCAGGCTGCTGACCCGCCTTCTCTCGCTGCCCCCAGCTGGCTCTGGACTCTTCTCAAAGAACAATGGGCCAAAGTGGGCCACCCCTGAGGGTCCTGGTCAGACCAGTGAGTATATTTGCAGAGTTTACTGAAAATAGCATGGTGCCAAGCTGCTCTTAATTTCTGTTAAGGGCTTGGCAGGAGGAAATGGACTTAAACTCCAGCAAAAGGAGGGGCGCCCTCGGGATCTTCTCAAGGCCTGTTAACCCCACATGGAACCGTCGCCTTCCACAGAAGTCGTGCTGAAAACTGTTTTCTTGGCCCAGCTCACAGGACGCTGTGGGTGCTGCCCCAGTGACGACAAGAGAGTCCTTTCCAAAAACTTAGACTAATGCTAGGTAGGGTTGGGTTTCTGGTTTGGGAGTTGAATTTTGTAAAATTGAGAAAAACCGCCTGATGAAGAAACACCATTCCTTCATGAGTGCCGCTGCCCTCTGAGCTCCAAGAGGGCCTGTGACCCACAGAATCTCTTAGGTCAAGGCAAGGGTGGCCTGGTCAGCTTGCTCCGATCTTTGGGACCCCTCAGATTACTTATTTTCCCAGTGGCTTTTATAAAAGATACATTAAAAATACGGCAACAGTGATATGGATTTAAAGGAAAAACGTCTGGAACGCCTTTTAGAAAGCTCTTAATATCCCTGTGGGTTACCTTTCTGATGAGTAATCTTAGTGGGAGGATCGTGTCATAATCAAACATGTGTTTTATAATTAGGTGACTGTTTAAGGCTCAGAGGCCCTGAAAACTGATTTCTGACGAATGAAGCTGGGAAACACGGGGTGAGGCTTTATATGTTGTGGTCGGGGAAGGAGCCTTTGGTCCTGGGGGTTCCTGTAAGAATAATGGCCAGACGAGTTGAAAAAAGTGAAATGCAGTCAAAAGAAAATGCACCCAGTCTCTGGCCGGGGCCATCAGAACTGTCGGTCAGCCTTCTGCGCCGAGAACTCTGGCATCTCACTCAGTATGTGTGGTTTTGAAACTCTAGTCTCTGTTGGTGGGTGGAAGTGAGACCCGGGTTCTGGGCTCCCCCAGGCCTCTGAGCTCTGCCATGGAAAGCGCAGGGGAAGAGCATCTTCCTCTTGCATTTTGATTCACAGTGGTTCACTCTGGGATCACCGGGGACCCTGCGCTATATCCGAGGGAAGGCTTTCAAGATAAAGGCTGAGTATGGGCCCGGGGCTGCTCATTTAACCTCCCAAGCCCACAGCTTCTGGAACACTGTAGAAAGTCTAGCTCTGTGCAGAGAGCCTGGGGAATTTTTCCAGGGTCTGCCCCCTGCTTCCCACTTCAAACTTCCACCCTGGAAGCCAAGGTGACACAGAGCTTAAAAGCACACAGGAGCCATACTGCCCACATTTGAATTGGTGTCTCATCATTTACCAGCTGTGTGACTGTGGCCAACTTAACTTTCAGCCTCAGTTTCTCACCCGGTAAAATGGGGACAGTACTAATCCTCCTCCATCGGGTTGTAGTTGGCAGAGATCCTGGTTCGTGGACAGCACTTAACGCTGCCTGGGCCTCACAGGCCTCGGGGAGTGCTTGCCGCTGCTGCAGCTGCAGCCTCGTATAGCCTCCCCGGGTCCATCCAGGCTGGTGCCCTGGGTACCGCCCCTCAGCCAGCCAGGACTGACCGCTTCTCTGTAGGCCTGACCAGCTCCTTGGCTTGGTTTCTCCCTGAAGATGCTCCTAGAACGCCCGCTTGGGTCTCACGCCAGAAACTAACACAACAGTGTGAAGCAACTATACTCCAATTTAAAAAAAAAAAAAAAGAGGGTTATTCTATGTGGTCCCAGAGTTTGAAGCCATGGGTGGAAGCTATAGGGAAGCAGATCAATGGATTAGCAGTCTGGTCCCGCCATGTGAGATGGAAGAGGGGCGCCCACATTCCTGGAGTGAGCTGGAGGGCCATCCTCCGGCAGGGCCTGGGAAAGGGCATTCCAGCCTTGGTTGCTGGGATCCACCAACAGTCCTTGGAAATCCTTCCAAGTCCTCGGATTTGGTAATTTTATCATGTTGTTGGTTCCTAGCAGAAAATAGTGTCTTGGCAACTGGGATGTTGAAAGAGTGAGTTTTGCTGGAAGGAAAGGGGGGCAGAAAAGTTCTGACTGAAAGTGGGTGGGACTCGGAGGAACCACGCAGTGAGGGACCTAGGGGTGGCAGGGAGGGGCCCTCTTTTCCGAGGGGAGCAGATGCTGAGACCCTGGGTGGAGTAGATGCTTGGCGGCAAGGCAAGGAGGAACACTCGGAGGGGACATGTGGCCACTTAGGGTTTCTGGAATGATCCGTAAGATGTGGATAATGGGAAGATCTGAAACAACCAAAACTGAAACAGATTTTTCTAGAGGGCCACTAGGTGCCAGGCTCTGTGCTGAGTACTTACATGTTACCTCACTTAATCAGATATGATTATTATCCCCTTTTACAGTTGAGGAAACTGAGGCTTAGGGTCATATGGCTGCTTTGGGGGCTCAGCATGGCTTTGAGGTGGGGAGTCTGACCCGGAGCCCGTGCTCTTAGCCATCAGCCTGGCTCCATCCAGGATGGGTGGAGATCAGTTGGTACAGGGGCCATGGACCTGCAGAATTCTGTCTGCGGGTCTTGCTGTGGGCATCGTTGCTTCGCACCTCCCTGGAGAGGTGGCTGCGACTCCCCTGCGCCAAGCCCTGTGGGGTTGCCAGAACCACCTTCTCCACTGGCAGCTCAAGCAGGCGCCGCTGGGACCAGGAGAAGCCGAATGGCAAGCTCATCCTGCGGGGTGGAGGGAGAGCGCCAGACCGACGTCCTGCGCAAATTGACTGACTGCTGAGCTAACAAAAATATTGTAGGGAGTCCCTGAACGTGGATGCTGCAAGCCAAGATGGACTCTTGTAGACTCGCGGGAGGTGGAATGGGAATGGTGCTTCAGAGACCATGCATTTCTCTGGATTTTTTTGTTACAACAAGAAAATAAAAGGTGTGGGGTGGGTGGCCACGGAGAGGATAGTAAGCTGAATGATAATGTTCCAGAAACTTCTGTATGTGCTCTGAAAATCTAGACTTAGCGTGTGAGAAACATAGACAATATACATGGATATCTCTTGGCTTGAGGTCTTTTTCCTGCCAGTTTGCAGGCATCTCAGCTTAGCAGACCTCCATGTCCTGACGACAGAGTGTAAGAGAGCAAGAACACTTGAGTTCTGTATTTGCTGTGTGACTCTGAGAAAGACACTTAACCTCTCTGAGCCAATGTTTTCTCAACTCTTTTATAAAAGGCAATATTCATAATAGATACTCTATCAACTTCATAGATTAGGGAGAACAAATGCTAACGAGTAATAGTTACTGTTCTTATGTTTCTCTTATATCTCCGATGGTGCCAGTCCAGGGGTGGGCACAGGGAAGAGGCACTGTAAAGATCTCCTGAGGCACTTGTCTCACTAGACAAGACTGGGGTCAGGGGGGCAGTAAGATGCTCGAGATCAAAGGGTAAGTACCAAGATGAATTAGTTTAAATGTTGATATAAGTCAGACGGATGTCATAAGCAATGACATAGTCAGTTTAGATCAGAAATTTATATAAATCTTGGAAATTTTAGAAGAATATGAAGTGATAACAAAATGGTATAGATGTAATATAATTAGATAAAATAAAGCCAAAAAAATGCTACTCTCAGAATGTGGATTATAACTTGGAGAACAGGAAAATGGATGCTAGAAAGTGTGGTAGAATGAAACCAAAAACACAGGCTTGGGAGTTGGGAGACCTAAGTTTCATTCCTAGTTTAGCCACAAATCAGTGAAATGGACTTGGAAAGTCTCTTAACTGATCTGACATGTTTCCTCATTCGTCAAGTGGAGTTTTTTTTAAATCTCCTCATTCACTTTCCTGACCTGTAACTGTCTAACCCAGTGTTTTTCAAAATGTGGGCTATGGTCCTTTAGGGAACTATGAATTCAATTTAGGGGATTAAGACCAGAATTTTAAAATGAAATAGAACAGAATAGAAGACAGAGTCTTCTATCACAAGTAGAAGACTACTTATTGCATCATAAAAGTTTTGTTTCAGTGACATAGGTATGTGTATACTGGGGTGAATTATACATTATGTTTCTTATGATGGGTTGTGGTCAAACAAGTTTGAAAAACATAGCTCAAACACCCCCAGTGCTGCCAAGAAAGCACAGCTGTCTGCCTGCCTCAGTTTTCCCCTTTGCACTGTCTCTTCTATAACCTGATCCCTTTTGACTCTGCATGAAGATACCAAGGGCCAGAGATCAGGCCCTTCCCTGCACACAGTCCCTCTCGCCCTGCCAGCAAGGAGCCAGTAGAGGCTCAGGTGTTCGTGAAGTAAGAATCAAGGTGCCAGATTTATCAAATAGAAAAACAAGCATCCAATTAGATGTGAATTTCAGATCTACGGTGCATCATATTTTAATAGAAGTATGTCCCAAATACTGCATGAAAAATGCTCATACTAAAAAATGATTAGTTGTTTATCAGAAATTTAAATTTAACCAGACACCTGTATTTTATCCAGCAATCCTAAGTAAGTAATAAATAAACAGCAAACAGGAGGGAAAGTTTCAAAAGTGTAAGTTTTTTTTTTTTTTTGCGGTACGCGGGCCTCTCACTGTTGCGGCCTCTCCCGCTGCGGAGCACAGGCTCCGGACGCGCAGGCTCAGCGGCCATGGCTCACGGGCCCAGCCGCTCCGCGGCGTGTGGGATCTTCCCGGACCGGGGCATGAACCTGTGTCCCCCGCATCGGCAGGCGGACTCTCAACCACTGCACCACCAGGGAAGCCCGAAAGTGTAAGATTTTTAAGTGCCCCAAACTACAAAACTTTGTGTTTTAATATGCTCATAAATTAACAGCTGTATTGTATTATGCAAATTTATGTTAAGTTATTCACTATGTCATCACGCTCCAATAAAAATTGTATATATGCACTACCAAACGTAAAATAGATAGCTAGTGGGAAGCAGCTGCATAGCACAGGGAGATCAGCTCAGTGCTTTGTGACCACCTAGAGGGGTGGGATAGGGAGGGTGGGAGGGAGGGAGACGCAAGAGGGAAGAGATATGGGGACATATGTATATGTATAACTGATTCACTTTGTTATAAAGCAGAAACTAACACACCATTGTAAAGCAATTATACTCCAATAAAGATGTTTAAAAAAAAACAGATGAGTGATAAAAAAAATTGCATTTAGATAAAAATGACATCTTCTGATAAGAGTTTTGCTCTGCATTTTGGTGGCGCTGATTACCTTTGGCTTTTGCCCAAATGCCGCGGCCACGAACGCACAGAGCCAGGGTCTTTGTGAGTGACTCACTGAATTACTTATAGTCTGTCTCGAATCCTTCAAAACAATCCCAGTGAGTGACCAGTTGTCAGTTGTTGTTTTCCCTCCATTTTAATGCCTTTCAGAAGAAACACAGCTTGGTGGTGAAAAACAGGAGAGTACACCCCTGTCTTTCATCTAGAAGTTGGCGGTTTCCCACCGATAAACACTGCATTGTGAAGGTTGTCTTGACTGGACAAGCGAGAAGGGAAAAAATTTGGTGTTTGATCTCTGCCTTCACGTTTCTTGGTGAAGGGAAAAAAAGCAATTTCTGCTGTTTTCCTTTCTATTGCATCACTGTAGAAATGGCCACCAGTTGGCTAATTTCATATTCAGAGCATAATAGATATGCCTTATCTTCAGGCTGATTTTCTTAATTTTTTAAGTGATGACCGTCATCCTCTTGAAGGCTCCTGGTATACCACCAGTTTTGGGTGTTTTTTTTAAGAATTTATAATTTTTTTAAAAAGTGTGGAATACTATTTGTGGATGAAATGCCCATGTCTCTTCTGGAAAGTAGGGGTAAAATCTTGCTAAGGACACGTTACATCCCCAAAGGGGTCCCGACAGCAGAAGCTTACAGGAGGGCAGGGAGCCAGATGGCCTTAAGGAATCTTCGAAGATTGCCAGGCCAGGCTTGGAAGGCAGGCTGTTTGCAGCAGAAATTACAGGAGTAAGGCAGGTGAGGCCTATACAATTTAAAAAGGACTCTTGGGCTTCCCTGGTGGCGCAGTGGTTGAGAGTCCGCCTGCCGATGCGGGGGCCGCGGGTTCGTGCCCCGGTCCGGGAAGATCCCACATGCTGCGGAGCGGCTGGGCCCGTGAACCATGGCCGCTGAGCCTGCGCGTCCGGAGCCTGTGCTCCGCAGCGGGAGAGGCCGCAACAGTGAGAGGCCCGCGTACCGCAAAAACAAACAAACAAACAAACAAACAAAAAGAACTCTTTGTTCATCCGGAAGAGAAAATACAGGCACTGAGGAAGGGCTCAAAAGTGGCGTGCTGGGGGTGTACTGTGCTTGCCCCCACATTGCAAATTCGAACTCACCCTTCCCCAGCAGTGGCGGGTAGGGACAAGGGCACACCATCTACACTCTGTCTTAGGAGAGGAGGACAGGCTATTAGAACACATGGAGAAACGAGGATGGGCCTGGGAGTCAGGAAACCACACCCAAACAGCGTGGTCTTGGGTGGTCTCCTAATGTCCTTTGCCTCAGTTTCCTCGTCTGCAAAATAAAGGGATTAGGTTGAATGATCTCTAAGTTTATTTCGATGTTAGCTTTCATTCATTCATTCAGCTAACGTTGGGCACCTACTATATGCCCAGATGTGAGGACCAAGAGGATCCTGCACTCGGTGTCAACAGCTGAGCCTGTCTAGGGGTCAACAAGCAGAAGCATGTCATTCTGCCTAAGAGGAGAAGGAGGAAGGAGACGGGGAGGCAGGGATAGGAAGTGAAATTACTTCTAAGGTTGCTGACTCTTGACTTTCTGAAAGTGACTGAGGAAAACAAATTCTAAGGGGGAAATCTGTTGTTTTTCTGGTCACTGACTTTCCCAGCTGAAGAAGGAGAGGCCTCTAATGACCTAACATAGTCAACTAGGAAGTGCTGATTTCTAGAAACTTCTGTCCAAGAGGGAGCTTCAGCAGAGGTGGATTAAACCCATGGGCCAATTCTCACTTCAGCTGATTTGCATGGACACGAATGGACTAACCAGAAGAAACCCGCAGTGCATCTCCAAGGCTTTTATATTCATTGTAGGAAGTAAGATGTGGAGGCACGGACGATGTTTTCATCCTTACTTCAGTTGTAGACAAGGAAAGCAAGTATGGACATTTAACAGGATGCTGTTTAGATGCCAGCGATGGACAGGATTTGTTTTGCTAGATTATGGCCTATCTCCCCAGAAATCTCATGGCGCCTAAGGAGGATGTTTCTCAGGATATTCACAGACTTTATTAAGTGGGCTTGAAGCTAAAATTTGAGGGACAGGACACGGTGATAAATGACAGGTTTGACGTATGACTTATTCCCAAAGGGAGAAACTGTCTCTCTGAAACCCAAGGGACAGAATGAATAGAGGCATTCCTGATATGGTAGATTTTACATGGAAACACATTTTTTTACGTGGAAATATCAATAGAATTTTAAGACACCCAAGGGCAGATGAGGAGAATATACATTTATCAAATGTTAAGTAAAAAGAAGCTGTACTTCTTGTCTTAGGGTTTTTTCCCTTTCTTTCGCTATGGATTTTAATTTTGTGTGATCTGTTTATTGGTTGTTGAAATAAATTAATCTGTTTGTTGTTTTTATGGTAAAGACAGACACATCTTGACTTGCTAGGATTTCTTAGTTTCTCAGAGCCAAAGATACAAGTAAAAAAAGCCATTATTCTGATAATGTCCTTAGGTACTTGGTGGCAGAGGGCAGGGAGGGGACACCCAAGAGAGGAGGACTTTGGGAACTCCCCAACACCCTGAAGAGACCCAGCTGTCACAGTGCTAGCAAAATGGTCATAAAGGTGTCCGTGTGCTGTGGCTAACCATTTGCTCTCGTAGAACAATCTCCTGCAGACCAGGTGGTCATTCCCAAAACAGTGCCCAGGAGCTCTGAGCCCGTGGATCTGAGTTCACATCTGGGCTCTGCTTCCACCTTTAGCCAGTCACTTAATCTCCAAGTTTCACTTTCCTAATCTCTAAAGTGGGAACTATTTTCTATATTTAGAAAATATCGAATTGGCTGTTAGAATTGCTTGGCCCAGCGCCAGGCACAGAGCATGTGTTCAATGACTAGTAATTCTTCTTCTTCTTCTTTCCGTCATAATTATTATCAGTATTAATCTATAGGGAACACTTGATCCCTAAGGATCACTCCTGGATGAAACCCAGCTGGACATGGGGTGTTTCTGCACCCGACCTTAACGTAGCTCACGTAAACAGCAAAGGGTTACAACCGGCCACAGGTCACAGACTGAGAGCCGGGAAGAGGGATGATAGCCCTGACCCTGTACAAGGAATTCACAGAGATTCAAGCCCAGAAACAAAACCGCCAAATGGTAGGTACGTGTGTCATGGAACCTGAGACATTTCCATTAGATGCTTCTGGAAGATTTCTAATTAATGTAACATTCTTGGTTTGCAAGGGCCTATTTCTTTTTTTTTTTTTTTTCGGTACGCGGGCCTCTCACTGTTGTGGCCGCTCCTGTTGCGGAGCACAGGCTCCGGACGCGCAGGCTCAGCGGCCATGGCTCACGGGCCCAGCCGCTCCGCGGCGTGTGGGATCTTCCCGGACCGGGGCACGAACCCGTGTCCCCTGCATCGGCAGGCGGACTCTCAACCACTGCGCCACCAGGGAAGCCCAAGGGCCTATTTCTTTATAGAGTTAGGTCAAATTTATTTACCACATAAAATTTATGATGAATGATTATGGTGCTTCATAAGTGTTTACTGTTTCGATGATGATGGTGGTGGCCACCATCATTAGTATCTTTTAAGTCTACGAATCACTAATTTGCGGGCAGGCTGGGGAATCACTAAAGGAGCTTTTCAGGGAAAGGTGAGAGGATGGAGGAGGGGAAGGCCCAGGGCAGCCAGAAACACACCTCCTTCATTCAGAGATAAGATGTGGCCTGACGGAACCTCCCTGGGGCTCAGTCGTCCTATCTGTAAGATGGAGAAATAGCCTCTCCCGCTCCTGGAGGTGGGGCACAGACCAGATGACCTCTTGCGTTTGGTATCCTCCAGACTGAAGGACCGTAATTCTAAGAAGTTCTTTCAAACAAGCGGGTCTGCTGAGTGTTCCAGAGCAAGCACGTCGTGGGGCTCTGGGTCTCGCCGGGCAGGGCCTGTGTTTCTTGGTGCTCTGGGTGGGCTGGATCTGAATGACAGAAGAGTCACAGAAAACCCATTGCTTTCTGGTGACCCGATGAGTGAGTGACCTTCTAAAAAGCAAAAGGCAGCTGCAGTCATTAGGCGGCGTATTTATAAAATGAGTCTCGTCCTTAATAGCGCAAGCCGAGGTCACTATTAAAGTCAAGCTTGCATGTATACACCTCATGGGAGTATATACCTCATGGGAGTATGGCCATGGCTCTTCACTTGATGCATCGTAGAATCACCTGGGGGCTTTTAAAGACGGGATGCCTGGGATTCATGGCAGGCCAACTACGTCAGAACCTCTGGGGTGGATCCCAGCAAACGGGATTTTTGGTGAGTTCTCAAGGACGTGGGGATCCCCCTGGCGGCTCTTGGGCCTTGATTTGCACGTGGGCCCTTGGTCTGAGCTGCCGCGTGGATGAGAGGAGGAACTGTGAGCACATCTCTCGTTGCCTGAAGTCAGATTCTGCACCGAGGCGGGCTGGGGTCTGCTCTATAACCCCAGGCCTCAGCACACTTCAGTCAGAGACTCTGGGAACTTGGGGAGGTCCTGCTCTGTGTGGCGTCCGAGGGTAGCAGGGCCTGCGGCGGTGATGTCAGGGAGGGGTCAGGCAGGAAGAGCCTACTTCTGGGTTGAAGGCAGGCGGCACCTCTGCAGTCTCAGGATGCAGGGCTGTTCCCTGGCTCTTGACCATTTCCCAAGGACTTTCCTAAATCAAGATGCACATGGCTTCAGCAGCAGTTAACAGCTGGTTCCAGCCAGGAGAGCATCAAACCTGGCATCCAGCAGAGACCCGGGCAGAGGGAGGACAGTGCTCCTCTCCACCGTGGCACAGGGATGGACAGATGGGGAGCAGGCTGGCAATGAGGCTGCCAGACAAACGTCTCGGATGCACATTTCATGCTCTTTACCAAAGAATACAGTGACAATGAACTACAAGGAAAAGCAGCTAGTGAGAAATTCCAGGGTCATGGGACCCAAAGAGGAAGTCTGGGATGGCAAGAGGAGAACTTTCTACAATGAAAGAGACAAGGTCAGCTTCATGGAAAAGTGAGAAAAGCACCAAGAAGGGTGTCTGCAGAGGTAGAAAGCAGCCTGGGGGTACGATGTTCCTGCTTCAGGAATGTTCCTGCCTCGTAGGGTAAGCGTCCAGGGGTGTATGAGCACCAGGGAAGAAGCTGTCCCCGTGCTCTTCATCTCGACTCTGTGGGCCATGAAGAAAGAATTCATAAACTCAGAGAACGGACCCTGAAAAAGCCCCAACAAACCCAGGATCTTCCAGGGAAACGTATTATCCTCAAGGCCGAGGACCAGGATGACAGGGCAAAGATGGCGCTGGCAAAGTTGGGCAGTGACGCTGTGTGCCCTGGGCAGTTGACATGTTCTCAATGCCATGAATGTGTGGTGCAGACACAACTGCAAGCCACTCATCTCCGAAGGCAGCCCGGTAGCCCCTCTTTAGCGAAATGCTAGCGCCGTCACCGACCCTCCCCCCGAGGCGGGGCACAAGCCATTGAGGAATAACTGCAGACTCGTGATGCTAGAGACAGTGCTGAGAAGAACAGAGGTTAACTGGCCGGAGATGTGAGCTCCAGTCCAGACTAGGCCCTTCCTAGTGTCTGACCTTTGACAAGTTGCTTATTTTCTGAATGCTTCTGTGATGGTTAGTCTTCTGTGCCTATTTGGTTAGGCTGTAGTGCCCTGTTATTTAACCTAACACTAATCTCGGTGTTGCTGTGAAGGTATTCTGTGGATGTGGCGGACACCTACAATTGTTAACTTTAAGTAGATGACCTTTGATAAAGGAAATGAGCCTCATCCAATCAGCTGAAGGCAAAAACTGAGGTTTCCTGGAGAAGAAATTCTGCCTCAAGGTTGCATGATCGAATTTTGCCCGAGTTTGCAGCCTGCTGGCCAGCCCTGCAGATGTTGGCCATGTTAGCCCTCACAATGGAAGGAGTCAGCTCCTTAAAATCTCTCTGTCTTACCCCCTTTCTCTCTCCTGTTGGTTCTGGTCCTCTGGAGCTCCCTGACTTATACAGCCTGTCTTTCCCCGTCATTTAAATGGGGATGGTGATAGTTGCTACTTCATAAAGTTATCGTGAGAATCAAGTTAACTTTTGTATGTAAAATATTCAGCTTAGGGCCTGGCATGTAAACATTCAATCATCATCATCATCAACATCATCATCATCGTCGTCATCACTGCCAGCAGAGAAGAGGTCTAGTCCTTTCACAGATAAGGAAACTGAGGCACAGAGAGGGCATGAGAGTACAGGGATATATATATATATATATATATATATATATACACATAAACACCCGGGCACTGTGCCCAGAATCGTACATGGATTCACTCACTTAGGCCTCACGACAGACTTATGAGCTACACACTGCTGCTATTCCCATTTTACAGATAGGAAAACTGAGGAGCAAAGAGATTATGCCAGTCACCCACGTCACACTGCCAGTGAGTAGCAGCTCTATGCCCCCGTGTGGGCCCTCGGCAGGACTGGGCCTGGCACTCTGGGGGGCAGTGCTGCTCGGTCAGAGAGAAGTCGAGTTTTGTCCAAGTGTGATTGAGAGCCCCTCCCTAAGTGAGCGCTTCTTGGCTCGCCACCTGCCAGGTATCTCAGCAAGAGGCGATGCCTGTCCTCGGTAAGGGCTGAGAACCACCTTCAACGAGTGGGACCCCAAACACAGTGAATGACGGGGCAGGATACCTAGCTGTGCCATTTCCATGAAAAAGTTTGTCGAGAACCACCCTCCCGCCGGGCCTCCCTCCTTCTCAGCACTTGAACCGGTTTCTCGTGGAGCTGAAGTCCTTGCCTATCACTGAGGAGGTGAGGAGTTGATCCTCTTCCTTCCAGTCTTAAATTACTAATTAAAATGTCTTGGAGACTAAGCCCATTGCAAAAAGAGCCTGGGTGGCTTTCTAAAGCTTCTTGCTCATAACCAGAGGAAGGTTGATTCTCTTCTCATCCTTATAGTAAGGATTCTTTGCGCAGGGTATCTGTCTTATGTTTCCTACAGCTCTGGCCCCAGCTTGGTCCCAGCAGGGGGAGGCCAGTGGAGTTTAATTACATTCCTCCTATAGGGAACATTCAAGGAATGAGTGTTTGAAACTCAACTTGTGCTACCAAAAAGAAGAAAAAAAAAATCAAATGAAGCGAGTGAGAAACAGGTGTTGCCTTTTGTGTCCTAGAGACCCAATCTAAATATTTGAATTTTAAAGACAGAATTCTAAGTGCTTAACTTTATAAACCTTACACATTGCAATTCATAGGGGAGTCAGACATTCTCTCTGATCTGGAATATTCCTATGCCTGGAGTAGGAGGCTCACGTGGTTGATATTGTCACATGTACCATACTCAGCTATAAGCCACAATGCTGGGGGGAAAGGAAAACACGACACACAACAAAACAAAACGTAATGCTGTCCACAGTCCTGGGGCAAAACAGACTTACCAGAAAACTGAAAGTAAATGGACTGTCTGGACCACAAGCAAACATTTTAGAAAGGCCTCTATATCCTCTTCTGATTTCCCAATTTTCCTTCCTCTCTCTGTCTCTGAGATGCCTGATGACAGACTATTAGTGAGTGTGGAAGTGGCCCCCTAGACAGAAACTATTAATTTGCTGATTGCTAGTGGACAAATACCATGAACTGAGAGAGAAGTAGGACAAAGGCAAGTGGGTGGGCAATCAGCAGAGGCAGATTTCAGCCCTCAGTAAGGAAGAGAGAGCTTCATCAAGGATAATGGGAGGACGATAGGTAGTGAGTCCTTTGCTCCTGGGAGCATTCAAGCAGAGTGGCATGCCCTTCTCTCAGGTATTGGTCTTGGGTGGGAGGCTGCCCTACATGGCCCCTAAAGTCTCCTTGGACCCTGAGGGCTCAGGTTCCCTCCTTTCCTTGGCATGACAGGTTCTGAGCCCCATGGGAACCCTGTGGGAGCACGACTAGGTCTGTAGGGGCCTCGAGCGCCCTCCCACCTGCCCGCATCTCCCTCGGCGGTGCCTTCTCTCGCTGACTCTGGTCTGCTTCCTTCCTTCTAGCTTGCAGTAACCTCCCTACGACTCCCTCCCTCCAATTTGCTTTGAGTTAGTCTCCAGTTAGAAAAGGAATGAACATTCATTCATTTGTCACCTATTTGTCGCAAGCCTCCTGTGTGCCAGGTGCTGTTGGAGGCCCTGGGATATACCAGTGTGACAAGCAGAGTCTCTGCTCTCATGGGGCTGACATCCTAGTGGGGACTTGAGTATATCACCCCTCCCAAGAGCAGTGGCATTTAATAATGGATGTGTGTTGAAACAAAGGAAGCACCTCCTAATGGCGAAATCTGATGCCTAGCGATGGGTAGATCTAAAAAGTCTTATCTAAAAAGTCTTTACGTTTGCCCGGGATGTCACCATTCTGAGGTTCCTACTCCACCACTGGTCAACAGAGTCCAGTGAAGTTTTTAAAAAAAGTATGTGTTCATTTGTTTATTCCAAAAGCCAATTGTTGGGAATAAAACGCATACTTTTGATGTCTTAAGAGCCCATGATGTGAGCAGTAGTTAAATAAATGAGCCATTCAGTTGAGAATCTAGCTCAATGCCAAGTGGACCCACAGAACACCAAGCTTCACCTGTGGCGTTCACTTTCCCAAGTTTGTTTTCAATTCTCGCTTTCCTGGATTGATGTGAACCAACGCCACCAGCTTATTTGCTTTGCAAAGCCTGGCCCCTCTAGAGGCCCAGATATTGAATATAAAATACTCTGAGTCGCCACATGAAAGATGCCAAATATATGCTGATCGGTGTGCCCCATTCCCAGGGGGAACATCTCTTCGCAGGTCACCTCTCCTCTACGGAGACGGAACTGCTCTGCAGGGACTCAAGGCAGGGCGGGAGTTGGAGCATTCATTGCTAAAAATTCACAGCACTTCACGGTGCGGAAGTACCACACTTGGTTAAGCCGGGTGGCCCAGAAAGGCCCACTTGCAAGTCCCTCCTGCTTCCAAGCAGCCTCCCACGTGACCACCCACAGCGCACCCATAGTGGGACATCACCGTGCAGTTACAGGCTTCTGGGATGGCCAGGGGCTCCCAAGTTGGCAGTGGGTCACGGGGCGGCGTGGGGAAGCTTCTGTGTCTCTCTGGATCCTAGAGCCAGAATAAGGATCCGGGAAAGAGAGAGAGCAAGAAGCCGAAATGGTGCTGCGAACACTGAAGAAAAGAGAGAAAACAGAGAAATGGGCTGGACGAGGAGGGAGAGGGAAGACAGCAAGAGGCCAGGGAGCCGCCCGGATCTGGAGGGCACAAGCCCGGGGGATGTGGCTGCCATCGCTGAAGCCCCTGGGGGCAGTTCAAAGTCAAAGCGGGTCAGTTTCTCCGGGGGTCACTGTGGCCACGGGCTTTGAATGTCTCCAGCCGATGTGGAAGAGTTTGAGTTCTGGGTGGTGTGTGTTTCTGAGAACTTTAAAACCGGGGCCTCTGTCCCCGGTCCAGGTTAGCTGTTCACCTTGTTTTGGAGACTCTTGCCTTGTCTAATGATGGGGCACAGAGATGCCTCCCATCCTGTGTTCCTTCTTCCTTCCCAGAATTGGTGCTTTGGAAGCAGTAGCCACAAATCTTAACTTCCAAGATGGAGGTCCAGGTACACACCCGAGAGGCCCCTCTTGTAGGCTGTCAAGACTTCTCTGCTCTGGTATTAGTTGTTGGGATGCCAGGGAAGGGTGAGAGAGTCTGCTTCTCTGGGTCAGACACTTCCAGAAAGAAGGACAGGAAGTGAGCAAGTTGGACACTTTCCAGGGTTCCCCCACTGCAGCCCCTGCTTCTGCAGTACAGGTTTTGCTCTGGGCCCCCGGGGAGAGAGCATCAGGGAAGTTCTCTTTGACCATGGTGCTTTGACATGGCCTCTCAATTGACACCCAGAGCCGTCGTATACACCAAGGGCTCATTAGAGGCGCATATGGTCCAGATGGAGCTCCCTGCCTGAGAGGTCCAGCCAGGTGGGTGCCTGTCGAAAGTGACAGATGCCCAGTCTACACGTGAATCTGGAGAGAAGGCTTTGGTTGCCCCTTTCATCTGCCTTGAAAACAACTTTAAATCAACTCAAAAGCTCCCCCCCAGATCCCCAGCCCCGACTCCGGAGGACATTACAGTTGTCCCTTGAACAACACGGGTTTGAACTACACGGGTCCACTTATAAGCAGTTTTTTTCCAATAAATATTTTGGAAAAATTGTTGGCGATTTGCGACAATTTGAAAAAACTTACAAACCACGTAGCCTAGAAATATCAAAAAAATTAAGAAAAAGGTATGTCACGCACGCATGAAATATATGTAGATACCAGTCTATCCTTACACAGGCATAAAGGTGATATTTAATATAAAATTTTATAATGTGTTAGTTTTCTTACTCTTCTATAACTTTGCTTTCAAATAATTATATTACATACAGTGTGCTTCTCTCCTAATTGGAGAAACTGTATCAGCCTGTCATCATGGGTCAGTGGTTTTTTTTAAAAACGTAACTATGTTTCCAATACTGTATTATGAATGCGACTATAGTACTGTGTGCCATACACAATTTTATACTGATTAGTATATAGGCTAGGCTACCATAAAGCAAGCATATTATTGCTGCTTCTTCATGATCAGTGCATGAATCATTATAGCTGTAAATAAATATGAATTTCTTTTTAACATTATCTTTTCCTTTTTGCTGTCTAGTGTTAGTAGCACCTGTAACATCTGCAGTGTTTTGTATCATATAAGACAATACTGATGCAGGTACTGACAGATGATTCGTCTTGTAAACAGACGAAGTAAGCTTATGGTATTAATAAATACAGGACAGTATTGTAAACGTATTTTCTCTTCCTTATGATTTTCTTAACATTTTCTTTTCTCTAGCTTACTTTATTGTAAGAATACAGTGTATAACCTAACACACAAAATATATGTTAATTGACTTCCAGTCAATAGTAGGCTGAGTTTTACTTAGGCTACTGTTACTATTACTATTAGTTAGGCTAAGTTACTATTACTACTATTACTTAGGCTAAGTAGTTAAGTTTTCAGGGAGTCAAAAGTTATACGCAGATTTTTGACTGTGCAGCAGGTTGGCACCCCTAACCCCCGTGTTGTTCAAGGGACAACTGTATTTAAGGAAGCAAGATGATTTTAGGGTTATAGGCAGTACACTTCTGAAGACACATCCAGAATTAATTCCTGCATCACTTTCTCTCTCTCTCAGTCAAGTGAGAGTGAAACCATTATTGTTGGAAGAATTTTGGAACTGTTTTACTTTATTAACAAAAGGTAAATCATTGGCAGAACGTCAGTACTTTAGCTATCATTAGAAATAAATACTTGGGCTTCCCTGGTGGCGCAGTGGTTGAGAGTCCGCCTGCCGATGCAGGGGACGCGGGTTCGTGCCCCGGTCCGCGAAGATCCCACGTGCCGCGGCGCGGCTGGGCCCGTGAGCCATGGCCGCTGAGCCTGCGCGTCCGGAGCCTGTGCTCCGCAACGGGAGAGGCCGCAACAGTGAGAGGCCCGCGTACCGCAAAAAGAAAAAAAGAAAGAAAGAAATACTCGTTACGTACTTCACAACGGAGGGAGGTGCAGTCTTTAGGGTTTGGAACCTGGCTGCTCAGAGGGTGGGCCACGGACTGGCAGCATCAGCGTCACCTAGGAACTCGTTGGGAATGCAGAGTCTCAGGCCCCACCCCAGACCTACTGCATCGGAACCTGCAGTTTAGCAAGATCCCCAGGGGATTCATGTGTACATTATATTTTGAGGCGTTCCACCCTAAGGCTGGTACTGCCGTCTGTTGACACTAACCTCACCGTGCCGGCGTCCCGGTTCTCGTCTTTGTTTCACAGTTTGACTTTAGAGCTCTAAGTTGTTCTTTGTTCCTGTCTCTTGCTTTGTACCTCGTTGCTTTGTGTTCTGTTGTACTATTATGGGATCTGTAGGAAAGGGAAGCTTCCAGAAGAACCACTAAGCCCTGTGTGGCTGGGAGATTGAATCAGGGGAGCAGCTGAGTGGACCCCTCCTAAACTGTCACACAGCAGGGCCCCAGCAGACCTGGGCATAGGGCAGGAAACCTTCTCAATGGGGAAAAACCCATTTCCAGTTTTTCACTTGAATCTTAAAATCAAATTTAAGATTGGCCTACTCCCTGTGAAAATGGCCCTGAAGATTGACCCTGAGTGGAATCCAAACTGGGAGACTTTTTTTTTCCCATAGTGAGGATGAATTTGTGTTAAGATATTCACAGTTTTTCCACCCAACCCTACCCCTGTGAAAAAGGACGTGTATTTATGAAACAGCTGGATGGGGCAAAATGACTCTGTGTGTGCGTGTGCGCGCGTGCGTGCGTGTGCGCGTGTGTGTGCGTGCGTGTGCGTGTGTGTAGCCACAGAATATGCTCTTTTCCTTTGAGATCCTCTGGCTACTTCAAGGAACAAATCCTCACCCTTGCTCACATTAGCAGCATGAGCTAATCAGCTGAAATACCCAGCATAGAATGTTCTTTTACCCTTAAGAGAAAAAGTTGTATTTTAATTAGATATTTATAGTGGTTACAAAGCAGCTCTTCAAGAGAAGTTGTAAGAATCTGGCCTTCCTTCTAAGGCATCACTGTGTTCACATCATCCTGAAGAGAGGCTGTGTATCAATCTAGTCCAATTGGTGATAAATTTACAGCTGGGTTCTGCACAGCAGATTTACAACAACAAATTAAGCAGAAGGAAGATGGGTCATAAATTTTGGCTGCCACAGTCCGGCACCAAAGAGAAGGAAAGAGAATGGTTTAGCCAGATCAAAAGTCAATAATTTCAACATAAAGTGCTAAAGCTACAGCAAAAACAATTTATATGGAAAGAAGTTTTTTTTTTTCCCTTCTCATCCTTTTCAAAATTAGATATTGGAGAACACAATGAAGCACCCATACTACAGAGGTCTTATTAAATAATCTGTGTGTTTTCTCAATTTTACAAGTGGTCCAAATGGCACAAATCTTTCCCCACTCCTCCCCTATTGAAGGTACCTCCCCTTTAAGATGACTGAGGAAACACGTGGGGAAAAAAGAGAGTTCCCCATGAGACTGGTGACTTGAGAAAGAAAGTTTTGTGAAAGGAGGGGAGGCCAGACACAATTCCAAAGCCAGATGATTTGGGAGGAAACATACATGTTCTAGAAAGAAGCAGCCCCAAGGCATGCGTTATAGACTATTATAGCTATATTTTATACTGGAACAGAGATCTCTGCCCTGAAAGGAGAAAAGCAGTCAAGGCCACTTGAGTCAAAAAGGGTGGTGAGAGATGGGGTATTACCACACTGAATGCGTGGGGTGTAAAGCGTGTATCAAGATAATCCCCAATAGTGAAGGATGGCCTTGGAGTGTCCCTATATGTGCCAGAAGTTTAGTTCTGTTCAAGGAGAGCCCCTGAATCAGTGGCCTCACCACCGACAATTTCCCATCTTCACTGGTAAAGGATGCTATAAGGCCAACTGCCAACCCGGGCATCACTCTAACCCATGAAGAAGCATTGGCTGGCTCTGTGGACATCGCCAGGCACTTGGTGTGAAGTGACCACATGATTTACAAGAAGCACACATCATTTAGAAGTGCAGAAGAGCAGGCAGTACTAGTCACTGTTGGATTTATACCTTCAACTGTGGAAAGCTTGTTTTTACACGTTCAGGGGAAAGGTGAGTGGGATTGCACAGCACAGAATTTGAAAGTGGGAGCTTCTAATCTGGACACCGTGGATTCCATGTACATGGGTGGACACACTGTTTTCTGGCCACCTAGCAGCCACTCACCCCACTTCTAGTAACGGGTTTAGGGACCCACTCCTCCTCCATTTGAGTTCTGGGTGGCTCCGGCGAGGCCCCTTCTGGGCACCAACTCCAGGGATGGGGAGTGACCCAGGTCTAAGCCAGTCAGAGCATCATATTCCCCTCAGCCCCGGTGATGGGCTGAGAGGCAGGCGCATGACCCAGTGTCTATCAGTGAGATGCTGCAAGACTTCCACTGAGAACCCCCAGGACAGAGACTCTTCCTTCATGCTGGACCTGAACCAGCTCTCCACTGCCCCTATCCTCAGCCCATGAAAAGATGAGAGGGACTTAAGGAAAACGTATCAGAGCAAGGGGTCTTCAGCCTGGAGAAGAGTTCTGCTGTCCTGAGTCGAGGAGGTCGGGGGGCGCTCCAAAAAACCGTTCCTAGAGACACGAGGCAGCCACCCGAGCATGGTGGCCGTCTGCTGACGCAGCACAATTGTTCCTTTGCCCTCTCTACCTACGTGAGCAAAGGAAAAGTAACTGGAGAGAGATGTCAGGGCACAGAGAGGGGACAGCAGAGGGAGTAGCCCCTGCGGGTGTGGCCAAGATGTGTGACTCCTGTGTGCCACTCAGATACTGCAAGGCATCATTGGTCAGCTCCAGCCACCTTGCCAGTACCCTGCTTAAGAGGGGTGGCTGCCACCAGGAGACCCCAGCACCCAGAAGCTGTGAGGCAGGAGCCCCTCCCCCATCAGGGAACTGTGGGCATATGGGGTGGTCGCAGGAGCCAGCCCTCTGAATAACGCCTGCATCCGTCCGCTTCATACCAGAGGCCACATACCTTCATACCACAGGGGAGGGGCTAGGAGAGGATTTAGGGATCTGTTAGAAGCCCCACCCCTGGGAGGAGATGGGGGTACAGGAGACACCGGGGAAGGAGGGGAAGGTGGGTGAAGAACAAACCACACCGCCTCCCCCAGACAGCTTCCTCAGGCCATAGGTCAGCCCGAGCTAAGGGGATGGACGGGCATTGAACTGGATCTGAGACTGAAGTTTTAGCCTGGACCAGACTGCTGAGTTATTTAAGGCCAAAGGGAACAGAAACCTCTGCGATCTGTCCGAAGTATCATCAAGGAAAGGGGATGAGATTTGTCAGAGCATATTTAAAAGAAATAATTGGAAAAAACACAAAAGGATTCCGTGTTCAGGATTCCATGTTCACTTAGTTCAGGCTGTTCAACATACTGGTTACACAGTTGTCTTGAGACCACTAGGGGAGATCCTGTCTAAGAACGGAGTGTGCCCAGCATGACTGGAGCTGAGAGAGGGGGAGAGACAGCAACCTGGGTCCCAGTGACGGAGTTTGAGCCCCTGCGTCAAGCCATACCTGAAGGCAGGCTTACTCTGCAGTTTTCAGTTACGTGGGTCAATAAACTCTCTGAGCCAGCCTCGGTTGAGTTTTCTATTACTGTCAGCAGAAAGAATCCTGATACAGTACACACATACATACTTTTTCTTGGGGAGAAAGCATAGCTTTTGTTGGATTCTCTAAGGGCATTGCTAAAAAAAAGGGTATGGCTCAGGGAAGAGAAACTCTAGAGCTCAAATCCAGTGACCTCATTGACAAATACAAGACCATCTAATGAGATGTGCAGAACTCTACAGGGATATCATGGAAGAACTAGGTCAGAACGTCCTTGGATGTAGGGTCTGGAGCCTGACTCTGGTATTAACTGGCACTCAGAAAATATTTGTTGAATGGAAACCAGCAGGAAAATTATCACAAGTCATACTTTACATGCAAATTTTCAGGAATATTTTCAGGAAAATATCTAATGTGTGAACATCTAAACTGCATTTCCATGTTCTGACAGATGGCCCATATTAACAGAACTCTGATTACAGAAAAAAGAAAAGAAAAGAAAAGAAAAAAAAGAACCTAAAATTATTTATTGCGTGTGTACCACGTGCAAGCTATACAACTTTTAACACTATTGTGACTACCAAATTTATTTTTTAAAAAGACCAGCTCTATATATTCCCATTTCTCAGAGACAGTCCCACCTGTTACCTAGAGAAAGAAAATGACCCAGGGGCTTTCATGGCTGGGGCAGGGCTTTGGACCCTGAGAGTCCAAGGCTGTATTCTCAAGGTGGAACCAGGGACCGCCTGCGTCAGAATCACCTGGGATGTGTATTTAAAATACAGGTTCCTGGGCCCTGGCCCAGACTTATGGAATGAGAATCTCTGCAGGAAGGGCCCTGGACTCTGCAACTTAGCAATCTTCCCAGATGATTTTATGTACACTAAAGTTTGAAAAACTTTACCTCCTGAAATCTGTTTGTTTGCCCATGTGCATTCCGCACAGCCCCACGGGAGGTCGTTCTCTGGGGAAAGAAGCCCCCATCCTAGGTTGGGGGGATTTGAAGGAAGCCAGGGTTTAGTGAGATCGTATCACCCTCCTTGAGGTCAAGGTCAGTCTAGGCCATGTCAGAGGTAAGGGGTTGTGTGCGTGAGGGCCTCTGAATGAAGGCCTATGGAAACCCTCCCTGTGCAGGTGAACATAACCAGTGTAGCTGGGGGGACAGACTCCCGGAGCCCCGAGCTCTGTGAATGACACCACACATTCTAGACCTGATTAGGTGCTACCTTCTGTTGCCCTGGAGAATTTCATTTGGAAGGAGGGATTGTTGAAATAGACATAACTTATTGTTTTATTTGGCAATTAAAGTCCCTGAAGGTGAGAATCATGGCTTCTACCTCTCAGAGCTGCTGTCCCCTCTCCAGGCCACTACCGTGTCCACTACATGGCTGACCACTCTCTAGATGCTTCCGAAGTCTTCAGTTTGACCGGCCTTCTGGTTTATTTGAGACCAGGGGGCTAAATTCCCTCTCCTGCCTTGACCGCCTTCCTGGGATAGCTGTCGGAGCTTCCTCTGGGAGGTCGCTCTCCCAAGTTCTGCAGACGTCTGACTTGGGTACAATTGACTCTGGGGGTGGGATTGATTGACTGAGGCCCATGCATGCCCCCCTTCCCCTGGCCACAACAGTCCGTTCAAGAATGGGCAGTGACTTAAGCATTCTGACCAGAGTGAACCTGATGACTCTTGCTGAGAATTTGGGGTCACAGGCTCTCTTTTCCATTGGTTATGAGCAAGGAAACCTGTAGTCCCAGGTGTTCTTAGCAGGCTGCTTGGGGCTTCAAGACGAGGGCACAACTGAGAGTGGGACCAGTATGAAGGAAGCACAAACAAGAAGTGGGGAGAAACTGGGACCTGAGTGCATCTTTGAGCCTCGATAAAGAGTTTCTTGAAGCCACATCTACCCCTTAGCTGCTCAGTGATTTGTATTAATAAGTACCTCCCTCCTTTTATGTGTGTATTTAAATCATTTGGGGTTGGGTTTTGTTTCCTGCCCGAATTGCATCCGAATATACCTTCAGCTCCCCTTATCTCTCTTGCAGTAATGTACCCCAGTCATCTTTGATCCTTCCTCCTTGACCTCCTCAACTGAAAAAACCCCACAACTACCTATGAAATGGGGTGAGACGGGTGGTGGAAGTAGGTAGTAGGGTTAATGGATTCATGGCTTGTTGAGACTCCATGCCCAAAGAATATTGATTAATAGATCAATGTCAACCTGCAGGGAAGACCTGTCCTGCTCAACATTTTAATCAATGACTTGGATGAAATAGGAGACATGCTTAGCAAGTCTCAGATGACACAGAGCCGGAGGAATTGCTAATATGACAGATGGTAGAATCAAGATTCGAAATTATTTTGGCTGACTTGCCCAATAATCAGGATAAATCGAAACTCTTGCACCTATGCTCAGAAGATCAATGGTCCAAGCAGTGGACTGGGGACACCGGGCTTGGCGGATGTCATAACGTCACAGAACTTTACGTGAACCATAAGCTCGTGGTGAGCCAGAAGTTGAGGCAATTAGTAACACAGGTAGTGCAGTTTCCAAAAGAAAGCCTCACCTTGCATCTACTTTCCCCAGTGGGATAAAGAAGTGGAATTTCCTGGGAAGCAGTTTTCAGCTCGATGTATGAAAAAAATTTCTGACGGTTCCAATAACGGAACAGGCCTCCTCCCAACATTGTGAATGTAATAGTCATTACATCAGAATGTACTAGAAAGATTTCTATTATGGTGGTCTTCCTTTTAAAGCACAGAGTTTTTAAATGACTTTCTTTAACAACTCATAAGTCAAAGCAGTACACACATAAGCAGAAAAAACAGTAGCCGAGCTCAGCACCTTTGGAAGTTTGCTTCCAGTCCAGCAAAGAGCAGCCCCATCTAAAAGGAATATCTAGAATCTGGACTTGGCCCCGTTTCACATCACTCCAATCACAGACCTATTCCTCAGCACTGCCCCCATCTCCATTCCGGCTTTGACTTGGTCCATCGTTAGGCCTGCTTCTGCCTTCCACTTGGCTCCATTTCCCGGCTCACATCCACCTCCCTGAGCATGAAGACCCCACAGACAGAGCATTGGGAAACCAGACCTCCTTCCCCATCCCTGATCGTTGACCCTGACTGCCCGGGACTCTGCAGCTTCTCTGAGCCAGGCTTGGTTTCATGGACCACCCCAGACCATGAAGGCATGGGACAATTTTTCTTTTCTTTTTTTTCTTTTTCCCTGTTGTTCTGAGCACTCCATTTTACTCGTTAACCCAGAGAGATTGGGAAGGCAGGCCATGGCATCCTTATAAACTTAGAATGTGATTTTAGCAAGATGGTTAGGAAAAATAAGTTTCACTTCTATGAACATACAATCGCATGGACAGCTGTACTCACATGTTTCTCGCTGAAATGGTCCACCTCTCTCAGAAGCTTCTTTTGGCAGTCAGGGTTGGTGGCCAGGAGGTAGGTGGCGAAAGAGAGAGTGTTAGTGATGATCTCGTAGCCGGCGATGAGGAAGATGAAGGCCTGGCCCACCACCTCATCCACAGTCAAAGGCTTGGACAGGAGTCTGGGCTGGTGTTGCTGGGAAGGGTTCACTCTGCATTCAGTGGCAGAGAAGACTTGCCCGACCATGTCAAAGTTCTCCACACCCACGGAGGTGGTGGAGTGTCGGGCATCCAGGACCATTTGGAGGAAATCTCTCCGCCTCTAAGGAACAAAAGAAGGAAGAGCATATTTTGGCCTTAGCGTCACATAAGAGAGGCTTCTTGGAGCACAAAAGAAGATGTGCACACGCAGCTTTTATTTATTTATTTATTAAAAATTTCTTATTTTTATTGAGGTGACATTGGTTTATAACATTATATAGGTTTCATGTGTAGGACACTCTATTTCCACTTCTTCTTTTTTTTTTTTTTGGCTGCGCAGCGTGTGGGATCTTAGTTCCCCAACCAGGGATGGAACCCACACCCCCTGCAGTGGAAGCACGGAATCTTAACCACTGGACTGCCAGGGAAGTCCACATGCAGCTTTTAAAGAGCTCGAGAGGAACGAGGATTTTCATTGCAGGGTTGTCTGAGAGGGAGAGAACCTGGAACCCCCCTGCCCATCCCTCACTGTGGCACTGGTTCAGAGACTAGCGCGGCCAGCAGCAGACTGTGATGCTGCCGTTACAGAGGATGAGGCTGCTCTATCTGGGCTGAGTCGAGAAGATGTTAAGCCACTTCGATAAGTAAAAAGAGCAAGTTGCCGGACAGTATACATAGGAGAATCTCATTTCTGTAAGAACAGAACATGGACAATATCTTTAATTATGTTTGTCCCTGCATAGAAAATGTTTAGCAACATCCATACGCCCCAGTTCACAGTGAGCTGAGGAGCTGGGAAAACCAAGGGGGCTTTTATTGTTTTTACTTTATCCGTGTTTGTATCGTTGGCTGGTTGGTCTTTCCAGCAAGAAAGCAACTGAAGCATCATATGGATTTAAATCGAAGCACGTGCTCCACTGTTCACTTCCCCACCGTCTAGGGCTTGCTTCTCACAGCAGGGAGTTAACAGGACCTGGGGGCGGGGGAGGGAACTAGCTTTGGTAAAGCCTGTCTTCAAAGTCTCCAGTCTGTATTTTGCATCCCTTAGCCTAGCCTCCTCATGTGGGTCCTTTTATCCTCAGTAATCTCCTACCCCATTTAAGCGGTTAGAGGTTTCTTACCATTTCCCCCTACCTTCCTTATCAGCAACCTGCATATTCTTTATATTTTTACTACCCCTAATGGTAGCAATGGAAGTGTTTACGTATGGCTTTAGGGTTGACAAAGTGTGTACCCGGCACATCCCATCTTTGAACAGCTCTTTGATGTGATGAGTGACAACCAATACGTTACTCTTTTCTGAAGTTTATGGGACTCAACAGCATAAGGGAGAACATTAGAACCACCAACAGAAAAAATGATAATTTCAGAGAACTTTACTTGTTGTATCATTGTCTCAACCGGTTGGCTTCTGAATTCCTATTGCATTAATAATCTATGTCACACACGTTAGCATCTGTTAAGGTGGTTGTTATGTCACGTGGGGTCGCTTGCGTCTCCAGGGCAGGATCCTGCCCCACCCCGCTCACACACCATGCCTGTACTGTGCCGAGCACATGTTAGCCATGCAGTAAATAACTCCACAGGTAAACATGCAACGCCCTACGTGCATTTTGAGGAAGGCTGTGTTGGATCTGCTCGCAACTGCGTGCTACTTGGAGCAGGAACCTTGGAGACATGAGGCGTTTGCGGCTCTACTGCTTCCCAGCTTTGTGACCTTGGGAGGTGTCTGCTGAGATTCCAGCAGGGCTCCCAGCTAAGCCTGTGGGTGGCAAGAACCTTGAGACTTAGGAGGCAGGGCCTCAGTGTCCTGCCAGTCTGCTTGGGTGGGAATGGCTGAAAGAATGGCCCTTTCCACCCTCTTTCCACCCTAGCCCTACTCGTTCTGCTTCCCAAATGGCATCCACAAGGGTTGGCTTTCCGCCAGCTGCCTTCCTGTTGCCTGGTCAACAACTGGGACTCTACCCCTGGTCCCGGGGCAGGGCACGATGGCACGCGTGGGAGGTGAACATCCTCTGCTCTGTCGGCTCCTGGATGCTATCTGGGGACCCCAGCGCATCCCCGGGCTCTCTCTTGGCCGGCACGTTTGAAACTCCTTGGGTGCGGTACAGCTGTGGTCCCTGAGGCTTGCTTGTGGCTTTGCTGGATTCGTGTGGGGGCAATGATGGGAGGGAGGGCACAGGCACATCCACACTGTTGGGTTTTCCCCGTGGCAGAGCTGCAGCTGGCAACCTTTCCTCTCATCCCGGCTCAGCCAGGCTGCTTCAGGGCTATGGAGCCTTACAGAAATCTGTCTTAACCTCCAGCTCCAGAGGCCAGAGGAAAGGGCTGCTCTCTGGGGCCTGTGCACTGGAGAGGAGCATTAGTGTAGATGGGTTTCTTTTGTTTGCACTGCATCACGGAGGCTATTTGAACACTGCCCATTTAGGACTGCAACAGTGCTGGTTTATGGTTATATCCAAGAGAAATATGCACCCTGATAGATGTAGGTGTCTAATCCACCCATCGGCCAGAGCTTAGGAAAATATTTACCTTTTAACATCTGTGCTGCATTTTCCACTGCGCAAACACACATCTGCTTGATGGAATGTCTACAGAGTTTAGATGGGTTTAAAGCAAGTTTTCTTAGTAACCATATAGCTCTGTCTTGACACGGGCAGTCCTGGATTTGTGGTTGGGAGGTTTTTCTCAGATCAGCTCATTGTTTGAAACAAATAGCTCTCGAGTTTATAAAAGGAAAAGCTTGAGGCGATCCCAGTAATTGGACCTTTAATAACCCCTCACCTCTTAGTAAGCTATTTGGTGCAACGGGGTTAGAATTTTCAGCCTGATTCTACAACCAGTGGGTTTCAGGCTGGGGGCGGGGTGTGTGACAAACCCCATATGCGTGAAGGAGGACCTTCACCGCAATACTAAGGTTTGAGAATGGGACTTCCCTCGCCACTCCTTCCCCGGGCTCCATCCTCACCCTGGAGAGGCATGAACCTGGATGAGAACGGTCTGTCCTTTTAGACGGCAGAGCTGGGCCAGGGACACCAGGGAGCTGATTCTTCCCACACCTCTAAGGGCGGCAGGTTGAGTTCTCAGTGGTTTGGGGCCAAAGGGCTGTGAGCTCGTCTGCACCTGTGAGCTTCCGTCACCTTCTGGTCTAGGACACGTTGGCTGCACAGGATCCAGAAAGTGAAGCCGGGCAGGCCGAGGCTGTGCCTGAGGCTGCTCCGTGCTCCCAGCCACTAACTGAGCCCTGATCTCCCGCTCGGCCAACGCTGCAGCGCTGGCCCTCCGTCCCCCGCTTGGTGATCCCCCCGAGCCGCCCAGTCTCTGAGAAAACACGCCACAGCTACATCTGACACAAGTCAGCTCAGGAAGACACTTCAGCCTTGTTTCTTCCTTTTACGTGGTTTCCTTGACTGCAGTAAGGGCCATAAAGAATAGCATTATACATGCATGAGCACAGGCAATATTGAAATTCTTTTCCTTAACGCTGAAAACTCCTATTTCTATTCTCAGCCAAGTTCAGTCAACAAATATTTACTCGATTCCTACTGTGAGCCAAGCATAGGGCAAGTCTTCAAGGAGGAAAGCGATTTCTAGGTCTCAGTGAAGCACGCGAAGCCCTCAACCACGCATTTTGCAGCAACGCCCTCCACGCAGAAAGGGAACGCGGGGCTGGTGACAGCTGCCTGAACTCCCCTCTAATGATGATGCTGTTGGTGCTGTAGAGCCCCATCTTGCTGTTTTTCAATATAAAGAATACACCGATGAAAAACACGTGGGCGAATTTACCCAGAAAACTCTCTGAGGCTGCCCGTAACCTGGGCTGGGAGTGATGCTTGAAATAGGGAGGCCCGTGGGCTTGGGGGAGGACAGCTTGAATTCTACTCGCCTGGGTCAGAGTGTGGACAGATTGCTCTGGGCTTCTCCCCACCGCCCTTCCTGCTTGCTTTCACCTTTCTCTCCTTATTTACCCCTCCTCACTGCCCCGCCTCGGCCGCCCCGGCAAGCTCTAAGGGGTAGGCCACCGAAGGACAGCATGGCGTGGGTGTGTGGGGTTGGGACTGGAGGGAGAGAAAACAGACAGCGACGCCAGCTTAGCTTCTACTCCATTTCGATGCTGTGTCCTATTAAAATACGTTACCTCGTCTGCTGCTTGCTGGTCCCGCAAGGCCATCACATTCCTAATGAGTTTGTTAAAAAAGCCATTCAGTTCATCTCGGTTCTTATTGGGCAAAATCCGGGCCAGTGGGACCATTATGGATGGAAATGATACTTGAAAGAGAAAAACAAAAGTGGCATTGAAAAGGGGGTGAGAATAAACCAGGGCTATTAGATGCCTGTTGCCAGGAAGCGAGCCCTGGCCTTGAATCGGTCTTTTGAAGGCCTCTCTTCCCCTCTGAACTGCCGCTGCTCCGAGCAGGGTTCTATCTTATTCTACCTCGGGACTCCTTCCCCTTCCTTGCCATAGTAAGCCCTTCATAAACGTCTGTACAGTTGAATCCCCACTTCCATCTACCCCTCAAGTCTCATGCTTATAAGTTAATTTCCCAGGTCCTAGAGATGAGGGTCCAAGGTCTTTGTACTTCATCAGGAAAGAACAGATTGCAGGCCATGTTTCAAGTCTTAGCAAGCAGTAGAAGCCGATCTACTTACTTAACTTTCTGGTCATTTGCATTTTTTGTTTTTCCTTTGGATCATTTTCCCCAGAGCTGCCACCTGAATTGTCTCTAAGAGCTGCCGCTGCAGCTGCTGACAAGGATGCCGGCCTCGTCCCCTGTGGGCACGTCCCTGCACACCACGTGCAGCCTGTGCCCTTGCCACCATGCCCTGGGCATGACAGGCCTCCATGACGAGGCTCCCCGGGTCAGGGACACTTGTCCCCTCTTGGACGGTAGCCTGGGCCGTGGGCCAAGCCCGTCTCTGGGGAGCTCAGCTCAGTTCAGCTCCTCAGCCTTCACGGTGGGCCTACTGTGCACAGGCATGTGTGGGAGCCGGGTGGGAGGACCCTAATGGACCCACACCGGTCTCAGGATGCTCCGCCCCTTTTCAACAGCGGGAGCCTGAACCAAAGTGACGCAGCAGGGAGGGAGGGCTTGGAGTGGCAGCAGCCATGGAACAACGGACCCACCTGCCCTGCAGGCACTCCATGGTTGACGGCGAGGGCATTTCCCTGGAGTGCAGAGGGTGAGGGGCGAAGGAGGAGGCTGCTTGGACCCCCAGAGCGACAACTCCTACGATGTCAGTGCAGAGCAGAGGGAGGCGACAGGGGCTTCCACAGAAATTGACTCAGAAATGGGAATGAAACTAACCAAGGAATGAATAGAATTTACCAGCCCAGCAGAATGGTTAGGAATCATGGCAATAATCAATAACCATAATAACAACACTTCATTGCTTCCATAAGAAGCAAGAAGGTACCGGAATTGGCCAGAGGGTAAAAACTCACTTCTAAAACAGAAATAAAATAAATGGACTGGTCTCCACAGCATTCGGTAATCTGCTAGTCACCCATCACATATGATTTCTAATTCACTCTGCGTTGGCTTCAAGCAGAGAAGGGTTCTAAGGAGGAATCTGCTGGGGGTGAGAAACATGCCCTAGAAAATGAAAGGTTTGGGTTCCAGTCTTGGCTCTGCCTTTCTAAGCCTCAGTTTTCTCATCTGTAAAGTGGGGAGGAGAATGCCTTCCTGATGGGGTGAAAACCAGCACTAACAGAGGCGATGCAGGCGAAGCGCTCAGCCCGGTGCACGGCGGCCATGCTCGCTAAGGCAGTGATGAGCCAGGCCAGGGCTACCTGTGTTGGTAATAAGTAGCGCCAGACTGGTGCAGAGGAGCCTGGGCGGCTCCAGGAAAACAGGGGCTCTGCAGGGCAGACTCTGCAGGGTGACTCTCAGAGACACCCTGAGTACCCTCTCCAGGTGGCAGGGGCTGAGCCCCGAAGCTGCCTGGGGCCACCGGGGTGTCACGGGGTCTGCCCAACTTGCCCAGTTTACCCCCCCTCCACAGGAGCTGCGCTTACAGATTAAAACCAGGATCGGTTTGGGGATGGAGGTTGCGAAGAAGCGCCGGCAGTGCTTCACAAAGGGGTGCCCGGGAGCCTTCTGGGAGTTCACCTGGGCGCCAAAGGCGACGCTGGCAACCACATCTGTGGTGTAGCAGCAGTAGCACCTGTGGGAGAGAGAACAGTTTGCGTTTGGAAAGGACTCAGCCACGGGCCTCCCCATCCTACGCACTCCTGGAGGGGCACGACTCCATCGTCTACCTGTTTGAAAGGGGAGCTTCTGGCAGATCCGAAGCGAGGTGGTGGGAGAGCAGCCCCCAGGATTAGATCCTGGGGGCATGAGAGCAGAATTTGAGGGGGAAACATAAACACATAACAGCCCATCTAGACAAAGTTGGGGGAGGGGAGGAGAGCCTCAGGTATTCAACTTTCAGCCTTCCGGTAGCTGCAAACCGGACTCAGTCAAAACCAAGACGTACACTTTACATTTTCCTCCCCAGGAAGGAGGGAAAACACTTGACCCGAAGCCTATGTGCTTTACAGAGGCCTTGCAGAGGCGATCCAAGGCCAGGGCCTAACGACTGATGGATGTACAGCAAATTGTGATTGATGAAATTCACAGCCTGGTTTTCTAGTTTTATTAGCTCTGTCTCCCTCTTCTTCCTAGTGATTTTACAGTTTTCGTAAGAGCAACAAACAAAAAACCGGGGCCCTTTTAGGCTCAAATAAATACAAGACAAACTTTGGTACCAGCTTCGTGAGCATATGTATATTATTATAGGAAACACACATTGCACTTTAGAAACAAACACGAGGAAAAGGGTCTGGCAGTAGCTTCAGAAAAATTAACCTCTTAGGCTCTAGGAAACCTGCCCCCCAAATGGCCCTTTTAAGCTAGAATAATTCTTTTTTGCTATGTCATAGGGGTAGCAGGTTGCTTGTAAAAGGCTCACACGGGGTGTTCATATCCTTTTGTAATGAAAAGGTCTGTTTTTCTGGCTTGAGGTAGGCGCATGCTTAGTTCCTTTTCTTCACAAATCCTATAACCAATCACTTATCGTCAAGGACTACACGACATTCCTCCGGGTGACGTCTTTTATTCTGACTGTTTTTACTGAAAACGTTTCTATAATCGATGACACATTTCCCTGTGACAGCAAAAACAAGAATTCGACTACTGAATGTGATTTCTTCTGATCCTAACTGTTGACGATGTAAAGGTTTTAAGAGTTGTTTACTTTGTTTTTATGGCTGCTGGGCCCATCTTTTCTTTATCCAACTCACCATCTCATGACCAGAGAGAATGTAGAGGAGAGAGTTTTGTAAACAATACGGTAGAATGTAAATGCTGGTGATGATTATGTTATTATTTTATTAACAATGATAATAAGAGCGAGTTGGCTTCTGGCTAATCTGCTGTGTGACTCTTCATCTGGTATAAACCATAATTTAGCACAGGACAATTAGGCAAAAAGCCAGACAGTCAGTCGTTTAAACTGAGGGCCCACCACTAAGTCCTGGCTTCTAGCCTGAGGCGTGCCACCGTTTTTCTTGAATTAAAAATGCATGGACTCCTCCCCCCCAACCCCCCGCCCCCCAGGACCCTGTCCTTTCTGCCCAGACATATCTTGCCCACTCCTGGGTCTATAGAGGTCGGAGGGCAAGTCCACCCACAAAACACTGCCCACTCAGGGTTCCCTCCACAAGCCACCACCCCCTGGGCTTCGTCTGCGTTTGCTTCACATTTTCCGTGGGTTTCATTTCTTCTTCTCAGTCCACCCATACTTTTAGGAGCTTCTAGCATTTCCATAGTTTGCTGGTCCCAAGGTAATTGTCTGGCAATTACGTACAGTTACAAGAAGCAGCAATTCAAACGCGTGATTTCTCATCTGTAATGTAGCCACGCGGCGCCCTTACCTCTGGATGTCGAAAGCGTCCCTGGATTCTGCGTAGTGCTTTAAGTGGGCCAGGAGCAGGTCGCAGGCTTGTCTGATCAGAGGTATCATCTGATAGCAGATAACAGAGGTGTAATTAGGACACCATGCAGGGAGCACACCTAAATTAGCTGCAGATGAAGAGGTTATATGCGGTGCTTCCCGGAAAAATGGTCATCGTTTCGAATGTAGCTTTCACGCACCTAAGATTCAAGAGGAAGATCTAATACTCACAAATATTATAAAATACGATCGCTGTAAACGTCTATTTTAGTTGAAGCAATCTGTTTTTTTTTTTGAAAGCAAAAAGAAGGAAGGATTTAGAGTAAATACTGTGAAATAATTATGAAAATGATCATTAAATGCTTAGAAATGAGACTCAGTACTCAGTTTCGTGACATTTGGTTAGTATTAGAGAGTAAATAGGCCACAATCCATATGTACCAACTCTGGAATTAGCCCAAATCCCTGTTTGCTTGGTTCCAATTATACTTCAGATCCTCCACTAGCATATAGAATCTCAGTATTGAAAGGAACCTAAGGTCGTCCATTTCAACTTCTTGTTCAGTACGAAAGTCATTTGTACAGCATGTGGATGGACGGTTATTCACTTCTGCTTAAGCTGTTCAAACCTTCAAATATAGGGAACCCTGGACTTTAAAAGCCTTCAGTGCCCATGCAGGACAACTACTGAATTTCTTTTTTTAATACTAAAATGTCTTTATTATGGAAAACACCTAACATTCACACAGAAAGAAAGAATGGTATTATGAACGTTCATGTAGCTGTGATGCACCTTCAACAAATTTCGGTCTCATTTTGGCTACCCACTACATTGACCCCAAAAGTCCGGCTTGAGTGGGTGGAATTCTTTGTGGAGCCTGATGGGCACGCACGTGACCTTTTATTCTCTCCTGTATGTTTGAAAAGCCAAGTCGGAAACGACGAGGGGAATCTTTTTTTTTTTTAACATCTATTTATTTATTTATTTATTTTAAACATCTTTATTGAGGTATAATTGCTTTACAATGTTGTGTTAGTTTCTGCTGTATAACAAAGTGAGTCAGCTATACGTATACATATGTCCCCATATCCCCTCCCTCTTACGTCTCCCTCCCACCCTCCCTATCCCACCCCTCTAGGTGGTCACAAAGCACGGAGCTGATCTCCCTGTGCTATGCGGCTGCTTCCCACTAGCTATCTATTTTGGTAGTGTATATATAAGTCTATGCCACTCTCTCACTTCGTCCCAGCTTACCCTTCCTTCTCCCCGTGTCCTCAAGTCCATTCTCTACGTCTGCATCTTTATTCCTATCCTGCCCCTAGGTTCATCAGAACCAGTTTTTTGTTTTTTTTTTAGATTCCATATATACATGTTAGCATATGGTATTTGTTTTACTCTTTCTGACTTACTCCACTCTGTCTGACAGACTCTAGGTCCATCCACCTCACTACAAATAACTCAATTTCGTTTCTCTTTATGGCTGCGGAATCCTTTTAACCAGTGTACATTATGGGCAAACATTGTAGCTAGAGAAACATGCTGTGAGACATTGTCCTGAGCATTTCTTATGGAAAACATACTTTGAAATGTTACTTACGTTTAGAGTTTACTTTTTTGATACCAAAATATCAGTTCCTGAGATCAGGAGAGACTTTTGTCTGTTTGTTCATTTTTGTATCCCCAGCACTAAGAACAGCACTTGGTATATAGTAAAAATGGAAACAGCATTTCAGGTGCAATCCCGTAAATCGTAAATGGATCCCTTCCCTGCAAGTCAGTTGCAAAGCCAGGGGTACGTGTTGACTTTTTGAGAAGACACATAACACAGACAAATATTGACATTCAGGTCAATGAAAACCACAAGGTTTCTTTCCATGAGTCATCATCACGTGCAGTTGATTTTTTGACCCTTGAGGGTCCATTCGTTGGAAAGGCTTTACACTGACCTAACACGTATTGCTGTAGAAAGTTGTCCCACCATCTGTTCTGAGCAGAGCCATCTCTTACCTGCCCTGAGACAGTCAGGTGATTGGAGGGGCCCAGCAGGGGGGCCGGCCTGGGCTGCTGCTGCCTGAGGCTGGAGGATCACAGGGTCTCGTTGGACCCCTCCTTCCTATGGCCCCCTCCAAGCCAGCCCCATGTGCTCTGGGATGTAAGGAAAGTACTGTGTCCCCAGGGACCCCACTGCTGGCTGTGGGAGTTGGTCCTGAGAAGCAGAAGGGGCGCCCCTGTTGAGTGAGACTGAGTGAACTAGTCTGAGTTCAGGGCTCCATGGCCCGGGGCGGGGACAGTAGCCTGGGTGGCACCTATGGGCAGCTGGTCAAGGAGCAGATGTGCAAAGCAGAACACACCTACACACCCAGTGGAGGGATGGCAGAGCGTCTGAGACCCTCCCCTTGTATTTTGTTGCCGGGACTCTTAGAGGGAGTATCTGGAGAGGAAATCTGGGGAAAAAGAACTTTCTGCTCATCAAGCCATAAGGGCTTAGAGCACTGGGGTGATGGTACTCAGTGTGGGTGGACCAAGGGTGTGCTCACACATTCAAATGTCATCTCCTGTGTCCCTGGCTATTCCTTCTTTGTTCCATTTGAAATTTGGTCAGTGTGCCTTCTAAGCCTTTAGTTTGTTGCTATGTACACAGGATCGGACACAGAGCTGTGGCCCTCCACTAGACTTTAGGCAGCCACGGAATTGGTCAGTATCACTGTTTCCAGCTCTTTGGTCAGCTGTGCATGAACCTAAATAAATAGCCCACCAGGCAGCATCTTATCAATGTCAGTGGCGGAGGACTTGTCAAGTAATTTGCCAGAACAGAAGTATAATTTACCTCATCTACCTATCCTGAAGTCAGCTCAAAAAAAAAGAAAAGGAAAAAATGAGGATGACTATCCTGAATTACTATCTTGGTAATTCTGAGCGGACGCTTATGACTGCTGCATTCTTTTCTAAATTCTCACAAGCCATCAATTTAATAATCCATCAGTGCAAAAGTGTGGGCAAACGGGTCACTTCTAGTAGCCTCTAGGCTTTTACTCTCAGTAAATCTCTGACTAACTTAATGCTGGAGAAGTTAGTACTATCTAAGTCACATTTCTACGACTCGCTCACTGACTACATTCCTTCCATTATTTTAATAAAATTAGCGGTACAAGTGAACTCTACCTTAATGCAATCTCATATACCAAAATGTCTTTTAGATTTATTTCAGAGGGATAGTAACATGGTCAAACGAAGAATACTGTTTGAAAGGAAGTCTCTTTAGATATCAAACTTGAAGCTTCTTTCATGCAACAAAACTGGGATGCAACATAAAATTTGATTTACACGCAGCTCTTCAGAAGCATGCCCTGTGTATAAAGAGGTAAAGAGGGGTCTCTCCATATTGAATCCAATCGTATGCCTGGACAGTGCAAAGTGGAGGCTGGACCAGCTGCCCACCATCAGTTCTTCTGTGTGCTGTGATTAGCATGCTTTGTTGTCGGCTGGCGTGATTATAATTTCTACCACACTCTGCCTGCTGTCTGTTGAGCTGAATGGATAATGACATTTTTATTTAGGTTAATGTGATATGAGATGGGGCATGTACTATGAAAAATGTTTTAAAAAGCGATGCAGAGAAAATATTGTAAGACACTGGAGCATGATCTGTATGTTGGACAATACCATCACTTCAGGTTTGCTTCCTTGCCTTATACCCAAGCAGTTATGGAATATTTACTCTTACACGAGTTGCATACAAACAAAAGCTCTCTTTGATGGGCTTGCAATCATCTTTATACAATCCACAAACCCCACAGTTATTCCCCTAGATTTGCAGACAAGCAGGCATAGGTGGCTTGTGCAAACACACATGCACAGATGAATGCACAATGCTATCATTACACAGATCTTAACAAAAGACTCTCATTTGGTTGCTCTGTTTCATCTTCTTTGTAGGATAATGAGTGAGTTCTATTTTTATTTTTTCCACATTTTTTTCCTAATGCACATATGTTATATTCATAATCAGAAAAAATATTAATGTTATTAATTTTTAAATTAATGATTAAAAAGAATGATTTGGGGGAAGGATTATAGTCCAGCAGCCAAGCCTGGGGATAAAGTTTCCCATTTTGCATCTCTCACCTCTCACATTGGTTATCTTTTTCTTTTTTTTTTTTTTAATTTATTTATTTTTGGTTGTATTGGGTCTTTGTTTCTGTGTGAGGGCTTTCTCTAGTTGCTGCGAGCGGGGGCCTCTCTTAATCGCGATGCGCGGGCCTCTGACTGTCGCGGCCTCTCTTGTTGTGGAGCACAGGCTGCAGACACGCAGGCTCAGTAGTTGTGGCTCGCGGGCTCAGTAGTTGTGGCTCACAGGCCTAGTTGCTCCGCGGCACGTGGGATCTTCCCAGACCAGGGCTCGAACCCGTGTCCCCTGCCTTGGCAGGCAGACTCTCAACCACTGCGCCACCAGGGAAGCCCCCTGGTTATCTCTTTTCTAGATGATGCTGAGTGTACGGATGGTCAGATTTTTGGTAACTAGCAGTAACCATCAAGGGAAAAGCAACATCCGCAGCCTGGGAAGGAAATTCCCCAAGGAAGGAAGTCCTTGCTCACCTGGAGTTTACTGTATAATTGCTTAGTTAAAAAAAAAAATGGAATCTTTACTGACTGAGTCTGAGGAAGTGTGAATCAAGGTGTAGACAGAGGACAATAGAGTTAATTCCAGGAGGTAGAGAGGTCTTCTCGAGGCTAAGACTCTGAAGTTGTAAAATACACTTGGCCTGGGGAGAGAGAACACTCAAAGCCAATAATTAGGTTTCCTCTCCTTGGCACTGTCTAGTTGTGTGATGGGCAAATAGCTTAACCTCAATAAGTCTATTTATTCATCTGCAAAATGGGAATAATAATACCTCTGTTGAAGAGTTGTATCCAAGATTAGAAACAAAATGTGTGCAAGTTTTAGAAGGCAGTGAGTGTTCCGAGCCTGGCGGCTGTCCTCTGGAAGAGTCCCATGCTCCCAGACTGGTTGGGGTGCCCCGCATCATTGTCTCTTCTCTTCTTCCACGCGGGCAGTGTCCTATTGGATCCACCTGTCTTGCCTCACCATGTTAACATCACTTCCTCTCTTACATCTGTCCCTGCATCTTTTTCTCCCTAGGGACCACTCTCATTCAGGCTTTGCTGCCTGTAGCCTGGAACATAGCTATCATCTATGAGGCATCATCTATGAGATCATCTATGGGATTCTTGAGAACAAGGACAATATCTTAAGCATCTTTATAGTCTGAGTACCTTGTGTAGTGCCTGGCACATAGGTGTACTAAGAAAACAATTTTTGAAAGTGCCTCCTGTCTTTTCACTTTCTAATCCATCCTGTACTCAGTCACCAGATTGGTCTTCTGAAAATACTTGTCATCTGAGCAATGTTTTGTTAAAATTCTTTGGAGATTCCCACTGACTTAGGGATCGCATGTTGGAGCCTTTACTGCCCCCAACTAGGAAGCTGCCTGCTCTTAGGACATAGAACAAGCTTCTTATCCTACCCTCCAAAGCCCGCTAAGAACTGAATCCTGCCAATAACCATGTGAGTAAGCTTAGAAACAGATCTCCTCCCAGTTAAGACTTCAGATGAGATCACTGCCCAGGCCAACAGCTTGACTACTTGACCTTGATGCAGAGGCACCCAGCTAAGCCATGCACAGATTCCTGACCCACAGAAGCAATGAGCTAATAAAGGGTTGTTGTTTTAAGCTAAGTTTTGGGGTAATCCGTTACACAGAAAGAGATAACTAATACACTTTCAATGACACCCTCTTCTGGCAACTGTTGTATGTTGTCATGTATTATTGAAGTTTTTGGTATTTGCTCTGTTAGAAATGAGCACAGTGCAACACATTCAGTTGATTCTGTAGAACAGGATGACTGAATATTCCTTGAGGGCCTTGACATAGAAGGTGTGCAAGAAACGTTAACAGAGTGAGGTGCTCTTTCCATTGCAGCATGAATGCAGTGCAGTTTGCTGGGAGCTGGTCCTGAATGAAAGACCTGAGACCCATGCTGGTTCTACCTCTTACTTTGGACAAGTCGTTTGAATCTCTCTGAACTTGAGTCCTCACTCACTCCCAACTGAGGGGCTATTTGCAATGAGCTGCAGAGTCCCTTTCCATGGACACGCTAGGATTCCGAGGTCACTAAGCAGCAGCTGAGACAGTTGCTTGGGGACCATGGAAAGAGCAGGCAGCTTCCTAGTTGGGGGCAGTAAAGCCTCCAGCAATGCCATCCCTAAGAAGGCCTTTTGGCATCTGTTTGACGCACTGACTTCAGAATTACATAAAGATCTAAAAGGCAGAATCTGATTATATTTATGCTTACATAATTTAATAAAAGTGAGACTCCAGATCCACTGACTCCTGGCTTGTTGCTTTTTTCTCCAAAATCAGCATCCACATTCCTTTTGCTCCTTAGTTAATTAACTTCTAGGTTATAATTTTGCTCAATGCAGCTCTGATGCCATGAACTTGAAAAGCAAGCAAACACGCACAGTTAAGCCTCTGGAGCTCCTGGAAGTTTGCGGAATGGAGTCAGCCTGAGTGCTGGGGGGAGACACGTTTCCTGAGCAGGGAGAGTGTCTCTCCTGTGTCAACTCAGACTTCTAAACTGAGATGCCCACCCCCCCTTCCACCCCCCCACATGGATGGTGCGTAGGCTGGGTGCCGCACCTGTCCATACACGAAGAGAGATTCAGAGAAGAGCCCGAGCAGAGGCTGCCACTCTGAGATCAAACACGGCCCCTGGGAGCCACCCGCCTGGGGGCCACGGCAGAGCAGAGACTCCAGAGGGACCACTTGCGGTTTCCCTGCTCCGCCCCAGGGTCCAGGGGACGTCTGGCATCTTGGAGGCTAAACAGCTGAAGTGGAAGCCCTCTTCCTTACTCCCCGCCGCTTTCAAGGATTTAATAGCTCCTCACTCTACAGTGAAGTTTGTACCAAGCCTTCCCCTGACACAGAACAGCCGACTCCATGCCTCTAAGTCTTCTTCCAGTTTCTCCTCACTAATCCCTTCCACGTACGCCGTGTTCCAGCCAATTTGTACTGCTCTAGTCCCTGAACACACCCTGTACTTTCTGTCTAGATGCCTTTGTTCCTGCCGCTTATTCCACCTGCAACGCACCTTCTCCCTCCGTCAAAACTCAGCAAGATCTTCAGGGCTCAGTTCCAATGCTGCTCCCCGCCCTGCCCCCTAAAGTGGTTTCTGATGCTCAAGAGAAGATGTGCGCTCTGTCACTGTCCTGGTAATAATGCAGGAGTTTCTGCACCTTCTACATTATAAACCCCTTAAAGACAGGAGCTGATAAATATTGGTTGAATTTTATGAATTTAATGTTTCATTCTGTTTGGCATTCTTAGACCTGTTTATAATGCTGTTTAGGAACTCATCAGAGGGGGGATTTTCTGAATAAATAAGGGTCAGCTAATGGAGATGGGAGATGGTGTGTAAACATATTGTTGGATTAGAAAATAGAAAAGTAATATGTTAGAGTGCTCTAAACTGGTGACTAATAAATGTAAAATTAATACCAGTTAACGAAACTTGTAGCCTCCTTCTGCCACCCAGATATTAAAAATATCCATGACTTATTTTATGCAAAATCTCCCGCTGGTAAGTATCAGCTCTAGCCGTCTAGGTGAATAATCAAGTGTCATTTCTAATAAGTCAGTGGCTCCTGTCAAGAGTTGTAACCAATGAGAACTCACCCTGATGAGGTGGTGGCCACTGGTGTTGCCAAGCAACAAGCAAGCTGGGAGGCACGTTTAGATGCTCTTTTAGATTTAACCAGCGGCAAGTCAGAGTGACATTATGATGCTGGCAAAGGAAAACCAAATTATAACCCAGGATGGGGTGCCCATGATGAAGAGTATGTTTTCTTTTGAATGCAAATGGAAAAGGAACATGTTTAACCAGAATTTAAACAGTCCATCGTTATACCAGTTTTAATTAGGAGACTAGGTGTCAGTGGAATACAACTGTGCTGCAGGATAATGGTCTCTTGCTGCTAGATAAATACCTAGACGTTCTGGAAACTGGGCAACTGGTCAGGCAGGGACAATGTATTTTTGGACTCTGAAGTATTTATTACCACAGCCATACTTGGTTATAATGACTTTCATTTTTATTGTCTGGAAGGATTAAGAAATAAAAGCAAATATTAAAAATAGGCTTCTGGAGGCAGATGCAGCCCAGAGAAAGCTGCTTGCTCCAACATTGCAGGAAGACCATGTTCTGTGACAGAAGCCCTCGTGCGTGATTGTCTGAAGCGTTTACAGTGAAAATTTAAAGGCCAAACTAAACTGTGATGATGACTGTAATTCTGCAAAGACTTTTGCTCTGAAATGGTCATGGCTAGGCATTTACTCATAAGCTGGCCAGATCAACTTAAATTTTTAAAAATTGTAGTCATCCCCGAGCAATATGTCTTCTCCAAGGCAGAAAAGGCCTAGAGGGAATAATAACCACATCTGTCTCCGTCTTTAAGATTCGTACATTATTGACTGTGTCTTCCTGACAGGAAACATCTGGATGAAAGTGAAAACTTAGGCATTGAGCTGGATCAGCAGTGACTGGGAGGGATACCAGCCTTCCCTGTAGGTCTGATTTTTCTGACTTTTCTTTCTTTCTTTCTTTCTTTTTTTTTTAAAAATAGTCTGGTCAATCAAGATTTTATTATGTGCGATTTAAAGGTCATTAAAAATGCTGAAGCTAATTCTTTTTTTCTGGCTGCGTTGGGTCTTCTATGCTGCGCGCGGGCTTCTCATTGCGGTGGCTTCTCTTGTTCTGGAGCACAGGCTCTAGGCGCTCGGGCTTCAGTAGTTGTGGCGCGTGGGCTCAGTAGTTGTGGCTCGCGGGCTCTAGAGTGCAGGCTCAGTAGCTGTGGTGCATGGGCTTAGCTGCTCCACAGCATGTGGGATCTTCCCAGACCAGGGCTTGAACCCATGTCTCCTGCATTGGCAGACGGGTTCTTAACCACTGCGCCACTAGGGAAGTCTAGTCTGACTTTTCTTTAGCTGAGTCCCCATGTGCAGAGATATGATTTGCTCTTACTCTTGGGTGACACACACAGCCAGCTTCAGGCTCTCCTGTTTGGAGCTGCCAGTTCTCTTCTATCCACTCAGTGGGTCACCATCAGCTTAGTTCTCTGGACAAATGAGCAAATGTCCACCACTTTTATGGGGCTTTGAGGACTGAGAAGATTTGAGCTGCCGTATTGGGTTGGATCTGTGGTCCATCCAATGTGGAGCTTGGTCTCTGCTAGAAGTACTTGGTAATGGAGTTCCCCATGCATCTGCCTCCAAAGGCATGGTGCTCAAAAGCCTCACTTCTCTCAGTAGCCGACTATGATATTAACGCCCCATGTTTTCACTTATTGAAAACTTATTTGAACCCAGAATAAACAAAATTAACCAGACTTATTTACTGCAGTTTTCCCCCCAAACTTTTAATATGCACAGTGAATCCCTATGTGTAGAGGAAGCCCGTTTACAATATTTTACTGAATTAGATGACCATGGGGCCTTTCCAATCCTCAATTTCAAATCCTTTTCCCTGGTAGTTATTCATAGCTTGAAGTTCGTCATCATATAAGTACGGTTTACATGCTTTTCTCCTAAATGTATTATTTTAGTCTTGCTTACACTGAAGGTTATCTGACACTTTTGTGCTGACTTACACAATCTTAGAAGAGTCTTAGAAACTTACTCCAACTGATTTAATATTTTTCAAACCAGAAGAACTTAGAGAAATATACAAATGCATAAATTTCATGGTCGTCTCCCTCTCTCAGATGAATTATAAAATTTAAAAATAAAATTAGTGCTAACCCGGGTCCCCAGGGAATCCCCTTATTTATGTATTTCCTCAGAGAAGGATTAATTCAGCCCCAGTTTTGTTTCTTGAAACTAAATTTTTTACTTCCTGACCCATAATAAATTTTTACACAATCCCAGCGTTACTTATTAATAGTCTTTGGTAAAGAATCTAGCAAAAGAGTCTGTAAAAATCCAAGTCCACTGGTTGCCCCTTTAAAAACAATTAACCTCTTAGGAGATGGGGTGAAAATTCCGATAGGCTAATCAGACAGAATTTTCCCTAATAAAAAAATCAGTTGTTTTCCCAGCAATGCTCAGCCATCCTTTCCTATAAATCCCAATAACTTGTCTGTCACTGGACTCTGATTTTGATGGTCTCTTCCGGGATCAGGAATGCACCAGTCAAATTCTCACTGGTTCTCTATCTCTCTATATTATCCCTGGTAAGACATAAACCCAAAACCAATTTTATTTTAAATAAAACCATGGATTCATGATAGAATGCTAATTTTAAAGTAACTTTCAGGCATTGTTGGCCAAGACAGCCTAAAATCCACACAAATAAAGACAGTGCCATCCAGAACTTTATGAATATTAATGACACCTACAGTCACAGGGAGTAAAGTACTTAACTTAGGCTGCCAGGGGCTGAAGGAAAAAGCCTCAGAATTCCAAGGGAAAACACATCTTTATTTCAAGAATAAACTCTCAAGTTTGATAATAAAAGTCCCAAAGCAACTTACTAATTCAGAAAGGACTGGAGATTATTGACATTCCATAGCTATTTGTGGGAAAACTGAGCCAGGTTCCCATGTCCCCGGGGGAGTGCGGGCTCCCATGGGTTCCCCGAGCTTCTCTCTTCTGTCTCCTCTGCCCCAGGCCCTCGGGGAGCCTTCTTCTCCTCTTTGCGTCTCTGTGACCTGCTTTCTCTGTTTCTACATATGCCTAGACTTGAGACCCTCTAAAGAGAAAGCCAACAAGCGGCCACATCCTCTTACGTAATTTTTCTTTGATGAAATTATTTCCTTCTTGTTTCCCTTTTATCTCAGTTGTAACATATATCCTTAGGTAGAAGGCTTCTTGGTTCTGTGATTCCCTATCCATCCATCCATCCATCCATCCATCCATCCATCCATCCATCCATCCTCCAATCCAGCAAATCACTGTTGAGTGTCCGTTATGTGTGTCATGCTATACAGTTAACAATAAAGAAAAAATAAGTAAAATAAATGGAATGTTAGCTGGTGATAGCACCACAGAGAAAAATAAAGCAGGGGAGGAGGATAGGGTTCTGGGGCCCAGCTCTTACAAGCCTGGGGAGTCTGTGGGTCTGAGAAGGTCAGACGAGGGACCAAGAGGAGGACTCGCACCGCCAGTGCTTTCCAACAGGGCTCTAACCAGGATCGTGCCAGGGCACTTGTAAAGCATACAGATTCTCAGTCGCCCTAGAAATTGTCATTCTGTAGGTCCTGGGGTGGCTGGAATTATGTGTTTTAAACAAGGGTACTAGGTGATTTGGGCGCAGCCCTTGGTCACACAGGGTTTGAGAACAAGTGACTAGAAAGGGAAAGCCCATGTGAGGTTAAAGTCCAGGGAAGCATCCAGAAACTTGGAGGGTCCCGGGCGCTGGAGGAGGAGGCAGTCAGGACACTGACGTCTGGCAACCAGCCCTCCCATCTTTCTCCCCTCCACCCATCTTCCGTAGGATAGGAAGATCCTCCATCCGGTCTACGCTTTGGTGTAGAGTGACACTCCTTGCTCAGAGCCTCAAACCCTGCTCTTCATATACAAAGAGCTGCTTTAGGAATTAGGAAAACTTTTCACTCCCAACAAAGCTCGCAACTCCAAGACCATTGTCTCAGTAGGGCTCAGGAAAGCCTCATGTGCAAAACTGAGCAAAGACCTCCTCGTTCTGGAAGTTGCCCACTGCCGCCTCCTTCTGAAGCAATGATTCCGTGGGGGAGAGAAAATCCAGGACGTGATTTATGGAGCATGAAACACACAGATATTGGCTTAACCCTTGAAAACTATTATCTTTGTCATGTACTTTTTAGTCCTCATGTTCCTTTCTTTTTAACCAGCATTTAACACCTTTGTCTGCTCCTTCCTCCTTGAAAAGCGTTTCCCTTCCACATTCTCCTGGACTTCAGTTTCAAGCTGTTCTTCCCAAGTCATCTCTGTAGGTCTCTCCTCTGCCCCTCACTTATATGTGGTTCTCCCCAGCCCTCTTCTCATGCTATATACACTCCTGGGGTGACCTCACCCATGTCTGTGTTTTCTCTCTCTTTTTTTTTTTTGCGGTACGCGGGCCTCTCACTGTTGTGGCCTCTCCGGTTGCGGAGCACAGGCTCCGGACGCGCAGGCTCAGCGGCCATGGCTCACGGGCCCAGCCGCTCCGTGGCACGCGGGACCCTCCCGGACCGGGGCACGAGCCCGCATCTCCCGCATCGGCAGGCGGACCCCCAACCACTGCGCCACCAGGGAAGCCCTGTGTTTTCTCTCTTATAAAAATTTTCTTTTTTTTTTAATTGAAATATAGTTGATGTACACTATTAGCTTCAGGTGTACTACATACTGGTGTGACATTTGCATTCATGATGAAACAATCACCACAGTAAATCTAGTAACCATCTGTCCCCAAAGTTATTACAGTATTATTGATCATATTCCTTATGCTGTATATTATATCCCCGTGGCCACTGTCTGTGTTTTTATTTTTTCATTTTTTTATTTTTGGCTGTGTTGGGTCTTCATTTCTGTGTGAGGGCTTTCTCTAGTTGTGGCAAGCGGGGGCCACTCACTGTCACGGCCTCTCTTGTTGCGGAGCACAGGCTCCAGACGCGCAGGCTCAGTAGTTGTGGCTCACGGGCGTAGTTGCTCCGCGCCATGTGGGATCTTCCCAGACCAGGGATCGAACCCATGTCCCCTGCATTAGTAGGCAGATTCTCAACCGCTGCGCCACCACGGAAGCCCCCTGTCTGTTTTTGATGACCATCTTTCCTACCCTTCTCTCCTGAGCTCTATATCTGCAGCCAACCTCTGCCTGATGCATCTACTTAGATGCCTCCCAGACACCTTAAATTCACCAGGTCTAAATTCTCCACAGGTGGGGACGAGGATGACTAACTCTGCTCCGGAATGGCATCCTTTCAACAGAAACCCAAGAACCTAAATTGAACTATATTGAGTAGAAAGATGATTTCCAATGGAGCTTTAAGTTCACTTGTAGCATATGTTAAACAATGAGCTAGATCTGAAGCAAAACCCGGGTAATCTGTCTATGAAAATTTCTCTCCCCCTCCCTTCCCCCTCCCTCCCCCTCCCTCCCCCTCCCTCCCCCCTCCCTCCCCCTTCCCCCTCCCTTCCCCCTGCCTTCCCCCTCCCTTCCCCCTCCCTTCCCCCTCCCTTCCCCCTCCCTTCCCCCTCCCTCCCCCTCCCTTCCCCCTCCCTTCCCCCTCCCTTCCCCCTTCCTCTTATTTATGGCTACTAGGTGTCTCAGTGCTATGAACCACTTGGAGGAACTCTATTTTCTGCAGCTAATTCAGGCGCTAAGAATTTGATTTCTGAACCAAAAGGAGAAAATGCTTGGGACTTCAGGAGCCCTGAATTTGTTTGGGCAATGATGCTGTATCAGTTTCTGGAGTGTGTCCTGTAGGGTGTTAAAGAAATCTAGACCCTGATAAGATTCTTTTTTTTTTTTTTTTCCTCTTCAGTGTCAAAAAAACTTCCTTTCTTACTTAAAAAAAAAAAAAAATCAGATACCCTTCATCAATTTATTTTTTAACAAATGATAAGATTCTTTCTGTATCTATAGCATTGTCAAGTCATTGTTTACTCACAAATGAGGAAGTGGGATGCAACGTGTTGGAGCTCCTTATGTCAAGCCACGGTTTACCTACCTCTCCACCCCAGCCTTCCCCTTTTGGTTAACTCAGCATTTTAGTGACTAGGTGTAATAAAGGTGACCCAAATAATGCTTTACAACTTTTTAAAGAAGCAGATCCTTCCTTCAAACAAATTCTCGCATGAAACCTCAGTATATAACAGGGCTGACTGTGGCGCAGGGCTCCTGGTTCCAGCTGTAGCAGGATACCCCCCTCCTCATGTTTCCTTGTGGGTAATTTCTGCCAGTGGTGGTTCCCAACTCTGGCTTTACATCAGAATCGCCTGGGGAGCTGTAAGATCCCCTCAGACCCAGGCTGCCTTCCAAACCAAACCAACTTAATCTAGACGTGAGACCCAGACAGCAATGGTTTGCAAAGCTCCCCAGATGACTCCAGTGTGTACCTGAGGCTGAGAAAGGCTGGGTCCTGCCCTCCCTTATCAGGCCGAGGCGTTTAAAGAAGGAACTGAGCCTGCGTGGGCCAGCCCTGGGGGGACGGGGTGGGGGGGCATGTTAGTGTGCGCTCTCGGCTGCCCTCCTGCTGGGGGGGAGGCTGCAGCTGCCCACTCCGGGTGAAGCATTAGCAAGCCCACACCACCAGAAGGCAGGCTGTATTTCTCAAACAGCTTTACCAGTGAGAAAGGAGGTTTCTGTCTGAAACCTGTTTCCGTACCTCAGTTGGTTCCAAACTTAGGCAGCAAACGGAGGAGTGTTGCTTCTGATACCCCTAGGTTTCCAAAGAGGTCCCATTTGCTTCATCTCCCTTCCACCACCCTCCAGACAGTCCCTCGGACAGTCCTAGGGAGCTTCAGAACAAGATAGGAGAAGCAGTCAAGCAGAGAGCTTAAGAGCATTCTGGAACTGGGTTCTAACCTTGGCTTTGCCACACTTACTAGCTATGTGATGTGAAGTGCATAATCTCTATGGGCCTCAGTTTCCTCATCTGTAAAATGGGATTGATAATAGTATTTACCTCACAGAGATGTGGTGAAGATTAAGTATGCTAATACGAACAGGAAGCCTTACAGTGATGTCTGGCACATGGTAAGAGCTGTGTGAGTGTTAGCTGGCTATGTAAAGGCTACGTATGGAAACACAAATCAAAACCGCCTTGAGGAAAGAAAACAACAGAAAAACCTCACTGAGGATGGGCAGGATCTCTCGTTTCTGAGTTTATTTGGATGGGATTAATTATGAAGTCTGGAACCCTCTCCTCTTCTGGGGGACTTCAGAAGACTTAGAGGAATTCAGCAGGACCATATGGGTGAACATCTTGAGTTGAAGCTCAGAGTAGCTCTCATGTATTGAACTGAAGACAGGCCACTCCAAGGCCAGGCGTTCTGCAACAGCTAGATGTGGTGGCTGACTCTGGAAGGGCACTTGCTCTGGAGTTTCCCATGTACCTGGGACTCACACCGAGGCAACCCTTCAGCCACGTCACATCAGAAGGGCTCAAGGGCTCAGTCCTGAGCTGTTGCTGTTGCAGAATTCAGAACAGGCATCAAAGCCAGATGAGCAATTGAGGGGCCATCAGTGAGGATCAGGTGTGAGAGCACTTGGTCAGGAAGCAGGACAAACAGTAAGTTTTATTTACACAGCTGGTAGGGAAGGGTGGGTCCCTGGGTGGGGGAAGGCGGCAGCCCCGGGTTTAAGAGCATCTTGTAAATGAGAATTTGCCCTTTGACCTGGCCACAAAGATTAACTTGGGCATGCCCACCCCCCTCCCAAGAGTTCTGCCCGAGGACATCCTCGTATCCATGGCCATCTCTTCCCTATTTCAGACTTGATTCAAAGCTCACCTTCATTTCAAGATGTTCTCTAGTTCCTTGCTATGTAAAGTGTGGTTCATTGTTCAGAAGCATCCACGTCACCTGGGAGCTTGTTACAGATGCAGAGTCTCAGGTCCCACCCCAGACCTACTGCATCAGAATCTGCATTTTAACAGGATTCTCAGATGATCCGTTACACATGAAAGTCTGAGGAGAGCCCCTCCAGTTTTCTCCTGGGTGCCCCCAAATTGCCCAGGACAGAGCCTTGGGATTTAGCAGAAGTGCCCTGAGTGCTTGCTGACTCACTACAGATTCATGGCAACTGGGGCTGCGGAAGGCTGGAGAAAGGGCAGACACTCCAGTACAGTTTCCTGTGCTTTGGGGATAATAGGGAGGTTTGACGGGCATAGCGGGCGGGGCAACGGACAAGTGACGCAAAGTGAACCGGCTCCCATCATAATCTGGCGAGAGGAAACCTGCTCTTCATGGAAGAGAGTCTGCGTTTCCCAGGTCTTACCTCATTCAGCTTTTCAGGACTGAAAGCAGACGTCAGGACACTTCTGACCTCTTCCCATCTTTTGTCACGTAAAAACAGGACACTGTTGGCTACCGGTTTGGGCTCCAAACCTGATGCCTGGTGGAAAGCGATAAGCAGAGAGTTAGGACACAAGGGAGCCCAAGACGCCTGGGTGGCAATACAGTCCACGCTAAAGACTCTGGTTCAAGTCACCCGTGACCAATAATTAGGAGACTTCTCTTGCAAGGATGGAAAGAATATAAAGGCTCATGGACAATGGTCTCTAGATCCACGGCCGCGGACCCACCGGGAGCAGAGGGGGAAGCGCTGCTGGCCCAGTTCTATCTTGTTACTCTGTGGTTATCACTGTAAATAACTGAGCGGCTTCTGTGTGTTCTGCAGCCCCCCTGCAGAGTGGGGGTTCCCGGAGGACCCAACAGCTGGCTTCTTGGAGGTGGGCTCGTCTTTCCTGGGATTGAGTTTCATGTCTGATCTATTTGGCAAGGGGTTTTGTGTGGCTGGATGGGTTACGTTGGGCCAGGAGTTGACAGACTCGTGTCTGGGTCTTTGGAATATGCCTGGGGGTGGGGGAGGAGAGGGAAAGGGGAAAAAGAGGGTCCTTCAGAAGCCTGCCCCAACAGAGCTGTTGCAAGAGAACTCCTTCCTGTCGTGATGTTTCTGTGTTCTTCCTCTCATTCATTCACGCATTCTTCTCATTCAGCGAATGTTTGTTGAATGTCTAATATACACGAGAAGTTGGCTATACGGTGCTGAATAGAGAAGACATTGCATTGGCCCTCAATGAGTTGATAGTCTAGTGGGGAAGCAGACAGTTACCTCCTAAACTAACAAATAGCTGTCATTACATTTCATGGGAAAGTGGGTGTTATGAAGGGGGAGAGAGGGCAGCGAGGTGAGAAAATGATAGGGGATTAAATGGCCAGGAAGCCTTCTCTGAGGAGGAGACAGTCCAGCTGAGTCTGGAAGCACACAGAAAATGAGGTCTCCTTATCCCTTCTTCCCAGGCCACTCTCTTCTTTCCTAAGACCACCTACTCCCGCCAAATGGTCAAAACTGGGGGCCCTCACAGCTGTTCAGAGCCCTGAGCCCCAGGGCTGCAGGGTGAGGGGAAGTAGGGGGACTGGAGGACAAAGCATTCTTCAGAACTGCATGTGATATACGGTTTTGCTATTTCTTTTCACTGTTTTAATTATAGTTGAAACATGAAGCCAGCCACCGTTAACTCAAAAGCCTTGTAAAAACTCCTGTTCAGAGGAAAATGATAATTTTCTGATAAAATATGAACACTCAAAATAACCTATAATATGTAACTGCAAAGTATCTGGGGGGATTTAATTATATATTAGAACCAAGTTGCTGGGATATTTTTTCTGCAGAGAAATACCTCTCTATATTTAGAATAAAATTCTTTAGGAGTGCTGTGGTCACTCTACAGAATTGTGGTTTTATGGAATTTTTAGAACATAACCCATTTGTTTGGGTTCCAGGATCAAAGGAGGAAATGGTACATTCTGTATACTGGCAAACGCCGGTCCCCTGCCACGCTACCTGTCCTAAAGCATTTCGCTCCAAGGAAAGCTGGGTGGTGGTTTATGGGCTTCTGATGAAACAGAGGAAATTGGAGATAAGAGTCAAGGTTGACTGGATTTTGTCTCTGTCCTTTAGACCTAAGGATTGGCTCCGTGATAGTTTTTTTTTTTTTTTTTTTTTTTTTTTGCGGTACGCGGGCCTCTCACTGCTGTGGCCTCCCCCGCCGCGGAGCACAGGCTCCGGACGCGCAGGCTCAGCGGCCATGGCTCACGGGCCCAGCCGCTCCGCGGCACGCGGGATCCTCTCGCACCGGGTCACGAACCCGTGTCCCCTGCATCGGCAGGCGGACCCTCAACCACTGCGCCACCAGGGAAGCCCTCCGTGATAGTTTTTATCTTGCCCTTGGAGGACAAATCCAGCCCTTGTGCAATATGTCAGCATTGTCTCCCTCACCAGCTTGCCATGACAATACTCTCCCTTCAGCCTACAACTCCCATTAGAATTCTTCATTCTCTGATGGAAGATTTCAGAAGCATTGGTTAGAGTAACCAACCTATTTTCATTTCTAGATACGATACTGGAAGAGGGAAAGTGGCAAGTTGGTCATTTCAGAAGAGCAGTCGGTTGGTGAGGGGACGGTCTGACAGATTTTAGAATGCGTAGCTGGAAAGAGAAGCCTTGGAAGATCAGATTGTGGTCCTTAGTCTGTACTTTAAAAATATCTATTGAATGCGTATTACATGGAAGAGATTTGGCTCTTTTTTTTGACCCTGGGTGGTAGAATTAGGTTCAATGGTGGGAGCTATGGGGAAAATTCCAGCTCCTCTAAAGGAGAACTTCCCAGTAGTCTAAATAACTACTAAAAATAACCTGCCTTGAGCGATGAGCCCCTATCCCTAGAGCCTGTACCCCACTTCTCGGAAATTCTGAACAGGAGGTTTGAGCGATCTGTGGGCAGCCCATCCCGGGATGAGAAGCTCCCAGCTCAGGCTGCAGGGTTTCCAGTGCACAGCACAATGTTTCACATAAAACAGTGAGACCTGCCTCAAAACAGGGGTCAGGCAAATGAGGTTGCACACCTGGGTTTCTGATTCTCTGCAGTCTGTTCGGTCTTTTAAGTAAGAACGTCTACCTCTTGGAACTGTGGACCCATCATGTGAGTTGACCCTTCTCCAATAAAGATGTTAAAAAAAAAAAAAGGAGGGGCTTCCCTGGTGGCGCAGTGGTTAAGAATCCGCCTGCCAATGCAGGGGACACGGGTTCAAGCCCTGGGCTGGGAAGATCCCACATGCCGCGGAGCAACTAAGCCCGTGCGCCACAACTACTGAGCCTGCGCTCTAGAGCCTGCGAGCCACAACTACTGAGCCCGTGTGCCACAACTACTGAAGCCCGCGTGCCTGGAGCCCGTGCTCTGCAACAAGAGAAGCCACTGCAATGAGAAGCTCACGCACCGCAACGAAGAGCAGCCCCTGCTCGCCACAACTAGAGAAAGTCCGCGTGTAGCAACGAAGACCCAACGCAGCCAAAAATAAATAAATAAGTAAATTTATTTTAAAAAAAAGAAATACAAAGCTGAAAAAAGTAGTCAGGTTTTGAATGCAGTGACGAGAGCTTCCCTAAGTCATGGGCCAAACCATTCTCATTTAAACTTAAATCTCCCTGCACCCATTTGAAAACCAGAATGCTTTCTTTTACTCGATGTTTTATTTAAGAGAAAGGGGACCAGAAACTCTAGATGAGTTAGTTTTCAAAAACTGTTGGTGGAGAGGGACTTGTTGCAGGTGTGGGCGAGGCATATTTGTGGCTAACTTCCTGAGGCCCCTCTGTCCCTTCTGGGTAGCAGCGAGCAGGTCCCTGGGGGTCCAGCACGGGTGGCCCGATCCATCTGGAGCCCCGGGTGGAGTCTGCCTGGCTCCCGAGCTCTGTGACCAGCTGCGCTTCTGCCCCCGGGATGGGGCACTGCTGCAGGCACAGGGGCTAATAAGGTTTCCAGGGCCATATTTGCCTCAGAACTTTAGCAGTCTCTGCCAGTGCCAAGTGTCGCGTGGTTTCACAGGAACTCATCCTATGATTCCGACATCCGTGTGCTGAGAGGGTGAAATTAGCCTTGGAGAGGTTGTACCTGGGGAGCCAGGCCCTGGGGGTCCTGAATAAAACCACTCCCCAAATCTATCACGTGGCTTTAGATGTGAGTCGATGGTGTGAACCAGTGCCTGGAGAGCTGACCCCCATGTTGCCTGTGAGACCCTGAGGGCTGGCATCTCACCCCACACATGGGTGACCACCACCACCTTCCACTCCACTCCACAAACATGTGATGGAACCTGGCAGTGGGCATGCCTGCTGCCTGACCTGCTTGCCATGCTCATCTCAGACCAGGGCTCAGAGCTCCTGGCAGCAGGTTTAGTGATCAAACACACCCCTCTCCCTTCCCGTATCCAACTAGACCAACCCAACACGGGCCAAAGGCCTCCCTACCTCTCAGCACCCTTCCCACGGCTTTCCCAACTTGGGCCTTAATGACAGGCCAGGAGTACAGCGTTCTACTGCTGGTTAGGACCATTTCTGCTGAATCAAGTGGACCCAGCTCCAGTTTCCGCAGATAATAAAAAAAGAGCTGCCCGCGTGGCCTCATTGAGTACCCGATAGCAAGAGGAGCTCATTAAAAATACCTGCATAAAAATAGCCAAGTCCAGACGTGCTGGGGCAACTGAGGTTCTATCATGCTAAGGAGACTGATTGGGGTTTACAGATAAACTGTGGTTGCACCACTGGAAGCAACTTGAGGAAGTGTTGAGGGCAGTGATAGAGGCCCAAGGGGTCCATTCGGAAAACGGGCAAGAGAAAGCAGTCACGTTCCATGGAACTGAGCGCCTTGAAAATGTGAATGGGGAAGCGTGATATAGGAACGGCCACCCTGGGTCCAAGCCGTAGAGTCTGTTCAGCCCGGTGTTCTTGAATTGGAAAAAATATATATCATTCAACAATTTTTGAATTCAAGTATTTGCTCAATACTGACTTATGTCAGCGAGTTCCCTGTGGTGTCGTCCCAACTCCAGCCAGTGTGCTCTGTCAGTCCCTCATGGGATGCCTACAGGTCACACCAAATTTCAGAGCTAAGCCCAGCTTCCCCATCCCGGCCGCTCAGGGGCACACAGAAGTCAAACCTGGCTTTGTGAGCAGAGATGGGTTCTTACAGCTGGAAAATGAAATCATGCGTTATTTAAGTTCCTTTTCACTTCATGTATCAAACTAATATGCTGAGGTATTTTCTGTCTCACAAGGGACCATTTGGTAGAAGCTTGCATGGAGTAAGTGTTTAATGTTTACTGAATGAATGTATAATAAAGCTGAATTGCTGAACACTTAGGTAAACATGGCTTATCAGAGGGAAGGTGGCATGGTGTCAGGAAGAAAAAATCGTGCCACGCTAATCTCCTTGAGTTCTTTGAGCAGATAAATAAGCAGATGGATAAGGGGGAACCACAGAACCCAATGTAATTTGACTTTCAAAACCTGTGAGAAAATCCCACTCTAAAGTTGGTTTTTTGAAGATTGAGTCACTAAGTATTGTTTCCTCATGAATATGGGATTGGCTTAAAGACCATAAACAAAGCTTAGGATAAGTGGCTACATTCCCAGATGGAAAATTACCAACATTGGGGTTTCCTAGAGATCTTATCTTTGATGGACCTTTTTACATGTTTGTGAATGACCTACAAGAGGATGTACATATTGAATCTCCAGGTACTACCTAGTTCTTCTGGGGAGAATGTCAAGTTGATGGAGAGCCAATTCTGCTTGAACGAGAATATATCGGATACTGAGTAGTCGTTATGTGTTTGGGCCCTGGAGTATAAAAAGAGAAGGACAGGGCTTAAAGTTAATCAAGTTAGGGTGAAAGCCATGCACTCATTCATGGTAAATTGTAGGAGGCACGACGCGGGCGATTGTGAAAATGAATGATGCAGGTGATCAATGCTGTGAGCGTTCAGAGAAGGGGAAAAGTAAATGAGGGTTGAGGTAGGGAAAGCTTCATGGGGGGAGCAGAATTTGAGGAGAATCTGGACGAATACCAAGGGTTCGGATGGGTGTAGGAGAAGTGGAGGATTTTCTTGTTAATAGCAGCTAATGCACGGTGAAAACTTGTCTTGCCTGCGTGTAAAGCAGGACTTACACACATCATCTCATTTAGCCTTACAACAGCCTAGTAAGGCAGAGCATATCCCTGTTTTCCAAAGGAAGAATGAGAGGCTTAAAGAAGTAATTTGCTCAAGTTCACATTGCTAGTAAATATAAGACCCACTGCTGTGCTGTCTCCAATTCTAGTGGAGGTGTCAGCATGAGCAAAGGCCCTGGGGCAGGGCTTTTGGAGAGGTTGCAGAGAGAATGGAGAGGCCGCTGCAGCTGGGGTGACTGCTTGTACTGGGGAGCAGTGAGAGCTGAGGTGGGAGCATATGTAATGGATCTAAATTATAGGGGCCCTTAAATCTCACCTGAGGAACTTGAACTTTGTCTTGAGGACACTGTGTTGAGTGAAAGAAGGAAATTAGAACCACATTTTGGAGGTTGGGGCCTAGAGATCTTAGTCAGGGGGTGGGGAAAAATAGGGAGGGTAGACACATGGTTTGGAGGAGAAATGGACTGAAACTGGGCAGCTTGACTTGGTCCCCTCTGCTTGAACGTGTATTTTGAGTGTGTGTCTGCCCCTTGGACATCAATCCAAGAGCAGCTCTATTCCAGGTCAGCTCGAGGGGTCTTATACCTTGGTTACATCTTGGATGTCATGTGAACATGATGGTACGGAGGCACATGGCTGACGTGTCCCATCTCACTGCTCAGAGGCTCAGCCGTGGCCAAGAGCCGTGGCAACCCTTGGAGTGCTTTCCACGCCTGCCAGCACGTGGGTTGGTGGTCAGGGCCCTTGACTCACTGGCTTCCTCTGTTTCTCTAATCAACCTTCCTTGCTGAGTCTGGGGGAGCAGCAATCTATGACTGCCTTTAACCATCAGACTCAGTCTCTAAAATCCCAAGGCCACAAAAACCTTCAGGGGACTTTGAACAGGGGAGTAACAACAGAGTATCTGGGGGGAGAATCAAACGGAGGCAGAGACGTGGCTAAGCTTCTGTATTTCCTTCAGCCATTCTGAGGTGATGGAGGAGTTAGCAGGCCAGGCGATCACCCCCTCCCAGATCACCTCCTTCTAGTGGCCACGTGGTGCCTGGAAGTGTGCATGGTGCTCTGGGGCTGGAAGATGAGTGTGCTTTGGGCGAGTAACAATTACTCAATGAAACCTTGATAGTCCAGAGATGTCACCTAGGCAGCTATTACAATAGTGACAGTAGAAAGAGCTCCGGACTTGAGTTGGGAGATGGCACCTAAACCCTATTAATCTTCCTCCTGTGAGTCATGTGACCAGGGTTGTCACTTAACCTGAGTCTTAGTATCTTTGTCAGTAAGATAGAGATGATAATTGTACCAGTCTCATAAGTTCCTGTGAAATTTAATGAGGGAAAAAAAAAAAACCCACTCTGGACAGCTCAACCAGTACAGAAAGCTAGGGGGCTACTGCTAATTTCTTTAGGACTCAGTCCCAGTCACCTTACGTCTAATAAGCCTTTCCTGGTTCCCATCCTGGAGGGTGCAGTGTTTTCCATGCTCACCGTACCGTATTGTACTGGTCTCTTTCCTCTCTGCCTCTGTCATTAGACTATAAGCTCCTCAAGGACGAGACTGAGTTTTCTATCTCTTTCTAATCATTACCTAGACAGTGCCTGGTATATATGGCAAGTGTGCAGAAGTTTGTCAAATAACCAACAAAAGAGTGCCTACATTGCTTACTACTCCTATAAGAATGGAAGATGAGTTTAATTTGCCAAAAAAAAAAAAAAAAGGTTGGCTCATAGTGATTCTCTGAATTCTCACAAGCAACTATTTATCAACTCCCTTTAGACTTTTTCCAAAAATCAACATGAACGTTATTGATCATCTCTCCTAGAATTCTCATCTCCTCATTTTTGGAAAATATGGACAGCACTGAGCTTTGCCATTTTCTGTCACCTCTTCAATTCTTTGGGATTTCTCATCAAAGATAAAAAGCAGGATATGTGCTTTCAAAAAAAGATGGAATATGTACATCCTTCAGTGGGTTAGAGACTTGTTACTTGGGGATGAATTTCCCTTGTAATGTTACTTGTCTTCTTTTTCCAGCCTTAAGATGTTTATACTCTCTGGGAAGGATGTACGCGCGGGAAGCTTGATATCTTGCATTCCCTCTGATGTTTATTAACCTTGCTCGGTCTTCCTCGGTCACTTGACTGAGGTCACTTGAGCCTCTGGATTCCTCCAGCTTTGAACACAGCTTTCAAAACCCTCCCGGTTTTAGAATTTTATTAGCCTCAACTCCTCTTGAGGTTTAGCTTTCTTGAAGCGTCTCTTAAATGTAAATGCCATTCTTTTGTAGCGTCCTATACATCCCTTTTGAAAACTCAAATTCACTGGGGAGCACAGTTTTGAGTTGAACTGATCTAAACCCTACAAAAGGCCCAATCACATCCCTGTGAGATGTGATGTGCGGTCCTTGCATCTTAGAATGATTCCCCATCCATCCATACGAAGAAAGAAAATTCCATACCATTCTGTTGGTGAAGTTACTGAACTTCTCAACCAATATCTGCTTGATCATGTCCGGGTCAGAGATAACGATAAACATCTGACGACCAAGATAGTACCTGGGAGGAATAAGAAAATTACTTTAAAATGTGTTGTATTCATCTGCCCTCTTCTCCTTTCCAAAAAGAATTCACAGTGGCTTAGAATGAAGGATAAAAGATAAATAGGAGGTAAAGGTGTGGAGAAGATGAGGGAATGCATGGCTGAGCTTGAGGAAGAGCAGAGCTGAGATGATGTAACACCAACTTTCATTCCACAAACATCTATGGAATCCTGCCACACCTACCTGTGGAGGAGCTCAAGAGATACTTATGACACTAATGAAGAAATGGAGGAGAGGCTTCGCCAGTCAGTGGTGGTGGTGAATTCCCACAGGAAGCTGCGCTTAAGGGCGTGTTATGTTTATTAAAGTGCTGGGGCTCAAAAGTGCTGGGGCACAAAAGCGTGCGGACCCGGTCACAGCCTCCAAGGGTCTCACAGTCTGGTGGCAGTGACAGGTAATCACCATATACTGTGACATCTGGCAAGCATGGGTGATATTGGAGACACACCCAACTCAACCCCTGGAGAAGAGAGAATGAAGTCTTCCTAGAGGTGGTGCTTCCTAAAGTGAGTTCTGAGAGATGAGCGAGAGTTACTGCAGGAAGGTGGGTGGCGAAGGTGAGTGAGGGTGTACCGGGCAGACGCATCCGTTGTGCAGTTATCCAGGGACAAGACTGCTTGGAGGAACTACGTGTGCTTGGCTACCAACTGTATAAAGCAAACGAGAGTGATGACAAGTGGGCCCACTGCATAATGCCACGTTTCTAGTACTGTATATGGAATTATATTTTCAGGATGTAATGTGATCACTGGCACATCCAGCTCAGATCAGTAAGGAACAAAGTCACACGACATGAAAGGAGCAAAGTTTACTTTGATTTCTTAGTTACTTAAAACTTCTCATGAGCTAAAAGTGTCTTTAATGTTTTAACTCTTCCCCTTCTCACTAACCAGGGGAAAAAAAACATTTGTCTGGCACATGTCAGGCACCCAGAAATATTCATCTGAGGGATCGTATTTCCCAAAACGGTTAGAGAAACCTCTGGGACACAGGAATTCAACAGATGTGGTAGGAGGAAGAATACTAACTAGTTTTTAAAAATTGGTTTTAGCCAAGAAGACCAAAAATAACCCAATAAGGCCATAAACCAATGCTTTTGTAAACTTTATGGGGCGTGTCATGGAATTTTTTGAGAATCTAGTGAAACCTGTGGACATTCTCCTAAGAAAAATGGACATTCACAGCATTTTCAGATAAAATTTGAGGGGTTCTTGGACCCTTGAAGCCCACTCTAGAGCAATGCTTCTCAAACTTAAAATGTCACCTGGGTTTGAAGAAAGAATGGCTGAAAATGTCTCCAATTTGGCAAAAGGCAAAAACTTACAGATTCAAGAAGTTGAGTGAACCCCAGTAGGAGGAACCCAGAGAAATTCATGCCAAGACACATCATAACTACACTTCTGAAAATCTTGAAAGCAGCCAGAGAAAAAATAACATTATTTACAGGGAACACCAATGAAAGGAGAGCAGGTTTCTCCTCAGAAACCATGGAGGCCAGAAGGAATTGACACATTTTTCAAAGGCTGAAAGAAGAAAACCGTCCACCACAAGTTCTACATCTGGTGAAAATATCCTTCAGGAAAGGTGAGAAAATAACAATATTTTCAGATGAAGGAAAACTAAGATAATTTGTCACAAACAGACTTACCCTTCGAGAGTGGCTAAAGGGGACTTCTCTGATGGTGCAGTGGTTAAGAATCTGCCTGCCAATGCAGGGGACACAGGTTTGCTGCCCGGTCCGGGAAGATCTCACATGCTGCAGAGCAACTAAGCCTGCACACCACAACTATTGAGCCCACGCGCCGCAACTACTGAAGCCTGCGCACTTAGACCCATGCTCCGCAACGAGAGAAGCCACCGCCATGAGAAGCCCACACACCACAACGAAGAGTAGCCCCCACTCGCCGCAACTAGAGAAAGCCCGCACGCAGCAACGAAGACCCAATGCAGCCAAAAAGAAAACAACAAACCCCGCCCCCCACCCAAACCAAAAAGAATGGCTAAAGGAAGTTCTCCAAATAGAAGGAAAATGATAACAGAAGAAATCTTGGAACTTCAGAAAGGAAAGGAAAGAACAATGGAGTGGGTAAACAATTATGTTTCTTAAATTTGATGATTGAAGCAAAAATTATAACACCATCTGATATGGTGTACAATATATTTAGAGAAAATACTTAAGATAATTATATATATATATATATATATATTTTTTTTTTTTTTTTTTTTGCGGTACGCGGGCCTCTCACTGTTGTGGCCTCTCCCGTTGTGGAGCCCAGGCTCCGGACGCGCAGGCTCAGCGGCCATGGCTCACAGGCCCAGCCGCTCCGCGGCATGTGGGATCTTCCCGGACCGGGGCACGAACCCGTGTCCCCTGCATCGGCAGGCGGACTCTCAACCACTGCGCCACCAGGGAAGCCCAAGATAATTATATTTTAAAACTAAGAGGATAAAGGGATCAAAATGAAAATAAGTTTTCCTCACATTACTCAGAGTGGTAAAGCATTGATACCAGTAGATAGTGATAAATTAAGCATGTACATTTATGTAACCACTAAGAAAATTATGCTATAAAAAGTGATATACAAAAAGATGTTTTGGAATAAGTCATGATAGAATTTTTTAAAAATTTGGCCAATACATTGGCCAAAAATGAACCTCACACCTTATATAAAAAATCAACTCAAAATGGATCACAAGCTTAAATGTAAAACAAAACTTTTAGAAAAATTAGGAGAAAATCTTTGGGATCTAGGACTAGGCAAACAGTTTTTAGACTTGACACCAAAAGTGCAATCCATAAGAGACATAAATCAATAAATTGGATGTCATAAAAAAAGGCTCTTTGGGGCTTCCCTGGTGGCACAGTGGTTGAGAGTCTGCCTGCCGATGCAGGGGACACGGGTTCGTGCCCCGGTCCGGGAAGATCCCACATGCCGCGGAGCAGCTAGGCCCGTGAGCCATGGCCGCTGAGCCTGCGCGTCCGGAGCCTGTACTCCGCAACGGGAGAGGCCACGACAGTGAGAGGCCCGCATACCGCAAAAAAAAAAAAAAAAAAAAGCTCTTTGAAACCTGCTAAGAAGATGAAAAGACAGTCAACAGATTGGAATAAAATATTTGCTAACCATACATCTGACAAAGGACTCACATCTAGAATATATGAAGAACTTTCAAAACTCGACAGTTAAAAAACAAAAAATCCGGTTAAAAAATGGGCAAAAGACATGAACAAACATTTCACTGAAAAGGATACATGGATGCCAAGTAAGCACATGAAAACATGTTCAACATCATTCGGCCATTAAAGAAATGCAAATTAAAACCACAGTGAGATCTCACTATACATCTCTCAAAATGGCTAAAACTTTTTAAAAATAGCATTAAATGCTAATGAGCATGTGGAGAAACTGAATCATTCATACATTGCTGACACGAACATATAACATTACAGTCACTTTGGAAAATGGTTTCGCAGTTGCTTATAAAACTGAACACGTATTTACCATATGACCCAGCGATAGTGCTCTTGGGCATTTGTCCTAGAGGAATGAAAACTTCTGTTCTCATAAAACATGCACATGAACATTCATAGCACCTTTATTAGTAATAAACAAAAACTGAAAACAGCTCAAATGTTCTTCAGCTGGTGATGGTAAAACAAACTGTGATACATCTATACAGTGGAATACTATGTAGCAATTAAAAAAAACTCAAGCTATTGAAGCATGCAATGATTTGGATAGATCTCAAGGGAATTGTGTGTGAAAAAAGCCAGTCTAGAAAGGTTGCATATTATATGATTTCATTTATATAACATTTTTGAAATAACAAAATTATAGAGATTGGGAAGACATTAGTAGGTTCCAAAGGATAGGGGTGTGTGTGTGTGTGTGTGTGTGTGTGTGTGTGTGGTGTGTGATGGGGTGGTGTGGCTATAAAAGGTAAAACTAGAGAGCCTTGTGGCGATGGAACAGTTTTGTATCTTAGCTGTGCAGTAGCGGTTACACAAACCTACACGTGATAAAACTGCATAGAACTCTACACACACACACAGACACACACATACACAAGTGCATGTAAATCTGATAAAATCTGAATAGGTATTATGGTTTGTACCAATGTCAATTTCCTGGTTTTGATAATGTACTATAGTTATGCAAGAGGTTACCATTGGGGGGCAACTGGGTAAATGGTACACAGGATCCCTTTGTACTTTCTTTGCAACTTCCTGTAAATCTATAATTATCTCAAAATTTTTAAATGGTTATTTTTTTAAGATTGATTTATTATTTATTTATTTTATTTATTTTTGGCTGCGTCGGGTCTTAGTTGCGGCACACAGTATCTTTCATTGTAGCGCACGGGCTTCTCTCTAGTTGTGGCGTGTGGGTCTTCTCTAATTGTGGCGTGTGGGTCTTCTCTAGTTGGGGCACACAGGCTCCAGGGCACGGGGCTCTGTGGTTTGTGGCACGTGGGCTCTCTCGTTGAGGTGTGCGGGCTCAGTAGTTGTGGCGTACAGGCTTATTTGCCCTGCAGCACGTGGGATCTTAGTTCCCTGACCAGGGATCCAACCTGCGTCCCCTGCATTGTAAAGCGTATTCTTTACCACTGGACCACCAGGGAAGCCCCCCAAATTTAAAATGTATAAAAGTCACCTGGGAGCTTACTAAACTATAGAGTCACAGCTCTGTTCCTCACTGGAGCAGATATAGTAGGCCTGGGAGGGGCCTAGGAATCTGCATTTTAACAGGCTCTCCAGATTCTGATGCAAGATGACTACTCCCACATTTCAAGAAACACTGTCCTAGGGCAGTTGTTTTCAGCCTCAGCGACTGATCAAAAACACCTGCCAAGCATTCAGAAAATAATGATGTCTGGACCTAGCCAGACCTACCTGACCAGAATCTCTGGGGTGGGACCGAGTCCCCTCTAAATTTAATAAGCTCTCCAGGAGATTCTGATTGATTGACAGTAACCAGACTGGGGGACCCACAAACCCCATGTTAAAAACCCTGCTTTATATTTAACTCAAATTCACACCCATTCTCATTTCCTTAAATTCTTAGATCTAAAAGGAAACATTTACATTGGGATGCACACATACTTTGGTAATATATTTGTATTGATTTAGTTATTACCAAGAAAATTTTTTTTGTTTTTCAAAAAGAACAAAATAATACTTCTACATTCAAATGAAAGTTGTCCTTCCAAGTAGGCACCTTGGGAGTCTTTGTGTTTTTTTCTAGTAATATTGCTAATGCTAAAAACAGTTTTGTCACAATTTCTTTAGAATTGCTTCAGAGCTGGTTTATGAACCTCCTGAGAAAACTGGCCCCATTTTACATGTAAATTGTGTCATCTTGTGAATTTATATTTACACAAATACTCTTCTGCAATTTGAGGAGCTCCTGGAAAGATCTTGAACAGAGAAACATGTAAATGAAGTTTGTTTTTCCTTTTGGGTGCCTGGACGGCTCCACTGTTTTTGTCTGCCCAGCCCTCCTTGAAGAAGCACCCTCTCCCATTCCATGCAGTGCTGGAGGAGCTGTCGATGATAGCACCCTGTCCCTCTGGTCACAAGGATGGACTCAACATCCAGGCATGGCCGATCATGGTATCTCATCTCCTTGGCAACGGTGACTGGTCCACAGGGTGGACACACATGACTGGGTCAGGGCCAGTCAGAATCCTTCACTGGATGTATATACATGGAAACTACATGAGGAAAGCTCTGTTTTTTCTCCTAGAGATGCTAAACTGGGAATATATGAATCCAGAGCTGTTGGTGGCCATCTTTTACCACATGGTGAGAACTGCCTGCAGAAAGCTCTAACAGGGACAAGCAAAAATTTAAGACAAACATGGAGAATGTCAAGGACGTACAAATTCCAGGTCAAGGTCTGCTTCCTGTAGTCTTCCTTGCATCCTCCAAGCTTAAGTTAGCTTGTGCTTTTAAGTTTGTTTGAGCTGAGTTTCTATCATTTGTAATGCAGAAGTCCTAACTAATACGGTGCCCCTTTTCCTTCTCAACCTTCTGGAATACCTATGCCACTCTGCCTCTCAAAACGTTACTTCCCCACGAGGGTCTGATCTCAGTTTCATACACTGGTGTGAATGTATGGCCGCGTCTTACTGCCTCCTGAGGTGGGTTGGGATACTGCAAAGGCACATGGGCTAGGGCCTGGGAGTCAGGATCCAGGATCATCCAGCTCTGGTACTCAGTCAGACAACCGTCGTCGGCAGACTCTGGAAATGCCCTGCGTTTCAGCTTCCTCGCCTCTGAAATATGGGAGTAGACCTAGGCAATCTCCGCAGTTTGCTCTATCTTTAAATCCTCTAATTCTTATGAATTAAAAAGGACACTGAATTATGGTCTTTGAATTTTAAGTCTACTCTCTATAGGGCGTGAAAGAACATCCTGTATCAGTGAAGTATTTGAATGGCTTGAGGACCCTTCTCAGAACCTTTGGGGAAACCACGATCGTTAGTGTTTATTGAGTGCTTACTACCTACCAGGCCTTGTTCTAAGTGTCCTGGCCTGTAGGATCTCATTTAATCCTCATAGAAAATGGATGGGGTAGTTATCATACCCACGTATCAGAATAAGAAGCTGAGAATTAGAGACATTAAGAAGTTGCCCAAGACAGGAATTTGATCCCAGTCTGACGGCTGCCAAAGCTTGGGCCCCTGGCCGCGACCTTGCCACCCATCTGCACCAGAGACACGCTTCCCCGGGCCAGCCTCAGTGGAACAGCCCCAGTGCTGAGGAGGTGTGCAAGCAGCCAGGCTTCCAGCTGCGTAGACTGTGTCTTTTAAAGGTGGAAATTCAGAGCAGCTTCTGGTTTAAATAACCCCAGCCCAATGGTGAAGGTAACTTCTTGTTCCCGCTAATTTAAATGTATGTATAGTCACTTTGGGGGGCAAAAAGTTCTTAGCCAGTTATGCATTGATACTTATGTAGGTACATAAGCATGTCCTTACTCAACTCTGAAGCACCTGGTGGAAGAGAAGATTTAGGCAAATCAGTGAAGTATTGTGCAGACAAAAACAACTCTTGTTTGACTTGTTTAATTAGCCGTTTTCTTTTTTTTTTTTTTAACTGGCCAGTCAGTTTGACCAAACTAGTTCACAGCTGCCTTCTGGGACTCGAGGTTGGTGCACTGCTGCCCTTAGTCTGTGCGCTGCCTGGCCCTGTTCCGGAAGGCCTGCCCCCATCAGGGGTGGCCGAGCTCTAAAGACTGGGGATCAGGAGGTACCTATAGGCACCAGCACGAAAGGATGTCCAAGTCACACAGCTGAATGGAAAAGCACATTGTGAAACAGTACATACAGTTGTGGAAATAAATAATAGCCTATCTGACAGTTCATTCAACAAGCGTTTATTGAGCACATACTCTGTGTCAGGCAATAGGCTCAGGTGATATCTCTGGAAGAACTCTAGAGTAAGATATATTAGCTAACTGTGCGTATATCTGGATCAGGAAATCGTGGCGGACTTCTACTTTTCACGTGCATCTCTTTAATGTTCCAGTGGTTTACAATGAGTGCTTTTGTGATAAGAAAAGGAAAGAAAAAAGACTTTTGTCATTGGATCGGCCCCACTGAGTCTTTCAGGAGTCGAGGTGGGTGTTGGCAGTGGTGCAGCTGCCAGGACTTGGGTTCAAGGCCCTGCCCTGTGATTTAACAGCTGTGTCACCTTGAGCGAACCACAACCTTCCTGAGCCAATTTCCTTGACGAAAGAGGCTGTTATGAGGGTCAGGTGAGAAACATGAGAATGCACTGTCCACAGTAGAGTTTTAGGCAAATGCCGGTCATGAGGTCATGATAACCTCCCCGTGAGGAGTGAAGGCCCCTGTTCCCGGGGAGGGGGGCTGTACCCGGCTGGTGCCACTTTGTAGGGGATGAAGAAGCTGGGTGAGAAATGCCCCTAGGAGATCGGGTGACATGCCACTCCTTTCCCTCGCTTTAGCAGAAGCAATCTGAATGTGCTTCCAGAGACTTCTGCTTTCCAGGTCGGGGCTGAAGGATTGATGAGGGTCTCTAGCAACTCTGACAGCTGCTACACAGCGAGCAACTGACGAATCCTTGCCTCGGTGACAGGGCTGTGTCCCAGCAGGTGGAGGATGCTAATAGGGTAACTGCTGTCCTGCCCTTAAGCCTGACCTCTGGCTTGGACTGTAGACACAGAAGTGGTGGGCAGCTCAGCGGGGAAGGGTGAGCGTTGACTGCTGGAGATCACGTGGTGAGCGTCAGAGACTCTCAACCTCCAAAACGTTCAGAGGGAGCTAAGCAGGCGTTCAGTGCTGGGAGCGCCGGGCGTCTGGCTTTCACAGGAGTGCGCCCTCGGCTGGGCGGCACTCAGTGCTGCCGCGAGAGCACGGTCCCCGCAGTCCTGCGGGTCTGTCCCTGCCCGGCTCGGTGGAGCACACTGCCCTTTCTCATTAGCCACCTGATCTGTCATTAGACCAAGGCAGTCTTGAGTTAGCCAAGAGGCGGAGCCCATTCAAGCTGCCAGGGACACTTTTCTAGAGGAGCCAATGACAGTCATAGGTGTGCATTTCCTGCCCAGGGAAGCCTCAGGGCGCTCATGCCTGGGGACTGACCCTGACCTCACAGAGCCCTGCAGAGCCTGATGGACTGAGTCAGCCCTTCGCCCCTCTGCGGTACCCGGGGCCTGGTCGGCTCCCTTTTCCTGCCCTCAGATACTGGTGGAGTCTCTGGTCCTTCACTTCCTGGATGGACTTTCTCAGATTTATGCCTCCATCACTCTGGCTGGTTTTCCTGACCTGCTGCTTGTCTACACGTGGGCCCTGACTCAGTTACAGAGGGCTTTGCAAAATGCGAGTCTGATTGCATCACTTCTTACTTCACACCCTTCCGTGGTTTGTCTCCATCAAGGCCTCTGGGAGTCTTTAGCACGTTGTATCACTGCAACGTCCTTCACAACCCAGCCCCCGCCTTGCTTTTTGGCCTCATCCCTCCCTATTTCCCACCACCCCAAAGCCGGTACTGATGACCAACCTGATTTACTGAAACTCTCCATCACCTCCCCCATGCATGGGGGCCTTGGCACATGCTGTTCCCCTGCCTCCCTGGAACAGCCCTCCTTCTTTTTATCTTGCCAGGTTAACTCCTACTGCAACAGCGAGAGGCCCGCGTACCAAAAAAAAGAAAAAAGTCCAACTTCTTGACTGTAACAAGGAGCTCTGCAGAACCTCTCTCCCTGTCCCACTCCTCTTCCACCAAGGTTTCCAAACCGTCTCAATTCATGGTACCCTTAGTGACTCAGTAACTTTTCATGCCCTCTGCAAGGCCCAAAGAAGTACCCAACAGTCTCATTTTTAAGCAGTTATGCCCAAACAACTTAATAAATATTCATGTTGTAACAACGTAGTAGACATTTGAAAAAAGAATGCGCATACATTGAAAGTAGTTCTCACCATGACCAACAGATGTCGCTGTGTTCCCCGTGATATCCCAGGAAGCCCCTGTGAATTCCCTATGGCACCTTTGGGGGCCTTAGTGCACAGTTTGGGAACTACAGCCATACAGTGTTGCTGTGAAACAGTTATTTGTGGTTCCCCACACTTGCACTATTTCTCTATGGTTCCATTTGAAGTCCTGGTCTCCATCTTGTCTGGAAAACCTTTCTGACAGTCGGGTCACCTGTCCCTTCTTCTGCGGACTCTTCTCAGACCCTTTGCTTCCCGCAGTTCCCATAGTACCTTGTCCATTCCTCTATTGATTTGCATCTCAGTGTTTTATTTCTTAACAGGCTCCTTACTACTCTGTGAGTTCTTTGAGGACAAAGCAGTGTCTTATTTTTCCTTTCATCCCCAAGAAGCTGGCAGAGTGCCTCGTACCAATGAGTAAATGGGAAGATGATTCTGTGACTGCCTTTCTAGTTCTGAGAAATCACTTCTTGTCCTCCTGGTTTCCCAATTCCTGCCACTGGCAGATCTGAAGCCAGACTTGAACCTTGTGTCTCTTTGCTCATCTTTATCTTGCATTCCCAAAGTCACTGGTCTCTGTCCCTTCTGAAACGTGTGGGCCACTCTCTCTCCTTCTCTTCTACCAACTGACAGGGGCATCACCTGCATGTCTGCCCTACTGGCTTCTTCACCTGGGCGCCTACCTTGGTGGCTGTCTTAGGTCTGCCTATGCATGGAGTCACCGTTGGGAGCTGGGCCCCCATTGCAACCCAAGGGCTCTGCCAAAGATCTTGTTTGAACCAAAGTTTCCATGACGTGGTGGGCCGAGTTGTGCTACTCAGATCCCACTCCCGCAGAGACTGTGGTCGGCAGAGAGCCTCCAGCTTCCCTCCAGGGTCACCTAACGGCAACCGGTCGATCCATCTGTGTCTCCATTTCCAGCTGTCAACTTCCCCGCCTCCCACCATTCCCACCCCAAAGTCCTTCTCCAACTGTTCTTACTGGGTAGACCGTTCTTCTCTCTTCCTCTTCATCTCCCCGTTATTCAAGTCTGTGCTCGACTACTTCCTCCTCCTGGAAGGCTTCTCTGCCTTCACTGGCCCATGATTCTGCCCAATTTGTGGCTTCAGGTTGTCTGCTCGACATGGCATATTCAGTCACTCGTTACCTGGCATTCTTGAGCAACGTGGACCAGGTCTGTGTTTTTCTTCTAGATTAGATGCCAGATTTCTTCAGGAAAAGAGACATGAGTGATACTTTTGGGGAAAGGGAGGGGCGGTATCTCCCACCACCATCAGCTCAGTGTCATACACACAGCGGAGGTCAAAATAGCTGTTGAGTGGACGATGTCTGGTGTGAGGCCCGCAGCGAGTTCTCCCAGATGTGGGGGAACTGTCTCGTCTGTCTTTGTGCCATTGGAAGACATAGACACAGACTGACGTGAGTGTGGGAGAGGTCATAAAGAGGGGGAGGAGTGCACAGCCCTCCCAGGAGGAGTGGGGACCTGATGGTAGAACGAGCTTTGCATTTGGAGTTAGAACTGGGTGACTTGGGGCAAGTCCCTTGAGTCTCGGGGTCACAGTCTCTACACCTGGTGGACTTCTGAGGTGTTGGGTAGGAAATAGGTCTCAGCGCTCTTCTTTAAGGACCTTCTAGGCTACTGCTGGGGGTGTGCTTGCTTGGTCCCTGGGTGGGTTTCTAAGCAGTGAGAACAGGGGATTAATGAGGACTTGGGTCTGAGTTCACATAAGCCGGCCTGGAGGAGCTTTTTCATCCACAAGACGAAGGGCCCTTCTAGCCCTGCCATGGCCACCTCAAGCTCCAGGCAAGCTCTCTCCCAAACAGAGCTATGGCTAAACGAGGGAACTGGGCAGCAAGGGGGAAAATTATCTGAGACGAACCTATAATGATAAACCTCTCTACTCTATTGGATATACCTGCCCATTTAATTTATTCAGTTAATAAAACTTATTCCCCAGAGGGGGACAGGCAGAGGTAAGCTACAAACCAATCTGCCTGCATGACTATGGATATATATGTATATCTCATAACAATAAAAAAAGAGTAATTAAGAGATGTATTGAAGTGTATTGTATAGAAATCCTGAAGGACACTGACGATTCCAGTTCAAGTTACTGTCCTTGGCGCAAATGGAATTCAATAGGGAACAGATAAATAAAAAGAAAGAAAACACAAATTCAGAACAGATGTTAGGCAAGCAATTTTTTTCACAGTAAGAATCATAAACATGAAGAACTTTGCCTATAAGGCAAAATTGTTCATGCAAACAGCATCAAGCTACTAAATAAATAGTCAGATGGCACTGCAGGGACGGAGAAACATTAAAATAGTCATTTGGCTGTCCCAGAATATTTGTGCCCACACGGTTATGCCCAGGCATGTAGCTTCTCAGGCATCAGAGAGAGCTCTGTGTGTGTGTATACGTGTGCGTGTGTGTGTCCTATCACATAGAATATGTGCAGGACATATATTTGTGTGAGAGTACGTAGCAAAATCTCCCCTCCCCCAATGATATGTGGACTCAGTATGAACTGAGGGGCTTGGCAAAAGCTAGAATCAGTTCTGAAAAGACACTGTGACCAGGAACCCCAGGCCGTCAGAGGAATGTGCTGTCCTGGGCTAGGTATAATTAGAAAGCCCAGATGTGGAACTCTCGAGAATGGAGAATTTAATGGCCAAAGAATTTTAGACGCAGTTGGAGAGAAACAAGAGGCGGGGGGATAATTAAAGCACAGATCATAGTATTTTAGAAATAGAAGGAAGCTTCAAGATGATCATTCTAGCCCAATGCCCCCATTTCATAGCTAGGAAAATAGAGATCCAAAGAGGTGAGATGCCTGGGTGGGCAGTGCCTGGACACAGGCCATCTGCCTAGAGTAGCCCCACAGCCAGGAGGAGGCATGAAAGGCCAGAGAAATGCCTCCCCAATTTTTCTGAGTACCCACGTACAGGAACTGGGCAAGTTCACCCCAGAGCTGGCTAGGGATGGGCTCCTGCTGTGAGCTCTGCCCCGGGATGGCAGGTGGCTGCAAGAGGGCCTTTCAGAGCCCGCCCTGGTGGGCTGAGGCATCATGGCCAGGATCCCTGCTCCCTGGGCGGGCTGTGCTCATGGAGAGCACTGATAGTTCCTTTAGTCTCACATGAGACCTGGGAGGTAGGCAGGCGCTCAGGTATTTTTAAAGGCGAAGATGGTGGTTAAGTCACTCGTTCTAGTCCCACAGCTGGGAAGAGCTGAGCTCAGACCAGACCCAGCTCTGCCTCCGAATCCAGTGCTCTTTCTGGCACCCTAGGCAGACCCCTAAGAGTTAGGCTAGAGGAGAGGGTGGCCCCTGGGGAGGGATACCAATGGTCTGAGTGAGTGCGGCCCAGCCAGTGCGTCATAAGAGCCTGCCCTTCACCTTACCCTGTATATCCAAGATGGCCTGACATGGTAGTAAGTCAATTTTGTACTGTTATGGGCTAACTCCTGGATTGATGGAGCGTAGGTCACTGATGGGGAGAGATTACAGACTCTTCTACCCAAAGCCTTGATTTTAGGACAAGAGACTTCCCCCAAGTCCTTTCGTTATGTCCCAGAGAAATAATACAAATGACCAAAATCAGCAACATAACTAGACCTTCCTGTTTGAGGTTTTCTTGGGGACAAATTTGTTCTGAAAGGCTTGTGCTCAGAGGAGATTCCTTTGGTTATTCAGCAGATAGTTCCTGAGCACTTTTTGCGTGTCAGACTCTGTTCTAGGCCCTGGGAATATCCCAGCAAATAAGAGACAGAGTACCTGTCCTCATGGAGTTTGTGCTCTAGCAGGACAGCAGTACAGTAGACAGTACGTGACGTGTTGTTAGGGCTGGAGTCCAAAAGCAGGAGTTCGGGGAGTGTCCAAGGAACAACAATAAGGGACAGTGGGACAGAAAAAGGCTTTGGATTAACAAGGAGAACCCACATAGCCCCGTGCTCGCCTCTTACTGATCACGTGTCATTCTCGTCTTAAAGGCACTGATGTTTCTATATAAACTGAAGCTCATGCAGTCAGCCCAGGTAAACTCGAAAGGTTGTTGGGATGGTAGTGAAAGGACAAGACCCAGACAGAGCACTGGAAACCTGCTATGGAGTAATAATTTACTACGTAAGTGGCCCCAGGGAACAAAGATATCTCTCTCTTACCGTCATAAAAGCAGGACACACAGCACGCACGGGGCCAGAAAGGGCCCAGAAAAGGATGTCCACTGCGGCGTTGTTTGCTGGACGCCACTGGGTGTCCCCCCCCGCTGGGAAACTGGGTGGGTAAGCCCGGTGGAGAATTGCTGCAGTGATAGGCGGTAGCCAGAGGCAACAGACTCCATGGGAGCACAACATCGTGATGGAGATTCAAAGCATAGCACTAAGTGAAAAAAACTAAAGGATAGAACGAGCTATGTGACACTACCATTGGTGTAAGCTAAAGAAAACATACATGAGACCATATTACCCAGTTTGCAAGAATTTGCACCAAAAAAATACACATTAAGCACAATGGAACAATGGAATGGTTGTGTTCTGGGGATAGAAGGGGAGAGGAAAAGGTGTGGGGCTAAAAGGGAATCAATAAACACGCAGAACATGTGGCAGTGTGTCCCCAGTTCTCCACAGCGCCACAGAATAAACACACATACACCCACACAACCTTGAAAGGGAGGTGATTAATAATTACTGGTGGCAACACTGATAATTTACGATGGTGAAGTAAACTCTTCTTATCGATGCCTGTTTTCAATGTGGAATTCTTTAGGAGTAAAATGCTACCGCTTATTAGATCAGTGTTTTCTCTCAATGCCCGTTCTCCATATTCTAGTCTAGTCCCAAGAGATATTCCAGCAAGCAAAAAAAAAAAAAAAAACGTCTGTGGTCAAATAAACACACTACATACTAAATTTCTCACTTGGAGATTTTCCATGCACATTATTATGTGAACAGTTCTGAGAAGTCCTGCAATAAAGAGACCTGTGTTCCTTTGACTAGCCCAGTGTTTCCAGCAATTGGCCAAGGGGAACTCCTCACTTTATTTCCACGGAACAATTATTATTCTCAATGGAAATGGTCCAAAGAACACACTGTGGGAAATGCCACTGAAGGATGAGAGGCGGAAGATTCCAGATTCCAAGCGTGGGCTGGGACTCACCCCCTCCCCACTCCTTCCCAGTGTGGCCAGGTAATCCTTCGAGTGCTTTGTTCCCAAGCCAACTTGGACCCAATGTCGCAGTTGTAGCTACAACTTATGGTGGCAAGGATGGAGCTGTCTCTCCCTCTGCCATGTTCCATCTCCTCATGATGGTGGGAATGACCGTTTTGTCTCTAGAATTCAAAGCCAACCTCAGTGACTAACGTTGACTAGTCGTCTTTATCCTTATCATCAGTGAGTAGTTCAATTCTGCTGTACAGCACATTTCCTTTATAAAAGTCTCCCTCTCTTTTCCTTCTGTTTCTGATGATCCAAATCACTGTCATCACTCACCTGGGCTGTTAGAGTGGTTGCTTGTTCGTCTTTTATAGATTCCATCCTCCCCCTTCATCCCTCACCTTGCCCTTCTCTATTCTGTGCATCTGCACAATAACCCACTTCCTTAGCACCATTCCTTAGGTCCATCTCCTCTCCTGCCACTGCAGAGAGGTTGTCCTCACACTTTCCTAGCATATTGTCAGCCTCTATAGTCTCCCTTTCAATATTTCAGCCAAAACTCCTAAACTTTTTCTCAAGCCTATGTGCCTGGGTCCACGGGCCACCTGCCAGCTCTCCTTTACCTGGATAGCATGGAATTAGCTAGCCTCTCAGTGAGAGCGCATGCTGTGTCCTGGGGGGACCGGGGGGATTCAGTATGTCTCCTCCAGCAAAGGGCCACAAAGCTGGAACACAGGCCTTGAAAACGGTGAAAAGACTGAGTGAAAGAAACACAGAGAGGGAAAACTCATAAGCCACAAATGACAAGGACATGATCTTGACAAATTACTTTAGGTAGGAAGCCCGGAGATTGAAGGGCTGGTGCCAGGGAGAGAAGTGTGGGCCCAGTGAACAAGAAAGAGTCCCAGACAGAGAAGGCTAAATTTATATGAGACACAAAGGCCACCGTGACCTGGTGGGAAAGAGGAAACTTGGAGGGGGCTGAAAGCAGAATCGAAAAGCAAACACATAAATTGTAAAGGGCCTGGCAGAGAGGAGTGAGATAAGGCGAGAAAGGGCTCTGGGTAAGGACTACTGGGAATTTATTAAAACGAACTGAATTTATGGTGCAGTACAAGCATTTGTTGATAACAGGGCTAGTCTGGTAAAGAATGTGCTCACTGGCTTGTAGTCAACAGGAAGTTGGGGCCAGATCACGGGGGCCTTGCATTCTGATCAGAAACGTGTCACTCACACTGACCAGTTAGGTTCCCGAGCACAGGGAGAAGTTTATATTTCTTCTAGAGTTCACTTGTGAGGTTTGAAGGCAAGAAGTAATGGCCACTCAGTCACTGTCAAAAGGAACAACAAAGCATTGCAACTCCAAATGCAGTTGCTACAGAAAACAGTATGGCAGTTCCTCAAACAATTAAACATTGAATTAACATATGATCCAGCAATTCCACTTCTGGATATATTCAACAGATCTAAAAAAAAAAAAAACGGAAAGGGAGGTATTGAAGAGAGATTTGTACACTGGTGCTCATAGCAGCGTTGTTCACAATAGCCAAAAGGTGGAAGCAACCCAAGTGTCCATCGACAGATTAATGGACAAACAAAATGTGGTATATACGTACAATAGAATATTATACAACCCTAGAAGGGAAGAAAATTCTGATTCATGCTCCATGGATGAGCCCTGAGGACATCATGCCGAGTGAAATGAGCCAGTCGCAAATGGGCAAATACTGTACAATTCCACCAATATGAGGTACCTAGACTAGTCAAATTCACAGAGACGGAAAGTAGAATGGTAGTTGCCCGGGGCTAGGGAAAGGGGGGAATGGGGAGTTATTGTTTAATGGGTATAGAGTTTCCATTTTTCAAGATGAAAAGAGCTCTGGAGCTGAATGTTGGTCATGGTTGCACAACAATGTGAACGTACTTCACGCCACTGAACTATACGTTGAAAAATGTCTAGGATGGGGCTTCCCTGGTGGCGCAGTGGTTGAGAGTCCACCTGCCGATGCAGGGGACACGGGTTCGTGCCCTGGTCCAGGAAGATCCCACATGCCGCAGAGCGGCTAGGCCCATAAGCCATGGCCGCTGAGCCAGCATGTCCGGAGCCTGTGCTCCGCAACAAGAGAGGCCACGACAGTGAGAGGCCCACATAACGCAAAAAAAAAAAAAAAAAAAAATGTCTAGGATGAGCAATGTTATGTCGTTTGTACTTTAACACAAGAAAACAAAGTCCTCCAGCCAAAAGTTCTTCATGCCATCCTCAACATCTGGAGGTGGCTAGGAAGCAGAGGACCCATCCATCCCACGGCCGTGGGTCATAGAGTGCCTCTTGCTGACCATGTTGTAGAAGCACGAAACCCCATTCCGATTACTGAGATGCAGTCTTTATTCCGTGGGTGTCAGTTGTGAGTGCTCAGGCCCTGAAGCCTGGTACTCGTTAACAAGTATGGACTGGAGGAGGGAGGAACTCAGGATTCTAAGCATCCGTTCAGGGTTGGAGATAAAGCATTACAGTGGGCCCCCAGCCTAAGGAGGATAAAGAGCTGAGGCTTCTTGCTCGTGGGGTGGTCTGGAGAACCCAAACTCTAGCAGAGAAGTCTAAGATTTGGGGGAATCAGTTAAGAATCTTCGGGCTGGAGTCTTTCGGAAGGATCCAGGGGCCATGTCCATCATAAGAAACACCCTGTGGTCTGGCAGTGAGATGGAGAGGAGAACCTGAAGAGTTACAGACAACTTTCAAAGGCAAATGGAAAGTCCACTGAAGAACTGCCTCTCTGGTGGGTCATATGCCCCAGGTACTGCGTTAGCAATGGAGAAGATAGAGGGGGACAAACTAGGGAGGGCTTGGATTCCCTTCCCCTGGGGGTCCAGTTGTGAAGGGCAGTAGTTTCGATTAATACCTGGATGCCCACTTCCCCCGTAGTCTGAGTAGTATCAGTAGGTGCCAGTGGGTGTTGTAACACAACAGACCACACTTCCCATGTCCACCTACCATGCGGGGACAGGCCATCCACCAGCCGTGCACTCAGGGCAAAGGTTAGTAAGTTCTGCTTTAAGCAGAGGCAAAAATAGAATCATCTGCTAACAGTGCCTCCTTAGTGGTTAATGTGGGGAGCCTGGGGAATATGTCAGAGAGTCAAGCCTTTTAAAACAGGCCAATAAACTGAGAGCCTCACCCAGAATGGAAAAGTTGATATAGTGGGTTGCAAAATTCTTGCAGCTTGTGGGCGAGATGGGGGAGAGGTTGTTAGGGGCATGGTCTTGAGATGCGAAAATTAATCAAGGCACTTATTTTTTTTTAATTTATTTTATCTTATTTATTTTTGGCTGCGTTGGGTCTTTGTTGCTACACATGGGCTTTCTCCAGCCGCAGCGAGTGGGGGCCACTCCCCACTGTGGTGCTCGGGCCTCTCATTGCGGTGGCCTCTCCCGTTGCGAAGCACGGGCTCCAGGCGCGCGGGCTTCAGTAGTTGTGGCCCGCAAGCTCAGTAGTTGTGGCTCACGGGCTCTAGAGCGCAGGCTCAGTAGTTGTGGCGCACGAGCCTAGATGCTCCACGACATGTGGGATCCTCCCAGACCGGGGCTCGAACCCGTGTCCCCTACATCGGCAGGCGGATCCCCAACCACTGCGCCACCAGGGAAGCCCCCAAGGCACTTATTTGAGTAGTTAGATTTCTATGATCTGCCCCAGGTATGTAGGCATCATAAAACTTGGCAGTGCCTTGCTGGGAATTACTGCATGTGCACAGCTGCAGAAATGTTACACATAAGACTGACCAGGAAGAATTGGAAAGCATAGTAAACAACCCAAACTCTGAAAGATTTAAGGGTCCTGAGGAAGAACGGAGAACATGTTCCATTTTAAAGATAAACTTTGATTACTCACACTTCAGTAGAATTTCAAATGTTTGTGTGATGGTGTATGACTTTTTTTTTTGTTTCAAAGTTTACACTGTGTATCTAAAGTGATTTAGTTTATACATGTATTGCTGTCGCCTTTTGCCCTACGTGAGGAACACAATTTAAAACTTTTTTAATAATTCAAGGGTTCTGAGAATTTGTTTGGGAAAAGTTTTTCTGCTCACAAAATAGTGATCAAAGAGGAACTTTAAGCTTCATGGGAATTGGGAATTTGTTGCTTCTTTGAATTTAGCAAAGATTTTCTTTTAATTACGAAATCAAAGATGGTTCGTCATTCGTCTTTTTGAATAGAATGGGAAAGCTGTTTGCATTCTCAGTTAATTAGGGTTAAGAGCCATAAGAATTGGGTAAATGTGTGCAATTTTTGAGATTATCTATGCAAAAGAGTTCTTGACAGAAGATATATGCGTAGTGCCATTTGTTCTCTGGACCTACTTCCAGATGGGAGAACGCCTTGGCAAATGCCACAGTGATTCATGACTATGTTACATAACTCTATTTTGCATTCTGGGTTGAACAACTTGGATCTGTTGCAGGTACAATACAATTAAATATGAAATTCATTATTCGAAAATATTAACTAGAGACAGCTTTTACGCAATTGTAATTTGAGATGTTCTATTGTTTGGGAACACATCTGTGCAGGGCTGTCATTTGGGGGCATAAAGAGGTTGTTGATACCAGATCTGATTGTCCCTGATGGAGCATGAACCCCCTTCCACTTTGAACCTGATATACTGGTGGATTTTGGAAACACACGTCAAGGAATGCAAAACTGAAGATCTGTGGCTGCCTTCCCAGCTGGGTGCTCATCCCCCACCCCCAGTCCAGCTGCCCCTAGAGGTGGACCAGTCCCTAGCATCCTCGGCCTCGTTCTGTCCCAGCCAGGATGGACCTTTTGTCCCCAGCTGATAACAGGGATTGGGGCTGGTTTCTGAGTCCTGGGCCCCACATCATGCTCTCACTCTTAGGACTGGTTATCTGCACATGACTTTTTCCCCAGGCTCCTCCCACTGAGGCCCTGCTTGTTCTCCTGCCAGACTCTCTTCTCAGGGCCCAGATCACCCCCTAGTTGGGCCCTAATGTCCACTGACAGGCCTTCTTCTTTTTTTTTTTTTTTTTGCGGTACGCGAGCCTCTCCCATTGCGGAGCACAAGCTCCGGACGCGCAGGCTCAGCGGCCATGGCTCACGGGCCCAGCCGCTCCGCGGCATGTGGGATCTTCCCGGACCGGGGCACGAACCCGTGTCCCCTGCATCGGCAGGCGGACTGTCAACCACTGCGCCACCAGGGAAGCCCGACAGGCCTTCTTGATTCCTGCTTTAGTGGACTCCTGACCACCATCCAGCCAACACCTTCTCTGTGGGCAATTTTCTCCTGGACCGTCCAGTGATTACTGGAATGGGGAGTTGTCAATTTCTTCCCCTTTCAATGCTGTGCTTTGCTCATCAGCGGGAACCTGCTCTGTCAGCACACACAGCCTGGTCGGGTTTCCATGCCCAGACATCCCAGGGAATGGGGCGATTTCCGGTCCCTAAGCCATTCCCTCCTGCCGCCCCACCTCTTGGAACTAAGCCATCCACTGGGCACACCTAGCTAAGATAGGGCATCCACATAATTACTTACTTAGACATTTACAATCAATGCAGAAATCTTAGGGAGAGATGTTTTATATTGTCAACTAATATGTTTTGATAAGGTTTTTAGCTTGTAAGATTCTGGTAATGCTTCAACTTATGATTTTAAAGAAGAAGGAATGACTATCGAGCAGCAAGGTCTCTGCCCAGGTCCACATAGTGCAAGAGCCCCATCCCTGGAGGAATAGTGTTTCATCTTAGATTCTACTGCAGCTGACAAAATCTCTTTTGTCAGAAATTTCTCAGAATCTTAAACCACACTGGAGCAAAACCAGGGGCTTATAAAATTTTTCTAATGTAGACTTTTGGAGTTGAGTCACCTAGTTTTGAACTGGAAAGGATGTCAGATATCATCTAGACCTTTGCTTTTCAAATTGCTCACCTTGACTCACTAGTGGTTATGAAACCAATTTTGTGGGTTGTGACCAGCTTGTATTTGTTTTGTTTTTTCATGAAATAGAGTAGAATAGAACAGAGTAGGAGAATAGAATAGATCCAAGTGGATCTTTTATAGTAAAAGATATTTAGTAAAACTTTTATTTCAGGGGTGTGTGTACAGGCTCATAATGTGAAATATATTATTTACTGAGGCTTATAATTAAACAAAGTCACTGATCTAGTTCAAGGCCCCTCGTTTTATATCTGAGAAAACTGAGGTTCCAAGAGGGGAGGTGACTGGCCCAAATCCATTAAGCTAACAGGTGGTAGATAGAAAGAGAGTCGGAGCTGAAGTTTAAACCCCAGTTTTCTATCGTAAGTTGGCATGCTCTATTTGACGTTATTCTACCCAAACAAGAGGAATTAAATATAGGCTCTTGGTCTTTAGGAGAGTGGGTCACAAAAACTTGGACAGCAGTAGTCACTAAAATATGCAGCAACCGTCACCTGCAGGTAGAGTGAAGATGGGGGGCAAGAAAGTGGTATGAAATAAGGGGTAAAGGAGGAGGTCAGAAGGCCAGAAAACTGGGTACTCTTCAGAAGGGTCTTTGGATGAAGACGAGGAAGAAGCCTTAAACCATAAGGAAGAAGGAAGCTTTGTAGTAATGAGTCTATTAAAGTTTCATTTGAGAAAACTGGGGCTCTAACAGAATTCTTCTTACTCTTTTTGGTCTAAATCGCCTAGTTGTCTGAGGACCATTGTTCCTTCGATAATTCTACCTGTTGGGCTCTGCATTTGGATCAGTGATAACAGTCAAATATATTCCTGCTGGCACCTTTCATCCTATTCTCAGTGGCCTCCTAGAAAACAAATCAGCCCATTTTGTCAGGGTACTTGCTCTTATACAATAAGGTGCCCCCTAAAGTACAGTAACGCTTTAATAAACACTCACTTAAAAGTGTAGCCTAAAGGGCTGAGTGTTAGCGATTGATCTATATTGACCGGTGAGCCTATTGATATTTAACTGACTGAAATGATTCTCAGTAATTACGACATAGGGACCATCAGGTGTCATATTCATTTTGGTTTCAGACTCAAATGACTTGAAGCCAGTGATCCTAAGCTTTGCTTTCAACACTCATAAAAGATTCCGCTTTTACCAAGCTAGGGGACCCCAATATTGCCCCCAGTCTAGCGTTATGGCCAGAAATGTGAGGATAATTTAGGATTTCTGTACCCCATTCCACAGTTTCAAGGGTACTGTGGTTTCTCAGTGATCATGGTGTGTTTTCATTTTCATCAATTCCTCTGAAAACGGAGTTGCATTTTTAGGTCACTCAGTAAGTGAGTCTCATTCTGAGGCGTGCACTCCCTATTAGCAGAAACTTAAAAGTTTGACTTCTGCGCATTGTCTGGGAGGCAGTTTCGCAACTGTGGCTTCACTTCAACCTAAGATTTCTGCCTTTCTTCAACATCTATGATTCTATGGAGCTCAGTCCAGTTTAAAAACAAGAACCACCTCCCCATACCAGCTGCCCAGTGTGAGTCTGAATACTTGTATTTTTTCCAACAGATCGGCCATAGTTCCCCCCCACCCATCCTCTCCCTCATTTTCAAGTCCAGCATATTCAGATGCCTCAGTGTCTTCTAAAGCAAAGAGCAGTCACGTGACACAGGGTGCAACAGGCTGAGTCCTTAGGGGCCTTTCAGTTCCCAGAGTTCTGGATCTATGGAAGTAAGCCAGCAAACCTCCCACGTGTTGATGACAGAGACATATGACTGCATTTAAGTAAACCATCTCTATGTGGCTCTTCAACCTCATCTAAATAGTACGCAAGCACGATGGTGAAGAGCGCTTACGTGAGAAGTTTTCACACCTTAGTTCCGGAGCACACGCTCTCCTCCTGGAATGGAATCTTAAATGAGCCTAAAAAAATGTCTGAACGATCCTACTGTTATCTTTGCTGATGCCACATGTTTTTTCGTATGTATCCCAAAGTCCTCAGCTTCCTCATTGCCTGGCGACAAGGTGTTATTAGTTCATACGTGCTGGGTAGTTAAATAAAACATGGTGCTGAGAACCTCCAAGTTGGAGGCATATGAGACACATCTACCTCCTGTGGGCGTGAACTTTGGGTCTAAGTGCCGGGCCCTTTATGCTAAAATCTTTATATTTGCTAAATTGATTTTTTTTTTTTTAAGTGCAGAGACCTAAGGTTCCCTGGGAGATAGACTGCTTTAGCTTCTGATACTTACAGAGATGTTCTTAGAATACTCTGTTGCTGCTAGGTATAAGAAGGTGCTATAGGTACCAAACGAGAGTATTCAGCGTGACACTAGCCTATGATCAAGCAGAAGAATGGAGCAGAGAAGTCAGAAATACATATAGGAACCAGTAAATGATAAAAATGACATTTTAAATCAATTGGGAAAGGATGCATTTCCAGAAGGAACGCCACCATCTGGAAACAATGAGGGTGGATCCCTACCTCCATCCTTACCCTCAAATAAATACCTGGTGGATCAAATATCTAAATTTTTAAATGAAATAAAAAATACTAGAAAAAAATGGAAGTTTAAACATATATATCCTTAGTGGAGAAAGCCTTACTGGGTAAGATACAAAATGTAGACACCATTAAAATAGGTTAAATTCAATAATACAAAAACAAATGTTTTCTGATGGGAAGAGATACACAATAAACAAAGTCAAAGATGTGATAAAAAGGAGAGAATGTTTGCAACATATATTAAACATAAAGGGCTATTTTTTTTAACGGTGAATTATTACTGTATATTGACTGAAGCAGGTTGGTAACATTGCAAGTCTTTTAAAAACCCATTTTATTAAAGTATAATACACTTGTATACAGAAAAGAATCATATACATTATTGAAAAGTGTACCGATCATGAATTTTCACAAACTGAACACTCCCATCAGCAACTAAATGAAGAAGCAGAAGATTTCCAGTGACCCAGACCCCTCGTGAAGAGCTATTTTCTTTCATAAATAAAGAGCTTCTACAAATAAATTAGGAAAAGATCAATAACCCAATAGAAAAGTGGCAAAGGATTCTTCAGAAATTTTAAACCTATGAAAAGATGCTCAAACTTTCTCATAATTAGAGAAATGCTAGTTAAAACTACCATCAAACGGTAAAGATTTCGAATTGTGACCACACATTTTTAATGTGTGAGGAAACCAGGTGCCTTCATATGCTTATTTATGGGAGAGTAAATTGCTCCCTAGTGAGAGCAATTTAGCTATATTTACCAAAATAAAAATGTAGATAACCTTTGACCTGATAACTCCATTTCGAGGAATTTATCCTACAGACATCCTTACACAAGATAATAATGACGTATACACAAGAATATTCACTGCTGTATTGTTTATAAAAGCAAAAAGCATTCATCAACTGAGAACTTGCTTTTAAAATTAGCATACATCCCTACGGTAGAATCTTTAAAAAAAATAGAACAGCATTTAATAAGAATGAGTGTGTTGAAACGGAACAGTTTCCCCAATATCATTAATGAACAAAGCAAGGTGGAGAACTACATCTGTCATATATTATTCATTTGAGAATTCAGAAATTGATAACAGAGTTTGCTTCTGGGGGAACTGGCTGAGGGTCCGAGGTGGGAGTCCATTTTACTTTTTTTCTGTGTCTTTGTACTTTATGAATTATGTGCAATGTGTATGTTTATCTACTTACAACCTGATGTTCTAATGGGAGTTTATAAGATTATTCAACAAATCTGGCTTGATGAAGGGATGGATACAGGAATCAAATGGAGGGGCATGGGTGATGGATACCAGGAAGCATGGAAGTCAAATTCAACAAGACGGAACTGAGGGTCTACTAGAAATCAAGATGAAAGCGATGCGGGAGGCAAAAAGAAATGGGGATGAGGCTAAATAAAAGAATAACTGCAGAGCTACCACTTACAGCAGAGATGAGATAAGGGGAAAAGGGGCTTTGGATAGGAGGCTTTAGGAGTTGCACGTGAGCTGAACTTAGGCTGCTGTGTATGTATTTCTAAGTAATTCACGGTAACAGCACAATAAACGCTTGTCATCCACTGGCTTACAAAGTCAGTCACGAATTGGAGGGAACATAATCTCTATCCTGTTTACACTCAATCCCAAATGTATGATGATTATGTTGATACTATTCTTTTAGGGTTTGGGAAGGAATATAAATCCAGTTTGGGGCTCAATCTCAGACTGAAGGAGTTAACAAGTAATCATTAATTGAAGGTTATCTAAAGCAGTAAAGCCTTTCTTTCTTCATAATATGTTGCCAGGGGTACATTAGTCCCCAGCTTACCTGCAGTTTTGCTTTCCCTGGTTTCAGTTACCTGTGGTCAACAGTGGTCCAAAAACATTAAGTGGAAAATTCCAGAAATAAACACTTCATAAGTGTTCAATGGTTAAGTGTTAAAATGTTCTCAGCAGTGTGATAAACTCCACTCGCCGAGGATGTGAATCATCCCTTTGTCCAGCATATCCCGCCCACCCATTGGTCACTTAGTAGCCAAATCAGTTTCCAGATCGACTGTCGTGGTATCTCAGTGCTTGTGTTCAAGTAGCCCTTATTTTACTTAATAACAGCCCTACGGTACAAGAGTAATGATGCTGACAATTTGGATATGCCGAAGAGAAGCTATAAAGTGTTTTCTTTCCGTGAAAAGGTGGAAGTTCTCCACTGAATAAGGAAAGAAAATAATCCTGTGCGGAGGTTGCCAAGATCTACGGTAAGAACGCATCTTCCGTCCATGAAATCGTGAAGAAGGAAAAAGAAATTTCTGCTAGTTTTGCTGCCACACCACAAACCGTAAAAGATACGGCCACAGTGCCTGATAAGTGCTTAGTTAAGATGGAAAGGCATTAAATTTGTACAGTAAGGTATTCTGAGAGAGAGAGAGACCACATTCACATAACTTTTATTACAATATATTGTTATAATTGTTCCATCATTGTTGTTGTTAATCCTTACTGTGCCTAATTTATAAATTAAACTTTATCATTGGTATGTATGTACAGGAAAAGCATGATTTACATAGGGTTCAATACTATCTGCGGTTTCGGGCATCCACTGGGGGTCTTGGGACATACCCCTCGAGGGTAAGGGAGGGGGCTGCTGAGCTAACGTGCAGTTCAAGAGCGTTCTAATCATGAATTGTGAAGAAAAGTTGTATAGGTGTGCATGCCAGCCCTCCTGCTTTACAGTCAAGTTCAAAGGAGCCAGAGACAATGTGCATAGTTTTATTTGCACAGGGCCTAGCAAAGAAGGCAGCATAATTAGACACTGGCTGAAGACACTGGATTCTCAGTGGTGGTCATGGTGATGGTAACAAGCATTGGTGCTGTCAACCCCTCTCAGCAGAAGGCTTCTCCAGCACTACCTTCCTCAAAGCAGGAAAGGGAAAAGGGGAAGAAGCAGGTTTCCAGTTTGGGGACCCAAACTCTGACTGAGTTGCTATGGTGACAACAGATAATAAGCATAAATAATCATCAGGTTTGGTTTTCAGGTACAGAGCAAAGAGAAGACCCTCTCTGCCCATATATTCTCCCAACGTATAGTACTGCCCTGTCATCTAAGGACACATGCATCTCTGTATGGCATCAACTGCATGGGGTTTCACTTGTCAAATGAGGAATCAATCTACTATTTCAATTTTAAGGGGACCAATATGGGATCAATGATGTTTCCTAATGACAGAAGGAGTCTAAAAGTTAAGACAATTCAAACCAAATCATTTCCTAAAAGAAGGATCTTTCATTGATCATGGTTCATCCTTGCCATTCCCAGTCAGTGAAACCATTTTGTTCAAATTTAAGCAGTAACAAAATCATTTTTAGGGCTAGAAAGGACCTTAAATATAGTCTAGTTCAACCCTTTCATCTGAAGAGGTGAGCATACTGAGTCTCACCCAGGTTACAGAGCTCAGACAGGGCTTTACCCCACCACTGCAGTGCCTCTCAATCCAGCAGTGGACACGTTGAAAAAGAAGTTAGCGTTTTAAGTAAGGCTCATCATTTTTTCTAAGGCAGAAAAAGTTGATAGCTTTGTATGAAGAAATTATGCCATCACCTTTCATTGTTTTCCCTTTTTACCAGAGTTGATACTGCAATTTCTCTCTCTACAACCTCACTTGAAACCATTCTCTATGATTTAAGTTTTCTTGAAACGAAAAGGGTACCTTGTGTTAAAGTTGGAGGTGAAAGTTGATTGGACATCCTGTTGTCAAGGAAATCAGTTGTTTCTCTCTCTCTCTCTCTCTCTCTCTCTCTCTCTCTCTCTCTCTCTCTCTCTCTCTCTCACACACACACACACACACACACACACACACACACACACACACACACACACACACACACCCCACCACCACCACCACCACCACCACCACCACCACCACCACCACCACCACCACCACCACACAATCCACCAGTTAATACAGTGCAATTTAAACCCTTCATCTGACATTTAAAAATTATTTTAAAATACCCAAGGGCTGTACTCTGAAAATCTGTACAGAAGTACTCCAGGGAGGTAATTCCTAGAACTCAAACTCAGGAAGGCCTTTATCTAATTCTGGGGAAGCCACCGTCCTTCTGAGTCAGTGCTATGTCTCAGAAATGTATGAGACAGTCTCCAAGGTCAATGTCAAGTCAACTGCAGAATGAGACTGTTGGAAAGATAAGTTCTTGAGTACCTCTTATGCTTAAAGCAGGAAGCTATGAACTAAAAAAAAAGTAAGTAAAGACCGAGCTAAAAGGCGTCTTAGAGAGTGAGGTGGAGTCCCCTATTACTAAAAATATGCACCATCTCCCCACTCTTCCTTTAGAGGAATACATCTCCCTGCTCCATCAGTGTCGGGCTTGGCCAAGTAACTTGTTTTGGACTCACTGCACGCGGAGCATGCTTTCTGCCTTGACTTTGGGTTTGGCCAATAGAATGTTAGCAGAAACTTAAAATGTTCTTGCATTTGGGGGCTTGCTCTCTTGACCCTTTGCCTTCACCATGAGAAGAGCCTGCCCTGGCTTGCCTGCCATTCCAAGGAGGATGAAACAAGTGTGTGGAGCACAGCTGCCCCAGCTGGGCCTGGCCTAGATGAGCCACCTCCCTAGCTGAACCTGCAGAAGCACCAGGAAGCCCAGCGGAGCTTCCCAGCGAGGCGAGCTTAGATCAGCCAATTCCAGCCAACCCTTAGGCACATGATCAATAATAACTTATTGTGTTTAAATCACTGCATTTTGGAGTAGTTTGTTATCCAGGAATAACAAACTAATCAGAGACCATCCAGTAGAATATCTTCATGTACTACCTTTGCAGTGTTACATAGTAAATTAAAGAGTGATAGCAAACTGAGGAGAACTTGGCCAAAACCATGGATCTCCTGGCATTTCCACAAAGAATACAAGTGAATCCTTTTTGAAAATCAACACTGGGGGAGCAGCCGTCATGTCGTGTGTATAGAAGGGCTCACAAACCACTGGACCCCGTTAGGATATACAGTAGGGACACCACAGAATTTCGCTGCACCTAAAAAAGTTATCAGAGACCTGAAAATCTGGAAAAGAACTACCAAAAATCATCCATCCAGTAGCTGAGGGAAAATGTCTAGGACTCCAGTGTGGAAGGATGTGTGCTGAGAATCAATATGATTCAAGTCTGTTCAGTCTTGAATAGGGTAAATGGTCTGATCGTGGGTTTGTTTGTCAGATTCTCGAATTTTCTTTTTAAAGAAGCATACTCTGAAGCATAAAGGGGGAAAATACGGGAAACATCAGGGGAAGGCCTCTATTCCTTTATGTGGCTGAGAATTAGGGTGACCACGTGACCCAGTATATCCAGGTCAGTCTTTGTTAGTTTCTGCCGTTGTCATGGGGTAATTGGGAATCGCATCCCCTTTAACTTTCAGATGTGTACTGTGTCGGATAACAGATTATATGGCCATATAGCTGACAGCATATTTTACAGGTCCAAGTAAGGTTTAGATAAGTTCGTGGGGAAAGACTTGCCATGGGTTGTCAAGGCGAATTAGACTGAGGTGTGGACGGCCATTGTGTCCTTTGCAGCGCACCTTTGGCACAGCGGTGAGAGATGGTCAGGGCAGCCAGGGCCTGACTCAGATGGTCAGGGTTTAGAGGCTGGGAAGTGGTGCTCTTCAGGCTAGCACCGTGCACACTGGGGACCCCTGGGGTCTTCTCTAGGAGCCCTGTCTATACTGCTGGGCACTCGCTTTGTGGATCCTCAGAAGTTATAAACACATGCCACATTCCCGTTCTTGTCCCTCCTTCCATATCAATTTAACACACACAAATCAAAATATATGGTAGAAGAATGGAGTTTCCCTCTTACCCACTCAGAGGTCCGTATTGCTTTCTGAGCTCCATCTGGCTTTCCCAGAAACCCTGCAGCAAACAGAGCACTGTAGTAAGAATCAGATGAAACAACATTTCAAATATTCAAACTTATTCAGAAAGAAAGTCTGGAATAGTGAGAACACAGTTACATAAACAATAAAAAAGAATTGAAGTTATATTGTTTTCAAGTATTTTGAAGTATTAGAATAAACTAGTTGCGTGATGGGCTTCCCTGGTGGCGCAGTGGTTGAGAGTCCGCCTGCCAATGCAGGGGACGTGGGTTCGTGCTCCGGTCCGGGAAGATCCCACATGCCTCGGAGCGGCTGGGCCCGTGAGCCATGGCCGCTGAGCCTGCGCGTCCGGAGCCTGTGCTCCGCAACGGGAGAGACCACAACAGTGAGAGGCCCGCGTACAGCAAGACAAAACAAAACAAAACAAAAAACACTAGTTGCGTGAAAAAACAATACTGCCAAGAGAAAGTCTCAGTCAGCTCTGCTTTAATGGACAGAAGAGATCATCTGTACTTATCCTGTTTTTGTATAATTGCTGCTAAAATATTTGAAAATTTTTTGCTTTCTCAACTATGTTCACATTCTCCTCTGCCATTTGGTTTATATTATTATTTTTGGGGGCCAAACCTCTTTTGACAGCCACTATATGCGTAAACGTCTGCTGAGTGTACCCAAATGATCACAAATTCTGAATTATGATCCAAGTTAAATTTTAACTAAAATCAACGTATTCAAAGCATAAGAACCTTAGAGCGACTTTATATATTAGACACACTTTGGGGTGGGAAAGGAGGATTCCTGGAGATATACCTGGGGTGGAGTAGGGGTAGAGGGTCAGAAAATGCTAGACCCATTGTGCTGTAGGGGTGGAGTATGTGTGCAGATATACACAGGGGGATGGTGTGGGTGAAGGCTTGGAGATGGCTGGATCCATCGTGTTGTGGGAAAGAAGTAAACATGAAAATATTCTCAGGTTGGGATGGAGCCAGTGGACAGGAAAACGCTCTAGACTTGTGCTGTGGGAATGGAGTGGTCAGGCAGATATACGACGTGTGGGTGAGAGTAGAGAGTTGGGGGGTAGAAGAGGTGGGTGCTCTTAATGGAAATCCGTCCCAGGCTCATTAAATCTACCTATGCCGTCTAAGCTTGCCGTCTATCAAAGAAAGCTCATGTGACTATAGAAACGGTCAGTGAGATAACTGTGTTCTAGCAAGAACTGGGCAGGGTTTGCAGCTACAAGGATGACGAGCAGAAAGGGAGCATATGTGGAAATTATCCAGAGGCAGGGCACAGTGTTCTTGTCACATCGACGGGAATACAGCTTTCCTCAAAATGCTGAGACTAAATTAATTACTTGACTGAAGGCAACTGATCATTTCCCCCCAGAAATATGTGACATTTATTTGCTTTAATTTCCTATCTGGTCTGTTGTTCTGTTTTGGTACTTAGAAATGTCTTCACACTTGCTCCAAGGAGCTCATGGGGAGCCTTGATGAGATGCTGTTTGTGGGCTGAAAGTTGTGGCCTGGCCACCCCTGAGCTAGAGAGGAGAGAAGGAGGTGTTTAAAAAGAACGCTGGGAAGAGAGAAACAGCAATGAAGAGTGGAAAGGGGTGTTGGACTGAGAAAGGGACAGAAAGGAACAGAAGAGAAACTGAGATGGGAAGGAAAAAGGACAGAAATAGTCTATGTTATTTTCTATCTAACGCCAGGGGCCAGCCTTTCCGGGGGCAGGGGTGGGGAAATCCTAAAGAGATCTTCAGGGGATATTATCAGGATTGGCCCCAATTTCATACTTCCTGCCTTTGTTTGGCTTAGTGGCTCTTCACATGCAGGATCTGTAGGCTCCTGATGTCGGGTCTGGTGGCAGCACCCCCAGGAGTTAGCAGAATAAATCATCTGGCTTCTGAGAAAACCCAACGTGAGAAAAAAAAATAACCTCCGAAGATAGAGTCCTGGGCCCCTATCTCCAAATGCCCTCTGGCATTTCCACCTCCATGTTACTTTGGCAAATCAAAGGTACCTCCTTAAACCAGCCAACCTCCCGACTTTGATTTTTGTCAACTCACGGCCATTCTCCCTTGAATCCTCCACACCTAATTCGCCACAAGAGTTACTAATTTTGCCCCCGCTGTTCTTCTCTTTCACTCTCATCTCCACCCGGGCCAAGCCCTCACCACTTCACATCCAGACAGACCTCAACAGCAGTTGGATTCTACAGACCTGACCTAAATCCTCCCCCTTGCAGAGAAATCTTCCTCTTTGGTGTCCCCCTCCCCACTTCTATGCACCAGTGATGGGACACGCACAGTTCTTCACTTGCCTTTCTGGACTGTCAGTGTTCTAGCCTGTCTCTCTGTCTCTCTGTCTCTCTGTCTCTCTGTCTCTCTGTCTCTCTCTCTCTCTCACACACACACACACACACACACACAGTGGTGTTCCCTAGCACTCCCCAATCTCCTCTTTCTAGTCCATGCTGCTTCCCAAGCTGTGCCCTCTTTCTCACATGGTGCAATCACACACGTCATTGCTCCCCACCTGGTGTGTGTGTCCTTGTCTTTGTGTCTATCGCTCCTGCAGATTCCCTCCTCCAGGAAGTCCTCCAGGATGACTCTAGCCCTGACGGAACTCTCTCTCCTCTGAAGGACAACCGCAGCTACCATCTCTACCACCCATGCTAGCGCTAGGGCATGGGCAACTTCTACTTCTTCCACATTCCAGGGCCTGGCACACCTTAGACACTCATTAATTGGGTTTTTGGATGAATGAATGGATACCAGGACTCAGTATGTATTGACGAGTGATCAGTGAGGGATCATTCTCATCACATAAGAATTGATGCAAGCAGAGGAAGGCTCATTCCGTGGCGCCTTCGCACATAGACCTCCCTGGGTGTGGGCGACCTAGACGAGAGCAATGCTTTGTGGGTAAAGCTGCACTGGGCTCAGAGCATCTTATGCCGAAAGACAGTGGAAGGCAGCCCTTACCTGGCGGAAAAATGTCAAGTTTCCAATAAAAGGAGAAGCCTTGGGATGTCTGATGCCCAACTTCTCTAGTCTTGAAAATGCTGAGGTGGAGTACCTGAAGGGAAAAGCACGTTTTAAAAACCAAGACACAGGTTTGCAGTCACACTTCTGGCCCTGTTAGAAATCAGAATTATTGAGTTCACTAGAAGTAAGGGTAGAGAAAGTTTCCAGTTGACGGCATCTAAGGACTGAAGAGGTGGAGGCCTAGAGGTGAGGGAGTGGCATGAACAGAGCTCAGTAAACTCCTGATAACAGGCTTGAGATCAAGTCATCCTCAGATCTCTTAGCTGGAAGTCCGCTTAGAGATGATGTAGCCCAAATGACCCTTCCCCACCTACAATTTCCATCAGTAACTTTTTTTAAAATTTAATTAATTAATTTATTTAATTTAGGCTGCGCCGAGTCTTAGTTGAGGTGTGCGGGATCTTCCTTGCGGCATGCGAACTCTTAGTTGAGGCATGTGTGCGGGATCTAGTTCCCCCACCAGGGATCGAACCTGGGCCCCCTGCATTGGGAGCGCGGAGTCTTACCCACTGGACCACCAGGGAAGTCCCAGTAAAATTTTTTTTAAACTGCACCTTGGGAATTCCCTGGCAGTCCAGTGATTAGGACTCTGCCATTTTATTGCCTAGGGTCCGGGTTCGATCCCTGGTTGGGGAACTAAGATCCCACAAGCCGTGCAGCGTGGGCATCCCCCCACCAAAAAAAAAAAACCAACCAAACTGCACCTCTCCCCACTTCAGCTGCTCGGCCTTTAAGTCTACCATGAACAATTGTCTTACAAGGCAAAGCAAAAAAAGTAACAATGGCAAAAATCAGTTCCCTGTGCAGATATGTGGTTTTCCTTGGTCAAAACTGACCCCTGGACATATCCCTCATCCCATTCCATGGCCTAATAGAGAAAAATAAAAAATAGGGATGGAAGGGACACACCATGGAGACAAGACCTCATCACCAAGCACTTACAAACTCTTTATGTCTGTTTTCATGGCCTGAAACCATATGGGAAGCATATTTTCCTTACCCCAAATCAGGAAACGTGGCCCGACAGATTTCTGTGCCACTTTCCAGGAGAAAGCGGCAGTCTGAGGAGTGCAGTGTGGCTGTCAAAACACTGGAATTACTAGGATATTTCAACAGTTTATGGGAACAGAGGGATAACATAGTGAAAGTCAGAATTGGCTTAGAAAAACCTGGACATATGGCTGTAATCCCTAATCAGCCAGCCAATTAGGTCAAAAGTTCAGTTAGTTCAGAAAAATTAATGAGTCAGACTGGGTGTTTAGCATCATGCAAAGATTAGCCAAATCTCAATTTAAGAGCAAGGAAAAATATGGAGAATATTCATATAGCCAGACTTCAAAGGAGTACTGGAACTTAAAAAACCCCACTGCTCTAAGGCTCACATATCATTAGAAAGATGGAATGTTTGCTGTAGACTCGGACCTTCCCCTTTGCTGCCTGCTGTCCAATAAGGAGCACTTAAAATAAGAACATTGCAGTGAATACTCAAATAATCAGGGAAGTGACAACAGGTTAACTGTTTTGTGTTATTCTGAGCAAAGCATCTACCTTTAAAGTGGCTACAGGGAGAGCCAAGCCAGGGCAGAAAGGGAAAGCGGGCTCTCCTCCCAGTTTTCCCGAGCAAGGTTTCCACCATATTAGCTGCATTATTGGGTTTGAATGAATCCCCAGGACATCACATTTAAGTCCACGTTCAAGTGTAATTACAAACCACACTCAAGGGCCATGTGTGAATTACATGGATTAGTCATGCCAACATTCCTCTTCATTAGTGTGTATGCCAAAGGTTGACAGCAGAGTGTGTAAAAGTGATTCAAGTAGACTATGATGTTTTAAATAACCCCCTTCACATGTAAGAGGAAAGACCAGAGGAGACTTACCAGTCCACTTAACACTCCCTTCAACATCCTCAAATCTGGTTTCTAGTTCATTTTTTCATCGGTTTTTGTGAATTATTTTCTAAATGTAATCTCTAGTGGGTAGAAAGAAATATGTCGATCTTGGGCCACGTAATTACATCTTAATTTTGTAATTAGATGTCTTGATTGTCTAATTAAAGGACAAGAAGTCTGTGCCTAATTACACATGCTAATTATCATGCAAGCCCATGCCCTAATTATGTAACTCCACTTACAAAAATACCACTGTGTGTCTCTGCACAAAATTCAGACATTTCCAAGCATATGGCATCAGCAGAGAATGTTCTGGACACAACCATAAACTTCAGTTTGCAGCCTGGAGTCAAGTATAGAACTTAAGCGTCTTCAGCTAGGAATTGGCCAAATGTTGCCATCAGTAACTAGAGGCCTTGAACTAAAATCTGCAGGGAGAGATCACTGTCTCCAGACTTCTGAGCAAAATTGCAAAGTGGGTTCCATTTGCTCCCACTTCCTTCTCTGCATCCATGTTTCATATTCTCTGGTCCCAGGCTCCGCTCTGTCTCAGGCTCCTAAACCAGAATCCATGGACTTAAGGAGTTAGGGGTTGAATTGTGTCAACCCCCCCGCCGCACCCCCGTAAAATAAGTTAAAGTCCTAACTCCCAGTATCTCAGAATATTACCTTATTTGGAGATAGGGTGGCTGCAAATGTAATTAAAGATGAGGTCATACTGAAGTAGAGTGGACCCCTAATCCATTACGGCTGGTGTCCTCATAAGAGGATGCCATGTGAAACATGGAGACACAGGGAGAATGCCATGTGATGACAGAGGCAGAGATTGGAGTTACATGGCTGCAAGTCAGGAAACGCCAAAGATTGTCAGTAAACCACTGGAAGCTAGGAAGAGACAAGGAAGGATTGTTCCCTACAGATTTCAGTGGGAACATCGTCCTGCAAAAACCTTGATTTCAGACTTCTGCCTTCCAGAACTGTGAGACAACAAACTCTGGTATTTTCAGCCCAGTTTGTGTTACTTTGTTATGGCAGCTCTAGGAAACTGGTACACCAGGAACACCCATGAATGAGTTTTAGAGAGTCAATGAAAAAATAATTTTTTTAAATGTCTCCTGTTACCCTAAAAATTGTCATTGTGGGGAGCTTCCCTGGTGGCACAGTGGTTAAGAATCTGCCTGCCAATGCAGGGGACACGGGTTTGAGCCCTAGGCCGGGAGGATCCCACATGCCGTGGAGCAGCTGAGCCCATGCGCTGCAACTGCTGAGCCTGCGCTCTAGAGTCCGTGTGCCTGGAGCCCGTGCCCCACAGCAGGAGAGGCCACCGCAGTGAGAAGCCCACGCACGACAACGAAGAATAGCCCCTGCTCACCGCAACTGGAGAAAGCCCGCGCGCAGCAACGAAGACCCAACACAGCCAAAAATAAATCAATAAATTTATGATTTTTTAAAATTGTCATTGTGAAAGAAATTTTTTTTTTTTTTTTTTTGTGAAAGAAATTTTTTATGTCAAATTGGGCCATTAAGTCCTGAGCCATCAAAAACGTGCTGGTGGCCAGGGATGCTAGTAAATCAGGTAATAGGCAGACATCATGCAGCCACCATTTCTCAGGGCTGGAAACCATCTAGCGATTTTTAGAATAGCTTCTCTTTGATGGGAACTAATGCAAGTGTATTCCACAATTATGAACATGAACATCTATCATTGTTTACATTAAGGATACTTAAGTTGGAAAACGCCAACGGAAAGGATATGTAGTAGCTTCAGACAGCATCCTTTGGTTTCACTTCTACAACCAAAGTAGTCAGTTATCCCTATAGGATACAAATCCTGCAGTACCGGTGGTGCTCCTTCTACTGTCCATTCTCAAAATAAATGGAACCACATGGGATCATTTTCAAAACAAGAAATTCCCCAATACTTTGTCTTCCCCAAGACAAAGCCCTTTCTTGATGCATTCAACAAGAGTGGTCAGCCCATCGCTTAGCCCAAGAAGCCACTCGTGATAAATTGGGGGACATTTGGATAAATTGTGTATTAAAGAGATGAGCTGATTGAGGTTGGAGCCAAAGTAGAAAAGAGTCAAACAATGGCTTGTCCTCTAAGAGTCCCTCATTGTGTCTCTTGAGCAGCGGCCATAGAGGAGGAGTTGGTTTCTCTCTTGTGTGCTTCTGGGAACAGCCAGCTCCTCGGCCCATTCATTATGTCTTCACAATCCCTATCAAAGAATGTCTACTGAGTGAGCTGCTTTTGGAAATTTCAGTAGCTATTTATATTTTTGAAATGGTGAAAGATTCTTTTGGCAAATATCAATTTTCCTGGGATAAAAATCACGGTGTTCCAGGAAGAGGTAAAGCCCGGGGGGTGCGAGGTAACCCACCTGTCCCAACTTTGAAGAAGAGAAGCCCTTTGTCATGGTTACTCTACGCTTGGTGACATGCACGACCATTAAAGGCTTTGCCAGCAATTCCGTAAAAGGTTGTGACCACATCAGAAACTTTATTAGACAAGGGCTTACATTTTTGCCTCTTCAAAAGATTTTAAGACATGGGAGCTGAAGATGAGGTTTGCTAGCTTTCCAGAAAATGAATCTTGAAATGCTTGACAGAAATTTGAGCAAAAAAATCTAGAAATATTAGGGAGAAAGCCTACCCTCATTTTATTATAATTGTAGTTTTTTCTGAGTATATTTTTTATATATCTGAGGTCCTGTTCTCTATAATTTTTTTCTGTTTCTCTATATTTCCACTTTTTCCATTTACCATCAGGAAAAAAATCTCCATATTATGAATCCTTTATGAATATTATTTTTATGGCTATATATTCCTCTTGTGGACATATCATAATTTACTAAACTATTTTTATTGTTACATATTTAGGGTGTTTTCAGTTTCTTAGTTAATTTAAGTTATGCCACAACAATAAACATCTCTATGCGTCAAGCTCTTCTGGCACTTTACACAGGAAGCTTATCCAGATCTGAAATCCCTGAGTCACTGGTTTTAAGCACTGGCGTGCAACGCCAAACTGCTTTCCAGAGAGTTTGTCCCAGTTAGTCTCAGTGTCAGTGTATCCATTTCACCAAACACTCTCATAAAGTTTTTCCAAATTTTGTAGACACATCAGTATATCTCGATGTCTGCATTTATTTTCATTCCTAGAGAGAGAGAGAACATTTTTTGCCATCCCTTGTCCTCCAACTTAAAAAATATTTCCCAGCTTTGAAATTACTCTTTCTTTTCCCCCTTTATTCCCACCACAGTTTATCTAGGTGGCAGGCAGAATTGTGCTACACCAATTGGTTAAAAAATTAGTTGGGGGCTTCCCTGGTGGCGCAGTGGTTGAGAGTCCGCCTGCCGATGCAGGGGACATGGGTTCGTGCCCCGGTCCGGGAAGATCTCACATGCCGCGGAGCGGCTGGGCCCGTGAGCCATGGCCACTGAGCCTGCGCGTCTGGAGCCTGTGCTCCGCAACGGGAGAGGCTGCAACAGTGAGAGGCCCCAGTACCCCCCCAAAAAAAAGAAAAAATTAGTTGGGAAATGAGCAGTCATCAATAGGTGACTGTGAGTTGACTCCAAGCACACGTTTGGGCAGGGAGAGGAAGATTAGCAGATGAATTCTGACCAGACTTTGTTTAGAAAATAACTAGCTACAGTCTTGTTAGTTGACTTTAAGTTCTGTTTCCTTCCTCCTTGCCCCATTCTTCCCCTACAATGACGATTAAAGAAACTATATAGAAATTGCTTCAGTCATGCCTCAAGACAGGAGTTCCTGGAAACAGAGTTTCCATATGAGGTCTTCTCAGTTCCCCTTTTAGCACCTCATCTTTCTTTTCACATCCTCATCTTCATGTTCAGTGCCCTCTCTTGACCTTGCTCTCAGGGCTGGAAACCATCTAGTGTACATTCATTCATGTGTCAGTTAGTAGCCGTTAAGTTAGCTCCTAAGATATAACCTGCAAACCAGAAAGTTCATTAACTAATTTATAAGAGTAGGTGTCCTTTTCCAGGAGCAAGAAACCGATGTATCTACTCAGAGCACCTCCTTTTCAGGTACTTGAGAAGCCAAATCAATCATCAGAGGATGATGTGTTAAGCCAGGTTCTACAGTAGGAGGTGGCCCATCAGAACAGATAAGTCATTGGGACCCTGGGAAAAATAATCTTGCCCCACAGCTGAGTGCACCTCTATAAAGGGTTGGCAAAGAGACAGTGTGCTTGCTGCACCAGCCCCTCTCTGCCCAATGATTTATAATGCTGCCTCCATCATGCACCTCGGTAAGACAGGTGCTTGAGTCTATTCTGATCCATTTGTCTGACTTATGCCAATGCCTCACCATTATAACTCTATTATACCTTTTTATGTAGAGAGTATATAGTATAGAGAAAGTATATCTTACTTTCTCATATTAATTTTAGAATTAGTCTAGTTTGATGAAAAATCCTGTTGGAATTTTTATTGGAATTGCATTAAATTTATAAATTAGTACCAATGTTATTACAACACTGAGTCTTCTCATCTGTGTATATGTTATATCTCTCCATTGATTCATTCTCTGTCTTAGTAACGTTTTGTAATTTTATGCACAGAGTATCTTTTTGCTGTTTACATATATTGGTTATTTTTATTGCTCATGTGTAGGAACACCATTTGGTTTTTTATGCCCATCTTGTAATCATGATCCTGCTAAACTTTCTTATTAGTTCTTCTGGTTTACATGTGGATTCTCTTTGATATCTTATGCTGACAATTCTATTTTATGCAAATAATATCAGTTTGTTCTCTTTTTTTTCCTAATCCTTTTGTCTCACTTTTCATTTTCTTTTCTTATCACATTGGCTGTGACCTTGAGTACAGTGTTTAAAAGATACAGTAAGAGAGAACATCTTTTTCTTATTTCTGACTCTATGTGGATGTATCTAATGTTTTAAAATTAAGTATAAGATTTTACTGTAGATTTTTAACAGATATCCCTCATTGGGTTAAGGACATTTCTTCCATTCCTAGTTTTCTTGGAAAAGTTTTCCTTGATTAGTCTTTCTATAGGTTTGTCTATTTAATCTTTTCAAAGCACCAACTTTTTACTTTCGTTGATTGTTTCTAGTTTTCTCTCTTTTGCTGTTGTCTAGTTCATTATTTTATGCTCATTTTTTATTATGATCTTCCTACTATTTTCTTTGGGTTTACTCTTTGTTTTGTGTGTGGGTGCGTATGTGTTTTCTTTTAGCTTCTTTTTTAAAAAAATAAATTTATTTATTTATTTTTGCTGGGCGCGGGCTTTCTCTAGCTGTGGCGAGCAGGAGCTACTCTTCATGGCAGTGTGTGGGCTTCTCATTACAGTGGTTTCTCTTGTTGTGGAGCACGGGCTCTAGGTGTGCGGGCTTCAGTAGTTGTGGCATGTGGGCTCAGTAGTTATAGCTCGCAGGCTCTGGGGTGCAGGCTCAGTAGTTGTGGCGCATGGACTTAGTTGCTCCGCAGCATGTAGGATCTTCCTGGACCAGGGCTTGAACCCATGTCCCCTGCATTGGCAGGCGGATTCTTAACCACTGTGCCACCAGGGAAGTCCCTCCTTTAGCTTCTTAACATTTTGGCTCACTTATTTTCAGTATTATTTTGTTTTTAATAAATGCTTTTAAGGATATAAATCTCCCTCTTATTACTTCTTTAGCTGCATCCCACACATTTTGAAATGTAGTACTTTAGTTGTCTGATAGTTTCATTCTAATAGGAGACTTCTGAATATAAAATGTGCTGTAAGATGCACACAAGCAAAACTCAGTGGGACGGATATTTTGGAGTTGAAAGGCTTTCCCATTGCTTTTCAATTCTGTCCATCTCTATCCATGAAATTAAGTAACAGTCGTTTATAGTTTGTTCCCAAAGACCCAGAAAAGGAGACTTCTTATAATCTTCACTCCTCTGGGGAAGAAAAGGAGGACTACTGTGCAGTTCTTTCCCCAGTAGGAACCACAAAAACAGTCATTGTAGTTAGTAGTCTGACAACAACTTTGTCACAGCACAAGAAAAATACACTTACATAGACAAAGAGAGGTATATGATTATTATTATAATTTATAATAATTTTTAATCTTTCTTAAGTACCAGGGACGGTGCCAAGAACTTTTTATACATTGTCTTGTATGAGCCTGCCAACAATTATATAGAGATAGAAATAAATATTCTTCTCATATTACTGATTAGGAAATTAATACTTAAGGAAATTAATTAGTGTGCCCAAGGTGGCAGTGCTGCTAAGTGATTGAGTCAGAGTTGTCACATTTCAAACAGGTGCTGTACGAACTCCACTAACCTGTTTCTTTCTGTCCTCTAAGCTAAGATGTTGTCGGTAAGCCACTGCATGAGAACATGGCAGAGAATATACTGAGAACAAAGGCAGGTTTCTTAGAAACCAAAGGTATAATAGTAACAGATACTAATTAGCTGATGACCATGATGAGAGAGAAAGAGAGCCTTTGTCTTTCTAAAGCCAATGGCTTCACTTCTGCTTTTACTCAGAATTCTCAACTGTTTCTTCTTTCTGTTGCATCAATTTCTCCCTCTCTACTGTATCACTGCTATCAGCATACAAACATATTCTAGTGTCTTCCATCCACGGAAAAAAGCAAACTACTTTGATTCCAGCCATTGCCTTAGTTTTCTTTTTTCTTCCCAGTAAAATCCCTTAAAAGCATTATCTAGACATGTTCTCTTCCCTTCTATAGCCATAGTCTCTTCATCTTCCCAGGTAAGCTTCTGTACCTACCACTTCACCAGCACTGCCCTTGTCAAAGTCAGCCATGGTTTTGATCTTGTCCATCCAGTAATTTCTTGCCAGTTTTTATTCTTTTTTACTAGCTTCTCAGCAGCATTTCGACACAGATGAACATTTCCTTCTTCCTGAGACATTCTCTTTTCTTGGCTTCATGACATCACTCCTCAGGGGCTGATCCTCAGAGGAGTCTTTTCTGGCTCCTTTCCTTCTATTAGTCCCATCACTTTCAACACCATCTATATGTCAGTAACTTCCACATTTCTATCTCTAGCTCCATTCTCTCCACTGAGCTCGTCTTTACCCAGACACCACCTTGGCTGCACCCTTTTGATGTGTGTTAGGCATTTTAAACTTAACATACCTAAATCTGAACCCAATTTTCCCCCTAAAGTTCCTTCTCCTCTTTCATCTCTGTATCACTGTTACAACCACAACCCACCAATTGCTCAAGCCAGAAACCTTTGAGACATGGTAGAGTGTGTAATTATTTAAAATATGACAATCCCTCCCAGTTGGAGGATTATACATCTCTACCCTGTTTACATAAGGCTGATCACGTGACTTTCTTTGGCCAACTGAGCATGAAAAGACACCATGTGCGCTATGTCCAAGCAGAAGCTTTGAGAGCAACACATGATGAGCCATTTGTCCTTTTCCCTCTGCCGTGAGGCCAGTAGTCTCCCAGATGAGAGCTCTTCCCGAAGCCTGGGTTCTGCAATGAAGATGATGATGAGCAAAGAAGGAAGTGGTCCATGATAGACATTTAGCGTGACCAAGAAATAAATATTTGGGCTTCCCTGGTGGCGCAGTGGTTGAGGGTCCGCCTGCCGATGCAGGGGACGCGGGTTCGTGCCCCGGTCCGGGAGGATCCCACATGCCGCAGAGCGGCTGGGCCCGTGAGCCATGGCCACTGAGCCTGCGCATCCGGAGCCTGTGCTCCGCAACGGGAGAGGCCACAGTGGTGGGAGGCCCACATACCGCAAAAATAAATAAATAAATATTTGTTGATGTAAATCACTGAGATTTGTTGAGGACATGAAGGGCGTCAGTTACTACCCAGGCAGAACTTACTTGAAGCTGGCTGATATTAGACATGCTTAATTCTTCTCTTTTATTTTTCAGACTTTACATAGGATCTGTCAGCAAATACTTTTAGCTCCATCTTCAAATTAGCTCTGTCTCCATATCTGCCCTCTTCTACTTCTATCCTGGTACAAGCCCATAAGGAGGGTTCTTTGCTAGTATCTTGCATATGCATTTATCCACTGATCCATCACATTTGCTTCTGGGAATTTATTCTACACATATATGTGAACATAAATATGTACAGGGGTATTTATTTTAGTGTGTTTATAACAGCAAAAGAGTGGGAATAGCCTACATGCCCATCTGCTTGGGACTGTTTAAATAAATTAGGATGCATCCATTCATAGTATACTATGCAACGAAGATGGAAAGCCATCAAGATACAGTATTACATGAAAATAGTAAGATGCAGAAAATTGAGTTTAGTATGTTTCCATTTATGTAAAAAAAATGGGGATACAAAAATAGCTGTTTGTATAAGCTTGTACGTTTATTTAAAAGATCTCTATAAGTCTAAATAAGAAGTTAATTGCAGAGGTTACCAATTGTACAGATGGAACTGTGGGGATGAGGATGAGGCAGGAAGGAGATGTTTAGTTTGATGTTTTAGTACAGAAATGCAAAAGTAGGCAAAACAGTAAAATGAATTCCCAGGTACCTACCACTCTGTTTAACAATTATCAACTTGTGACCAATCTCGTCTCAGCTTTACTCCCCCCCACCTCATGCCCAGATTTTTCTGAAGCAAATCCATGACATCAAATCATTCCAACTGTAAATATTTCCGTACCCTTTACTAAAATATAAGGACTCTTTCAAAAAATAACCACAGTATCATTATCACAATTCAAAATAAAAATAGTTCCTTAGTATCCTCAAATACCTAGTCAGTGTTTAAATTTCCCCGATTGTCTCACAACTTTTCTTTACAGTATGTTTGTTGAGTGAGGATCTAAATAAGGGCCATATGTTCGTAATTGGGTCAGATGCCTCTGAAGTATTTTTAAGTCTCTAAATTCTCCTTCCAGTCCCACCCCACCCCCATTTTTCCCTATGCATTTTTACACAACAAAACCAGGTGGTGTCTCGTAGGGTTTCCCGCAGTCTGAATTCTGCTGGTTGCTTCCCATGGTGTAGATTAACCCGTTCTGCAGTCCTAGTAGCTGAATCTAAACCATTGGCTCCCGAATTTGTCTGAAGCTGGAGGAGCTTCACAAACTTCTGATGCCTGTGTCCCATCCGCCCCATGCCCCCCTCACGCCCCACCCCCAGGTGCTGACTTCACTGCCTAAGGTGTGACTTGGGCCTTAGCAGCTTAAAAAGATCCTCAGGTGTTTCCAGTGTTCAACCAAGTTTGAAAACCACTGATCCAGAGGCTTTTTCTGCAAGACTTCTCCACAGGAGTTTCACAATCTACTTGTCTCTTTTATTATGAACTTAGCAGCTGTGAGGAATACCACCTAAATCTATTCATTCACCAGGGGCTGCAAAGCGGTGATATTTCTTCATTTATTAGCTGGAATAATTCTGAATTTACCCTCCTCTGCTAAGGACAGTTCACATAAGAAAAGTAGGATCAATGCTTGATTCTTTCCTTTTAGTGTTCGTTTTCAAAATAATGAGTTGATTCCATAACATCTTACATTGGGTGCACATTGCTATTTTTGTATCATTACGAACTCATCAATTTAAACATACTTGATGTGTTTTGATCCATTGCAATGGTTATTTTTTTCATCAGATTGTGCCATCTTTGGATAGTGGGAGCACGTGTAAGTTTGTTCCCGAGTACTTTTTGGGAGAACAGCTTCCCCACTCTCTGAAATGACAAGTTGTTCCAGGTACATCTTGTACGTTTCTTGCCCCAGACCTGAATCAGCCATCATCCCGAGAAACTCTGTTTCCTTTTAGTGGAAAATGATATCTAGGGACCATAACAGAAAGAAGACCTTCCACTGTATTTCTTGGTAATACTTCATGATATCATGTTTGAGATTTCAGCCATGTGGATGCCTATTCAAAAACTTTAATAGATTTTGAAACTTGTGAATTGAATCCTTTGTAATTAGAATTATTTTGAATGTATTAGTGGTACATTACATAAAAGATCAATATGGTGAATCCTATCAGAAAGTTAAGGAATTGTTTCAGTAAATTAATCTTTCCCAACTGCATTCGTTTCCTACTGTTGCTCTAACAGATAACCCCACACTTGGTGGTTTAAAATAACACAATGTGTTATCTTACAGTTCTGGGGGCCAAAAGTCCGAAATCAGTCTCACTAGTCTGAAGTTGAGGTGTCGGCAGGGCTGGTTCTTTCTGGAGACTCCAGGAGAGTATCCATTGTTTGCATCCTTAGCTTATGGCCATATCACTCCAATGTCTCCTGCTTCCAGGGATCACATCAACTCCTCTGACTCTGACTCGTACTGTCTCCCTCTTATAAGGACCCTTGTGATTACACTTAGGGTCCACCCAGGTAATTCAGGCTACTCTCCCCATCTCAAGACCCTTAACCACATCTTCAGAGTCCCTTTTGCCATATAAAGTGGAATTCACATGTCCTGAAGATCAGGGTGTTTGGAGGCCATTATTCAGCTACCGCACCAGCTTGTACTGTGTATAGACGCTGACTGTATTTTGGAGTGTGCTTGAAAAAAGTGTCTGGGGTGAAGACCATGAGGTTATCAGGGCTTCCTGTTTAGAGAGAACTGATGACCCAGCTGCAGAGGGGTGGGTAGCAGCCCCACCCAGAGCTCGCAAGGCACTCGGCCTCTGCCTCAGGCGCCCCCGAACCAGGCTTCAGGGGCCCTACCACCTAACCAGCAGACAGATAAGTATTTTACAGAAAAGCCTACACTTTAAAAACAATAAAGTCACCCCATTGTTGGTTACTATAGTGCATAGAGTTAACTAACTTTTCCTTTTTTTTTTTTTTTTTTTTTTTTTTTGCGGTATGCGGGCCTCTCACTGTTGTGGCCTCTCCCGTTGCGGAGCACAGGCTCCAGACGCGCAGGCTCAGCGGCCATGGCTCACGGGCCCAGCCGCTCCGTGGCACGTGGGATCTTCCTGGACAGGGGAACGAACCCACGTCTCCTGCATCGGCAGGCGGACCCTCAACCACTGCGCCACCAGGGAAGCCCTAACTTTTCCATTTTTGTCCCAACTTTTCAGTCAATTGAGTCAATAAATCTCAATTGGCGTTAAGAGGTTAATCTTCTAAATTCAGTCATTTGTACAACATCTTTACAATTTTTGCCATATCTGCAAATCACCTAGGCTAGCACTTGCTTCCAACTTCCCTTCAAATAAACTTAAATAAAAGGAAACTTTATGTCATGACCATAAATGAAAACCATTACCACTTCCATAAAGAAAAACTAACAGTAAAGGGCTTCCCTGGTGGCACAGTTGTTGAGAGGCCGCCTGCCAATGCAGGGGACACGGCTTCGTGCCCCGGTCCGGGAAGATCCCACGTGCTGCAGAGCGGCTGGGCCCGTGAGCCATGGCTGCTGAGCCTGCACATCTGGAGCCTGTGCTCCAAAACAGGAGAGGCCACAACAGTGAGAGGCCCGCGTACCGCAAAAAAAAACAAAAAACAAAAAAACAAAAGAAAAACTAACAGTAAAAATAAACACTTTACAATGGGAAATTTTAAAGCCCGGGAAATCCCTAGAATGATCCCACTGGCCACGCACGGACGGTCCAGAAGGGCACTTCCAGGAAGACGGGGCTCTCGAGGCTGGTCCAAATAGGCCACATTTTAAAATGTGCTCTGTTTAGGTTGCCCTGGCTCAGCTTGTAGTCTAACACTGCGGCCAGAGAACGATGAAGAAAGCTCAGTCCTTTTTCAGAGTACACGTGGAGAATCAGTTCTAATGAACCTTGTTGTCCTGTATTTCATTTCTCAGAACCTGAGAGAGCTGGTCTGCATTTGACATTGGATTTATTCCAAACTACAATAGCAGTTTACCCTCACGAAGGGGAATAGTCCTGGGAATGACATCCTTCGTCACTCTTAGGGCTAATGGTAACCGACATGTTACAGGTGACGTGTTACAAGGATCATCAGGTGGACACGCGTGTCTCTTACAAGCCAGGCATGTGCTGGGCGCCAGGGAAGCTGCGGGAACATGGCACTTACAGCCTAGGAGACCCGACACACGTCCGATGGCTAATGCCAAGCAGTCAATTAAGCATTTACATTATGATCCTTGCAGCAAAGAAGCATCATGTGTCAGAGGATGTGCCTGCTGAAGTGTGTTTTGATCACTTAAGAGCACTTCCTCTGTCCAACCATTGGATGGTACATATTTGTTGAACTGGAAAAAAATGGCAAATGGTCCTTATGCTTATTATTTTCCCCCAAGGCTAGTTTTCAAAAAACAGGGACCTCCAAAGCAGGCCAATTTCCAAAAGTCCATTAAACTGAGGATAGAGGTGTGAAAGCTGGCACAGTAAAGAAGAACTGTGTCACCCATAGCCGGTGAAGGTGCTGGAAGAGGCTGCTGCTTTGAGGGGGTGGTGTCCCAGGAGGTCCCTGAGAAGAGCGAGCTCTGGGGGTTCCTGTGGAGGAAGCGCTGGGCACCTGCCTTAACACTGAGTGAGCTCTGCTTTCTAAGGTGTGCCTCCCGGTGCCCAGCCCGACCCAAGAAAACTAGCTGACACCTTCTAGGACCGAAGGCAGCGAGTGGCGCAGGAGACGCAAGAGGGAGGGGATATGGGGATATGTGTATACGTATAGCTGATTCACTTTGTTATACAGCAGAAACTAACACACCCTTGTAAAGCAACTATACTTCAATAAAGACGTAAAAAAAAAAAAAAAAGAAAAAAGAAGGGAGAGGACCTCAGCCCCGCCTCCGCCTTAGTTCCCCATTTCTCTGCCACTTCTCACAGAAGCGTTCTGGAAGCCGCCTTGCCCTTTCGTGCCAGTGAGAATTAAAGGAGAAGAATGATGAAGATAGCACAGAAAGTAGTTTCACGATACAAATACACACGTGACTCGTCTTTCTATTTTAAAAATAGAGCAGTTGAATTATGTGACAAGACCAGTTAGGTGTCTGATATTTATGAAACACTTCTAGAATTTTTTTTTTAAGTATTGGTTATTTGACTGAATTTAACTAGACTGAGTTCCCCCTTCCGCCCACAAGAAAAACCAATGACATATATAAATGCAGCAAAAAATCTTCCCCAAAACCTCTCTTCTAGGTGGGGAGAGGGAAAAAAAGAGTCACAGCTTAGTGCATTAAAAAATATATTTATATTGGGATTGATGTATATACGCTATTGACACTACGTATAAAATAGATAACTAATGAGAACCTACTGTATAGCACAGGGAACTCTACTCAGTGCTCTGTGGTGACCTGAATGGGAAGGAACTCCAAAAAGGAGGGGATATGTGTACACGTATAGCTGATTCACTTTGCTGTACAGTAGAAATTAACACAACGTTGTAAAGCAACTATACTCCAATAAAAATTAAATGAGAAAAAAATATTTATAGTAAATATTTTTAAAATAAAATATATTTTAATTTATTATAATATATTTAAATGTATAACTTTAATTTTATATGTTTATATATTTTAAAATGAAAACCTGCTTCTTTTATTTAGGCCTGGAATTCCTTATGTGTCAGGGGACTGTCAGCTCAGACGTAGCATCCTACAGAAGCCCCGGCCTCATCCCACTTGTCCCAGAAGCTGGAGGATTTGGCTCTTGTGAGGGAAGAAGCAAGCCAAAGAATTTCTTACCAACTCCCTTGAAGCAAGAACTTTGCTTCTGTGAACGCTTCTGTGTTCCCCCAACGCTGAGTCCTGTAGCCCTGCCCAGGAGCATGAGGTTCTCATCCGAGAACCACGGGCAGCTTCTGGGTTTTAGAGACTCAAGTCGCCCAAGATGCATTTTTGCGGAGATGGACAAATAACTAGGTCGTCCCAGATCAGCAGGAACATCGCCGCGAGACGCTTTAAAAGACTCTCACTCCTCCCTGACAGGTAAGGGTCCAGGCCAGAGCCTGAGTTCCTTTCTATCTCTTCATCTGCCGATTAGTAGACTGGGCCTCACTGGTAATCGTGCTCTCAGGGTAATGGCTTGTTTAAGTAATTGACGATGTTTGTTCTCACCGGGGAATCTTAGCACATCAAAAGATGTTGAGAAAGCCAAAACTCACCTAGAGTCTGAGTTAATCACTTTGTCAAGCACAACAAAGGCTGTCTCGCTTTGCTAATAATCCCAAATGAGGTAGCAACCCTCAGTTAAATAAGGAAACGATGGTGTCTTTAATTAATGTTTTAAAGAGCTCTGACTCGCTTTTTCACTCCCTTTATTTTTCTGAGAATGTCGGGAAACGTGTGCAGAGCTGATATCTTCCAAACTTCTCAAGTGCAGGAAGGGCGGGAGACCTTCCCTGAAGTTCATGGGAAGGGATCTGCGGCCTTTAGTGGAGCACAAGGTCAGTGCGTGTGGCTGTACCTAGCTCCGAGGAAGTTCATCCCGGCGTGTGCCTCCACGTGAGCCCTAGTACTTCCCCCTGCTCCGGGCTTGGCCCCCCCGAACAGGGCCCTCCTTCCCCCGCGTCGCTGCCTCAGCCTTTCTGGACGGCACCTCAGAACCCAGCTGCCCTCCAGCTGCCTTTCTGATCCCAGTTGTCTCTCGTAAGGCTCTTCCCAAGCGGCTGAAGCTTCGCCAGCCTCCCGACAGGCCCTCACCCCCTTGCGTCCCCTCCCTCGCCTCCCAGAGCCCCAGGCCGGATCACGCAGGCAGGTCAGAGCCCTGGGGCCTGCGTGTCCAGAATGGAAGGCTGGACTTGGTGATGTGTCGGTCTGAGCCCAGCTGCACAGTCTTTAAAAGGACTTGGACAACCTTAAGGCTACTTGGAAAGCCAATGAGTAGATGGGGGGATGGGGTCTGGAAGTGGCTCATCTCAGGTCAGCAATACTTAGAGAGTGTGGGTACCGTACAAAGGGTAAGACACATCTGACCCCCAGAGACTGCATCCTATGGAAAACAAATGGGCCGTGGGGAGGTTTCCCTTGGACTTGGGGAAGCCCTGATAACTGCCGTCCGTGTACTTCTTATCTTACCTAATAACTCCCCATGGTTTCTAAACTGTGCCTTTTTTTTTTTTTTTTTTTTTTTTTTTTTTGCGGTACGCGGGCCTCTCACTGTTGCGGCCTCTCCCACTGTGGAGCACAGGCTCCGGACCCGCAGGCTCAGCAGCCATGGCTCACGGGCCCAGCCGCTCTGCGGCATGTGGGATCCTCCCAGACCGGGGCACGAACCCGTGTCCCCTGCATTGGCAGGTGGACTCTCAACCACTGCGCCACCAGGGAAGCCCAACTGTGCCATTTTTGACTCTTCCCATCAAACCTCATCTGCAGTCAATCACCAGGTACCGTCAATTCTACCTTCAAACCACTTCTCTAGTGAGTTCTCCTTACTTCTGACTGGCACTGCCCTATTTCAGGCCATCATTGTCTGTCCCTTGGGCATGGACTCAATAGAGTCCTGGATTGGCCTCCCAGTCTCCAGTTTCTTCCCTCATCCACCAATCTGCCATCCGTGCTAGTGCCAGAAGAATCTTGCTAACATGCACATCTGATCATGTTGTGGACCGGTTCAGAATTCTTCATTGGCTACCTGTCACTTTTAGACCAACGCTAAACTCCTTTATTTGGCGCATAAGACCTTTGATGATCTGGCCCCAGCCCAACTGCTCAGCCTCACTCCAGGTGATCTCTGTCCTCAAGCAGTCTTTCATGACCTGGACATTGCTAGTTATACCGACTTGTTTCACCCTTCCAGGCTCTTACCCGTGCTCTTCTCCAGGGCCAGGATTAAGGTGACACAAGAGAGGCATCTAGGATGCAAAATTTAAGGAGGCACTCACTCCCAGGGAAGTGCAGGTGCTGACCCTGCTCCTACACGACCCTGAGAGTGAGTGCCTCCTTAAATCTCGTGTCCCAGGTGCCTGCTTACCTCACCCTGCTCCCAGCGCACTCTTCTCTGCCTGGTGTACCCAGCCTTTTTCTTTACCTGGCAAATCCTGAATTCAAGTCTCTGCTTGAGGGATGCCTCCTCCAGGAGCCCACCCAAGATTATCCTGGGCACACAGAGACATTCTCCTTGGCCACCGGCTCCTTCATGGTAGGGGGATTGCAGACAAAGAACAGGAGAACTTGGTGTATTGTTTGTAGGAATATAATCCTGCCTAAGCTCATTATTTACTGTACCTGGTTCTGCGTCCATCATGTGGGCTTAGTCATCTGTAGTTAATCCTTTTGTTTTTATGAAGTCCTTAAAGAACCCTTTAGATGTTGTGAAAGGGAGACATCTGCCTTGAGTGAACCCCAGAAGACAATTATATTTGAGCCCAGCGAGGGCAGAGGGGGCTACTTTTGCCTCTGTATCCTGCATAATAATAGCGAACAGTTACAGACTATTTCCCAGGGGCCAGGAGCTGTTCTAAGTGCTTCACACATTAACTCATTTACTCCTCTCCACACTCTGTGTGGGAGGTGCTATTATGATCATCTTGGTTTTGCAGCTGGGAAAACTGAGGCTCAGAGAGATTAAGTCACTCGCCCAAGGCTGTCCAGCTAGTAAGTAGAGGAGCTGACATTCCAACCCAGGCTGTCTGGCTCTGAGTCTGTGCCCTTAGCTAGTAGTCTCTGTGTCTCTTGTTTTACATTTGCAGAGCAGCAAATTGCCTACAACTCGACCAGTCTACAAGATCGAGGGTGTGGGAAGCTTTGCTCACTTCTGTGGAGTAAGGACTCTGATGCCCCTGTGAAAAGACAGATGCCATTCACGGGACTCTATTATCCCCTGGGATCAAATAACTGATCAGATTTGCCACTGAGTCAACAGGGCCCCAAGACTTGAAACAAGGACAGGTCAATTTAAAGGGGAAACCTGGCCTGTGCAAAGAGTAAAGGAACTGTTTTTTTCGCCTGTTGAGTCTCAATATCCCTGAGTAGCCACGGGGAGGGTAAGGAGCATTAGGTACCTGTACTAGGTGCACCGGATGACTCTAAATTCTCTTATAACTAGCCTGGTAAGCATTGAGAAAACATTTGCCAGTTGGATTTCATGTACATCTTCATAAACCCAGCCAATATTTCCAACTTTCTATTGCACTGTGACCTGCCCAATAGCCTGGAACAGGCCTAGGAAATCCCATTCTGCCTCCCAGCTTGGCAGATAACTTAAAGAACTTAGGCAGTCAAAATAACAAAAGAATATGGTGAGTGTTTCAAAAATTATAATCCCATCGCATTTTGTTTGTTACCATAATCTCCATATCTTTGTGTTGACCTAATTCTTGGCAAATTCACTCATTGGCCTTTGATGACCCCATAGCTACAGCGGTCAACTGAAGGTCCAACTGGAAATTGTGTAAAACAAGGTCTCCAGTCTAAGGTCACCAAGATCTCAGTGACTTTTGCTCAGTGATGTGGTTGGTTGTGGCTCTCACCCCCCTGGGCTCTGGACCAGATGTGCAGACCCACAGAACCTGCCTGACCATCTGCATGTCTGACCCATCTGGGTTTGGCCTCTTGCCTGCCTCCTGTGTTTTATAATGTCTCCCATTACAGTCCCTGGTCCCAGTCCTGGCTCATCCTGGCCATTCCTTTCTCATCGCCTGTATTGGTTATCTAGTGCTGTGTAACAAATTACCCCCATCTCCTAAGTGGCTTTAAACAACAATCATTTGTCATCTCACATGGTTTTCAAGGGTCAGGAATCTGGGAGGGTGTTTCCTGGGAGGTTTGTGGATGAGGGTTTCTCATGAGGATACTGTCAAGCTGTCAACTGAGGCTGCAGTGATCTAAAGCTTGCCTGGGCTTAGAGAATCACATTCACGCCCACTTATGTAGCTGTTGGCAGGCTTCACCATATGGGCCCTCCATAGGGCTGCTCAACATGGCAGCTGGTTTCCCCCTAAACAAGCAACCCAAGGCAGAGAGAGAGAGCCCGCGGAGCGGCTGGGCCCGTGAGCCATGGCCGCTGAGCCTGCACATCCGGAGCCTGTGCTCCGCAACGGGAGAGGCCACAACAGTGAGAGGCCCGTGTACCACAAAAAAAAAAAAAAAAAAAAAAAAAGTGATACACTGTCACCTCTGCTGTATTCTGTTGGTCACCTGACTGACTCTGGAACAGTGCAGGAGGGGACTAAGCAAAGGTGTGAATCCTAGGGGACAAGGATCATTAGGGACCATCCCTATGCCCCAGCATGAACAAATTTGATTAAAGTACATTCTTCTTCCAAAGTTTCACCTTGGGTTTTTCCAGATGGTTACTAAAACTTATGAAGTCTATAAGCTGTTTCTTCCTATGATGAGTTGTAGTTGTGCCATTCTTCATTCCATAAAGTTGTTTTTAGTGCCTACTTTGTGCCAGATGCCATGGTACATCCCCAAGGGAATAGATATCTACTTGACTCTTACTGGAAAAGTAAAATCAGGGAAACTTCAAACTGAGGTGGAAACCATATGGCTGATAATAGCAGCTAACATTTATTAAGCATGTGCTATGGGCCAGGCATTATACCAAGCACTTTATAAACATGGTGGTCTTTAATCTCCACCAACATCCTTGTTATGTCCATTATACAGATGGGGAAACTGAGACATAGAGACCATCCCCAGTGTCTGACACACTGGTCAGTGGCCAGCCCGCAGCCCAGGCCTGGTCTCTCTGACTGAACAGCCTGAGCCTCTAGCCAGGCCTTCGACCGGTCTGTCCTGGCTCAGCAAGGCTCATGAGGGGAAGGAGACTGCAGTCATCTTCTAGGGCTGCTGTAACAGTACCACAAACTGGGGACTTACAATGACAGGAATTTACTCTTTCACAATTCTGGAGACCGGAAGTCTGATATCACGATGTTGGCCAGGCCAAGCTCACTCAGAGCCTCCAAGGGAAGACCCTCCCTTGCTCTTCCTAGCTTCCGGCGTTTGCCAGCAGTCCTTGGAGTTCCTGTGCAGATACATCATTCCAATCTCGGCCTCCATCCTCCCATGATGTTCTCCTTGTGTGTCTGTGTCTTCACAACATCTTCACTCTGTGTGTCTCTGTGTCCAAATTCCCTCTTATAAGGACATCAGTCCTGGATTAGCACTCACTCTAATTCAGCATGAACAACTTGGTTGCCCCTAAGAACACACTATTTCCAATTAAGGCCACATTCGGAGGTGCCAAGTGACCATGAATCTGGGGGTGGGAGGACACTACTTAACCCAGTACGAAGACCATCAGAGCTGTCACCAGCCATGGGAAAGGCCAACACCTGGGTGTGTGGATGGGGACAGGTCCCTGTGGTCAGAGGAGGCAACATGGAAAGAAACTGACTCTAATGAAAGAAAACGCTAATTCAAATACATTTTTCCTTGGCTCACTTTGAACGTTGGGCTTTGGGTTTGTTTGTTTGTTTGTTTGTGGGGATTTTTGTATATTGAGGCGTGTATTTTTTGGTATTTATTATTAGTATGCTAACTAATCTATATTTTAGTTGTTTCAGTCAGCATATCCTTTTTAGAGCAAAAAAGGAAATGAAAGTTTATGGCTGATTTTGGATTGCAAGAGCACGTCACTACTGAGATTCACCAGCAGCTTCCTAGAGGAGAATGTAATTTGTATCTTTCAGAGCTCAAGCTCAGTTCACTGTGTCTAACAGGGCTTGTGATGCTGGCCCACACCCTTTCTCCTTTCAGCCACTAGCCAGCACCAAGGGGTAGTTTCTGGAAGGGCAAGCGACCATCCTAAAACATATTTTTTCTTTAATAACTCAGTAGGGCCCCAGCACCCGTGAGAATATTTATAGTAATTCTGGAGCAATTTATGTTTCCAGCCATAGCCGTGTCTTGGTATAACAGCATACATACATGTATTGCCGAGTATAGAACAATGAATTTGTCCCAAATGATACAGCTCACAGTCTATGAGGATATCCCCTGCTTGTTGTATTTCAGGGTATGGTGAACACACTAGGCTCTCTGCTTTCAGGCTTCCTCTGGTCTTTCTGGACTTGAGAAATGTTTTCCCTCAATCCTGCTTTTCCAGACTAGAATTGGATCCTTTATGTGGCAGCTGCTCTCTTCCCTACCCCATCCCTGAATCAATATTTACTCTTCTCAGGGTATGTTGTACCTCCATCATTGGTCAGTTCTTGATCTCTACCTCTTATTCATCTAGATATTCCTGGGTTCACCCCCAGGCTCAGCCCAGGTCCAAGCTGAGCCCCTACACTGAGCTCACAACCCTGCTTTAGCCCTCTTGGTGCTAGTTCCTCACTTCACAGCCAAGACCCACTGTGACTCACCATCTCGTTGCCTCAGCTGGCAAACGTCCCATCAATGTCTGTTCTTTTTTCAGAGATCATTGTTGTCATTTATGATAAAAATCCAGACTTCCATTAGCTTTACGTTTTTGTTTTGTTTGCTCTTTGTTTGTTTTTATCTTTGTTTCCTCTTTTGTTTTGTCTAGTCACTCATGGCCTCTTGCTCTTTTGTCAGAGATCACAACCCACATGTGCAATCTTCAAGCATGTGGTAGATTGAACCATTCCTCCCAACTCTTCATGCCCTCCCTTTATCAAAATTCGACATCATCAGCCTTTGTGCTATGACTTTGAAGTACCTCCCACTACAATGGAGTCTTCTTCCCCAACCCATTAATGTTAGGCTTGGGCATGTGGCTTGCTTTAACCAAAGGAATATGGGCAAAATTGACATTAAGCCACTTTAAGGCTGAGCCCTCAAGAGACATTGCTTATTTCCTGTTGCGTTTCTTGCATCCCTGTGATCTATCAGGAGCAGAACTTTCCTGAAGTATCCTCTTCAGCCTACACCCCGTCACAAACCCATGTGGAGCAGATCTGAACCCCACCCAAGCCTGGAACAGAACTACCCCAGCCAACACACAGACCATGAGAAAAATAAATGTTGTCGTTTGCCAGTGAGTTTGGGGTGGTTTGTTACACAGTGTTATTTCAGCAGTAACTGACTGATACAGGGCAATTCACTTCTCTAGACCTTCATTTCCTTATCTGTAAAATGAGGCCATTGGACTATATTCGAGGTGCTCAGCCTTTTCTCTACCCCTACACAACTGAGGGCCCTGCAGTAAACCCAACAGTAAGAGACTAAGCATATCAGAGTCAAATACTGCAAAGCACTCAAGAAAGAGAAGGATTGGGAAATGTGAATTCTGTTTAGGAACCAGGGACTAACTGGTGGCCTTGGAGAGAGTCGTTTTGGTGGGCAATGGAGCAGAAGCCCCATTGTAGGGCTGAGGGTGAATGGGAACTGAGAAAGCGAGCAAGCGTGGGGTCTTGACTGGGAAGGGAAGGATGAGATGCAGTCGTGGCAGAGGTGGAGCATGTAGTCAGAGAAGAGGTGCCTGTTGGTCGGCTGACTCACTTGTATGTTTTAAGACGGGAGAGAACTGAACCTGCAAAGAAACGTTTACGGTGTCATAATAAAGGGATGACGAAGTAAGGGGCTTGGACAAGAGTGTGCAGGAAACCAGAGGTCTGGTCTGTGAGAGAGAAGAGAGTGAGAACTTCCCAGGATTTATTTACTGATTTGCTATGCATCGTTTGCACTTCAAGTTCTCAAACCCAAGGGCGAGGCACGTGTCAACCAGTGAAACAAAGGCTATTCTTCTTTCCCAGTCGCTTCTAAACCTGCTGCAATCTGGCGTCTATTCTTACCACCTCCAACATCACCTAAAACTTCTTAGTTGCTAAATCCAATAGGTATTTTTTAAACCCCATCTTACTTGTTCAAGACCAAAAGCTACCTTATGGTATAAGCTCAAGATCGTTCAAAATGAGGCCACGTGTTTGACACGTGGCTCTCTTCACTGTTCACTTCAGTGCAGTCTTGGGGATCATGTGAGAAATCCAAACGGTATTTTAAAATGATAAAATAAAAACCACGATCTACCTACCTAGCACCTATGCGATTATTGTGGAGTCCAAACCTGCAGTTAATAATGGGGTAACAATAGCTAACACTTACTGAACGTTAACCATGCCCAGCACGGCTCCAAGTTTAATCCTTCCAGCACGCTGTGAGGTGAGCACTGTTATTATCCCTACTTAAAACTGGGTGAACTGAGGCACAGCGACCTTAAAAACTTCCTTAAGGTCACGAGCTATCCAGGACTTGAACCCAGGCAATCAGGTTCCAAAGCCCAAGCTCTGGACCATTACACATGTGGGGAAAGGCAGCCAAGAGTGAAGTGGTTTTAGTGTGTTTTTTAAAGGCGGTGTTGATGAACTAACGTCGGCTAACGTGCTTGGGAGTAGTTTATTTTCTTAAATGGGTTCAGCAGTCACCTTTGCACTAAGATTTTGTTTAGCAAGCCTTCCCTCATAAACCACGCAGAGATGAACTTCAACCCACAGCCCAGTCTTGCCTGAATTATAAAGATGAAATTTTTATTGAGATTCAGAGTTCAATTCAGTGAAATTTTGTTTTATAACATGTAGGGGTGGCAGCTGGCTGCAGTGACATGCATCCAGAAATAAATGGAAATTCTCTATGAGGATATTCATAGCAGCAAAGAACCGCTAACATGAGTTTGTGTCTTTATATGCCAAGCGTGTGCCACATGAAATCCTATACACCGTCCCTCTTAATTCAGCTTCGGTCAACAAATCATCGAATGCCTATTACCCAACAGAATTGTACAGGCACAGTGCTAGGCACCTCAGGGGAAAGCTGGGTAAGACCCAGTTCTGCTCACCTTCTAATGGGGGAGCCAGGGAAGTGGTACGAGAGAGAGAGAAGGTACCGGCTGCGGTAGGGCCAAGACCACAGGAGATGCAGGGCTCTCGCCGGAATGAAGGGGTGAAGAGCGCCCCAGGAGAGGGAAGGAAATTGAGGGCAAACAGTGTGGCGTGGGGAGAACTGGAGAGCAAGGGGCCAGGTGAGGAGGTGACCACGCGGAAGTGGACGGGACCAGGTCAGAGAGGGCCTCCCGCGCCAGCCAGGGTTCCCCAGGCGGGGAGGGGCCACGGGAGGGTTTTCTGAAGCAGTGGTGAGATTCTGGTGTGTTCTTCCGGCTGCAGAGTTGGAGGACAAATTTGAGGGGCACAAGACACGAGGTAGGGAAATCAGCTGGGTGTCTATTTCCAGCCAAGGGACGCTCTTGAAATCCTGAACTACAGAGTAGAAGAGCAGAAAGAGGGGAAAGAAGGATTCCGACACCACTTAGGAAACAAGACTGGGCTAACTGGGAGGGGTGAGGGAGAGCTGGCCTGGGGGGCTGGGTGGAAAGGATGCCGTATGCTGAGAGCCAGGGACCGTCAGCCCTCTCTTATCAGTGAGGAAACTGGCAAGGATGGAGTGACTTGCCCAAGGTCCTCCAGTGGAAAAAGTACATCTGCCCTCAACTGGAAAGGTCTTGCTGATTTCCACAGTGCCATATTTCTCCTAAGAGCTTCCCAGTTATCTCCCTTATATCATGAGACGATGCTAGCAATTTTGGTCACTCTCTGTGTACAGACAGTGTTGAAACCATTAAATGTATAACTGACTGTGCTTTACAATGCTCACAGCCTGGGCTTCCCGGATGCCTATTGATTTGCGAAGATAGGAAGGGGGTACGTGAGACATTTTCAACATTGCAAAGAGCCTAAATGTAAATCGTGCCTTTATTGACAATAAGATTGTGCAGGTTAACTAAAATGTCAAGTTTCTTTGCTTCGGAGCAGAATTATAACCTGGTACCCTAATGCTGGTTCTCTCATTGATCACTGTTCTCATCGGCAGAGCTTCCATCGGCTTGTCTTTGAATAATTAAAATGGGAAAATAAATCATTCATTACTTAAATATACATCGTTGTTTGGACAATAGAACACAGAACCTATGAGGAAATAATATAAACAGTAGATGTTGGTGAAGAGTTTAGATAGCGGTGCTTGGAACTGTGGGGATCAGCGGTTAATGAAACAGTGAAGAAGGAAGTATTTGCCCTTTGATGCCTCTGCTGGGGGCTGGCTGCGTCCCCTTCCCTACACTGTGGTCAGGACGCCCCGCTCACACACCAAGTGTTCTGTGCTCCCCGCATACCTCATCTTCTAAATGGCTGTGTCCTGCATTCTATCCCATCCCTTCCTTTTGCATCAGAGCCTCGCCCTTTGATTTCTAACGTGACAGTTACTTTATATATCTGAGTGCATGGGCATGTGATCTATAGCCCATCAATGAGGTGGACCCAGCACATAGCCTAGAAAGCCTTCAGCATTCAATGAGGGTATGAACTAAGAAGGAATTTATTTACTCTTTCAATGACCCGCACGCAAAGCATTCTGCCAGATGTTGAGAACATGGTGGCACTAGTGTGCCAGTCAGAGGGAGACTGGCTCGCACGCACACGTGACGGCAGTCGTTTGGAAGCAGCGCCGTGATTGTGATCATTAACGTTTACTGAGCAGCTACTATGCACAAGGCACTCACCGTCTTAAGATGCAGCCCCTGCCCTCAGGGCCTTATCATCAGGCTAGGAAATAGGACACGGGCATGAACAACAGAATAATACAGTGTGTGCCAAGGGACAGCAGGCACTGCTGGAGTTCAAAGGAGGCCAGGCTCTTGAGGGCTGGCCTGGCTAAGGAGACGTTCAGGAAGAGCAACGTTTGGACAAGGTTTTGAGGGGTGGGTGGGATTTCATTTACACAGAGAGGGGAGGGCATTCGGGCAGCAGGAGTCTGTGATGTGCAGGCAGAGTGTGGAGAGAAGGGGTGGAGGAAGGAGACTCGGGGAGGACTTCAGTGCGCTTTCCAGCTCAGAGGAGGCAGCTGCTGGGTTTGGTGCCCGGAGCTGTCTCTCTCTGGGGTGTTCTGGGCAGGGCTCGGGAAATGGGGTTGTGGTTGAAGCCACTCTTGGTAGAGATTGGCCTTGCTGTCATTCTCTGACACGATTTTCCCAGAAAACTTTGAGCAAAAAAAGCCATCTGTTTCTGGGACCATATTCAGGAATTTCCATCTGCTGAGGCGAAACCTAAGAAACACACCTTCGCAAGGCCACCCAGAGGTTTAGGATGACCCTGCAGGGTAGCCCCGTACCGGGCTCTGCCTGGGGGCCCAAAGACACCAGAAATGGCGGGGGTCTCCCCACTCAGATGACGCCCCTCCCCCACCCCCAGGACATTGTGCAGCATCACAGATTTCTGGCAAACCAGGGACAAGGTGGCGCTTAATAATTGAAGTGCCCATCCACAGCAGCGCGAGACCTGCCCCCTGTCCCTGCTCTCCCCAAAGTCTCGCCCCCTTGTTGAGACGTACGTCATTTTTACAAACAGAAACAAGTCCTTGCCACGCTGTTCAGGTTCCCAAAGATGAGGCCCTTGCCCTCAGTGGCAGACGACAGCCTATTTGGTAGGTTGTTATCATGGTACTCAGGGGTGGAGGGGAGGGTCCGTTCAGTGGCTTTATTTCTGGAAGAACCACTGTCCTCCCAGGAGAAGGGCACCAAGCATTGACTCAGCAGCTCAGTAAGGCACCGACATAAATCCGACGGTCTGCTTTGTTTATAGAATGAATGAGATTCTCCTTTCATCTCTGACCAAAGAGTCGATGCTACCAATTCCACAAGCCTGAATTCCTTACAAGATGAGAAGAGGTCTAACCATAAGGGTTAAGATTATTGCTGTTGTTTTCTTTAAAACAAAGCTAAACTAAGAGCAACTCATAGACCCAATGAGTGTGGCCTGACAGAATCCCCCGGCTTCCAGAAATGCCTCATAAACTTCTCAGTAAAGAACCACAAGTTTTATTGTCTTATAATCATATTTTGTTTTGGATTAAAAATAATATTACCCTGTCTAATCACTTAGCTGCCAAAATTGGGGCTGTTTTTTAAAAATCAATCCGTTCTCAACAAAGACGATGATTTGTTGCCTTGAGGGCGGTCAAAAAACCGCATTCGCACAGCAAGGACGGTTCCCAAAGAAAAGTGCTAAGAATGTGTTTTCTGATATGGCATATCTGCAGTAAGGGTATAGCCTATCAGGAAACTGCCTTGGAAGGTCATAAAGTTCATTTGGCTGTATAAGTTCTGGTATGTATGCTAAAATAATCAGTCACCTTACTTTATAATCACAACTCGTACTCTCGTTCTGGAAAATCAATAAAGTGAGAAGAAGGCTGGGGATATTGTGTATAGCTATTTAAAAGAGAGAAAACAAAAAATAATATTCTGTGAAAATGGCCCTCAAGGAAACACAGACCGAGTTTTCATAAGGGGCTCAATTTTATCTCCAAGCTCATCACTGAATTATTAAACTGAAGTACCCATAATAGCCTAGACAAAAGCACAAAAAATAAAAAAAGGCAAATAGCATTCATCCTTCTCTACATGCTCTGGGACGCTGGAAATTACCCGCGGCCTTTAAAATGTATTTCTACAATGCATCTATTATTCACACTCTGAATGGTCTGTTCCACCAAATGTTACAAACCCCAATGTTGCCTTCACCTGTGATACTTGCCCACCTAAAATGTCCACCCTCCTCTGCTAATCCTTCCCTGCGTTTCAAGACCTAGACCAAGACCTTTCTGCTTTCCAAAGCCACCTGTGACTGGCTGGAGACCCAGAAAGGCTGAAGGATTGGGGCTGGAAGGCGAGAAGCAAGAATCATGCACGAGAGGGCTTCCCTGGTGGCGCGGTGGTTGAGAGTCCGCCTGCCGATGCAGGGGACACGGGTTCGTGCCCCGGTCCGGGAGGATCCCGCGCGCCGTGGAGCGGCTGGGCCCGTGAGCCATGGCCGCTGAGCCTGCGCGTCCGGAGCCTGTGCTCCGCGGTGGGACAGGCTATAGCAGTGAGAGCCCGAGTACCGCAAAAAAAAAAAAAAAAAAATCATGCACGAAGCTAAAAGGCCCCCAAAAGCCACTTCCGGAGAGTATTTCCCGGCTCCTGGGACACTCAGCACCATAGGAACTGCCACTGAGGAAGAGTAGGGGGCCCAGGCAGGAGAGGGAGCAGTCACTAGTGGACCCATTGGGTCTTATCTGGCTTCTTTTTCACCACCAGCAGCTGCAGCTGCATTCAGCACAGACCAGCCCAAGCAAGACCATCAACAGATGAAGCAGTCATGGAGTAAATCTAGAAGGTACTGGGTGGCCTTTCATTTTGTTCAGTGTTTCCTTTGCTGTGCAGAAAATTTTAGTTTGACGCAGTCCCACTGACTTATTTGTGCTTTTGTTGCCTGTGCTTTTAGTGTCGAAAACACCAAAACATCATTGCCGAGACCAATGTTGTGGGGCTTTTGCTCTGTTTTCTTCTAGGATTTTTACAGTTTCAGGTCTTACATTTAAGTTGTTAATCCAATTTGAGTTTTTTGTTTGTTTATGGTATAAGATAAGGGTCCAATTTCATTACTTTGCATATGATTATCTAGTTTTCCCAACATCATTTATTGAAGAGACTATCCTTTCCCCATTGTGTATTTTTGAATCCTTTGTCAAAAATTAATTGACCGTTTGTTTCTGGATGTTTTATTCTGTTCCATTGATCTACGTGTCTGTTTTTATTCCAGAACCATACTGTTTTTTTGTTTTGTTTTGTTTTGCAGTACGTGGGCCTCTCACTGCTGTGGCCTCTTCCGTTGTGGAGCACAGGCTCCGGACGCGCAGGCTCAGCAGCCATGGCTCACGGGCCCAGCCACTCTGTGGCATGTGGGACCCTCTCGGATGGGGGCACGAACCCGTGTCCCCTGCATTGGCAGACAGACTCTCAACCACTGCGCCACCAGGGAAGCCCAGAACCATACTGTTTTGACTACTATAGCTTTGTAATATAGTTTGAAATCAGGAATTGTGATGGGGAATTTCCTGGCTGTCCAGTGGTTAGGACTCTGTGCTTCCACTGCAGGGGGGCACAGGTTTGATCCCTGGTCAGGAACTAATATCCCACAAGCTGCGCGGCCCAAAAAAAAAAAAAAAGGAATTGCAATGCCTCCACATTTGTTCTTCTTTCTCAGGATTGCTTTGACGATTCAGAGTCTTTTGTGGATCCATACAAGTTTTAGGATTTTTTTCTATTTCTGTGGAAAATGCCATTGGAATTTTGATAGGGGTTGCATTGACTTTGTAGATCACTTTGGGTAGTATGAACATTTTAACAATATTAATTCTTCCCATGCATAAACACAGGATATCTTTCCATGTACTTTGCAACCTTTTCCATTTTTTTCATCAGTGTCGTATAATTTTCAGTGCGTAGATCTTTTACCTCCTTAGTTAAATTTATCCTTAAGTAGTTTATTCTCTTTGATGCTATTGTAAATGGGATTGATTTCTTTTTCAGATAATCTGTTGTTAGTACGTAGGAATACAACTGATTTTTTATGTTGATTTTCTATCCTGCAACTTTAATGAATTCATTAATTAGTTCTAACAGTTTTTTTTTTGTGAGTCCTTAGGATTTTGCATATATAAGATCATATGCTCTGCAAACAGAGGTATTTTTACTTCTTCCTTTCCCATTTGGATGCCCATTATTTCCTTTTCTTGTCTAATTGCTCTGGCTAGGACTTCTGGCATTATGCTGAATAAAAGCAACAAGAGTGAGCATTCTTGTCTTGTTACTGATCTTAGACAGAAAACTTTCAGCTTCTCACTGTTGGTTATGGTGTTAGCTGTGAGTTTGTCATATACTATGGCCTTTATCATGTTGAGGTACATTCCTTCTATACCGAGTTTGTTGAGAGTGTTTATCATGAAAGGAAGTTGAATTTTGTCAAATGCTTTTTCTGCATGTATTGAGATAATTATAGGATTTTTTATTCTTCATTCTGTTAATGTGGTGTATCATGTTTATTGATTTGTATATGTTGAACCATCTTGCATCCCAGAGAGCAGTGGTTTCTTTTAAATATGGCCTGTGATTAGATGTAGGTCTAGAATTAGAATCCAGTTTTTCCACATGTAAAGGAAGCTCTCTGAGAAAGAAACTTCCAAGTACAGGGATGGACTTTTTCATTGTAGTCTTAAGTCTTAATAATCACCATTCACAATTTAATTTAACCTGGTCTTAGAATGAGACTAGATCGAACACTAACTTACCCTGATTCCTATTTTAATGTCCATTTGATTTATACCTCTGGGTCTCAGGCTCCTGAGATTTAAATGCAGCTTGGTGTTGAAAGCCCTTCCACCTTCCCAAGACAACTCTTCTCAGTTTCCACCATATTTATATATTTAACTGCTTTGACTGTTTAGTTACTTAATGCAACAACCACGGTTTACTTTTCTCACTGCTTCATCAGCCAAGAAGCTCCCTGATTACCCCAAACTCCCCTGTACCTTCCACTTTGCTGTAGAAATAGTTAGCTTACAGTCTCAAGACCTCTATGCCCAAAGCATAAAACTGCTTTCCTCTTCAGCACTAGAGAGGAGCAACTCCCTGTTCTTTTTAGTAAAATTTCTCTTTTTTTGCTCAATAATTGATATTCATTTAAAAAAAGAATATGGAAGATACAGAAAGACTAAAGGAAGAAAAAAATCACCCATAATCCCACCATTGGAAGAAAACCACTATTAATATCGGGGCTATTTCTTTATATGCTTTCTCTCTTTTTTTTTGTTTTTCTTCTGGGTACATGAATTTTTTTATTGCAATATAATTCACACGTCATAAAATTCATCCTTTTATTAAAGTATGTGATTCAATGGTTTTAGTACATTCACAGAGTTGTGCAACCATCACCATCGTCTAATTTCAGAACATTTTCATCAGCCCCAAAAGAAACTCCATACCTACCAGCAGTCACTTCCTTCTCCCCTCCTCCAGCCCCTGGCAACCACTAATCTACTTTCTGTCTGTATGGATGGGGCAGATGAATTTGTACATAATTATATAGGGAGTCCTTGCACTCTTTCTTAATAAAGAAACCCTCATCTTACCAAAAGCTGCCAGTTCGTAGGTACACTTGAAAGTTTAAATACGCTATACTTAAGATTGCCTCTACCACTATTCAACTCACACAACTTATTTCTTGTACATCAAATCTCTTCCGGAAGTCAGCATTTCCAACAATTTTATACAGAAAAAATGAGTTTAAAAAATGTTTTATCACGAGTTTAGATCACCTTCGCATGTGCTTCATGTGCTTCTAGCTAATGTATTCTACATACCAGCTCATCTCCAGCCCCAGTGGAACAGCCGTGATCTCCTCAGACCCCAGTGCACACAGCTCAGCCTCATAACTGTCACTTTAAGTGACTGTCATCAAAAAATTGTGTCAAATGCAGTTTGGGGAAAACTATCAAAATCTATGCCTATGTTATATTAGTCTCTTTTTAGATGAAATTGACTCTTTCGTCTTCTTTCTAAATTCACACAACACTTAATAATTAAGAAGTGTTTATTAAGTACATGCCATGGTCTTGCTGTACAAGGTGAGTGGAGATTCAAAAACAGTGCACTTGTAACTATTAGAAACGTGGACACCAAGTTGGTCCAAACTGAAAACACAATAGGCTTTCAGGAAAAGGGTGATGCACGTGGGCAGAAGAATTAGATTTGTATTGAGCTGTGATGCCTAAGAGAAGAACCAGCAAGAAAATATCAGTGGATGGGAATTCCCTGGCAGTGCAGTGGTTCACTGTCCAGGATTGGCCCAGGTTCAATCCCTGGTCAGGGAACTAAGATCCCGCAAGCTGCATGGTGTGGCCAAAAAAAAGAAAGAAAGAAAGAAAGAAAAATGCCAGGGGAGAGTCGAGCCAACATTTATTAGGCACCAACTGCATGCAAGGGTGGTTGTGGAGATGAGAGTGATGAGGAAAACAACAGTGAGTGGGACTTCTCAGTGTCTTGGGCAAACAGGAGAAGCTTCCCTGAGGAGGTGCCCCTGAGCTCCTTGAAGGAAAGAGAGGAGGAAGGGGATTCCAGGCATGGAGACCAGCAAGGGCAGAGGCACAGACGCCTGCAGCAACGTGACTGTTCACAGAACTGCCAGGCCCACAGGTTGGGGTCAGAGCCTGGTGGATGAAGCCGCTGAGTCAGGGATCAAACCCTACGTCCCGGGTGCTGGGCTGATGAATGTGTACTTCTTCGCTTTACCCGCATTCAACCAGATGCTAGAAGAACATCTGAGTCATGGACAGAAGTTTCCAGAACTGCAATGAGATACAGGACCTCTGTCCTGCCTTGAAAGAACTCCTAGGCTCGTTGAGCAGACAAGAAGTGGTCCTCCTCTTGTTACCTTTCCAGAGTCAAGGCTGTCATTGCACACTTGCCTGGTCCAATGGCAGGGGGAACTCTTAAAGGAAAGACTAAGGAGTTTAAACGTTGAGGACAGCACCCTCCACAAGATCTCCTCGGGGGCCACATGGCTGTGAGGGTCTCTCCACCCCCAGCTCTCCCAGAGTGCCCCTCTGTCTCCCACATGCACCCTGTCGAGAAAATGAAGCTGGAGGGAGGCCCTGCCGCATTCAAGCTGATGTCTGTTGCTCAGAGGCTCCCTGGAGTCTTGCCTGGAAGAGGAGGGTTGAGAGCCCAAGGATGGTGACCTTGAGCTGATCAAGGGATAGACCCAGGAGCACCAGAGCCACGGCCACGGCCATGGCTACTCCCTCCTGCTGCCTCCTTCTCTTCGGCATTCTCCTCAACAGACACCGAGCTCACCCAGAACCTCCACGTCTCCCCAACCTTGGGCATCTGACCCAGACCTCCTGTTTTCTGACCTTGTACCAGGGCCTCACGCCATGCCTGGCACACACGAACAAATCCATAAATATTTTTGCAAGAACCAGTAGAAGTCGGCCCTCGCTTCCTATTCACCATCTCTGCTTCATGCATCTCTCCTATCTCTGTGTCTTTGACCCAGGGTATTAGCATGGCCCCAGAACAGATTACAAATGCACAACTGCCTTGCTGAATGGTATGGTGTTATTGGCCGTGACTCTGATCTACGCTGATTAGAAACACCCAGTTACAGCCAACTTATCAGTCGGGACACATGCCTCTTTCCGTGACCAGAGCAACAGTAATGTATGCCATTCACTCATCCATTCATCAGACGTTTATCGAGGTCGTACTGTATATCAGGCACTGAGCTGGAAGTCAAGACTACGGAAATTAAAAAGACCCAATAAAGACAGAAACAGAAGCGCAGTGAAGTGTGCAATAGAAACAATGATGCTGCGAGACCACCTGGAGGCCTCAGGTTGGACACACTTTGAGAATCACAATCAGAGCACAACTGTCGATGAGAAATTAATAAACATATTAATGAGAAATTTTAAATATACCTAAAGCACTGAAGACTTATTTTCCTGTGCGTTTAGGTTATATAAATGATAGTTAATGATAGTGGCTGACGTCTACTGAGCACCTGCTACGTGTCAGGCACTGCGCTAAGTGCATCTCCTCTCTGAGCAGAAGCTGAGGTGGATGAATGGAGTTGGGGGGGAGAGGGGGTACCACTTGCTCCTGGGTTTGCATGTGGCTGGTTTCAAGGCAAGATAAGCCACACTGAGAAAAGTTCAAAAGATAATTAAACCAGTTAGAAAGCAAAACAGCACTGGGACTGAAGCTGGGTTTCAGAGCCAATTTCTAAGAGGTAATTTCATCATCCTAGAACATCAGACGTGAATTCCATTTTCAGCTATGCAAATTCCAAAAGAATAATACCTCACATTTGCATAATGCTTGATGCTTTTCAAAGTACTTTCCCAGTTATTAATCTAGAGGAAGCTTTATTACTACCGGAGACATAAATTGAAATTCTGTTCAAACTGAAGTTCTCCATTATTTTTTCCACTTTCCCCTCAAAAACCAGAGCTGCCTAAATTCAGGTGCTTTTGATGGAGTGGGTAACTTTAATAAGTTTTGCCGACAGGGTGAATATGCACAAATAGAACATATTGTGGGGCCTTCCATCCAGCCTTCGACCAAGCCAGACTTCAGAAAACCTCCTGTTGAATTAACTAAATCATGGGAGGTTACTCCCAGTTTAAATTTGAGATTCCCCCAGGGTCTCAGACTTTGTGGCACTGCACACACTGCGTTCATTGGAATCCATTCCCTTCCATCAAATATTAGAAAATGAGGAAATTAGTTCCACCACTTTGCCCTTAAACCTATAGAAATCCCTGTCAATGACATTCTACGAAGTGGCCCACGTTGCCAGACAGCTCCTGTATCTTTTTTTGTTTTTAATGTCATCAGACCCAAGAGGCTGCATCTGCTGTAAATGCAACCTGGGGAGAGGATCTTAGAAAAACGAGGTGAGAAGATAGGATGGGGGTGCAAGGAGCTACTTCTCCCCAAACCTTTCCAATTTGTTGCTTTTTCCATCTCTTTCAAACTTAATTACGTGTAGCGTTCTCAGCCACTGAATCACCAGTCTTTCCTGACACCTCCATCTCGTGCATTTGAGCAAAAGATTAACCTGGCTGTTTGCTTTCAATTCTGAAGCTGTGTTAATACTCAACTCCCTCTAGATTAGAGGGGAAGAAAAACACACTCCCACATACCCCACCCCGGCTCCAGCAGGGCTCCACGGCTGCTATTCCTGTGACAATGTCACAGTCATTGGAACATGCTGGCTGCACTTACCACTTCAGGAGAACCAAGAGGACCACTGACAGGGCTACCATCACCATGGGGCCACTGGCTTCCAGTCTGAGGAACCCCAAGACTTCCATTGTTCCTCAGAGACCCTAGAGGGGTGGTCCTCCAGAGGAAAGGGTGGGGCTGGTCCCCCTGCAGTTACAGGAACCACGATCTGCAGATGAAAGATTTAGGCAACCAAGAAAACATCACATCAAGTGGGTCCCTGAAATGTGCTCTTTCTCAGAAGTGTCTTCTTATAAAGAGGAAGGAAGAGGAGGGAAAAACAAAGGGTTTCAGTGTGAGGCAGTGAATCAGCAACTTTATTTTCTTGATGACTGTACAGTCAATAAACATTTACATTAACTTCCCCAGGAAGCAGCAGCAGAACTGGCTCCCTGTTTGCTGGGAAAGAAAATGGTTGCAACCATAGATTTCTGCTGTGACAAGTAGTCCTTAAAGAAAGACCCTTCGGGCTTCCCTGGTGGCACAGTGGTTGAGAGTCCACCTGCCAATGCAGGGGACGCGGGTTCGTGCCCCGGTCCGGGAAGATCCCACGTGCCGCGGAGCGGCTGGGCCCTGTGAGCCACGGCCGCTGAGCCTGCGCGTCCGGAGCCTGTGCTCCGCAACGGGAGAGGCCACAATAGTGAGAGGCCCGCGTACCGCAAAAAAAAAAAAATAAATAAATAAAAAAAAAAATAAAAAAAAGATAAAGGCTCTAAGGTGGGGAAGAAGTCCCCGCGTTGTGGGAACCTGAGAGAGTCCAGTGGGCCAGCTGGGGGAGCAACTGGGGGAGGTGGAGACATCGACAGAGAGCAGACAGCTCAGGGCCACAGTGAGAAGCCTGGGCTTCATTTGATGTGCAACTTAGCAGTTTAGTGTGGTCGTATTTCTTCTCCTTTTTTTTTTAAAATAAATTTATTTATTTATTTATTTGTGGCTGCGTTGGGTCTTCGTCGCTGCACGCGGGCTATCTCTAGCTGCGGCAAGCGGAGGCTACTCTTCGTTGCAGTGCATGGGCTTCTCATTGCAGTGGCTTCTCTTGTTGCGGAGCATGGGCTCCAGGCGCGCGGGCTTCAGTAGCTGTGGCTCGCGAGCTCTGGAGCGCAGGCTCAGTAGTTGTGGCGCACGGGCTTAGTTGCTCTGCGGGATGTGGGATCTTCCCGGACCAGGGCTTGAACCCATGTCCCCTGTATTGGCAGGCAGATTCTTAACCACTGCGCCACCAGGGAAGTTCAATGTGGTCGTATTTCTGTTTGTTAGAGTTGTTCTGGCTCCACGTGAAGAATTCATTGAAGGAAAAGCAGGAAGGCACTTGGAAGACTATTTCGTTCATCCCGAGATGAGGCTGCTCACACTAGAATAGGGATGGGAGGCAGAAAGAAGTAGAGGAATTAGATATCTATTCTGGGATTGACTCTGCAGAATTTCCTGGTGGATTGGCTGCAGAAGGGAGGGAAGGAGGTGGCACGTCTGACCCCCCAGGTTCCTGACTTGAGGGAGCACCGTTCACTGAGATGAGGAAGGCTGGGGAAAGATGTGGTATTGTTGGGAAGATCAAAAGCTGGGTTTTGCAGAAACAGACTCACAGACATAGAGAACAGACTTGTGGTTGCCGGGGGGAGGGGGAGAGGGAGAGGGATGGACTGGGAGTTTGAAGTTGGTAGATGCAAACTATTACATTTAGAATGGATAAACAACAAGGTCCTAATATATAGCACAGGGAACTATATTCAATATCCTGTGATAAATCATAATGGAAAAGAATACAAAAAAAAGTGTGTATGTGTATAAATGAGTCACTTTCTTGTACAGCAGAGATTGGTACAACATTGTAAATCAACTACACTTCGATTTAAAAAAAAGAAAACATCAAAAGAAGAAAAAAAAATTGGGAAGAGTGAAAAATGTTCAACAGTAGGGACAAAGTGATATTAATTATGATGTATCTACTTCAAGGGCTATGATACCAAAGGCCAATGGCAACATAAACAACTCAAATTATAATCACAAATAAAAAAATAGAAAAAAATGCTATGTGCATAAAAGTTGAATTTTGGTCCTGTTAAGTTTGAGATGCCTGGGATGCATCAGAGTGGAGCTGTCAAGTCACAGAGGAATCTCAGCTGGAAATGTAAGTAATAATAATGAATAATGACAATACCATTTATGAAGTACTTACTATGTGCGAGTTACTATTCTAAGAACATCCAGATATGTTAGCTCATTTAATCCTCATAAACTACTCTATGAAGTAACGCTTATTATTAACCCTATTTTAGAGAAGTAGAAACTGAGGCGTGGGATGTATGACTCTAAAGCCCATACTCTTTTTTTTTTTTTTTTTTTTTCGGTACGCGGGCCTCTCACTGTTGTGGCCTCTCCCGTTGCAGAGCACAGGCTCCGGACGCGCAGGCTCAGCGGCCATGGCTCACGGGCCCAGCCGCTCCGCGGCATGTGGGATCTTCCCGGACCGGGGCACGAACCCGTGTCCCCTGCATCGGCAGGCGGACTCTCAACCACTGCGCCACCAGGGAAGCCCTAAAGCCCATACTCTTAATCAAAAGGTTATATTCAAACGTAGAAGGCACCAATACGCAAATGGTAGTTAAATCCAGAGGCCTAGATGAGCCACAAATAAGGGAGTGAACCACACAAGTATCAAGTACCTTCCAAGCACCTTCCCCTTTCTCTAACCATTTGCCCTGACTCCCTATTTTGCATCTCTACTTAGATGTCCCCCAACAGCTGCATCACATCTGGACCAGTGCCCCATGCTCCAGCTCAGCCCTTTAGGACTTCCTGTCCTCTCTCCATATTCCATGTCTCTTTTGTCCCATATGATCAGTACCATACTGAGATGTTAACGGATCTGTGTGTCCTCCTCACAAAACCAAGCTGTGCTTCCACAAGGGCCGTCAGAAATATGGTGCTTTCAGCCACAGGCACCACTGTGTGGGATGTGGGAGGATCAAGAGCTGGCGTGGTTCATCATGGCCACAGATTCAGAGAGTTGGAAGAACCTCGGATATTACTTAGACCAATGTCTGTAACAGAAAGATGCTCAGGAAAAGAAATGAAGGTTCCAAGGTGAAATGAAAGTGAGAAATGCTGGTGTGAGCATTGATACGTAAGTTTATTTACTCAAGACCTCTCAGAAACTTGAACCTGCCGATGTGCATGGGAACTCTCCGAGAGGGGGGTGCAGAGAACAGCATTCCCCAAGTGCATTCGACCACAGGATCCCTCTTAAGGGACATTTATGAACAGCCCAGATGTTGTGCTTTTAGGAAAGTGGTTGGAAAGTCTGTTGACCAAGCCCATGGTGACCTCTTATTTACAGAGGGGGAAACAAAAACCCAGAAAGGTAAAGTGATGGTACAAAGTCCCACAGCTGCCTGGTGATAGAGCCCAGGGCCCTCATCTTCCTTTTCAGGATCTGCATCTAGAATGTACTCCTCCCGTCCCGCCGTGGACCTGTGGGCCTAGCACAGGCCCTGCCTGCTTCACGGAGACGGCTTTGATGCTGGCCACCAGCTCAGAGATGTCCTAAGGGGTGACCACCTCCCCTAGTGACATCAATTTCGCACATTCACTCCTCCGACTAATATTGTTGGAACCCTTTTTGTGTGATTTGTGATTTGTGGAAGCTGTAAATGCCGTGGAGAGATAATCACCCCCATTCTACACTCGCCTCAGAGCAGAGATAATACAGTGAATTGTGGACAGTAAGTGAACTGGGATGGAGTGGAAGGGTCAAATATGAGAGGTTTTAAGGCTTTTCATCAGGAGAATAATGTGATTAAGGATGTATCACAATTTCGGTATCTGTGACACAATGCAGGGACACGCTGGTTGGGATTTTTCCAGGATGGGAGCAGACTGTTGCCATGATATTTACCATAATTAAATATTAGGCCTTTATTCTCTGGATTTTTTTTATAAATTTATTTATTTTAATTTTTGGCTGCATTGAGTCTTCGTTGCAGTGCGTGGGCTTCTCATTGCAGTGGCTTCTCTTGCTGTGGAGCACGGGCTGTAGACGCGTGGGCTTCAGTAGTTGTGGCACACAGGCTCAGTAGTTGTGGCTCGTAGGCTCTAAAGCGCAGGCTCAGTAGTTGTGGCACACGGGCTTAGTTGCTCCGCGGCATGTGGGATCTTCCCGGACCAGGGCTCGAAACTGTGTCCCCTGCATTGGCAGGTGGATTCTCAACCACTGGTCCACCAGGGAAGAAAATATCTCTGGATATTTTCTTTTCAATATATATCTATTAAAAAAACCAACTCTACAGAACTGTATAGGAAATAGCCTATAATCCCAACTCCCAGAGACAAACTCTTAGCATGCAGTTAGCATATGCCCTCTCCTATCTTTTTCTATGCATATGCAAGCACAGGTGTATTTTTAGTTTTTATGAAAACAAGATCATCATATCCGTGCCATCTACAACTGGCCTTTTCATTCTCCGTATGGCGAATATCTTTCCATGTTCATACCCAGAGATATACATCATTTGCTTCTCGGGATTCCCCTGGTTGGATGTGTTGTAATTCATGTAGCCCATCCTCTGTTGAATGACATTCAAGCTGTTTGCAAGTTTTCCCAACGACAAATGAGGCTTCAGCGAACATCCTTACGCATATCACTGTGGCCTTGCTTGAGTATAGCCCAAGCAACATTCTCAAAAGTGGAATTTCAAAAATGCAAGTAGGTGCTACCCTCTGCAGAGACAGTCAGCTTCCCTCCCCCGAGCTGTGTACTGAGGTTTTCCCTGCTCCATGGGACACTCCACAGAGCTTACCCTTCTGTCTCAACCCACTCCAAGTCTAGCTCTTTTTTCTCCTACTTCCAGGCAGACGCCTCCCCCAGCGTTGAGTCAACTGTTTTGACTTAAGTCTCGTGTTTCTTTTTAAAGCTTTCACTCCATAAATTCTGTGGTATTTCCTCCATGTTCCCTGTGTTTAAAAACTGCCTGTGTGGATGCTTTCCTCCTCTGCGGAAGCTTCCCACCTGGCCTGCACGAAGCCCCACGTCTCTGACGAGGTTTGAGGCCTCAGAGCGTGTTCCCTCTGCCCTGCAGGAGCCCGAGGGAAAGGACAACAGTGTTTCCTCAGCACTGTAGACGGTCAAGGAATATTGACCTATAACCTTGTTTCAGCCTCATAGCAACCCTGGGCAGTAGGTGAGCAGGACTTTTCATTCCTGGGTCCCAAGTGGGAAAAAAGAGTTCAGAGATGTTACAAGACTGTCAGAAATCGTACATTTCATAAATCCTAGAGGCCGACGAACTCAAACCCTAATCTTCTGGCTTTAAACCCAATGGTTTATCCACTAAAGCTAAAGCCACATCTTGGTTTAAATATTCATAGTTCACCCAGCAGCCCACAGTTGTGATATAGCTTGCTTCCGCTCCTGGGATGCAGAGCTGCTGCAGTTAAGGAAGACAAAGTGATGGTGCAGGCCTGCCGGCTGCTTTATCTCCACGGAGAAGCTACTGGGGCCCCTTTGGAAGGTGGGAAACCTCAGCTAGCCCCAGTGCAGCCCAGTCTCCTCAACGTCATCCAGTATCTTAGGGACTCCCTGTCCAGTTTCTGAGAACAGGGGTCGGATTCAGAGGCTCCTCCACTCTTCATTCCATCACTTAGCACACACGCATTGGACAGTCAGTAGGCACTTGGCACCAGGAGTGGAATCCCAACGTATAAGGCCTCACGTTCCAGGTGTTGCTTCCAAGGAACTCAGCTTCCAGGATAGGGAAGCAGACTGGTAAACACCTACATGCTGTCAGTGTTACAGGGACTGTGACATAAATAGACAGGGCACAGAGGGGGCACAAATAGGAGGAAGGAGACTTTTAAAGGCTTTGAACAGATGACATCTGAGCTTAGACTGGACCGATGGCCATGCAGATGAGAGTAGGACAGATGTGCTTGGGAGAGGGCGCACGTCTAGGGCTTGCCTGAGGGCATCGGAGGCTGGGGGTGAGTGGAGGGGACAGATGCTCAGAGGCCAGGTCAGGCAAGGCAGTGTGGACCACACACTTTATCCTAGGAAGCCAGGGTAGGACCAAAAATTGAGTGCAACCTGATTGGATTTTTAGGAATACTCCTTAGAAGGCAGATTGGGTGGGTTACAGCTGAGATGGGAGACCAGCGAAGAGGCACTGGTCTAGGTAAGAGAGGATGGTCTGAATGAAATAGTAGATGTGGAAATGGGAGAGAGAGGACTGGGAGGGCAGAATCAAGAGTATTTGGTTATTGGGCGTGGTGGTAAAGGATTGCTGAAGATAACTCCCCAATTTCTGGCTCCTTGGATGGAGCCCATATGGTGCCGTACAACACAATAAGGACTTGGGGGAAGGAATGAGTGGAGGGAAGTGACTGTGACTTCAGTGGTGAGCAAGCGGAGCACGAGGCCCCTGGTGGCCACACAGGTCAGGACGCGCCGGAGGACTCCAGACCCTGGAGCGGTCAGGAGAGAAACCTGAAGGAGTTTTATTTTCGTAGTGGGTCACAGAAAGAACAGTAACGAGAGCAGCCTTGCAGGGGAGGGGCCAAGAGGGGCCTGAAAAGAGGTGGAGGAAGGATGATCTGGGAGACAGCAGCAGAACCAGCAGAGGGACCCTATTTTAGTGCTTAAAGATACAGCCTTTTGTTTTCAAAAGTCCTGGATTCAAATCCAACCGCTTCAGCTCTCTAGCTCGGATGCTCTTGGGAGGCTGCTTAACCTTTTGGAGCCTGTTTCTCATTTGCGAAGTGGGGATAACTGTACATACTTCCCAGGGCTGTTGTGAGGAAAACAAGGTACCGTGGAGATGCTTCGTGGAGCCCTGACACGTGGGAAGCACTCGTACACATGGTCTGCGATCGTTTCCACCAAAGCCACGGGGAGACTGTTGAAAGAAATAGGAAATGGCCACAGGTGTGAATGTTACAGAAAAACCAGGTGAGGTGCTTACCGAAGTACCTTTGGATTCAGCAATTTTGATCATTACCACCACTCCCAGGGTGGCTTTGGTGGAGTGGTTGGTGTAGAGACAGAACTAGAGAAAAGCAAATATGAAAAGGACTGACTCACACTTCTCTGTCCATCTCTGTGGCCCCATGGCTGAGACGTGGGGGAAGACACAGGTTTGGACCAGCTAGCGTAGAATTTCCAGGTGCCATTCTTTGTGTGACCCACGTGAAGTCAGAACATCTCCTGCATTAGGGCACGGCCGCCATCTGTGTGTGTCTCCCTCCTGAGATAAGGACAGAACTATCTCTTCTCTTCAAGGTTGCTATGGAGACATGGATGGGTTTGTAAACAGTTTAAAGGTCTACATCAAATTTTGATTTTGTATTGGTTATGAGAGCAGGGACCATATTTTCTGTATCATTATACAGCCATGCTGCCTGTCACATTGCAATCTCATACACTGACTTGGCTTTAAATTAACACCCATAGGCTGATCCCTCTCCAATCTATTCTCTCCAGCCCAGTTCTCATTCCTGAGCTTCAGACTAATATATCCAGCCGCCCACTGGACCTCTTCTCACAGGTATCCTGCAGATGCTACAGACTCGCAGTGTCTAGAACTGGCCTCATCAGCACAGCCTCCTTCCTCCATTAACCTCGTCCTTGTCCCGAGTTCCTCATCTTAGTGAATTGTACCTCCTTCCCCCCAGCGCCCAAGTCAGGAATTTGGGCTCATCCTTGCCTCTTCCTTCTCTCCCAGCCCCTCCCCACCTCCACATTCATTAATCACCAAACCCTATTGGTCCTGCCTACTGAGTCTCTCCCATTTCTCACTACTACTCCCTTTATCCATTCATTCTTTCATTCATTCCACTTCATTTCACTCGCTCAATAAATATACCGGCATCAACTCAGTGTTAGCTACTGTTCTAGGCAGAGGGGCAGCAAACAAGCTAGGTTTCTGATCTCAGAGAGCTTGTATCTGGAGATCCACCCAAATCGCAGCACTATGATCTCTCACTAGATTGCAACTGTCTCTTAGCAGCCTCCCTGCCTCTCGTTCATTCATCAACATTTATTTGCTGAGTTTGTGCTCGGTGCCTGGCACTGTGCTGGGGGTGCCTGAAAAATGCAAAGGAGACCAGCTTGCCTGGGAGGCACTGGGCAAGGGAAATGTGAGACTGGATGGTGGAGGGGGAGAGGTGGGGGTCAGAGCACCTAAGACCTGGTGGGCTGTGTGCAAAGTGTACTACTGCCTTCCCAAAGGAAGGGGGAGCCATTGAAGGAAGGGCTTTAAGCAGGAGAGTGACGTGATGCTATTTACGCCAACTGTATCTCAACTGGTCTCATTATTAAAATGAGTATGGAGCTCATCAGATAATAGTCTAACCTCCACATGTCAACATCGCCCAGGTCCCCAGTCACACAGTGGGGATGTTGAGGCAGTGCCACCACCCGGACCTTGGCTGTGGGCGTCATTGAGAGGCAGGATCCGGACTTGTCGACGACAGGCTGCTCTTGATATTGCTAATCAGACATGGCCCATCCCATTTCCTTCACATCGCAGCCTGTCAATATGTGTCACCCATGATCTCAGCTTGTCCGATATTCGCACTTTCTAAATTGTCATCGAATCTCTCGAGGCACTGCTCGTGGCAGAGTGTGGCTACATGTGGACAATCAGGCATCCTCTGCTTGTGAAGCGGAGAGTCAGCAGATGGCTTGACTGCCTTAAGGCAAGTCTTGGAGCTGCCTTAAGGCAAGCTAGTGTCTGGAACAGCCATTTTTCACCTCTTAGCCACAGGGGGTGGGGCAGGCATGGTGGAGACAGACGACATGCCCAGAAAGAAGAATCCAGCATCCGCAGGGTTTTGACAGCAGACTGCAATCAGTTCAGGGATCAGGGAGAAAGTGGATCTAGCCTCCACAATGATGGAGTGCTGACATCTGACCAAGTTTTCCCAACTCCTTCCAGGAGGCTGAGGCTACCTCCCGAGCCCCAGCTGCTAGCTGGGGTCCTGCTCTAAATTTACTGCCAGAGCCTGCCTGCAGTTCCATGAGATCATTGGTGCCATCCATCCACGTGTGATGCTCATCTAGACCCAACTAGACAAGACTTGTCCACCCAACTAGACCCTCTTAGACTGTAGGGCTGCTTGAATCAAGCCTCAAGTCTCCACATGCCAGTGGACAATGTGAGCCAAAAACATTTGCTCTGTCTGAAGAAGTCAACCTTGTACCTTGAACATTTTGTCAAGCCTCTGCTTCTACTGGTCCCAGCTCCCTCCCTGTCTGCACTGGTCTGTGTACTGAAGTCCCAGCTTGCCTTGTACCTGTGCCTGCCTGAGTTATGACAAGCCCTGTGTCATCTTATATCCTCACCCTCCTATAACAGGCCAGACTCCTTCCTGTGCATTTTCAGGACCCAGGCTAGATGTCACCTCCTCAAGGAAGTCCTCCAGGACCACCCATGATGATGACTTCTGTGTCCTGCTAAAGCACCCCAAGCTTTCTCCACTGAGGTTGCCTGACTAATTGCATGTCTACCCTCTAGATGTAAATGTTTTGAGAAGAGAGACCTTTTCTGATTCAACAATGTATTTTCAGCGGCCAGGAGAAAGCCTGTCTGTCACTCAATAGGTATTCACGGAATGTTTGTTGAATGAATAAATGCACTTCTGCCTGTGTTTCAGGTAGTAACCACCAGATGGCAATAGTGTTCTTTGGGTCATGAAGGTACGTGGTCATGCTCTTTCTGCAAGAACACCTGAAAATCAACTGAGATTTGTTCCCATAATCCAAGCACTTGGTTAATTTTCTATAAAATATATCAGTTTATTGGAAAAAACCCACAAAATCATTTCTAAAGCTAGACTTTATAATAAAGATATAAAAAAGGAAAGGAAGAGATACAGAGAAAGCACCGTTGAGTCCTTGAGTCCTTCGTACCATTCTCCACTTGATCTGAGTATGGGACTATTTATCAAGACCCAAGAGTATCCATTTGGACTCCTAAGCATTTGAAGTTTCTGCAGCCAGCCGGACACCCTTGTGGCTGCCTGTACCTGTTCCGGGTTCACTGGCTCTAATTTGACTTGCTTATCTTATCAGGGTTTTACCAGTAGACCAGTTTGGCTGGAGCAGAGAGTTCACGAAGAAGGCTAGGAGATAAGGTTGGAGCCATAGGGAGGGGCCGGCGGGAGGAGGCCTCTGGGTACCAGGATGAGTGTGAACTTTACCCTGCACGCAACAGAGATTCTTGTGGCGTGTGCACGTGCGGGCGTGCGTGCACACGTGTGTGTGTGTGTGTGTGTGTGTGTGTGTGTGTGTGTGAGTGAAAGGGCGGTGGAATGGGGAGGGAGGGAGGGACATGTACCAGATGGTGTTGAGAAGGATGGACGGGGGGCAAGGGAGACCACTGGGAGATTGCTGCGGTGACCTGGTGAGTAGAGCTGAGGCAGGAGACAAGTGGAGAACAGGGCTGGTGGACACCTGGGTGGGTTCAGGAGATGCTCCATAGGCAGAACACCTGGAGGATTCGACGACGGATTGGGAAGGAGAGCGAGAGAAGAGAGCCTGGGCAAGAGCCCCACCTTTGATTAGAGCCTGACTTGGTGCAAATTAGAAAAAGGCATGGCTTCCCCAGGAGACTTTACTTCCGCCTGCTGGACAATTGTCTCGTCTAGCAAGCTCCCGGGTGACCAGCACCCCTGGACTCAGTTATTCCGTGCCCGCCACGCTCCACAGCAGCCCTGCGAGGCACACTCCAAGGTTCCCAGCCTGGATGAAGGAGACATGGGTGGCGTTTCTGAAAGAAATGGGGAAGATGGAGGGTGGGCCGTTTTTAAGGGAAGGAGCATCTCGAGTTTCCTATGTCTCTAGTGCAGCGGTTCTCAAACTTGAGTGGACGTCAGACATACGTGGGAGGGCTTTTAAAACACAGACGACCGGGCCTCCCCTCCCCCCATCACTTTCTGATTCTGTAGGGCTGGGCTGGGGTCTGAGAATTTGCATTTCTATCAAATTCCCAGGTGACGCTGCTGCTGCTGGTCTGGGACGGGCTCTTTGAGAATAGAGCTTTTGGCCCCTAGCTCTGCGTTAAAAGTACCACGGGAGATTTTCTTTCATGCTAAAGTCAGAGCCCTACCCAAACCACCAGCATCCCATCCCGCTGGAAGAACTCTCCCAGAGGGTTTTCCGTCCACCTACACAGTAGATTCAGACAGCACCTCTGGGGACACCGCAGGTCTGAAGTGCTGCTGTATTTGGGCGGCAGCGTATTAGCAATTCTTTGGTTTTCGTTTATGAATTTCCCCCATTTTGTCTCTAATGCCCTCCTTTTTCCCTCAGGAAAGGCCTCAGCTTTCCCTCTTTCCCTGACAGGTGTACTAAACTGGCCGGAATTGCCCAATCCTCCCTAAGGATCAATGTGAACTATTTCAAACTAGGTTCTTTCACAATGAACACTTGTCACTTTGTTTTTCCTAGCTCTTATTCCAGAAATTTCTATTCTGCATTTCCTGTGGGTGGGTCATGCCTGCTCACCTGCTTAGTAGGTGCTACCTCTCCCCCTCCTGCCTGCTACTACGTGACCTCCTCCTGCCACAGCCCTGGTTTCACCCCACTCTTTGGATGACATCTGTCTTCTCTCCCAGTAGGACTATTTGCGGCTCTGCGGGAGCTAAGAGAAGATCTGTGTCCTTTCTCTCAATATGCTAGTGGGAAGATGGAGGAACAGAAGGTGTGTGTGGGATAGAAGTAAATATGGGTCTGAAATTCCACATAATTACATAATAGAGAGGTATTGCCAAGGTAAATTAATAAGAAAACAGTTGGATGCTGTTTACCAACAAAACCAATTTGGGGTGTGTTAGTCTCTGCTTTTTCTTTGTCGAATGAGCCACGAATTAGCAGAATGCACATCAGAAGAGGCACCCTCTTCGTGGAGTGACCGAATTATCCTGCCTGCTTGGTCAGGCTACCTAGCAGCTAGGAGAATTGCCTGGGCGCTGCATGGGAACCTCTCTGCCCACGGGCTTCTTTGCTGAACATCTTCCCATCTGTCTGTCTCTTTTTCATGCATGCCCTGTCCTCCCATCTGTCCTGCTCCCTCTGCTACTTTCACAGCCACGGAAGGGCAAGGCCAGGTTCTCATCTCAAACCCACAATCCTAACGTCTGCCTGAAACTCACAGCCCATTACATGAAACACCTGGATGGCAACACTGAGATTCAAGTCACACTAATTGTCAGTATCATGAAGACACCTCTCCTTCTCCCAACAAGTTATGTGAATTGGCCAAGCCAGTTTGAATTTGAGACAGGACTTGGGCTCCAAGCTGAGGTCAGGAGAGCCAAGCATGGCATCGTCCGTTAGGAAACACTCTGGAACACCCATGAGGTGAGAGGCTCAGGGACAGGGGCTGGGAGAGGAGGGTGGATGAGGAAAATGCCTGGGGAGCTCGCCGCTCGGTGACCCAGGATGTCAGACCCCAGTCAAGACCACAGGAGGCAGTGTCTGTGTGAGGACTCCAGGTCAGATCTCTTTTGGGCATGAATCACCATCTTTGGAAAAGTCTGGAAAATCACAATCTTTGGAAAACCAAACGGAGACTCCAGGCACCTAGTCTAACCTTCCACCTTCATAGCATCCCTGGAAGCTGTTGGTCTCTGCTTGAATTCCCCCAATTCTAGGGAACTCGGTTCCGGCAAAGCCACCCTTGTCTTGTTACACAGCTTCAGAACCTGCGTCTAACTTCCCCACCTGTACTAGGACTCCACATCTGTTCTTTTATCGGATAGTGACAACCATCCTGGGGTTTAGGCAGGGCCAGAGAGTGCCTGCTTGACCAAGCAGGTATTTTCCAGCTTGGTCAGGTTCAGTGAACTTTGGCAAAGGCAAGACTAGAAATTGGGCCACGTGCCCCCTGGCCCGACAGTGCTTTCATCACACGGCTCCGCCATCATGTTGAGAGCAGTTGGAGTCCAGCTTCCTAAATCTGACGTGAACCCACCATCCAACCTTCCCAGCAAACCTGAGGGAGAACGTGAGAGCTGGAGCGCTGTGCTTCAGGCTTTCCTCTCCACGGAGAACAGACCGATTGCCCAGGCCGTGGCCCGAGTGGATGGAGAAGGGAGCTGAGGGAAGGAAGGAAGCCTGTTCTTCACAATGCTACCGAGAGATGGACTCAGAGACTGCTTTCCTCTTAGAGGATTCGTCTGTAGTGAAGGGTTGCCGTGTTCCATCCAGGGCAGGCAGGGAGGGGTGGTGGTGCGGGGGGAGGGAGGCATTCAAGCCACACGAACAATCCAGTAGAAACACTATCCACAGGGGGCTAGACAGAGAGATGGAAGCTGGACCACACCGACAGACCGGGGGCGAAGACTTTGCTCCCGGAGAAGAGAGAGAGCATAGGACCTGGAGGCTCCCACTTTGCCCTCGCCTCCTGCATCCCAGCTACCTTCGAGACTGGGTCCCAAGTGTCATAACTCCCCATCTTGAAAACTTTTCCAGAAGCTCTAAGCAGTCCAGTGAGCAGTAAATTTTCCTCAGCCCCTTCAGCAGAAGCATTTTTTCTTGGTGGCCAGCCCTGTGGTGGTGTGGAATGACTTACACAAGAGGGGAACGATAAGATGCCTCCAAGGTGGGTGGTCAAACATATCCCAAAAGGACATCATTGGCCCAATGCTGGAGGTGTCCAGAATACCACATATTAGAAGGACTGGATATGAAAAATCCATGCCTTGTCCTCCAACAAAACGGCTCCTCCTCAGAAGATTAACCGAGTGACCCATCACGTTCTTTGCAGACGTTCAAAGCACTTTGGCTGACGTAGGATGTCCATTTTTCATGGGAAGCTGATCAGGTGCCATGTTACTCGTGCAGGAGCATTGAGGATCTCCATCCTTTCCCCCAAAGAAAGGGAGTGGGAATGTGGAGAAATGTTATATTCTACTTCCACTCCTTTTGTGACCCTCCTACTCATTTTGAAACCTGTCTCTAAGAACAGTGCTGTCTTTACTGAGACCTGATCCACAGAATGCAACACAGGGCAAAAAGACATGTTTTTGCATGTACTTACGGAGAAAACAAAGGAAATTTTCTTCCTTATGTTTTGTCTGAAGTTCTTAAAAATCTAGCTTGAATATGTATTACTTTTGAAATGGAAAAAAAAATCTTCTAGAAAAACTTCTGATTTGGGCTGCAAGCATCTGATAGGAGGATAACTTCATGGAAGGTGTTTATTCCATCTGAGTCTGAGAAGCTCACCCTGGCAGTGTGGGGTCCATATCACCTCCCTGTGCTCGTGCATATTTGCTCAGTAGGAATTCAGCCTTGGCCACAAAGTGTACAACATTTCAACCTAATTATCTTTGCTTCAGAAAGAGCTTCCATCTAGCCTTTTATGGTGTGATGGAAAAAGAGAGCTCTTTTAACATTCCTATACACTGCGGCTTTTCAAGGATGGTGATTAGAAATATACATAAGACACTGAATTTCCACCTGTGGAAGACAATTCTATGGCAGGAATTCCAGTTGTGTCAAGGTCAGCACTTGAGAACCTTGACTTTGGGGGCTGGAAGCCACTGAGCCCCAGACTTATGACCATCCCCATGTCTCAACCACCTGTTCTTGGCACGTTCCTGTAATTTACGAGATGCTCTAAAGGGTACAGGCCAGGAAGTGCAGGATTGAAATATTCCACCTGGCCAGACACTGTTGTGTGGACTAACTTAAGGCTTTGCTCATTTTAAAGAGGATATTTCTCATTCATGATAGAGAACTTTCCATGCCATCTGAAGTATTATAAAGCAGTCAGTCCTGCTTGAAATGCTCAGAAAATGTCCCTCACCAAAGGTCATTTGCTGTTTCTATCTTCAGGGTTAACTACTCCTGTGGTTCTTGTCAGAGTGAAAAAGTCCTTTTCCTTTTTTCTTCTTTCCCTTATTTTTTTCTTTTAACAATTACTTCTCGAGTCTATAGACCACGCCTAGATTTTCCTTCTGGAAGTGAGTTCCATAGTTCCAAGAGCTTCAATCATGCCAGGGGACCACATCTAGTCCAGAATCATCAATAACAGAGAGATTCAGTCTCCTAAGATGCTGGTCTTTTCAAAGACTGGCGAAAAGAGCCTGCCCATGCCATTCTGTCCTCCTCTGATGGGGCTCATTCGGCTGCCGGACAAGCTGTGGGGCACAGCTCTCTTTTGACACATCCATTCAGAACAGGCACCACTGTCACCTGCAACCTACCTTTTGCTCGTGAATCTTAGACTCTTTGGAAACATCTGTCCACCACAGATGGGACTCATTATCCAAGGTGACAAAGAGTGACGTATGTGCAGAGTATATATAGATTTGTGCCCCGCATAGGCAAGAAATAATGTTTCACCTGTGAAAGGAGATATTAAGAAATCTCAATATCCTTTAGGCTGAATCCAGTCGAAAAGCTTGTTCTTTCAAATTCTACTTACTTGCATTAGAGTTAAATCTGAGTGAGCTCAGTCCTTTGATTTTGCTTTTCAGACTGATGTGTGTGTGCGTATAGATAGAATCGTAAAGACACCAAACTTTTCTTTAGGGAGACAGTGAAATCGACATAGGTTTCAGAAACACCTAATTCCTTGAAGTGGACCCAGACTAACTGGTGTCGTTTGGGTATGTGTGGTAGTGTTGGTTTTGATGGTTGTTATGATTTGCTTTTAAATATTTATTTGTGAAATATAAGTCTTGCTAAGATTGAAATCTGTTAGGGAGAAGTGACTACTGCTTTTGCTGCTGCTTAATGGAACTGTTGAATCTTCTTGGAAAACAGAAAGATTCCTTTATATAAACAAGTCATTCTAGTGAAGTATAAAATCACAATTCTAGAAAACGCACTGCTACCCCTTCTCAGGCTGCAGCTACGTTCTACAGATGTGTCACTCTAGATTACAGTCTCTGTGTTTAATCAGCTACAAAAAATATGCATGACTCTAAAAATGCTGAGAAATTAGAGTCTATCTCATTAAAATGACAAGCATTTGGTTGAAAAACTGAAAAAAATATCATCAATACCATCGGGACATTTACAGATTCCTTTTCCGTTGATCCATCCCCGTGGTTAATACGCTACCTGTTAACGTAAAAATGCTCAGTCCCTGTTCCATTCTGTCTTCCTGGTGGACTGGTCTGATTTTCTGTCAGAATGAGGATTTAGAATGTTAATTTTCATTCAGTAAAAAAAGACTAAATCTGAGCTTTGAAGTCTGCAGAACATCAAACGTGTACAAGGGCTTTGAATGACCACTTTCCCACAAGTGATGAATTTGCACCCTATAGACATGAGCTGTGATGGGCAAGGGCGTGGGGACCCCATGTCTGGGGACTTGTTGGGAGAGCACACCCTTTCCTACCTCTAATGTATGTGGGTAAACTATTCTTTTTTTTTTTTTTTTTTTTTTGTGGTACGCGGGCCTCTCACTGTTGTGGCCTCTCCCGTTGCGGAGCACAGGCTCCGGACGCGCAGGCCCAGCGGCCATGGCCCAGGGGCCCAGCCGCTCCGCGGCACGTGGGATCCTCCCGGACCGGGGCACGAACCCGCGTCCCCTGCATCAGCAGGCGGACTCTCAACCACTGCGCCACCAGGGAAGCCCAGGTAAACTATTCTTACCTGTAAATGTTCTAGTGCACTTGGTCAGCTAATCCAATCAACAAGCATTGTTTTCACTGAGACCTGGAACACTGTTCCATCTGCAGCCAAAGACCCTTCCCATAGTAGATGGGAAGGGATGTGGATGAGGATAGGATGGTACCAATAGGAAAGGCATCATCAATTATTTAAACGACAGGTTACTGAGTGTCTAGTACGTATCGGGCACTGTACTGGGATTACAAAGACACAGCCTCTGCCCTTGAGACGCTCGCGGACTAGGAGGGGAGACAGGTGTGTAAATAGACTCAATGTGGAAAGAACAATGATGGAGACAAAAAAGAGGCACGTTGGGCTTCCCTGGTGGCGCAGTGGTTGAGAGTCCGCCTGCCAATGCAGGGGACACGGGTTCGTGCCCCGGTCTAGGAAGATCCCACATGCCGCAGAGCGGCTGGGCCCATGGTCCATGGCCGCTGAGCCTGCGCGTCCGGAGCCTGTGCTCCGCAGCGGGAGAGGCCACAACAGTGAGAGGCCCGTGTACCAAAAAAAAAAAAAAAAAGAGGCACGTTCCCAGCGTGAGCAGAGCTGACTCCTAATAACCCTTGACCAGATGTCAGGGATCTCTGGGAAAGGGGTCAGTGGTGCCCTGGAGCTGGTTCGAACCAGCTCACGAGGACCGATCGTTAAATGTTCAGTCTTGCAAGCTGGTTGTGAAACGTGATCATTATTAACATTTAAATTATATTCTTTTACAATTAAATAAATCACATTAAAAGCAAAGGTAACAAATACTAGAAATATATTACTCCCTACTTATTTTCCTACATTTTACTATTATCTATGGCTTGAGGTTTTTTAGGGCTATTGTTAAGTATATGGTGGAAATACTGTCTAATGGTTGCTACTTTTCCCAACTTCACGTCATGTTAGTTTGTTTTTTTTTTTTTAATATTTACTGATGTATTTATTTTTGGCTGCATTGGGTCTTAGTTGCAGCATGTGGGATCTTTTCTTTGCAGCACGTGGGCTTCTCTCTAGTTGCGGCGTGAGGGCTTAGTTGCCCCACGGCATGTGGGATCTTAGTTCCCCGACCAGGGATTGAACCCTCGTCCCCTGCATTGGAAGACGGATTCTTAACCACTGGACCACCAGGAAAGTCCCACGTCATGTTAGTCTGAAATCTGCCGTGGTGGTAGTATTTACACCAGAAGAGTCACAAATGCTATAGATCAGGGATGATTTCCTCCCCAGAAGGCCATTTACCAGCAGGCAAGGACAAGGCCACAGAAGATAAAGTCCTCCAAGCTGTGCAGAGATCTGCGAACAGAACGCAGCAGGGAGCAGGGATCGAGAGGCCAAATCCCCCGTGACCTTGCAGGCCACCTTGAGGAGCTGGGGCTGGGGGCTTCAAAGGACGTTAGGAGGGGGTGATCACCCTCGCACAAGCGGGGAGTGTTGTCTGGCTGGAGGCCGGCCGAACTAGAGCCTACCGCGCTAGATGGACTCGCTCACCATGCAGGACGCACATTCTGTGAGAAAAGGTGACTAGTGCAGCTTCCAACATGCTGAGTTTGCGATGTCTGGTCTTTGAGAACGGGGGGAGATTGTCCAGCAGACAACTGGCTGTTTAAAGGAAGCTTCAGAGGCATCCGGGCTGGGGCGCTTGGCTGGACACCCTCGACGTGGGGATAATAGTGAAAGCTTTAGGGCGTGTGAGCTCACCAAGGAGAGTGTCTAGAGTGGAAAGATCAGCAGGCAGAGGATGGAGCAAAAGGCAGAAGCAAGGTGCAGATGGAAAAGGAGTGTAGGGAGAGGCTCATCCAGAGAATCTCTTTTGAGAACCAAGCATAATGGAAGGCAAAGGAGAAGAGTGTCTCAATAAGTAGGAGAGGGACTTCCCTGGTGGGTGGCACAGTAGTTACGAATCCACCTGCCAATGCAGGGGACACGGGTTCGATCCCTGGTCTGGGAAGATCCCACATGCCGTGGAGCAACTAAGCCCGTGAGCCACAACTACTGAGCCTGTGCTCTAGAGCCCATGAGCCACAGCTACTGAAGCCCGCGTGCCACAACTACTGAAGCCCACGTGCCTAGAGCCCGTGCTCTGCAACAAGAGAAGCCACTGCAATGAGAAGCCCGTGCACCACAATGAAGAGTAGCCTCTGCTTGCTGCAACGAGAGAAAGCCCGCGTGCAGCAACGAAGACCCAACACAGCCAAAAAAAAAAATTAAATAAATAAATAAATAAATAAAGATTCGATTAACATGCCAAAAAAAAAAGCAGGAGAGAGGGAGAAAAGGAAGAAGGAGGGGGAAACCTGGAAAGAGGGGAGCAGAACACAGGCAGTCAACCCCCAGCCCCCAGCCCCCAGAAACCACTGAGAGGACCCCCAGATTCTTTTAAATAAAAAGAAGGAAATCTTGCTTCCTGCCAGAGAAGCACTAAAATCTTCTATGTAATTGTCCAAAAAAATCTAGGGATTTGTTCTACATATTAAGGCAAAGGGGAACCAAAATGAGAAGGAAGACCTAAAATTAGACTCACCAGAAAGTGATGTGTGTCAGCAGATGGCACAGGACAGACCCTCCTGGTGCTGGAGCTGACTTACGGTGTCAGGGAGAAGCCGCTAGAGAAGGACGCATCCTTCTACCCCATGACCAGCAGCATTTGTGTCCCAGGCCCAGGAATGAGGCTCGGCCACCCCAAAAGGGAAGCCCTTGGGCGGCTGGGCTCCTCCCAGATGTGGCAGGGACCCTCCCTAAATCCACCTGAGAAAGTGTACCTGGTGATTTCAACCAACACTGCTGGAGGATGTGACCACAGGTTGACCCACGAGCTGGACCGGGGCAATGGGAGGCTCCTTACCACCTCCTCTGTCCTTGGAATGTTTTGTCCACTGTTCCCACACTAAGAGCTGTTTCAAGGATGCAGCCTTGAGACAGTAAGGTGTTGTTGAAACCATCTGGACTGAATATGTAAATGAGCCCCTTAAGGCTTCTCTATAAACTTGACATTGTGGTGGGCTGGTGTGGAGACGTACTCGTCCTGCAGAGCCCAAGACAAGCCTTGCGGGTAAGCTCCTTTGTTTATTCACCCCGCTACCTACCAGTCTGCTTCTTTCTTCAGCCTCTCTTTGCCCTCCATGTACCAGAAACAACAGACACAGAAGAGAAACAGGCATAAATGAAGAAAATATACAGAAGAGAGGCAATATAAAATAAAAGTTAAGCACATGGATTCCTGAACCAAACTCTTTGGGTTTGAATCCTGGTTCTACTAATTATTTGCTTGGATAATTTACTTCACTGAGCCTCAGTTTCCTCATCTATAAAAGGGGGATAATGATGGAATACACCTCATGGAGTTATTGTGAGGATTAAATAAGGAAATACAGGTGAATGTCGAGAACAAGTCCTGGTATATAGTTGGAGCTATCAATGATTATGATTGCCTGAACTCAGGTGTGGTGACTGTGGAGACGCAAAGGGGGAGATGAGTGAACGCACTGGGGGGAAATCTGCAGGGCTTGGTGATGGATGGTTTAAGGGAGAAAGGGAGGAGTACAGGATGATCCACAAGTTTCTGGCGTGAAACCTCGCTCCCCGCTGGAGAAGATGCCGTTGGAGGGTGCCCAGAATTGAGCAGATAAGACATATAATGAGTTGGTGGGGCAGGCTAGGCTTGCGGCCAGGGCAACTGGGAAAACTCCTGGGCTCTGAGATCGGATCCAGATGAAAGCAGTGATGAGAAAGTTGTTCTAGGACGTGTGTGCTGTGAATAAAAGGAGTGGAGAGGGAGGCCAGTAAATTAGGACCTGGGCTTAATTCAGGGCAGTGAGAATGGTGAGGAGGGACTGAGAGGTTTTGAAGAAATATTTAACAGCCCACGGAGATAAAGAAGAGAGAATCAAAGGTGCAATGAGAGATGAATGGTGCCAATGTTCCAGAAAAGGACAGGTGGAGAGATGAGGCTACTGCTTTTTTTTTTTTTTATAAATTTATTTATTTTATTTTATTTATTTTTGGCTGCTTTGGGTCTTTGTTGCTGTGTGAGGACTTTCTCTAGTTGCGGCGAGCAGAGCCTACTCTTCATTGCGGTGCGTAGGCTTCTCATTACGGTGGCTTCTCTTGCTGCGGTGCATGGGCTCTAGGTATGCGGGCTTCAGTAGTTGTGGCACGCAGGCTCAGTAGTTGTGGCTCGCGGGCTCTGGAGCACAGCCTCAGTAGTTGTGGTGCACGGTCTTAGTTGTTCCGTGGCATGTGGGATCTTCCCGGACCAGGGATTGAACCCACGTCCCCTGCATTGACAGGCGGATTCTTAACCACTGTGCCACCAGGGAAGTCCAAGGCTGTTCCTGTTAATGTTTTTGAATGACGACAGGGCTCTCAGAGAGAAATGTCCACTAGACAATAGATATAGTTACAGAATTGGAACTAGGATCTAAGGTCCAGACTGGTTGCCAAATGAGCTGCATGCTAGGTAATTGAGGGTGATTCTGTCTTTCACATGTGGATTCACAATCTCCCCAAAACGAGAATATAGCAACACACACTTAACATTCAACTGGCATTCACTAGTCAAACTGCACTCAACATACCTAATCTTTGAAAATTCAGAAGTATCCTTTAGGTTCTTGACATGCTTCAGGGTTACCATTAGGAACATTAATTATGGTTGGTCTGAAACAACTTTATTTGAAAGAGAACTACCATGGTTTGGGGAAATGTCCTCTTTGAACCTCAATATATGAAATGTACAAAGACACTGATCTCCCACTTTGAGGGTTCCTATTCTCACACCTCTCAAAATTTACAGATTCTTTTTCAGTGTTAGAACAACTGACTAACATTTTATTTTCTGCCTTTGCTTTCCCCACATATCTCAGAAGCCATATGGTAGGCAGCTAATAACGTGGTTTGCAGACCAATATACCTGGCTGCCCCTGTTCACAGCACACGGAAAACTTGGCCCACCCTCTCGGTCTCCCTGGTCGCTCCCTGGTTTTCCTCCCCTGCTGACAATTCGCTTCTCCCCCTCTGCTAGCTTCCATTTCTTATCTTCCTCCCCTTTAATGCCTTTTTCTCTTCCTGCTTCAGCAACTTCTTCCTTTCCCTCTGGCTCACTTGTCTTCTCAGTTTGCCTGCTCATCCATCTTCTTCCCTTCAGAGCTCAGAGATTCAGAACAGCACTTGCTGGAATCGCATTGTCTGAGCAATGACTGCCCTCCCTGACTTCTGTCTGTTAAAAAAAAAAAAAAAAAAAAAACCCTCATCATCCAGGCTTCATGACCGCCTGGATTCCAGATAAACTAAGATTTATTGTGTGTATACAATGGCGACCCCAGGCTACACACTTTAAATGCACGTCACGAATGATTGAGAAGAGTTGAAGCAAGTAGTCTCTTTGTTTTATCTGGAAAACATTATTTTTATAATTATTGAAGAAGATAATAAGCAGAATCAAATTAATGCTTCACACGGCCAGAGCCGTGGTTGAGGTCAAAAGAGTCACTGAGAGGGCACCGTGGCCCTTCTTGGAAAGCTTGACTGCTGTGTCCACTGTATCCTCTGTTGTGAGTGGCCCTAGGGGACTGCAGAGCGACCCACTGACCATGTGGGAGCCTTCATTTGCTGACCCTTGACTTAACTCTTCTCTCTTTCCCTCCATTCCCCCCAAGGCCAAACAGCAAACAAGAAGGTCAAGAGCTGGGAGATTTGTTTGGAATAGAAAAGGATGGCCAAGGAGAGGGAAAAAACTTTCATAATGGATGACTTTCTACCCAACCAGCTGAATCACTACATGCTTAACTTTATTTGTTAAGATGGACAGAATACTAGGACTTTGGCATGGTTCATTCCATCAATTCGAGCTTTTAAAAAACCAAACAAGATGATACTATGTAGGAATCAATGTGGGGTAAATGGCTAATACTGTGGCCAACATCCTTGTCTGACCTCAGAATAATCAATTCAGGCGTAAACAGCCCCGGGGGAGAAGTTTCCTGGGTCAGTCACCCCTAACTATGTTCCTTCAGAATTGAGAACAAGACACTGAATTTGGCCCTTTACTTGCTAAACTGATGTTCTGTGGTTCCAAATATTCATTTTGTTCCAGATAGATACGACTTTTCCTCAAAGCTCCTGTTAGGAATAGAGAGACAGACCAAGAGAAAAGAACTCTTTTAAATAACTACCATGTCTTGGTGGGGTTTCTTTCTGCTTATGTCTAAGACTCACTAATTATAAGCTAATAGTATTTTTCACATTGAAATTTGTGTGTTAAATGTTGAATTTTTCATTGACATTAGGATTGGGCTGAGTCTATATCATGAGAACCCATCTTACTAACTCGGTTAGTTCATTGAAAAATCCTGGATATTGTGTCGACGTGATGTCAAGCAACAAGTTTAACTGAGTTTAACATCAATAGATACAACCTTTGAAAACCTCAAATACACGCATTGCATTAGGAGTTGCCTATTCTTTATCCCAATACTCATTAGAGGCTACGGTCAAAATCTGAAACTCTTTCTTAAAAAAAATTAATAGACTTTATTTTTAGGACAGTTTTAGAAGTTTAGAAATTTTACAGATAAATAAGCAGAAAATGCAGAGAGTTCCCATTATTATCCCCTCCCCAGTTTCCTCTATTATTAACATCTTACCTTAGTGTAGTACGTTGTACAATTGACAAGCCAATATTGATACATTATTATAAACTAAAGTCCACAGTTTATACTGGGGTTCACCCTGTGTGTTTGTACGTTCTGTACAAATGTGCAGTGACGTGTAGCCACCATTATAGGATCAGACAGAGTAGACTCACTGCCCTAAAAATCCCCTGTGCTCTACTTTTTCATCCCTCCCTCCCCCTGTATCCCTGGAAACCACTCATCTATTTAACGTCTCCATAGGCTTGCCTACTCGAGAATGTCATATAGTTGGAATTATATAGCATGTGGCCTTTTCAGACTGGCTTCTTTCATTTAGCATTTAAGGTTCTTGCATGTTTTTCTGTGGCTTGATATCTCATTTGGTTTAATCACTGGATGATATTCCATTGTATGGATGTACCACAGTTTGTTTATCCATTCTGTTTTGTATTATTATATGCCTCCCATGGGCTCTACATTCTACCTAGTTCTAAGAGGGTTACCAAAAATTTCTAAAATAGCTTTATTTTCAAGTTTAGTCTAATTATGACAGTAAGACATACGTTAGACAAAATAATATAAAAGTATATTTGAAAGCATTGAAGTATATGGTTTGTACCAAACAAATGTGTTCTATAAAGTGATGTTTTCAGAGAAACATGAGTCTCTTGAAATTAGGAACATTTTTTGTGTATATGTGTTCATCAGATTCTCAAAGGGATACGTTACACCTCCTCCCAATAGTAAGAAGCATTGCAGAGATCAGGAGGGTGCAAATAATCACCACTGGCACTTATAGATGGAGAGGAGCTTGTGAAGGTGGTAGGGCTTGATCTAAAAACTGAAGGGTGATGGTAGGACCTGGTTTGGTGGAGCAAGCAGCATATAGCAAGAGAGAAGTAGAAAAGCCAGATGGGGCTGCGAAATAGGGAGGAAGAATAGATCTACTTTGACCTGGGAAGGGATGAGAAGTAAGATTGGCTAAGAAAGAGAAGTCCTTCAAAGTCCAGGAGTTACTTAATTTGGGATTATAAGCTGTAAAATGTCGTGTTCACCCCAAATAGAAAGTGTCCCATGCCAACTGTTAGTTGGCACACAACACACACGCGAGATATCCAGAAGAATACAGCTTCCTGGCTCCCTTTGCCACATCTGTGGGGAGAAATTCACCTGTAGAAGGGCTTTAGATTAGCAAGTCCATATGAAACCATGAACCCTGATCAGGAAGGAAGGGTAGAGGGGAAAGGAGGGATGTTTCCCTTCTGATAAGTCAGCTTCATTTCAGAACTTGACTCTGAAAAACTTTGCTCATTTTCACCTCTACAGCATGGATGAGAAAATGCTCCGCAAACTGTAAAGCACTTTTAAATGTTCCCGCTATCATGCTGTCCCATCTCGTGTGGAATGTTTCCTTTTCTTCTCTGATTTCTAAATCAAATCTATCCCTAAATGTTTGGCTCAAAATTTAAGCTTTTCTTGACTATTTCAGCAGACTGCGATCTTTCCATCCCTTAAAAGTCAATAGAATTTACAATATGAATCTTTCATCTGGCCAGTATCACATACCGCCTGGATATTATTTGTTCATTTCTTCTGGGTTTCTGTTTTGTCTTGCACTACAAGCTTGCGAGACAGAGGCGTTCACTGATGTATGCCACGCACTAAAACAGTGTCTGGCACATAGTAGGTGTTCAATAAATACTTTAAAAATGTACCAATGACTAATAGGATACCCGCAGGAATGCTTTATGCTATTTTTCTTCCTCAAGAAGTGTTAACTTATGCCATCCACCTGGTAGATAACCATTCGATTACATATGTAGAAACTGGTGATCTGATCTGAACATCTTGCCTAGTCAGCCATGAATTAGGCAGGCTGCAGGCAAACAGCCCACATGACCCTTCTTGGTGTTTACTATTTTGCCTTATTTCTTATCTATGGTCTCTTCTCTGAGCCTCAAATAATACCAAATGACGCTTACAAATTAAAAAGTGCATTTTCCAAGACATCTCTTTTGGAGGAGAGGAGTGACAGTAATCCTTTCTCTCTTCCCTCATTCATCCTTTGCCGCAGACTTGACCTAGTAGTCAAAGCCCTGGCTCAGAGCAAACTCGGCTCCTATGACTGTGTAAGTAGATGAGGTGCCTGAGCCCTCTCACTGCCTCACATCCCTGGTGGCTGAAGAGGACCAGCTAACCATTCATCCAACTTTGTTTCATGGAATTCCTGAAGGATAACCGCCTACATGGCCATCACTGTTTTAATTTGTTTGTTTTGTCAATAAACTATACGTAGATGCTGGGCTAAGTTCTCTAGTAAATTGACCTAAAAGAGAGCGTCTTCAACCTCTGGGAACTGCGGAGAGAATAAAGACGAGAGTGGGTGATAACACAGGCCAGAAACCAACCACCAAACAGATCATGGGTGAGGCTGGCTGGCTCTTTGGCCTCATAGGGGCTGTATCTCTGCAGAATCTTGCGGAGCCGTGGTCCAGGTCTCAGCCTTGTGGTTTTGGTAACTCTGTTTTTTCAGTTTACCAAACAGTCATCAGGATCTGAGGAGTTGATGCTTTCTAACCAAACCACAGACTAGCTTTGTTTTTTCTCCCAAATCACAGCACGAGTGTATTAGAGTGAGAGATCTACGGTCCAAATATTTAGGTCCAGGGCACTTACCTTCTGATATACACAAAACTGGTAAATGACATTTCTAAAGAAGAGATAGCTTGCTAAGCATGGAATCGGAGTCTTGGGCTGCACTTGCTGTGGAGAATAGCATAGCCTGATACACACACCAGCCCTGCCTGGCTTTGGAAACTGCCTTCCCAGGGGAAAGAATATTATAATGTGGAGATACACAGACACATTCTTCCTCTTCACTTCTTTTTTCTAAATTTCATGAGAACTACCACCCACTTACATATGTTATTATAAAATGCATCTTTGTTTAGCATCTTTCAATCATACTTTAAATTGTTTTAATTCCAAAGTATGCAATCATTGCAAGAGATGGAACAAAAAACCCACTCCAGAAATGAGTAAAGGAAAAGTTAATAATCTCACATCTCCATTCCTGACCCTTGTCATCCTAGATGTGGAAAGACTGGGGTTAGCAGCCTTCTGCACCTTTCACCAGGATCTTACTAAGACACACAGCACAGTTCGGGACTTCCAAATTCTTTCTATACACGTGGGCTTATATGGGGCACCTTACTCTGAAACGTACTCTTCTCACTTGATATGTTGATGAATATAACTCAAACATGTTATCTTTTGGTAGCTGCATCATATCCTCTGGTTTGGGGAGATTTGCCCAATGTCCTGCTTCAGTCGAGTCTAGTCTTTGGCCACTCCAATTACAATAAAGTATTAAATAATAAATTGTTAAATACTTCTGTGCCTGTATTGTTAGATATTGATATTTTTGCTTCTGTAAACTGGATTCCCCAAATTGGGAATGCCTTTTTTAAAGAAATGGTAGTTACAGTTCTATAAGCTGTTTTTCATGAATGGCAGTGAATTTCATTGACCATTTCTTAATGACACAAAGAGAAGGACCTTATTTTTATCAGAAAAATCTATTTCCTCATTACGTGAAGGGGCTGTTAAACAACCCCGTGGGGTATGGATTCTCATAAGACTTCTGCCACTTTGAGGGAAAGTCCCTGATTTAAGCATTTTGCCCTTTTCATAGCATCTGAGAATGTCTGAGCTGGCCTAGCCCAGCGGGCACTTAATAAATATTCACTGAGTGTTGAATACATGAAGGTCATCTGGTTCAAGTTTCTCATTTCACAGATGGGGCAATCGAAGGCTAGAGGGCTAAGTGAGGCACAGTTAAGGTGAAAGGGAGGGAAAAGTCCGAGCAATCTAAGTTGCAAAGCGATTCGGGAGCTTGGAGTAGGGAGGAGAGGACTTTGGGAGGTGGCTGCCGTGTGTACGGGGTACACACATGCAAAGGTCAAGACGCAAGAAGACTTACAGAGTTTGTGCATTTAGAAGATAATTCTTTTCTGAAGTTTTCTTGAGTGACAGCAGCCAGGGATTAAATTTACCTTTCTTACTGTGATGATTTCTTGAGGCTGAACCTATGTTTCTTTGAACATGACCCAGTGCAGAACTGGGCCCTTGGCGGTTCAGGGATTGTATGGTCTTCCTGTAACTTGCTCTCCTTCTCTTGGAGAAGATCCGTTTCCCAGCCCACTCTTGTTAGGTAGAGCCACGTGACTGAGTTGTAGCCCTTGGAGTGAAGATGGAAGACAGGGACGCCACCCCTAGGCCTGGCCCACGAAAACCTCCCATTGGGACCCCCCATTCTCTCCTGTCTGCCAGCTGGAAGCACAGGGCTCTGAGGTCCCACACAGCAGTGGGGGAAGCCTCAGTCCCCGCATCACTGCACGAAAGGTCACCTGCTGAACACCCACTCTGGGATGTTAGGAGAAATCAACTTCCATTGTGTTAGGCCATCGTTAGCTTTGATCTGTTACAGCAGGTGTGTGACGGAACCGAGGCCGTGGCTTCCACTGTACGTATTAGGGTTTCGGTTTGTTGTTTGTTTGGGGTTTTTACAATGAATAACCAGATATGAAATCCAGAACCTGTCTCAATCAATAGCGCCATCATGGTTACCCATTCTCTTAACATCCACTAACTCATCCAAATTTCATATAGAGACCTAAACCTCCCACCTTATCCATGAGAATGAATGCACAGGAGCAAGGGGAAAAATGGTCTGACATTAAAGATTTTCCTTACTACCACGTAACTTAGTTTAGTTTGATCACAGTGCAAACTTGATTTCTTTTCTCCGGAAGTTTAAGGAATCATTTCTCTTTTGGAGTACTTTGTGTCAATTGCTCTTGCCTGATAGGTTTTGCTGTCTTGACAGGAGGGGAGATTTTCTAAATAATTATTTCAGTTTTTCTTGCTTTAAAAGTAGGATAAAAGATGAATAGAAAACAGTTGGGGATGAAAAAGAAAGGAGGATGAAAGGAAATTAACAGGACTTGAATCGTTCCAGTTGTCAAAAATCATCAGCCTGCTGGTAGTAGTAGTAGTAGTAGAAGTGGGGCACGTTTGAATACTTCATTCAACCGTGAAACCCAAAGGATCCCCCTGGTCCCTACTTGCATTTTAAATTAAAGCTCCACTGACTCTGTAGCTAAGACAAATTATTTAGTAAGCCTAAGATCTTGATGCAGCTGTTTGGGATAGAATGATTGCCACGTGGTCACAGGTATGTGGGATAAAGGGGAAGTTACTGTAGAAGTTATGTACACTTGATGATGAAGAGGAAATAAATGATGGAACATATAAACAGATGCCTTGGCATTTCACCCGTGGGCCTAACTAACCATACTGTTCAGATTACGAAGCAACAGTTAAAGCTCAGTGTCGGTCGAAGGAGGAATTGACCTAGAACTACACATACAGACCTAAAAATACTCTAGAAAAAAATACTCTTACAGGATGCAGTGAGCTGAGACCATAGTAAAAAGATCATCAAATCCTAGTCACTCGGGTGGCCATTTCGTTAATAAAGAGATACTAAAAGTATAGGCATTTTCTGTAATTTCTCAAATTATTACAAAGCAGACCGAAAGGTGAGTCTGTATGTCTGGGGTGTGGGTGTGCTAAACCCGGTCAGAGTGACACACCCTCACCCCAAGGACCACCATTCAGCATATAGGCAGGTGTCATGCAGAGAGAGCTGGGGAGAGGGGTTAAGTCTTATTTTGAGAATAGTTTACAAGGTAGGATTGACCTGGACTCAAAACCTTATAGCTTTTGTTTCCCAGCCCTTCCTTTCCATCTTTCACTCTCTACCAACTTGGACTCCTGCTGGAAAATATTCAGTGCTTCTCCATTGCTTATAGAAATAGAGTCGAGCATCTCTGCTTGGCACTAAAGGCTATCCTCAGTGCAGGCCCAATCTAACTGTCTACATGTGTGCTGTATTCAGTCTTGCCTAACCTCTGTCCCCTGTTGGGCAGGGCACTCTCCATTCGATGCACTACGTTCATCCCTCCATCCTCAACCCTGAGCCTTTTCTCCCCACTTCTCCTCTTCCCTCCAGTCCAATCCTATGGTGCTCTGGGCACAGCTCAGCATTCTAAGGCGCCCCCCCCCCCATAGGTCTGGCTGCCCCTTTTGCAAGGGCAGGTGCACAGGACCATGTGCTTGGCTTGATGCTCTGCTGACACTGTCCTGAAATTCGCAATAATTTCTGAACCAGGGCCTCACATTTTCAACTTGCCCTGGGCTCCACAAATTATGTCACCAGGCCTGTGGGTGGGAACTATTTGTGGGGACAACTCCAACACATGACCTTGTGTTTTTATTTAATTAAAGTGAAGACAAAGCTTTCACACCCCCAGAGCACTTTATGTGTACAAAACAATTTTACGCGCATCACCTCATCTAAACCACCAGGCAAGCCCGGGGCCTGAGGAGACCGAGTTCCAGCAGCAGCTGTGGGGCTTCAGGCATTTCTGAATTGATGTGAAGCATTTTGGGGTTTTCCTTTTAATTTCTGTTCATATTTTCCAGCTCCTCTTTCTCTGTAATGGTTGTAATAATAAAAGTTCAGAGTAGCCTGCATGTTCCCCGCTCTGGTGTGGCTTAACTGCCTCCTGTACGAGTCTCCTTTAGCTGCTGTAACAAAGTACCACAGACTCCGTGGCTTAAACACCAGAAATGTATTGCCTCATAGTTCTAGAAGCAAGAGGTCTGACATCAAGGTGTCTACAGGCCGTGTTCCCTCTGAAACCTGGAGGGGATACTTCCTTGCCTTTTCCTAGCTTCCGGTGGTTCTCTGGCAATCTTCGGCATTCCTTCGCTCATGGATCCACCCCTCCAATTCGCTGTCTCCACATGGCCTTCTCCCTGTGTCTCTACCTTCACACGGCCATCTTCTTCTAAGGACACTAGTTATATTGGAGTAGAGCCCACACTACTGCACTATGACCTTATCTTAATTGAACTAATTACATCTGCAATGGCCCAATTTCCAAATAAGCTCACACTCTGAGGTATTGATGGTTAGGACTTCCGTATGTCTTTTTTTTTTGGTGGGGGACACAATTTAACCCATAACACTCCCCCTTCCTCCCCATACGACTAGTCATTAAGGCCTATAGATTCCAGCTCTGGAATGTCTCTTTTTTTTTTTTTTTTTTTTGCGGTACGCGGGCCTCTCACTGTTGTGGCCTCTCCCATTGCGGAGCACAGGCTCCGACGCGCAGGTTCAGCGGGCCCAGCCACTCCACGGCATGTGGGATCTTCCCGGACCGGGGCACGAACCCGTGTCCCCTGCATCGGCAGGCGGACTCTCAACCACTGCGCCACCAGGGAAGCCCTGGAATGTCTCTTAAAACCAGTCATTTCTCCTAACTGTTGCATCACCATGGCCCAGGTCTGCCTCATTCTTTGCCTCCTAATCTTACGGCCTCTGATCTATTGCCACTTTGCACGCAATAAGTGCTTTAAAAACTCTGATCTTGTCACTCCCTAACTTCCCATGATCTCTGGACACATCCCAATGCCTTGATGAGGTTTATAAAGCATTGTGTGACTTGGCTCCGCTGCCCCTCTGATCTCCCTCCATTCCACCTTCCTCATCACTCTTCCTCTTGCCAGCTTCCTACTCATCCCTTATGTTCTAGGCAGACTGAATTCCCCCAGCTAGGGGCCATGATCTCTCATTCTCCAGACCCCATGCTGTCGGGAACACTCCCCTGTCCTCTTCATCCTTCAGTGTTTGGCTTACAAATCACTTCCCTGGAATGTCTGGGCAAAATTACCACTAAGGGGGCATCCACAGCCCTCTCTTTTTCATTATCTACCAAAGAGAACCCTGAAATTGCCAGCCATGGAATTTCTGCCCTGTCTTCTTCCTTCAACCCCAAAAGGAAGGCAAAAGTTTGTCAATCTGTACCACAAAATCCTGGGGTGACTGAGAGAAGAAAATAAAATCTGGGGGTAAAATAAAAGGAGATTTAATTATTCTTGTCATGCACTATGAGTTTGAACCCACCTTTGTGCTGTTCCAGAAATGAAAAAAAAAAATTGAAATTACTTGGAGCCAATGGACTGTCCTTGACTCTGGCTCTAAGACTGAATTTCATGGGCCTCAGGATCTCATGAGTTACCCTCCTACAGCTCTTGCCCTTTGTCCATCAGAGCATTAATCACACCATACCGTTGTGTGTTTACTTGCCTTATTTTTCTGGCTGCGCCATGCCGCTTGTGGGATCTTAGCTCCCCAACCAGGATTGAACCTGGGCCACTGCACTGAAAGCGCTGAGTCTTAACCACTGGACCACCAGGGAATTCCTAGAGTTTACTTTTTTTTTTTTTTTTTTTTGCGGTACGCGGGCCTCTCACTGTTGCGGCCTCTCCCGTTGCGGAGCACAGGCTCCGGACGCGCAGGCTCAGCGGCCATGGCTCACGGGCCCAGCCGCTCCGCGGCGTGTGGGATCTTCCCGGACCAGGGCACGAACCCGTGTCCCCTGCATCGGCAGGCGGACTCTCAACCACTGCGCCACCAGGGAAGCCCTGGAGTTTACATTTTAATTAGGAGAATCAGACAGTAAAAAATGAACTTAAAAATAAGTAAATAATATATGTTAGAAAGTAATAAAAATACTCTGCAGAAAGATAGCAGAATAGGATAAGGGCAGGGATTCTTATCTTGGAGTTCCATACCCACAAGGGGTTCATGGATACAATTCAGAGGATCTGTGAACTTAGATGGGGAAAAAAAGTAACTTCTTTATTTTCATGAACCTTAAATCTTCAAATCTGACTGTAGGCAGCCAACCACAGGAGTAATTGCAGTACCTGTGATTTTGTCACCAATGGAAGCCACAGGTATTTTTATATCATATTGACAGTTGTTATGGGTAACTTGAACTATTTTTCATATTCATCACTACTTTGTAACTATTGCGCCTTCAGTTAGGTCTTGTTATTTAATGTATCAATAAAGAAACATATATTTAATAACTGTATCTCAATGTAATCAGAGTCTTTTGTAACCTTATGTGTTTTTTTAATACATCTAAAAGCATTTCTCTAAGAAGGGGTACCTAGGCTCCACCAGACTTCCAGGGAGTTCATGGAACAAAATAGTTTAAGGGGCTTCCCTGGTGGCGCAGTGGTTGAGAGTCCGCCTGCCGATGCAGGGGACACGGGTTCGTGCCCTGGTCCCGGAAGATCCCACATGCCGCGGAGCGGCTGAGCCCGTGAGTCATGGCCGCTGAGCCTGCGCATCTGGAGCCTGTGCTCCACAACGGGAGAGGCCGCAACAGTGAGAGGCCCGCGTACTGCAAAAAAAAAAAAAAAAAGTTTAAGAACACTGGGTAAGGGAAATGCGGTTCAGTGAAGGACAGCGGGGGTTGGGGGACAAGGTGGGCAGGGTTGGTCTCATACCTAATGCCCTGTTGAGCCCGTTTCTAGCACATGCTCTCCAGGCATGGCCTGGCTTTGCCCAAAGTTCAGACTCAGGCGCCCAGTGATGTATTCTTGTTATTCACCAGCCTATTTTCCTGAAGAAAGAACTCTGACCCCTCCCTGCTGCTCACCACTTTCCCCTCTCAGTGGTTATTTAACACAGGATTTAACGTTCAGGAGTTAGAATCAGCAAAACAGTGTTGAAAGAACACAAGGAAATTTAAGAATATTAAAAAGAAATCTTACTTTTCGTTTTTGTTCTGCCTTCTATTGAAACATCCAACTCAACCAGACAAGCTAGCTCAAATCAGCCAGGCAGTATATGTCTCCTCAAGAAAAGATAAGCAAATCAGCAGTTTCTGAATGTTGATTAAGTGTATCACCCACAGCAAACAGAACGTGAGCTGAAGATACTGCCATATTTCAAAAGAAATTCTTTAAAAATTCAAATTTATCACACACGTACAGTGAAAGTCCTCAGAATTCTATGACAAAAGAACCTTTTTTTTTTTTTTAAACAAAAAAAAAACTAGAGCTTCCCTGGTGGCGCAGTGGTTGAGAGTCAGCCTGCCGATGCAGGGGACACGGGTTCGTGCCCCGGTCCGGGAAGATCCCACATGCCGCGGAGCGGCTGGGCCCGTGAGCCATGGCTGCTGAGCCTGCGCGTCCGGAGCCTGTGCTCCGCAACGGGAGAGGCCACGACAGTGAGAGGCCCACGTAACCGCAAAAAAAAAAAAAAAAAAAAAGACCTCACGCCTCTCACTCAACAAGATGCTTGGAAATTAGTGGTTCCAAGTCAGTTCATCTCCAAGATGTCAGGACTCTGGGGTAGCACCTAATCCTAGAGAAAATCACACAGCCCCTTGAAGGATTAGGTCTTCCCCTTCTGAGTTCCATCCTTTAAACTCTTAGCTTCTCATACCAGTGGCTGCCCCAGACCAGTGGCTGTTGAACTTCCCTGTTATAACTGTATTCTCTCGGGGGTGAATTTAAAATGCAGATTTCCAGGCACTACCCTCAGAGATTCCTGAGTCAGTAGGTTTGGGATTCCCCCCGAGGAATCTGCATCTTTAGAAAGCCCCTGTGTGGTTTTGATGCGGGTGACCCAAGGACCACACTTTGAGAAACACCGCCATGTATATATAACCTCTCCCTGTGTGATCTCCCTGCTCCCATGGGATTAGCCACCCATGATATACTGATGACTCAAAAATTTTTTTAGCCCCCAGCCCCCTACACCCACATGGCAACTGAGCATTCCTATCTGAATATCTCATAGGAACCTTAAACTCAACAGTTCAAAATTGAACTCATTTTCTCCCCACACCTGGCACATATAGAATATGTACCCAAATTCGTTGACTTGGCATCCCTCCCTGACCACTGCTTTGTGTTTAGCAGTATTCAGACTTCTTACGGATCCTGGACACACATGCCTTTCTACATACTGTCCTCAAGCCAGAATTCATGCTGCTGGGCACAGACGCCCATCTACCCCCGTCCTATAAACACACTCCTTGCCATTTGTCTCTCTGTGCCAGCTTTTGACCATGTGCATCTTTTAATTGTTGTACTCACCATACGGTATTGTACACTTTACCTGGTAGTTTTGAACTGGAGCTCCTTGAAAAGGGGTTCTGTGGCTTATTCCCTTTTTACTCCCAGCTCCTGCTAAAGACTCTAACACATAGTAAGCAATCACTGAACATTTGATGAATGGAATTTCTTGGTGAAAAGAAAGAAAGGGAAAGAAAGAAAGAAAAGGGAAAGAAAGAAAGAAAGGGAGGGAGGGAGGAAGGGAGGAAAGAAAGAAAGAAAGAAAGAAAGAAAGAAAGAAAGAAAGAAAGAAAGAAAGAAAGAAAGAAAGAAAGAAAGAGAAAGAAAGGAAGGAAGGAAGGAAGACAGGAAGAGAAAGGGAGAGAGAGTTAAAGGGAGAGAGAGAGAGAAAGAGAGAGAGAAATGAAGGAAGAAAGAAAGAAAGGAAGGAAGAAAGGGAGAGAGAAGGAATGACCAGGAGAATTGAAGGGAAATTTTATAAGTGCATTGCTATGAAAAGGGAGGGGATTGATTCAAGAACAATGAAGGGATTAACAGCATCTAACTAATGTGTTTCTAGAGATCAACCAGGGGAGGAGCTGGAAAAGGGCACTGGATTTGGCATCGAAGAGCTCACGGCAACATCAGAGCAAAGAGCCAGCCCTGACAGCCCTCTGCCATTCCAGTCAATCTCCCTCTGGGGGTTGCCACATAGGGGCAGGCTCTTTCATGCCGGGGGAGGAGACTTTACGATACAAACTGTGCACAGCACAGAAATGCTCAATCCCACTGATTAATCACTGAGCTAGGTTTAATTTGGCTTAACCGGACCCTCGGGCTTTTCAGAGAGCTCTTCCTGTGTCTGCCCTCCTTTCTGCATCCACTCTTGAGCTAGAGGCTTCTCTCTGTGCCATGTCTGCCTAGTTTATCCAAGTTCAGCCTGGACTGCATGTCAGGCAAACCAAGCTATTACCCATCTTCCCTCATCACAGAAATTTCCCTGCAGGGCTGGATTGCTTCTTTTTCTCCTGCAGATCCACCCTAATCTGCCATTCCTGAAACCTCCAACAAAATCACCCTATCTTCTCTGTGTCTACATCACAGCTTGTTTTACATTCACAGGCTGATTGTGGTTTGGGGTTTTTTGTGAGTTTGTTTTTTTCTATAACTCTTTTCTGCCGAATGCCATTCCTGCCTCTCTTTACCTTTCCCGTATCTCTGTTCAGGTGTCTGATCATTTTTCTTCTAGGAGCAGAAGCAGAAAATGAATGGTTTCCCTATTCCCCTGATTTTGCTGGTGTAATTCCTCCAAGGCTGCCATTTCCACAAACAGACTCCCTTCACCCTGCCAAGCCTCACTCTACCCTTTGCCCTTAAAGCCATAGCTCCTGTTTTTCCTGATTTGAATGCAGTGTCCAGCCTTTCACATCCTCTGTGGTATAATGCCCTGCCTGCCCCTGAAGCTTTTGTTTAAGGAGTCCTGTAGTTATTAAACACCAGTTCCACGCAAAATGTATCATTTCAGACGATCGAAGGTTTAAAGCAGAAATAGGAAGTAATTTCTTAAGAATAAGTAAAACAAATATAGGCCTGCATTGTGACTTGTTAAGAAACAGAATCATAATAAAGGGGAAAGGAGAGAGAGAAGAAATAATGTGTGGAAGAGGTAGAAAGATACAGAGGAAAAGAAGATGAGACAGATACATTGTCAAAGAGAGAGGAAGGCTTCCCTGGTGGCGCAGTGGTGGAGAGTTCGCCTGCCGATGCAGGGGACGCGGGTTCGTGCCCCAGTCCGGGAAGATCCCACATGCCGCGGAGCGGCGAGGCCCATGAGCCATGGCCGCTGAGCCTGTGCGTCGAGCCTGTGCTCCGCAACGGGAGAGGCCACAACAGGGAGAGGCCCGCGTACCAAAAAAAAAAAAAAGAGAGAGAGAGAGAGAGGAAAACACACAAAGAGCAAAACGCCAAAAAAGAGGTGAGATCTGGAAAGATGAATCCTGAAAAGTGAACTGCCTCCCGCTGGCCACATCCTCAAAGACAAAGCCACAGCCTCCGACCCAGAAATAAGGCCCAGGAAGGCAAATGAGGGCAACACACACCAAGTCTGAATGAGGTGCGACCTGCAGGGGCTGCAGACGGTGAGCACCCTGAGAGTGAGAACAAGACATGCACACCTGAATGTGTACATCACAGAGAAAAATCTCTCCATCTTGTGGCCTTGAGGATAACAATATCCTTTGAGGATAACAAAATGGTGTGCATTTTCACAACTGCAGGCATAAATGAAGAAAAGACCCTTTGTCACTTGTCCTGTGAGCAAAATGAACTTGAAACGAGGTCCAAGCTCCCCCATGTTTACGCTACTGATCCCTGAGAAAGATATTACTCATGCCATTTGGTAGAAAGCAGATTTAGAAGAGGTAACTGCTGTAGGTGGTTACTAAATCCTTTCCAGTTCTCTTGCCTTTATTATGTTTCTCGTAGCATACCGAAGTTAAATGGTCTATCGGCAACCTAGAGTTCTATGTAGTGTAAAATACTGGATTTGTTAAGTGAGCTAATATTTGTAAACATCTTAGAACACTGTCTAGGTGCTAATGTGTTTATTAAACAAATAAAATACAATGCATACTATCTCTAAGCCAAATGGGCTAGCTCCTGGGCCCATCTCATGTCTCACCCCGGGACTTTGGTCGTGCTCTGGGTCTGGAATGCTCTCTAGTGCCCTCTTCTGGCGCCTCCCTGACCCTCCTCCCTTCCTCCCATCTCCCCCTGTCAAACACTACGCATTCTTTGGAGGCCGAATTTAAGAACCCTACATGTGCCCCATAATTAGTCTCACTAAAGGCACTAATGTAACTCTTGTTGCTCAGTCCTTTGGATGCACCCCACCCGCGTCTTGTGTGACCCCTGATTAGCACGCAGCCCTGCTGACCTCACCTCCCTTTGCAATGGTCTCTGCCCTAGGATGTCAAGGGACCATCCGTGCAGGTTTTCCTCCTCCTTCCTTGCTCTCTCCTGTTCTTTTCCCTCTTCCCATCTTTCAAATACTGGTGCCCCCCGGGACTCCGTCTCAGATTCTCTCCCTTCCTGCTCTCCCGCTCTCCCTCAGTGGAGGTTCGCTGTTGGGTTTATATCCCCCTCTCACCTGACTGCTGTCACTGGAGGGAAGGGAGACAGGCAAGCAGATTCAATCTGTCAAATCATGAAAACGTATCTAAATTCATTTAAATAACATTTCCCATCTATACGATGCCAAGTGTGCTAGCTCAGCTGAACGTTTTCTACTGAAGTTGTGCATCACATGGGTCGGCTTTGGCCACGGTGATCTGAAGAGCAGGTGGGCGGGGCTTGTCTGTTGGGTTCCATCTTCCTCTTCTTTCATGGGACTCCATTTCCACACCCAAGACGGTTCTTGCGGTACGCGGGCCTCTCACTGTTGTGGCCTCTCCCGTTGCGGAGCACAGGCTCCGGACGCGCAGGCTCAGCAGCCATGGCTCACGGGCCCAGCCGCTCTGTGGCATGTGGGATCTTCCCGGACCGGGGCATGAACCCGTGTCCCCCGCATCGGCAGGCGGACTCTCAACCACTGCGCCACCAGGGAAGCCCTCAAGATGTTTTCAGTTGACACAAATGATCTTTCTTCATTTTAATTTGCCTTCTAGTGGGATATATTAGTTTGCTTGGGCTGCCGTAACACAAACCGTGTGGCTTTACAACCAAAATTAATTTTGTCACAGTGCTGGAGTCTCTGAGATCCAAGCGTAGACAGGGTTGGTTTCTTCTAAGTCCTCTTTGCTTGGCTTCTCCCTGTGCCTTCATGTGGTCTTTCCTCTGGTGTCTCTGTCTTAATTCTCTTTTTATAAGGACCCCAGCTATATTGGATTAACGCCCACCTGAATGACCTCCTTTTAACTTAATTACCTCTTTAAAGAGCCCCATCTCCAAATACAGTCACATTCTGAGGTACCAGCAGTTAGGGTTTCAACATATGAATTTTGGGAGGACAGAGGAGGTATTCCAGAGAGTGAGACTGCCTAGAATCACTCATGGCTACACAGCAGCGGGGACGAAGTTAGAGACAGCTACTACACATGAATCAGTGCAAGACCTGAACCGAGGGACATCCAAACGAGTATGCCATGGACCTTGCCCCAAGATGCTGCCAACCCAGTTGTGGGGACAGGGTGCCAATACAGAAAAGGAGAGTCAGCCATCTAGACTGGAGTATGCCGAGTCCAGCAGAGTGTGTGTAACGGGCAGGAGAAAGAGAAGATAAAAAATCAGTTAGATTGGGACTGTACGAAATAAGTTACACCGAGTTCTTGGTGGTGTGCTTGACACAAGGGAGCATGCTATAAATGATAGCTCTTATTCATCGAACAAATATTTTTGCAGTACCTACCATGTGTCAGGGAGCGTGCTCATTGCTGGAGGTACAACATCAACCAAGATGGTCTCTGCCCCCACTGAGCTTAACATTTTAGAGATGCATTATCCAATATGGTAGCCACTAGCCATATGTTGGCTATTAAAATCAATTAAAATGAAAAATCCAGTTCCTCAGTCATACCAGCCACATTTAATGCACTCCAGAGCCACAAATGGTTACATTCCCAGCACTGCATAAAATTCTATTAGATAGTGCTGGAAAGGGGACGAGAGATTATACCTGTATGGTAAAGGTCATGATAGAGACTTATAGGTACAAGGGAAGAATATTATTATTATTACTATTCTCATTATAATCAAGATGCAGAAACTGAAGATCAGAGAGGTTAAATAATTTGATCAAGTTCACACAGCTACTAAGTGGAAGAGCTGGGATCGGAATCAGGTCTGTCTTAATCTCATGCTGCCTCAGGCCATTTTGTGGAGGAAACGAGTCAGGCACAGGTGGAATCTGGTTAAAGAGAGAAGATGGAGAAGGCATCCTCGGTGGGAAAGCAGCAGCTTGGACAAAGGCACAAAGGCACAGCTGGGCAAGGTTGGGAGAGGACCACGAGTAAACCAGTCTGGCTGGAGAGGCAGGGACTTGCTGAACTCATGTGCTTAGAAAGGTAAGTCAGAGCCTGCCTGCCTTGATTCAGAGCCAAGGAGCTAGGAAACTCAGCCCTATGTGTGCAGGTTGACTCCTTGAAGGTTGTTAGCAGGAGCCTGGCATAGTCAAAACTGTATGTTTTGAAGGTAGAAGTGCTCAGGGTGAACTGGGCTGAGGACCAGTAAAGGATGGCAGGGGGATAGAAAAAAGGGAATGAATGAATGGTACGAAGCAAAGAACACCAGAGTGGGAGCCAAGAGCTTAACCCTAAGATTGACTGATTGATTGATTTTTGTTTTCTCCCTTTTAAAAAAAAATTTTATTGGAGTATAGTTGCTTTACAATGTTGTGTTAGTTTCTACTGTACGGCAAAGTGAATCAGCTATACGTATACATACATCTCCTCGTTTTTCATTTCCTTCCCATTTAGGTCACCGCAGAGCATTGAGTAGAGTTCCTACTGTGCTATACAGTAGGTTCTCATTCATTTTCTATTTTATACATAGTATCAATAGTGTATATATGTCAATCCCAATCTCCCAATTCATCCCACCCCACCCCTTCCCCCCTTGGTATCCATGTTTGTTCTCTATGTCTGTGTCTCTATTTCTGCTTTGTAAATAAGATTGTCTACACCAATTTTTTCAGATTCCACATATATGCATTAATATACGATATTTGTTTTTCCTCTTTCTTACTTCACTCTGTATGACAGTCTCTAAGTCCATCCACATCTCTACAAATGACCCAATTTCGTTCCTTTTTACGGCTGAGTAATATTCCATTGTATATACGTACCGCATCTTCTTTATCCATTCCTCTGTCAATGGACATTTAGGTTGCTTCTGTGTCTTGGCTATCGTAAATAGCACTGCAATGAACACTGGGGTGCATATATCTTTTTGGACTATGGCTTTCTCCAGATATATGCCCAGGAGTGGGATTGCTGGATCATATGGTAGTTCTATTTTTAGTTTTTTTAAGGAATCTCCATACTGAACTCTAAGATTTAATACTGTGTTAACACTGGGCAATATACTTCATTTCCCTGGGCCTCATCTTTTCAATTCTAAAAGGGCATGGCTGGCCCACATGATCTCTGAGACCCCCTTTAGCAATGGTAATCTAGGATTCTGCAAATGTGAGTGACATTAGGCTAAGAGAAGCCGTGTAAAGTGTAGCACTGAATATAGGGGCAAGGAAGACAGCAGAGTCAAAGGCCATCCTGAGACAAAGGGGGAATGATGTGCTACTAACAAAACTAGGTAAGTGTGTGAAAGGGCTTGTCTTTGGGTTTTTTTTGGGGGGGGGTGGTGACAGGGTATGGAGGTTGTAAAGGATAAGAGGTAGTGGGAAAATAATGGGTTTGTTCATTATTTTATATTCCCCAAATACAGATTTCAAACTTTTGACCTATGACCCACAGCAGGAAATACAACTTGTATCCTGGTCCACCACAGTTGTTCAGTATATATAACTGAAACAAAAGGTTTATGAAATAAACAGGTACTCTTACTAAGGGCAATGGGTCTAATCTTTTCTATTCTAGTACACTTCATTTTTTAAAAAAGCTGCTTGCCATCCACTGAATATCTTTTATGATCAATCTATGTGTCACTGACTAAGAGGAGGCCCCAGTCTTCTTAAGTTGGGGGCGACGGCAGGGCATCCCATCACAGAATCCAAGAAGCAGCTGCAGCAGTGAACTGGCGAGGCTTCGGGCTGGGTAGGGTCTGGAGCGTGTTTAGTTGAAGCCCTGTTCGGAGAGAGCGTTGAGGCAGGTGGAGGGAACCACCCGTCCAGGTTATGGGGGTTGCGGGGGTGCCCTCAGGACACCGTAGGCGTGAGGACCGGGCGGAAACCTGATTCCCGCAGGAATCCAGCGACCACCCGGGGGCTGCATTTCTTAAGCGTGCTCGGAATGGCTTCTGCATCTCTGACCTCATTTGGATTTCAAAAGCTCCTCCGCTTACTCATCCTCCCCGCGAGGACGGCGTGCGCCCACTCCTCCATTCATTCATCGCACACAGATCTCAGGGAGCGCCAACCAGGTGCGAGAAGGGCAAGCCGCTGCCGGCCGGGGCTCCCCTTCTGGTCTGTTCCCCCTCCCGCCCAGCTCGCGCGCACACACAAAGTTCTGGCTGCTCCCCCTGCGGACCGGCTCCCCTTTGCCAATCAGAGCTGAAGCGTGTGCACACCGGACCGCGCCGAGCCTCCCTGGCCTCGCCGAGCCTCCCTGGCCTCGCCCGCTCCTGCCCTAGGCTCGGCCTTCCCCGCCTCGCATCCGTGCCATCGGCGCTCGATTGCGCGCGGAATCCGCTCTCCGGGCTCGCTCGCTCGCTCGCTCGCGCTCGGCCGCCGCTCCCGCCCCCGTCCCCCGCCCCTCCCCCGGCTCCTCCCGCCCCTCCTCCGCCTCCCGTGCAACTTTTGCCGAAGCCCCCACACACAGCCATGCTGAGCTGAGCCCCGGCCGGGGACTGGCCGCGCGCTGCCCGCCCCGGCTCCCGCCCCACCGCGGACCCGCTCGGGGGCCGCGGCCGCTCGGCCCTCGGCCTCGGCCGCTGCGCCCGTCCGCCCGGCTGCCCCGGAGCCCCGCGCAGGGCCCGGGCCGCGGCGGCGGCGGCGGCGGCGGCGGCGCCCGGCCCCCTCCCCCGGCGCCGGCCAAGTGAGGCGGTGATGCGGGCGCTGGCGGCCCCGGCTGCGCGGAGAGCGGAGACACAGGCTCAAGATGGCAGATTCCGACTGAGGCTGGGGGGGCCGAGCTCGCGCGCCGCGTTCCCTTCTCCGTTGCCATGAATCGCGGACACCCCGGCCCCGATGGCCCCCGTGTACGAAGGTAAGCGGCGCCGGCCCGCCGACCCCGCTCGCCCCGCGCCGCCTAGCCGCCGCGGCCCCCGCAGCTTTGTTCTGCCCGCCGCCCCTCGCCGGGCAGCCCCCGGGCCCGCAGCCCCCGGGCGCCCGGCCTCCGCGCCCCACCCCCGGGGCTCGAACCGGCTGCCCGCCCCCTCCACGCCGCCCCCACCCTCGCCCAGCGAACGGCCGGGATCCGGAATCGAACAGATCTTATTTCCAGGGTGGAGAAAGAGGCGGTGGGGGGGGCGGGTGTTGGTGGGTGCGAGGGTGGGCTCCTGGCCGAAGAAAAGAAATTAGGAGGGGGCGCCGGGGAAAAGACAGACCCATGACGGTGCTCTTTATTTATTTGGAATAAATAAAGGTGATACGGTGTAGCTTTCCTCCTCCCCCCTCCCCCAAAGAAAATTACCTTTAAGAGGATGTGCTTTCCACTCTCTGTCCTCGCAGCTCCCTTCCCATTTCCCTCCACTCCCACCCCACGCTCCTTTATTCTTCGCGAGCCTCTGATTTTGGGGGGCTGTCGGGTCGGAATGTACGGGGCTAGGTGATGAGAGGGGGTCGGGAGGAAAAGTCCATTTCAGACCCAGGCAGAACAATGCAGTAGGCTAAAATCTCCCCGCATTAGCGTGTGTAAGGGGAAAATGTAGTTTAGGTTTTCAAGTCGGGGAGGCAGCCAAGACGTCTGTTCGTCTCGATCGGTCTGGGTAAACCTGCGTCGTGCACCTTCACCTGGCGTCGGGTCCTTTTTCTGATCTGTCTTTAGGAAGAAAGAAAGGAACGGAAGGGCACGAGCGCTACGTTTTCCCCTGCACTCCCTCTCTCTTTCGTTTCTCTTCAGTCAGTTCTGTCAGCTTCCAGGCAGAAATCAAACTGAAATCAACTAAGTTTTTACACTTATGTGTGTTTTTTGTGTGCTTGTAGTAGGAGGAATTTTGAACCAAAGGGTGCCTGATTTTTTTCAGTCATTTTCATCGTGAAAATGTTTTCTTGTGCAATCACTGAAGTAGCAGCCTTTACATACTTTTAGCGTCAGTCCATCCGGCTTTCTTTCGGTTTTGTTCAGATATTCTGTGGATGAAATAGCAAATGAGAGGGGCAGGGGTTTGTGGGGGAACAGAGAGGAGGGGCGAGGAGATTTTAATCCTCTGTAAATCCGGAGAGCTGTCCTGGCGAGTGAGACAGGGAACGCATTAATAGTTTTATCTCTGTTATAAAGGCAGATTAAAAAAAAACTTATCTGAAAAGAAAATCTGTTATTAGTTCCAGAGCCCCAAATGAATTAGGTTTCTGGGTGGAATAAAGTTACCAGTCAGGTCCTGGATAACGAGGCTGTAAATAACCTATGGACTGTAAATATTTTTTTTTCAGACTCTCTTAGAAACAAAGGGGCCTGTTTAGAAGGCAACAGAGAGATGTTATTCCAGGGGCTTTCCTCTTTGATTCTGAAGAACACAAGGTCCATTTAACCATTCAGCAAAACAAAACGAAATTTCTGATCACTCCACCACGCAGAAAAGAGCGAGCCGGTGGCTCTGTGAACCCGCTAGGAGGACCCAGTCGGGCGTTCATTGTTTGTCTGTGTCTCTGGGAGGGGGCTACAGTCAATGCTTCCACTGTCTGTGGAGTGTTAAAATGAAACAATTTTCTCTTTATTAAGTACCTCTTTTGAGACTCCCTCTGCTGGACACTCCGGGTGAGCACTGGAGAAGGAACTTGGCATTGAATTGAGAACTATAGTAAAGGGCTGCTTTCCCTTTTCACAAGGGGCTGGGTGTGTGGGTTGGGATGTATTTAGTCAACTTTGTGGAAGGCCATCCTGGGAACTGTGCTGTTCTCCTCCCTTGCATTCTAAATCCATATGGAATGTAGGCCATACCCCTGAGGCCAAGACTTGGCACTCCTGTTTTTCCAACAGTGCTCTTCTAGTGCATGACACCAGATAAAGACCTCTGGGTGTGTAAGATGTTGTGGTGTAAGAATCATCACCGATCTCAAAGGTCTCAGGACCTCACTTTTTAAATTTGCAAGCCTGCTGTCTGTGTCCCAGGTGACCTGCCTGGTCCCCCCTGTCCACCCTGGGTTTCCCTCAGTCTTGTCTGTGTGCTCTCTTAATTATTCCTGTGCTTTGTGCCCTTTGATTCTGAGACAGTTTCTGCATACCTTTGTCATTCTTCTAGTCTTCTCACCCCTCCTCAAGCAGTCCCAGCTTCACTCTGCACAAGCTTAGGTCTGGGTCTTTTTCGAAAGAGACTGTTGGTCATGCTCTAAAACAGACAGGTGCCCTCTATAATCAGGCATTGTATTGCGGAACCCACATTTCCGTCCTGCTATGAGTGCCTCTAAGACTCCAGTGACCTCCTTTTTCCCTCCTTGGTGACGTCTGCTTGATTTAGCGAACCTGATTTTTACCGTATCCCCATCAGAGCACATGGACACCTTGTGTGTATCCTGAAGGAGCAGGGCTTTTCCTGTGGAATTCTCCAAGAAGAGTGATTTCTAATAGTTTTTAAGCTACTGAAAGATTGAACATGGGGTTCTCAGGAGAAGGATAATGACAGGTGAGGCATTTCAGCTGGAATTCAGGGGTGTACTCATTTGTTTAAATGGGGTGCAGTTGCCCCAAGCTGGAATTTGGTGTGAAGACCTGAGTGCATTAGTGGAGCATTCTGAGCTGCCAGGTTTTTAGAGAGAAATGCTCTGTTGGAAACAGGGTATGTTTGATAATACAAATTAATGGGTAGGAAAGTATAATCCGTCTTCTGTGACTTGCTTTTAAGGATAGGTTTATAAATAGCACATTAGTTTTCAGTGGCTTGTTACTGATCAAGTTAAACTTCTTTAAAAAGGTTTATTTTCTTTAGAAGGTTAAACATTCGCCTTGCTTAGCAAGGCTTTTTCCAATATGTAGTGCAAAGGCCAACCACAAAGGTCTATAGTGCCATAGGTTCTGAATTAGAGGACCCTAAATCCCACGTTAATTGTGTTCCACTGTCCCTGGGCTGTGCCATGTCCACTAGTGTTGGCTTACCAGTCAGAGTTCCCAAAACTGTAGCGCTGAAGTCTATCATCAGATGGGCCTGAAGACACCTACCAAGAAGTGGATTCTGAATCATCTTCCATTAAAAGAATTTGATGACACCTGTTCAAAAATATCTTTTCCTGTGTTTATGTTTTATATTTTTAAAATGAGGAAGTATAAATATTGTTTTCATTCTTACCACATTTGAGGAGTGAATCAAGGCTCATTAATTTTATCCCTGATCCTGGACAGTGTGGTACGATACTTGAATCAGAGAAACCTGGGGGTTTGAATCTAGCTATATGGCTTTGGGGCGTGTTACCTAACTTCTCTGAGCTTTGTTTTTTAAAGCCTGTTCGATTGTGCCAGGGCTCCATTAGAAGCGAGTACAGGTAAAGCGCTTGGCTGTAGTAGGCATTTTCTCAGTGCGTGTTAAATCCCTCTAGCTTTTGAGCTGCTTACAGGCATGATGACTCCAGGGAAAGAATAACCCACAAATAGTTTAGAAAACCAATAGTAGCAACATTCCAATTATTGATCTCCTGCTATTCCTTTTCCAGTTTGGGCACCAGCAACAATAAACCCCCTATGGCCACAGAAGAAAGAGCCTTTTTGGACCCCCTCTGTGACTTTTCTAGATTCTTTATTCCCGCTGAGCTTCTGCTGGTTTCAGGTAGAGGATTTCTCTTCTCTAGTGGCACATTCTATGCCACTTTAAAAATGAGGCAACAAGCCGTTAGAACAGAGTTTCAGGGGCTGCAGCTGTGCCTCTGGGAAAGTATCCCAAAGTATGAAAGATAATCTTTGCCCTTAATCAGGATCCATTCGTAACCCAGGCAGCAGCCCAGGAGAGGGAGCGCCCAGAGGTGGCTTCCCTACCAAGGGCTCCTCAGAGGGGAGGCACCCACCCCACCATGAGCCAGGCTCTGGATCAGTGCACCAAACATAATTTTCCTATAGAAGAAAATTTGGTGCTTTATGCAAGTTGCAGATGCTCATATTCTTCGTATTTTATTTTTATTTATTTATTATTATTATTTTATTTTATTTATTTATTGGCTGCGTTGGGTCTTCGTTGCTGCGCGCGGGCTTTCTCTAGTTGCGGTGAGTGGGGGCTACTCTTTGTTGCTGCGCGCGGGCTTCTCATTGCAGAGGCTTCTCTTGTTGCGGAGCGCGGGCTCTAGGTGCGCCGGCTTCAGTAGCTGTGGCACGCAGGCTCTAGAACTCAGGCTCAGTAGTTGTGGCGCACAGGTTCGGTAGTTGTGGCCCGCGGGTTCAGTAGTTGTGGCTCGTAGGCTCTAGAGCGCAGGCTCAGTAGTTGTGGCGCACAGGCTTAGTTGCTCTGCGGCATGTGGGATCTTCCCGGACCAGGGCTCGAACCCGTGTCCCCTGCATTGGCAGGCAGATTCTTAACCACTGCGCCACCAGGGAGGTCCCTGTGTTTTATTTTTTATGTTTCTTTATTTCTCTCTTCCTTCCTCCCGTAGAGACCAATCTTAAAGGAACCGCCTTTGAGGTGTATATGGAACAAAGTAGTGACGATCAGGAGGGTATGATACATGAACATTTTTTATTGTTCTCTGAACATGTCATTTGCCGATGCTTTCTGGTGGTCTTACGATGACAATCCAAGCTCTCCGGGTTGCTATCAAAGGCGAGGTTCAGAATAATGCCAGCAGATGTCATATAACCTCTGATGGAGTGTGAACTTGAAAGGCCCAAACTCATAATAGTTCCATTTTGTATGGCAGTACCCTATTGGGGGTGGGGGAGGGATTGGAGGTAGAGAAAGAAAATGGAAAACCTGGAATATAGAAAGGTCTTTTTTTTCCTCTAAAAGAAACCAAGGTGCCTGAAGTTAATGGCAGTAATTGCGACTTAGACCCCACTTAATTTGTGGCATACGCTCTACCCACATTGACTCGCTTGTCCTCCTAACAGCCACAAAATAGGCACCGTCACACCCACTTTACAGGCAGGGCATGTCTTTAAAACATCCATTTCACAAACGTTTATGCAGGGTCCCTGTCCTCGAGTTCAGAGTGCATGGCAAGTGAAAGTCAAAACTAAACATGAGCTCACCGGACCGTGGTCTGACTCAAGATGGAATGCCTTTAATGTGTGTGTGTGCGTGCACGCTCTTAATTCTTACGTGCTCATGTTTCTTGAGTTATAAAGGGAAGACCCCACTTCTCTATTTTCCCTTGAAATATTTTCTTTATTTGGAATCAAAAAAGTATTTCTGAATGTAGAAAATAGCTATTACAAATTTCCTTAGAAATATCCCTGGAAATTACCATCTCTCGTTTGCAGAAGAGTCCATCTTCCTCTTTCATTACTTACACCTTATATCTTTGTAAACACATTACACTTCTGATTTGCACATGCTGCTCAGAGACTTTCTGGTTTTGGCATTTGGCGTTACCGGCTCTGTTGCCAGTGGACCCATTCATCTTACGTGGCTGTCGGAGAATTAATTCCTGGCTTTGCTGCCTGGCTGAGATCTTTAATTCCAGGTAGTTTTGTGGTACTTATTGGTGGGGATATAGATCGGGTGGTCACTCAGCAGATCCCTCAGGGAAGGAAGTTGTAGAAAAAGAAAACCTAGCTCCACCTGTTGGGAGCGTGGAGCCCAGAGCAGGAAAGGACCGTGGGAGAATTTAGTCTGAGAAACAGAATGCAGCTGACATAAGTCATTAAAAAAAAAAAGTTGAACTACTCTCAAAAGAAGAGGAGAGAGTGCACAGAAGAATCTTGACGATTTGGTGTAATATTCGGTGTAATTCGTCCAGGTTTAGAAAGGACAGTTAGTCAAATTCTTTAGAGGTTCTGAGTCAGCGAAAGCCATACCTGTTTTTCCAGGTTCTCTACTGAGTAAGTGAGGTGTTCATGAGAGTGGCTACAAGTCAGACTTGCAGCCCGTATTCCTCCATCTTTGGTCTAGAGCCAATGGAAAAGGCAAAAGATACGATGGGCAAAGCCATTCAACTTGTGATTTTCTGATGGGTAACTTTGCCATTAAAAAGTAAGCTAGTGAAATAGTTGCCAATAAAAAAAAAAGCAGCAGACCTTTTTTTTAACATCTTTATTGGGGTATAATTGCTTTACAATGAATGGTGTGTTAGTTTCTGCTTTGTAACAAAGTGAATCAGTTACACATATACATATGTCCCCATATCTCTTCCCTCTTTCGTCTCCCTCCCTCCCATCCTCCCTATCCTACCCTCTAGGTGGTCACAAAGCACCGAGCTCATCTCCCTGTGCTATGCTGCTGCTTCCCACTAGCTGTCTATTTTACATTTGGTAGTGTATATATGTCCATGCCACTGTCTCACTTTGTCCCAGCTTACCCTTCCCCCTCCCCGTATCCTCAAGTCCATTCTCTAGTTGGTCTGTGTCTTTATTCCCATCTTGCCCCCAGGTTCTTCATGACCATTTTTTTTTTAGATTCCATATATATGTGTTAGCATACGGTATTTGTTTTTCTCTTTCTGACTTACTTCACTCTGTATAACAGACTCTAGGTCCATCCAACTCACTACAAATAGTTCAACTTCGTTTCTTTTTATGGCTGAGTAATATTCCATTGTACATATGTGTCACATCTTCTTTATCCATTCATCTTTCAATGGACACTTAGGTTGCTTCCACGTCCTGGCTATTGTAAATAGAGCTGCAATGAACATTTTGGTACACGACTCTTTTTGAATTATGGTTTTCTCAGGGTATATGCCCAGTAGTGGGATTGCTGGATCATATGGTAGTTCTATTTTTAGTTTTTTAAGGAACCTCCATACTGTTCTCCATAGTGGCCGTATCAATTTACATTCCCACCAACAGTGCAAGAGGGTTCCCTTTTCTCCACACCCTCTCCAGCATTTGTTGTTTGTAGACTTTTTGATGATGGCCATTCTGACTGGTGTGAGGTGATACCTCATTGTAGTTTTGATTTGCATTTCTCTAATGATTAGTGATGTTGAGCATCCTTTCATGTGTCTGTTGGCAATCTGTATATCTTCTTTGGAGAAATGTCTGTTTAGGTCTTCTGCCCATTTTTGGGTTGGGTTGTTTGTTTTGATATTGAGCTGCATGAGCTGCTTGTAAATTTTGGAGATTAATCCTTTGTCAGTTGCTTCATTTGCAAATATTTTCTCCCATTCTGAGGGTTGTCTTTTCGTCTTGTTTATGGTTTCCTTAGCAAACCTGTAAAACTGCAAAATAGTTTTGTGGTTTTACAGCCACTTATTTCTAAACACGGCATTTAAGAGATTTGTAGTGTTTTTGAAAGTGGCCTGTTTTAGCAATTCTTGCCTAACTTATTTTGCTCTAGTAGGTTCTGATTAATTAAATGCCACCGTGTTTAAGTAGAATTAAGATTGATTGACTCTTGCATGTGCTAATGCTGTAGACTTTATAAAACCTTCATTGTCACAGAAAGAATGCAGTTTAATATATGAATGGACAAGAGCATTTCCCTCAGGTTGTACTGTCCATCCTCAGTGAAAGATCACTGTAGAAACTGCCATAACATTGGGTTATGACACTTTGGATTCACAGAGTTACAGATTGCATTCTGATGAAATAAGGTTTTTTTCCCCGTATGTTTTTACCATTTTCCTCTAGATCAGTATTACCCTTTTGATTCAACCTATAGAATGGTTATTCACAATATAAAATGATTTTCCAAGGGCTCATCATAAGAAAAGTGATCCATCGTGCCAGTTCTGTATAGAACTTCTAGTTTCACGACATTAAGGAAGCAAATTTTAATGATATGTGTGTCTGGAATCCTTTTAAAAGTCACATGGTAAGGCAGTTTGGAAAACTCTGGTTCATTGCTTGTTATGGAAGTTTGATCTTCTTTCCCCAATGAAGAATTTACAGAGCTCTGACAAAAAGCAGCGTGTAAGTTCTTAAAATTGTGCAGAGAGGCAGCAAGTTACACCCTCCTGAGTTCTGTGTCACTGCACCGACTCAACCAGAATCCAGGCTGATAGCAGGAGCTTCTGCAGGAAAGTGAATTTCAGGGGAACTCGTCATGGGGGCAGGGATCGGGGGCACACACCCCTGAGGCAGGTACATTTGAAGCTCCAGCACACTGTGATCACTGTTATTCATTAAGGATGACCTGCGCCATCAGGAAAAGATTAATCAATATTCATTATGTTCTGTTAACTGAGACTGGGAGTTTCTCTAATGTATTACAGAAATGTTTCCATAAGAAAATGGTTAAAATAAAGAAACTCTTTCATTTAATTATACCATGACTTACTCCCCAAAAAGGATTTAAGGCCTCTTAAAGGGTTAAGTTACTGGAAGAGGGAAAATTAATTTATATAGATCAATTCTGTGGATCGGCCTATTTCCAAAGATGTCGGATAAGTGAGGTTTTCCTATCCAGAGCGACAGCAGAAACAGTCAAAGCTCTTGTGCTGGTGTAACCAGGTGAACAAGCAGAGTGCATAATGGAATTCATTTGCAAGGTCATTTTTGCTTGGCTGGAGTGGTAAGCACAAAATAGACCAGCAGCCGAGAACGGTAAGCGTTTGGAATCAGTTGTTGAAAGGCTTAAAACGGGTTCTAATTCGAGAGACATTTTGTGGTGTGGAAAAGGGGACCAATATAATCAAAATGATACTTGAACAAGGTAATTTTTTTCCTGGCCTGGATGTAATAGAGGGGATGAGGCAGCAGAGGGTGAGCCACGTGGTGCGGGGGGGGGGCGGGGGGGAGGCGAGCTCCCCGTGATGATGGAGCTGGGCTGTTGCTGAGGTCACACAAGAGAGCGTGGCAGAGCACTTAGCCGCATGCCTAATCCGGGCATTCAGTAAATATTTGCTCCTTTCCAGTTTCCTCCTCACCCCTCATGGCCGTGATCTAGGACCAGGGAAGCTTGCTGGTGTTAGCAGCACCATGATACTTAGAGTCTGCCCACTATATCCACAGCTTGCACATCCATGGAGTCAACCAACCATAGATTGAACATATTTGGGGAAAAAATCCAGAAAGTTCCAAAAAGCAAAGCTTTTTGAATTTGCTGTGCACCCGTCAACTATCTACATAGCGTTCACATTGTATTAGGTATTACAAGTAATCTAGAGATGATTTACAGTAAACAAGCAGATACGTGTAGGTTATGCGCAAATACTGCACCGTCTTATGTAAAGGGCTTGAGCATACTAGGCACTTGGTATCCACAGCGGTCCTGGAACCAGCACTCCTCAGATACCAAAGGACGACCGATTCTGTTTTTCTAGAGACTCTCTTCTCTTGGTAGGCTCTCTTATTCTACCCTGGGATCACAGTATCTCAGGATCTTACTGGGTCAGTCTTCACACACTCGTATCAACCTTTGACACTGGAGGAAACTGAGGCCCAGAGCACTGAAGAGGCTGCCTCAACATTGCCTTGAGAGTCGCTCCGGCCGTGGGCGCAGAAACTCCAGGACAGTGACCACTGAGTGAGGCTTCACTGGGCTGCACTGCCGGCGGGAGCTCCATGGTGTGCTTCCCACGAGGCTGTCACAGCCGCGAACCTTCTCCCAGACCTGGGGGAGGTCCTGGGCCTGGTCCTCCTGGGTGCCCTGCCGCCCACGGTACCTCCCCGAGCCCATCCCTGGGGGGCTATTTCCCACTGTCCCGAGCAAAGCAAGGCCACATGCCGTCAGCTCTGGTTTTTAAAGAGTCTTCTGTTAGGAAGTTGTTCCTTATGTTACTCTGAGAATGTTCGCAGCTTGTCACCACAAACTACTTATTAACAACAGCAACAAAAAAATCACAGAAGAGAAATCGGTACAATTGTGATGAGTTTCACAGAACCTCAGAGCACTTTTCAGTCATTAAGTGGCTTTAAAAAAAAAAAAATGCTGGGACTTCCCTGGCGGTCCTGGGGTTAAGACTCCACGCTTTCACTGCAGAGGGACCAGGTTCGATCCCTGTTTGGAAAACTAAGATCCCACAAGCTGCGCTGCACGGCCAAAAATAAAAATTAATTAAAAAAAAAGCTAATTTCCCAAGGTAGAGCTTCGAGTCATTCTTTCTCTTTGATGTGACCAAAACTTGAACCCCATCCCTGTTGTCAGGCATGCCATTCTGACCCCACAGAGGATCCTGTTGGGGTCCCTTCTGTCTTGCGCCTCCCACCTCCCTTGGAAGCTCTTCCATCCCAGTGAGTAACCCTTCATAGTATTTGAACACACAGACTTTCACACGAAGGGATGGCTTGACTTGACATTGCTGAATCCCAGGGTGACGGTGCAGGGCAGCCTGCAGCCCACTGGTTCCTGGTTTGTGTGTCCAACCTACGACCACCTCCACCTCCCCGCGGACCTAGGGGTGCCTCCTGGCCACCTGCTCGGCCCCTGTGTGCACCCCACAGGCCCTGCCTGGGGAAGGCCTACAAGTGGGTGCGAGGCCTCTTGGACGGGGATTACCAGGGTCCCAGGGATCCGGAACATGGTCCAGAAAAGGACAGGGGCCCAGCTGGTGACCCTGGGGACACCTCTCCCCTTGGGGAGGGGTGTGGCTGGGGTCTGGAAAGTATGGGGTTCAGGGCTGGAGACCCTGTTGCCCTGTTCTCAGGGCAGTGCTGGTAAGGGGACTTCTTGCTCTACAAACTTGGGCAACAAAGGCAACTCAAAATGTTTCCTGTTGATACAAGTCATGGCTGGTGATTGCTTCACTGGGTGCTCTGCTCCTTTCTTTCCCTCCTCGGCCTTGATGTTGCGCTCACAGTTGCTCCATAAAGCGTGGTTGATGAAAGTGCCCATTTCCCGTTGCTGCCTAAGGAAAGCTCGGGAACCAGTATGTTGTTCCCACAGTGAAACTTGACAGAGAGCCTAGTCAGTCCAGCAGCACTTCCGTTTTGTCTGTTTCAGCCATTGACATTCACTGCCTCTCCTACTTCTGTCCTCCCTTGACATCATCTCACCTCTCTGCTTCCACCTACTTATTATTCCCCACTCACCTACCCACAGCGAGCCAGGCTTCTTACCTGCCTGCTGATCGTTTGACTTTGTGTATCTTGGCTGTGTCTCTGCCTTGTTATAGGTGTAGGTGTCAGGGTCCAAGTGCAGGTACGCTGGGGCTCACTTTTTGGAGTATTTGTGTAGGGAGCTGTTTTGGAGAAGTGCTTCTCCAGCTTTGGAAACCGTCAGTCACCAGGAGGGCTTGTTAAAACAAATCGCTGGGCACCACGCTCAGAGTTTCTGTTTCAGTAGGTCTGGGGTGGGGCTTGAGAATTTGCATTTCTAATCGAGAGCCCCTATTTTAGAGGAATGCATTCAGAATGAGAAATCAGTGCATATTTAAAATCAGATGGTAGATGCTTTGATGAAAACTTTCCCTGGGCATGTGGGAGTCGCAGACCTGGCCAGGGTATTATTTGCTGTACTGCTCTTGGCGGCTGAGACGGCCTCCAGCCTCCAGCCTTTCTGCCTCAGCTCCGGGAGAGACGAGGCCCCATCTCCTCCAGGGCCCGTCCATGCAGGGGCTACTTTCTCTTGTTCTCTCTCCAGAGCCGGCCAGTCTGTAGTTCATCCAGTTTGGCACTGGGGCCTCAGAGTAGAATGGGCAGATATCATTCTCACAGTAATAATATATTATTATTAATCAACATAAAGAGCTCTGTGATTGTCTCCATTTACGGAAGAGGAAATCGAGGCTTAGAGATATTAAAGAACCTGTCCAAAGTCTCATAAGCTAGGCCTTGAGCCCTCCTGATGCCAGAGCATGCTCTTGTCTTGACCGGCCTGCCGGCCCTCCAGCTCCGCACGGGGCAGTTGGAGTGGTCGGTGCAACATGCGGCACGGAGAGCCACGATTAACTCGAGTAGGAAGGATCCGGGATCCTTCGCGGAGCAGGGCAGCCACGGCGGGGGTTGGTGGTGCTGGAGCGTTGATGTTGCAGACACACATCCTCCCACCCCACGCTCACCCCCGCTCTGCTGTCCCATCCGCCTCCTCTCCATCCATTAGGGACAAACGAGATGGTGAGTGTAAAGCGCTTAGTCCGGGAGCTGGCATGTAGGAGGGTATATAGTAAGGGGCAGCCACGCCATGAACCCATTTGAGCAGCTAAACCAGAAATCTGAGAATAATCTTCCTGAGACCTCGAAGAAAAAAAGTTATGAAAAGGTGGTAACAGCTAATACTTATCAAGCCCTTGGTATTGCCAGTTCTGTTCTAAGGTTTCAGTTATATTAATTCATTGAATCCTGTAGTAATGCTGCAGGGTAGGTTCTGCCCAGCAGTGTTAACACTGCGGAGGCACTGGAAGGTTCCGCCGCTCACAGGCAGCTGAGCTGAGGTTGCCCCCCGGCAGCCTGGATCCAGAGCTCCCACCCAGGCTCTAGCTGCAAAGGGGAAAGTCTTCCCAACCCCTTCCTTGATAAGAGAGTGAAATTGGTAAATACGCTGGTTCTGCTCCCAATGTAAAATGTTCTTTGTTTCAATCAGAATCTGAATAAATGTTTTAAAATTTGAGAAACTGATTTCTGTTGGTATTCTTGAAAGATAAGGTGGCCGGCGTAGAACAGTCAGGTCTGAAAGATAAGAGCAGCGGAAGGGCCAGTTCTGCCATGTGTTAAAGCAAACCATAAAGGTTCAGATTTGGCACGGAACTTGACAGACCCATCGGTGGGCAGAGTAGGTGTGCCAGTGTTAAGATCCTGTTGTCTGTGAGCATTTAATAGATGATGAAGAAGGCTCCACGAAGCGGTGGGGCAAGAAAACCTGATTTAACAAATGGGAATGGGACCACGTGATAGCAATTTGAAAAATCGCAACGGGTATTATTACCTCATAACATTATACCAAGATAAATTCTATGTGATTAAAATGTTAAATTCAACAAAAGTCTGCCGAGCACATTAAGTATGCCAGGGACTGTTCTAGGTGCCAGAGGTGCAGCAGTGAACAAAACAGATGTACACCCCTCCCCGGAAGCAGCCTGCATTTTAATGGATAAAGGTAAATTTATCAATGGATTTAAAAAATCCGTTTTTTAAGAAAGCTTGAAGGAAACAGAAGTGGATATTTATTAAACCTCTGGAGGGGTTGAAATTTCTAAGCTTAGAATCTGTTGAAGAAATCGCAGAGGAGAATACCGGTGGTTTTATTAGTGTAGCATTCCCCAAATGTAAGGTTGTTTCTGGTTTTTCTATCATGAATCATTTCTCAGTGTCGTTCAGTGTAACATTAAGGGGTGTCTGAATTTTAGGATCGGTTCTTCAAAAAAGCATTGCTAGGTCAAGGGGTATGAACATTTATCCGGTTCTAGTTATAGACCACTGGATTAGTTTCCTCCCCTAAGTGTTTTTATATTAAACAAATCAAACCACCTAGATAAAGACTGAAATTCACCTGCCTGTTGATTCAGGAAGGCACAGAGTCCCTCCTGCCCGGGGCTCGGGTGGGGGCACACACCATTGCCAAGGGCTTTCAAACACCATCGTCTCTGTATGTCAGTGACTCCCAAAGCTGTGCCTTTACCTAGACTTCTTTTCTGAGCTCCGAAGTCATAAAGCCAACAATCTACACGACACCTCTATTTGGATGTCTCACAAGCATCTCAAACTTAACTTGTACGAAGAAAAAAATCTTGGTCAACCACCTGAAATATGTGCTTCTCCCAGAAATCTTTATTTCCATAAATGGCATCTCCTTCCACCCAGTCGTTCACATCAGAAACCTGAGTGTCATCCTCGACTTCGTTTCACTTCATATTTAATCCATCACTGAATTTTATTGATTTTTGCTTCCCAAATATAGCCATTCTTGTTGTTCGCTATTAGTTATGTTCTATAAAGTCACCGCAGAGGCTGGATTAGGGATGATGGACCACCACTCCTAGGATTAGTTTCCTGCCAGCCTCTGCTCATATTTTCACCAACGGATCAGTACATAACCTTGTTTCATGTGTGTTTTTGTTTAAAGACACCTTATTTAATATATATCGTTGATTGATGAGCATTGAATCACAGCCCACAGCACTGTAACTCATGCCCGAATGAAGCTTACCTAACATGCATTTTTCTATGAGACACATCACAGCTTCCTTGCACTTAGGAACACTAGACAGTCCTGCATCACTGTGCTTGGGGGTCATTTAAAAATCCCCAGCAAAAAGTACCCAAAAATGTGAAAAACGTGGTACGAAATAGACCACGGAAAGTAAGCTTGCTTATAGTATAAGAGCTGAAGCAAGAAGGCAGAGCCTGACCTCTTTTGACCTCAACTGGGAACACAGGCATCAGGCTTCATGCAGCCCAGGTTGTTCCTGGCAGTGTGCGCGTGCCCAGGGATGACTGTGAAAGCACCTGCTGAGGACTGGTTTTGAAGTTACAAATAAATTTTAGCAAGGTGGTGAATTCGCAGATACGGAATCCACAAATAAATACGATCTGCTTCGTATGGTGAACCTGTTTCTCTCTCCACTGCCATCCGCTAGTCCATCGGTCAGCAGGCATTCTGTACAGGGCCACACAGTAGATATTTTAGGCTTTGCAGGCCAAATGGTCTCTGTCACAGCCACTCAGTTCTGCTGTGGTAGTGAAGGCAGCTGTAGACCAGACGTAAATGAGTAGGTGGGGCTGTGTTCCAGTAAAGCTTTACTTACACAAACAGGCTTTGGGCTGAATTCGGCCTTCAGGCTGTAGTTTGGACCCTTGCAGCCTAGTCTAACCCACCTCTGTATCTCGTCTGCACTACCTGCCTGACCTGTCCCCACCCCGCCCCCCATCCATTCTTGAGCCTCCAGCCGATTTCCATGTGGATTTTAAGTGTAACAGATCTGATCACTCTCCTACTTCAGATGGCCAACCGCCTTCCATCACACTTCTAGTAAAATCCCAAATCCTGAGTAACACAGCGACAGCACGGCCCCTGCTGATTTCTGCAATCTCACTTTAGGTCAGTCTTCCCCTTTGTCCCCTTCGTGACTGTCCCTTGCTGCTTCCTGCTTCAGCACCTTTGCACACAGTCTCCCTGCTTGGAATGCTTGTCTGCCCTCTGCCTGGCCAGCACCTGCTCACTCTGCAGTCACAACTGAAATGTCACTTCCTCCTGTAAATTAGATGCCCCTGTTCTGGTCGCAGGGCACGCCGCTCTTTTCCCTCATGACACTTAGAGTGTTCGGGTGCCTGTGTGTTCGCGTGTCTTTGTTTTCCACCTGCCTGCCCCATTGGACTGCAGGCTCCGGGAAGATGGGCCGAGTCTGTCATTTCTGTCTTCTCTGCTCGTGTCACCTTCACATGCATTGTAGACACTTTCCAAGACTTGTTAACTCAGCACATGATTGTACAGCACAGTTTTGTTCGTACAGATCTTTGTATGATGCTGCAATATAGAAACCTGCAGAAATCACCCTTTCAGAGCCTCTAGTATATCTTCTCAGTTTGAGAGTGATGATTAAAGAGAAAAGAAATCCTGATAAGTGAGTTTGTAAATGGGTGTGAATGTGTCTTTATTGTCAGAGGGTGATTCTGCCATCAGGTACACCTAGTCCAGGGCTTTCTCCCTGGGACTTGAGTGCTGTGTTCAGTCCTGCTGGTCTCCCTTTTCTCCTAAAGATTTTTTTGAACTTTGCTGGTAACGTTTTTTCACACAGGGAAGTGGAGGTGAAGCGTGCTTGAGGAGCCATTTAGGTACCCCTTTTAAAAACTGACTTTCGTTTCTTATCTCAAACCATCACCTCATCCCTCTGAGACCTTAACTGGTATTAGTTTTTTCCTACAGCATTGCCATCATCTGGGGAAGAAAATCTTTGATTTGTCAGAGAATCATCCAAGTAACAAAGCTCCAAATTGAAGAACATCCCAAGAATCCTGCGTGCTCTCGGTGGACAGACCACTTAGCATATTTTAGGAAGGTCATGCATCATTTCTTAGATGGTCTTTTGTAGATTAGCAGTGATGAAAAAGCCTTATTTAACTACTTTTATTTTTTCAAGAGATGTATTATAGAAACACCACTTGTGCATTACAAAAATTAGAAGATAAAGGCAAGCAAAACATACACACACCCTTTCTCTTTCCTTTCTCCAGAGATTACCACTGTTATCCTTGTAGGTCTTTTTCTGTGCATGTATATGTACGCATACTTTTTTCTTTAACCCCAAAATGATGTAGTACTGTTTTGTAATCTGCTTTTTTCAGTGAACAATTTACAGCCTTTATTTCAGTCAACTTTATTTCCTTTAGTTCCTTGTCCATATTCAGATTTCCATTATTGGCCTTCAAATGTCCTTTGAAGCCAGTTTGTCGAAATCAATATCTAATCAAGGACCACACACTGCATCTGGTTGTAACTTTCTTTTCATCTCCCAACCTGGCAGTCTCTCTCTAAAGAAATAGGCCAGTTGCCCATAGAAGCTGTCACCTTCTAGATGTGTGGGGCTGCTTCCTTAGGGTGGTGCCGAGCTCGATTTCTTCATCTCCTTTATTTCCTGTGTCTTAGGGGCTCAGTGAATTCAGGTTCATCATTTTGGGCTAGAATACCCCAGAGTTGATTCTGGGCGCTTGCTTCACCTTCCAGGGACCAACTATTAGTGAAGCTCAGGTTGACCCCTGGATGAGGGTTATGGCAGCCCGAACCCTTCCCTGTCCAGTTCCATTTTCCCCCTTGAGACTAAAAGGTGATCTGTGAGGTATAACTTTGGCATACAGACCATGTACTGAATGGTTTTAGCACCAAATGATAATTCTTGCCTGGACTCATACATTTCATTAGGTTTTGTAAAATGATGTTTTCCTAATTCTTATATAAAGTAGAGCTTTTCCTCTTCAACTGGGGCCAACTGGTTCCCCCGAAATAATAGTTCTTACTGGAAAAGCAGGATCTTTGCTAATACTCACCCTTTAATGATTAATTTTCAAATTAAGGAGTTGCATAGTAGCCATTTCAAATAGTGAGAAATGAGTTTTTTCTGCCTTTTCTTTTTTATCATTAAGTAGTTATGGATTTTTATTGATTTGGTATGTTTTGATCGTTAATCTTTTTGTTACAACTTTAGGCAGTGAGACCCCCGCACCTAGCTCCTGTGACCTCTTGACAGGACCTCACAATTGTGAAAAGCTTTCTTGCTAAATGGTGCAAAGGCCCCAGGCTCATCTTGGACTTTGTACTGGTATTGGACAATGGTGTTAGAGACCACGATCTGGGCATTAGGGGTGGTTATTACTACAGAGGTGACTTTTTTCTAGAGAGTTTCAGTGGACAGAGCTAGAAAGTACATGTTGTTAAAAACTAAGAGTTCAGACACATGTTTAGTTTAGTTTTAATTACCTTGTGCATTCGCTTACTTTCCTCAATTTTATCATCGTAACTCCTTTCTTTTCTATAAAAAAATCTTTATTTCTTCTATAACCTATAAATATAAGAATAAAGTTTCAAAACACCAACATTTATATTATTACAGATGCTGAAACTACAGAAGAAACTTTAACACATCTTTGTAATTATGTCTTCTCTTTAGCATGCATCCAACTAAGGATGTACGGTTGACCCTTGAACAGTGCAGGGGTTAGGGGGACCAGCCTACACCCCCTGCACAGTCACAAATTCACATACAGCTTTTGACTTCCCAGAGCTTAACTACTAATAGCCTGCTGTTGACTGGAAGCCTTACCAACAATATAAACAGTTGATTAACACACATTTTGTGTGTTACATGCATATCTGCATGTATTTTATGCATTTATGACGTACCTTTTTCTTGATTTTTTTTTGTGTGTGTGTGGGTATTTCTAGGGCTACACAGTTCATCTGCAGGTTTTTTCAAATTATTGCAAATCTCTAAAAAAAAAAAAAAAATTCCAGTATGTTCACTGAAAAAAATCAGTGTATAAGTGGACCCACGTAGGTCAAACCTGTGTTGTTCAAGGGTCAACTGTATAATTAAAAGCTGCATTCTAAAATCTCTAAAAATAAATTCTTCTTCAGGGTGACTGTGTCACCAGTTTGACATATGGTTAGGTTCATATCTTTCAGCTTCTTTTCAGTTTAAGAAATTTTTTAATTTAGCTTTTTTTGAGAGAGGTGATGCGTTTATATGACCGCAACGTCAAAACTACACCAATGTTAAACATAGATGACAGGTATATGGGAATTTGTTAAGTTATTCTTTCTACATTTCTTTTTTGTTTGAAAGTTAAAATAATTAACCTTAAACCATATAGGGACTTACCTGGTGGCGCAGTGGTTAAGAATCTGCCTGCCAATGCAGGGACCAGGGGTTTGAGCCCTGGTCCAGGAAGATCCCACATGCCATGGAGCAACTAAGCTCATGCGCCACAACTACTGAACCTGCGCTCTAGAGTCCACGAGCCACAACTAGTGAGCCCGCATGCCACAACTACTGAAGCCCGCGCGCCTAGAGCCCGTGCTCTGCAACAAGAGAAGCCACCACAATGAGAAGCCTGCGCACCGCAATGAAGAGTAGTCCCCGCTCACCGCAACTAGAGAAAGCCCGTGGCCGCAGCTAGAGAAAGTCCGTGGCCACAACTAGAGAAAGCCCACGTGCAGCAATGAAGACCCAACGCAGCCAAAAAGAAATTAATTAATTAATTTTAAAAAATTTGTAAATTTAAACCATATAGAAAGATGTACACAATGAAGTCTTTACTTTGTTCCCTCATAGATAGCCATTTTTATTAGTGTCTTGACCCTTTGAGTCATTCATTTTGCATGTTCAAATTGTGTGTGTGTGTGTGTGTGTGTGTGTGTACACTCTTACTTATACAAAAGGTAGCATACCTTATATATTGTTCTACATCTTAACTTTTTCTCTTAACAATATATTCTGGAGCTCTCTCTATAGTAGTACTTAGAGATTATCCTCAGGCTTTTTTACAGCCACAGAGTACCTATTTTGTTGACATACCAGGTTTATGGAACATGAACATAATCTTGGATTGTATCCAATCCTCTGCTATTTGTAAACCATCTGTGTTGTGTCACCTTATAAACATGTAATTTCATACTCATGCAGGTGCATCTGTAGGATAAAATCCTGTAAGTGGGATTGTATGGTCAAAGGGTAAATACATCTGTAACTTTTAAAAGGTATTGACAAATTCCTCCAGTTAGGATTTGTACCATGTTTCACTAGAATAAGCATTCTACGAATGTGCCTGTTTCCCTAGAGCAGAACCCATAGAATCTGTTGGGAAACTTTTGTATTTTTGCTGGTAGGTGAGAAATGGTATTTCAAAGTAGTTTTCATTTATATTTCTTTTATTATAAGTGGGGTTGAGCATCTTTTCATTTGTTCAAATGTCATTTGATATTTATTTTATGCAAACTGTGTTTTGAGCTTTATATGTTTTCCTACTATGTTGTTGGTCTTTTTCTTCTTCATTTCTAAGGACTCTTTATATATTCTTTGTGATATGAGTGGCAAATATTTTTTCCCAGTTGGTCATATATGTTTTTTGTATGTGTGTATTTATTTATTTATTTTGAATTTTTGAATTTTATTTTATTTATTTATTTATACAGCAGGTTCTTATTAGTCATCAGTTTTATACACATCAGTGTATACATGTCAATCCCAATCACCCAATTCATCACACACACACACACACACACACACACACACTGCTTTCCCCCTGTGGTGTCCATACGTTTGTTTTCTACATTTGTGTCTCAATTTCTGCCCTGCAAACCGGTTCATCTGTACCATTTTTCTAGGTTCCACATATATGCGTTAATATATGATATTTGTTTTTCTTTTTCTGACTTACTTCACTCTGTATGAAAGTGTCTAGATCCATCCACGTCTCAACAAATGACCCAATTTCGTTCCTTTTTATGGTTGAGTAATATTCCATTGTATATATGTACCACATCTTCTTTATCCGTTCGTCTGTCAATGGGCATTAAGGTTGCTTCCATGACCTGGCTATTGTATATAGTGCTGCAATGAACATTGTGGTGCATGTGTCTTTTTGAATTATGGTTTTCTCTGGGTATATGCCCAGTAGTGGGATTGCTGGATCATATGGTAATTCTATTTTTAGTTTTTTAAGGAATCTCCTTACTATTCTACATAGTGGCTGTATCAGTTTACATTCCCACCAACAGTGCAAGAGGGTTCCCTTTTCTCCACACCCTCTCCAGCATTTGTTGTTTGTAGATTTTCTGATGATGTCCATTCTAACTGGTGTGAGGTGATACCTCATTGTAGTTTTGATTTGCATTTCTCTAATAATTAGTGATGTTGAGTAGCTTTTCATGTGCTTCTTGGCCATCTGTATGTCTTCTTTGGACAAATGTCTATTTAGGTCTTCTGCCTGTTTTTGGATTGGGTTGTTTGTTTTTTTAATATTGAGCTGCATGAGCTGTTTATATATTTTGGAGATTAATCCTTTGTTGATTCGTTTGCAGATATTTTCTCCCATTCTGAGGGTTGTCTTTTTGTCTTGTTTATGGTTTCCTTTGCTGTGCAAAAGCTTTGAAGTTTCATTAGGTCCCATTTGTTTATTTTTGTTTTTATTTCCATTACTCTAGGAGGTAGATCAAAAAAGATCTTGCTGTGATTTATGTCAAAGAGTGTTCTTCCTATGTTTTCCTATAAGAGTTTTATAGTGTCTGGTCTTACATTTAGGGCTCTAATCCATTTTGAGTTTATTTTTGTGTATGGTGTTAGGGAGTGTTCTAACTTCATTCTTTTACATGTAGCTGTCCAGTTTTCCCAGCACCACTTATTGAAGAGAGTGTCTTTTATCCATTTTATATCCTTGGCTCCTTTGTCATAGATTAGTTGACCATAGGTGCATGGGTTTATCTCTGGGCTTTCTATCTTGTTCCATTGATCTATGTTTCTGTTTTTTTTGCCAGTACTATATTGTCTTGATTACTGTAGCTTTGTAGTATAGTCTGAAGTCAGGGAGTCTGGTTCCTCCAGCTCCGTTTTTTTCCCTCAAGACAGCTTTGGCTATTCGGGGTCTTTTGTGTCTCCATACAGATTTTAAGATTTTTTGTTCTAGTTCCGTAAAAAAATGCCATTGGTACTTTGATAGGGATTGCATTGAATCTGTAGATTGCTTTGGGTAGTATAGTCACTTTCACAGTATTGATTCTTCCAGTCCAAGAACATGGTATATCTCTCCATCTGTTGGTATCATCTTTAATTTCTTTCATCAGTGTCTTATAGTTGTCTGCATACAGGTCTTTTGTCTCCCTAGGTAGGTATATTCCTAGGTATTTTATTCTTTTTGTTGCAATGGTAAATGGTAGTGTTTCTTTAATTTCTCTTTCAGATTTTTCATCATTAGTGTATAGGAATGCAAGAGATTTCTGTGCATTAATTTTGTATCCTGCAACTTTACCAGATTCATTGATTAGCTCTAGTAGTTTTCTGGTGGCATCTGTAGGATTCTCTATGTATAGTATCATGTCATCTGCAAACAGTGACAATTTTACTTCTTCTTTTCCAATTTGTATTCCTTTTATTTCTTTTTCTTCTCTGATTGCTGTGGCTAGGACTTCCAAAACTATGTTGAATAATACTGGTGAGAGTGGACATCCTTGTCTTGTTCCTGGTATTAGAGGAAATGCTTTCAGTTTTTCACCATTGAGAATGATGTTTGCTGTGGGTTTGTCGTATATGGCCTTTATTATGTTGAGATAGGTTCTCTCTATGCCCACTTTCTGGAGAGTTTTTATCATAAAAGGGTGTTGAATTTTGTTGAAAGCTTTTTCTGCATCTATTGAGATGATCATATGGTTTTTATTCTTCAGTTTGTTAGTATGGTGTATCACATTGATTGATTTGAGTATATTGAAGAATCCTTGCATCCCTGGGCTAAATCCCACTTGATCATGGTGTATGATCCTTCTAATGTGTTGTTGGATTCTGTTTGCTAGTATTTTGTTGCGGATTTTTGTGTCTATATTCATCAGTGATATTGGTCTGTAATTTTCTTTTTTTGTAGTATTTTTGTCTGGTTTTGGTGTCAGGGTGATGGTGGCCTCATAGAATGAGTTTGGGAGTGTTCTTTCCTCTGCAATCTTTTGGAAGAGTTTGAGAGGGTTGGCTGTTAGCTCTTCTCTAAATGTTTGATAGAATTCACCTGTGAAGCCATCTGGTCCTGGACTTTTGTTTGTTGGAAGATTTTTAATCACAGTTTCAATTTCATTACTTGTGATTGGTCTGTTCATATTTTCTGTTTCTTCCTGACTGAGTCTTGGAAGGTTATACCTTTCTAAGAATTTGTCCATTTCTTCCAGGTTGTCCATTTTATTGGCATACAGTTGCTTGTAGTAGTCTCTTAGGATGCTTTGTATTTCTGCGGTGTCTGCTGTAACTTCTTTTTCAATTCTAATTTTATTGATTTGAGTCCTCTCCCTCTTTTTCTTGATGAGTCTGCCTAATGGTTTATCAATTTTGTTTATCTTCTCAAAGAACCAGCTTTTAGTTTTTATTGATCTTTGCTATTGTTTTCTTTGTTTCTATTTCATCTATTTCTGCTCTGATCTTTATGATTTCTTTCTTTCTGCTAACTTTGGGTTTTGTTTGTTCTTCTTTCTCTAGTTCCTTTAAGTGTAAAGTTAGGTTGTTTATTTGAGATTTTTCTTGTTTCTTGAGGTAGGCTTGTATAGCTATAAACTTCCCTCTTAGAACTGCTTTTGCTGCATCCCATAGGTTTTGGATCATCGTGTTTTCATTGTCATTTGTCTCTAGATATTTTTTGAGTTCCTCTTCGATTTCTTCAGTGACCTCTTGGTTATTTAGTAACGTATTGTTTAGCCTCCATGTGTTTGTGTTTTTTACGTTTTTTCCCCTGTGATTCATTTCTGTCTCATAGCGTTGTGGTCAGAAGAGATGCCTGATATGATTTCAGTTTTCTTAAATTTACTGAGGCTTGATTTGTGACCCAAGATGTGATCTATCCTGGAGAATGTTTCATGTGCACGTGAGAAGAAAGTGTAATCTACTGGTTTTGGATGGAATGTCCTATAAATATCAATTAAATCTATCTGGTCTATTATGTCATTTAAAGCTGTGGTTCCTTATTAATTTTCTGTTTGGATGATCTGTCCATTGGTGTAAGTGAGGTGTTAAAGTTCCCCACTATTATTGTGTTACTGTCGATTTCCTCTTTTATAGCTATTAGCAGTTGCCTTATGTATTGAGGTGCTCCTGTGTTGGGTGCACATATATTTATAATTGTTAAATCTTCTTGGATTAGTCCCTTGATCATTATGTAGTGTCCTTCCTTGTCTCTTGTAATATTCTTTATTTTAAAGTCTATTTTATCTGTTATGATTATTGGTACTCCAGCTTTCTTTTGATTTCCATTTGCATGGAATATCTTTTTCCATCCCCTCATTTTCAGTCTGTATGCGTCCCTAGGTCTGAAGTGGGTCTCTTGTAGACAGCATATAGATGGGTCTTGTTTTTGTATCCATTCAGCAAGCCTCTGTCTTTTGGTTGGAGCATTTAATCCATTCACGTTTAAGGTAATTATTGATATGTATGTTCCTATGACCATTTTCTTAATTGTTTTGGGTTAGTTTTTGTAGGTCTTTTTCTTTTCTTGTGTTTCCCACCTAGAGATGTTCCTTTAACATTTGCTGTAGAGCTAGTTTGGTGGTGCTGAATTCTCTTAGCTTTTGCTTGTCTGTAAAGCTTTTGATTTCTCCATCGAATCTGAATGAGATCCTTGCTGGGTAGAGCAATCTTGGTTTTAGGTTCTTCCCTTTCATCATTTTAAGTATATCATGCCACTCCCTTCTGGCTTGTAGAGTTTCTGCTGAGAAATCAGCCGTTAACCTTATGGGAGTTCCCTTGTATGTTATTTGTTGTTTTTCCCTTGCAGCTTTCAATAATTTTTCTTTGTCTTTAATTTTTGCCAGTTTGATTACTATGTGTCTTGGCATGTTTCTCCTTGGGTTTATCCTGTATGGGACTCTCTGCACTTCCTGGATTTGAGTGGCTATTTCCTTTCCCATGTTAGGGAAGTTTTCGACTATAATCTCTTCAAGTATTTTCTCGGGTCCTTTCTCTCCCTCTTCTTCTTCTAGGACCCCTATAATGTGAATGTTGTTGTGTTTAATGTTGTCCCAGAGGTCTCTTAGGCTCTCTTCATTTCTTTTCATTCTTTTTCTTTATTCTGTTCTGCAGCAGTGAATTCCATCATTCTGTCTTCCAGGTCACTTATCCTTTCTCTGCCTCAGTTATTCTGCTATTGATCCCTTCTAGTGTATTTTTCATTTCAATTATTGTATTGTTCATCTGTGTCTGTTTGTTCTTTAATTCTTCTAGGTCTTTGTTAAACATTTCTTGCACATTCTCGATCTTTGCCTCCATTCTTTTTCCGAGGTCCTGGATCATCTTCACTATCATTATTCTGAATTCTTTTTCTGGTAGGTTGCCTATCTCCACTTCATTTAGTTTTTTTTCTGGAGTTTTGTCTTGTTCCTTCATCTGGTACATAGCCCTCTGCCTTTTCATCTTGTCTTTCTGTGAATGTGGTTTTTGTTCCACAGGCTGCAGGATTGTAGTTCTTCTTGCTTGGTCATATATGTTTTGATTCACTGATGGTGGTGTCTTTTGCCCTTCAAAAGTCTTTTTAATTTTATGTAATCACTTTTACCTTTTTGTTTATGGCTTCTATATTTTGAGTCAGAGTTAGAAAGACATGTCCTATGTCAGGTTTTAAGTTCCCTCTGGTATTTCTGTAATTTTATTTTTCCACTTACATCTTGGTTCATTTGGTGTTTATACTTGGGCATGTTCTGAGATTTTGGTGCCAACTTTATATTTTTCCAATATTTAGTTGTCCAGACACTATTTATTAAAAAGTTTATATTTTTTCCACAGTATCATGATGTCTACTTTATCATATATTAAATTCCTGTAGGCCCAGGGGTCTGTTTCCAGATTCTGTATTTTTCCATTGGTCGATCTGTTGTTAATTATTGAGGTTTATATTGTCTTTTAATATCTGAAAGGACTAGTTCTCCCTCATTGCTATTTCTTTTCAGAGTTTTCCTGGCTATTCCCCCTGTTTGTTTTTCCATATGAACTTTGGAATCAGCATGTCTTGTTTTCAGAAGAAATCTGTTGGTATTTCCATTGGGATCACATTAAATTTATAAATTGCTCAGGGGGTATTAACATCTTTACAAGGTGTTGAGTCTTGTTGAGTGTTATCTAAGATCATGTTTTCTTTCCATGTGTTCTTTTTTGTGTGTGTACTTTAGTAATGGTTAAAGTTTACTCTATATAGTTTATATATATCTTAAGTTTATGCTTATAGTTTTTCATTGTCTTCTAATTGGTTGTTGTTTGCATGTATGAAGAGTGTTGATTTTCGTATATATTTTTAGCAGCCTTATTGAGTTGTAATTCACTATTTAAATGGTACAGTTCAGTGGTTTTTAGGATATACACAGCATTGTGCAGTCATCACCCCTATCTAATTTTATAACATTTTCCTCACCCCAAAAAGAAACTCTGTGCCCATTAGTAGTTATTCCCCAGTCCCATCTTCCCCTCATTCCTTGGAGACCACTAATGTATTAATACTTTCTGTTATGGAATTTCATATAGATGAAATCATACAACACATGGTCTTTTGCAACTGGCTTCTTTCATTTAGCGTAACGTTTTCAAGTTCTTCCGTGTTGTAGCCTGTGTCCATCTTTTTTTTATCATAGCCATCCTTGTGGATGTGAAGTGGTATCTCATTGTGGCTTTGATTTGCTGATTTCTTTATGTATTTAGTTTGCTTTTGCCGCCACCCACTCTAGTGAGACTTCATGAGGGCAGGGAGTGGGCTTTCAGCTCTAAAGCCCCAATGCCTAAATAATGCCTGGCAAATATTTGGTGCAACTAGATGCTTATTGAATGAATGATTGGATCTATTATATTTCTAGACCACCTCTACTTTTTAAAATTACTGTGTGGTTTAGCACACATAAATTAATTATTTTACCATAGGCAGAATATAATTAGAGAGTGGGGTTTTTTTTTCCCACTAGGAGAGAAAGTCATGTGTTATATCCAACAGCCCTGTAAAAACAATTTTGTGTGATACATGGTTTGTGACGGCCAATGCTACCTTCTCTTACATTAGAATGAATGACTGACAGTTGCTGGAACATGTCTAGGAGATTCGTTATCTTTGCAGGAGGATGATTTTAAGCCCTAGATTCTATTGTTGTTGGAGACTCCTAGGTAAGATACATAAGATAAACATGAGAAATTAGGTAAAGGTGTTCTGAGCCTGGGAACAGGGAGTTTTGAGTGAGATAGATCAGCTCGGGTATATTTAAGAAGTCCTAAGTTTACCGGGGGGCTGTGTTCCAGAATTTCTTTTATAAGGTGGTTGTGTGGACACAAATCACATTTAACAATAGAAAAAAGTGGTGTTAGTTAAGATCAGGGTCTCAAGCAAGCCTTGAAGAACATTAAAAAGTACGTGGCTGATGCACGGGTGGGGGCAGGGCGTATGTGGGAAATCCCCATGCTTTCTGCTCAATTTTTCTGTGAACCTAAAACTGCTGTAAAAAATAAAGTATAATAAAAATTTTGAAAAAATAGCATAGCTGAAACACATATATTTTGTAGGAAAAGGGAAATAATTTAATGCCAGAAAAATAAGATTGAATAAGAAATTATTTCTCTTTAATGTCAGTGTATGAAGAAAGATATTTTAATTACAGAAATAGGTGAGATCTTGTGTGTGTGTGTGTGTGTGTGTGTGTGTGTGTGTGTGTGTGTGTGTGTTGCAGGAGACTTTTGATCACCGTCCAAGGGTTTAGAGGCTGACAATACTGAATTTTTATATTGCTCCAATTTTGTTCAAAAGATGTGACTTTTAACAAGATTATTACCCTCATATTATTATCAGGCATGTTTGGGTTGAGGGTAGGAGAAAGAGAGAGATTGATAAATTCACTGATTCCTTCATTTAGATAGATTTTCCTAAAGTACCTGAACCTGAGGAACAGGGATGGTAGAATATTGTTCTAAAGCACCTGCATTTGCTGTAAGAAAAGATTCGTCTGAAAGGCACTAATTGAGAATTGAAATGTACGAGATAGAAGCCGGATCTGAAGGGCAGATGAATCAAAAAAGGTAGCTGTGGACCCACCTGGAACCAGTCGTTTGAGGAGCTACAGGGAGCAGAGTTAATCAGACTGTCAGGAAGAACGTTTTAATGCCCAGATCTGTCTACAAACGGACAGTCCTGGGGATCAGAGCCTCCTTTCGTGCTGGAGGTGTTCAAGGTGAGCGCCTTTTGATGGAACTGCTGTGGAATAGGATCCAGTGTAAGATGGACAGCTGGGCTAGGGGACCTTTAAAATTCCTTCCGAGAGAGAAGGTATAGTCCTGAGATACAGGACTGTAGAGAGAAGGTATACACTCCTGATAGGAGGGAATGTGTCTGAAGTGTGTGGGTCCAGCTCTTCTCATGACCTCCACCAAACCTGATACATCGGTTCTCTTCTCCACCTGCGCACATGAAGCTTCAGCTGGGCGTTTCATTGACCCAAAGCCAGGTGACAGCACCGAGCACCGCCCGTTCACGCTCCTTCTATCAGGAGAGACTTAGATTAAGTAACTATTTCTCTTTAAATGGTTCTGAAATGAAAGGACAGGGCCTGGTGTGCCGTGTCCTCTTTCCAGCCCTCAGTTCAGGCCTGGCCTGCAGCTCTTCCCCACTTTCTAAGGGTGTAGACGCAGAGATAACCAGGACGCGACCCTGAACTGGAGCAGGGAGCACGGCCCTGAGCGGTTCTGGCTCCGGCATGGCGCCCGCCTCTGAAGTCCAGTTGAAGCCCAGCAGCCCGGGCTGCTGCCCTCCTGCTCCTTGGTTATTCAGTGCAACCTTTAGTCTAGGAAAAGTGCCAGTCTTCCTTTCCAAGAATCATATCTCCCTAAATGGGGCAATCTGCTTTAAATGCCTTCTCGGCTGGCGCCTTCCCCATCCCACGATTGGCACAATTAAAGCAACAGTTTCACCTTTTTAACTGCCTGTACTGTGCTAGATTGGGTGGGTTGCTGTGGGCCGTGTGTGTGTGTGTGTGTGTGTGTGTGTGTGTGTATGTGTGTGTTCCTGCCTGCCCGTGCGTACATGCCCGTGTGCACCAACACGTCATCCTTCCACCCTCAAAATGGTCATTTTCAGGAGTGCTAAGAGTCACAGATAAGCCCTGCATTTGCATTTTCCCTATTGTGCTCAACCTAAAAAAAAGTTTTTTTAAAGCAGGCTGGCTACTGTGTTGCACAAGTCTTTCTGTATCTCGCTGGGAAGACCTTCTGCTGAGCTGAGAGATACCCTTCTCTCTGCATGGTCCCAAGTTGGAATTTGCTCTATCACTCATGACATTGGGCATCTTTCTCCGGTCTCTCCCCTTTCTCGTCCTGCACTCGCCGTTCACCGTCCGAGAGAGTTGGGGCTGCTCTCAGCACGATGTGAAGAAGTCTCCTGTGGTTGCTCTGGGTTCTCTCTGATTCCCAGTTCAGCTAACAAGCCGACCCCTGTTCAGCTGAGCTCTTTTGGAACCTGGTTTCTATTACCTGCCACTCGGCTTGAACCAGAGGCTTCTATCAGGGCGTGCCGGTGACTGCTTTGCTGCCCTCTGTGCCATGAAGGCAGCCAGTTATTTGCCAGCACTTCACCCTCAGAAGTCAACTTTTCAGCACCATTTGAGGCCCACTGGGTGTAGAGTCCTGTGTTAAGTGGTTCAGCTGGGAGCGGAGGCACCACCTTACCTTCTGGGTCACCTGAAGAGGGACAGAAGAACCTTGGGGCAGACGCCCACCTGTGCTCTCCCAGTAACGTAGATGGAGACACCCTCTTGTGGGACATGGACTTGGAGTTGACTTCCTGGTCGTGGGGGACAAACCTGTACTCACCCCTGCCTTGTTCGTCGCCTAGGTCCCCTTGTGATTAAATCAGCTGTGCGGACGTTCAGCCTGTAGCAGTGGCATTGGACTCATGTTGTAAGTTAAGTAATTTTCAGCCTGACAAGTCTGGCGAAGTAAAACCCCTCGCATTTCAGCCGAGCAGGTGTGGCCAGTACCCCACGTGTTTCAGCAGAGTTTACTGTTTTGTTTTGGTTTTCTCTGCCGGAAGGAAATACAGGTTAGTGAGAAGTAGGATTTGCTTTGCAGAAGATGACTTTGGAGAATCATTTCCTCCAAAGCAAAAGCCTAAAGGTGTGAGCACTGGGGCTATTGGATGTAGTGATCCTGACCCCAAGGAGTTAGCTTTGAGTGCCTTCAGGAAGATTTCTGGCTTTTCGGTGGTTCAGAAGGGCAGTGTGGACGTGGTTTGGTGCAGAAGGGAGAGAGGTGGGTGTGGAAGTGAGAAATTCACATGCAGACTCCACACCAGGGGAAGGCCAGGGAGGGTCTGGCAGTGGGGATTACTGGATTACTGGAATATATAGGAATGTTACTTTGTTGTGCTGTGTGCAAGGCCATCTGGGGAGTGGGGAAGAGCTGTGTGATGCACTACATCTCAGGTGTCTCTGGGGCAGCAGTATGGCATCCTCGGGACTGCTAGAGGAGCAAAGACTCAGGGTGGGAAGCGACTGACACCTGGGGGCAGAGGACGCAGGGCGATGGCGAGGAAGGAGACACAGCCCCTGCCCAACCAAAGGAAGACGCATCTGTGTGCAGGAGGGGGCGGGCGCGTGGGTGGGTTGGAGAACATTTAAAATATTGGAATGTTTCCGAGCGTGTGTGTGTGTTGCCCACGGGTGTCTGGTGTGGAAAAGATAGAAAAGGCAGCGTTACTGGTGACCTGAGAGCAGTTGATTTAAACGTGGGGGCAGTGGTACCTGGTCCAGAGAACGCACAGAGTGTACTTCCCAGCGGGGTACTAAGTTCCCCTGGCCTCCGCCATCCCTTTCCTCCGTTTTCCTTTTGTGGAAGAGCGAGAGCCGTTCCTCTGTTAGTGGTGGGGAATTTGGTGCTTGTGTAGAGATCCTGAAAGCGCTGATCAGAGGTGACCCTTTAGGGCTCCCGCGGTTCCAGGGAGAATCTGGAGAGCTGCGTTTGGAGCAGCGTCCTCAGGAGTGTCGCAATCCTTAGGGCGTCCACCTCCTTGAGCCTTTTGTCGTTTCTCACTCATTCCGGTATCTCCCAGCGGGTGTGCTTTAGTATCCAGCACTTGGTGGTGGTAAAAATTAGTATGTGTGGTTGGCCCAGGAGAAATGCATGTTTGTTCATCCATTCACCGGTCCATCCATCTGTCTGTGATTCTAGCCGCACTGATAAGCCACTCATCAAACAAGGAGCCTTCCCCATGGCCCCCAGCTGTCCTCCTCTCCCTTCTTACAGGTAGAACCAGGTGTGTTCCTGATCCCTGACTGGCAGGCACAGGAAATGGTCAGCTTAGACTCATCAGGATTGGATTCTGAGTCACGAGGGGGAAAGTGGGAGGTGGTTGGCAGTGGTGACAGTTGGGGGCATGGGGGTGGTGACGTCTGAACCAGATCCGGGCTTTGCCAGAGGAAAAAGTGGAAGTGTTAGGAAGTGTCTTCCTTGTTAGGAAGGCAACTTACAGTGTCTGCTTCAACATGTTAATTTTTTTTAATGTTTTGTTCTGATTGTGTCACTTGTTTTTCTTAACTAAAGCATTCTCTAAATTTGGCTATACTTACTATGGTAATTATTTCAATTGAATTCTATCCAATTAATTATTTATACCTCATCTTGATCTGTAAATTCTGATTGGTTTTATAGTATAATAAAAACACAGACTATAATAACCCATACAATACAAAAAAGAATTTAAGAACAGGACCAGGAAAAATGCAAATCAATATAGAAGTTCAAAGCCAGGAGGAAAAAAGAATCCCAGATGTGCCAACAATGAGACCCCTGCATTGCTTTAGCTGAGCCTCCCATTGTCTCTGAGCTTCATAGGATCAAAGAGAAGTGGTCACTTCAGTAATTCTTGCTGCCAGACAAGCAAGACATACCACGTCCTCAAGAGAAGCAAAGAGTTTTTTGTCTTTTAAACTCAATTTTGCACGTGAACTTTTATCTGGGAAGAATTGAGTGGTATCACATCGGGATGTTCCACATCCCCACAGCAGACAGACAGCTGAGCTCTTACGGCTCTTTCTTACGTCAGTCCTCTTCGGAAGTGCGAGGCATAACATCAGAATGCGACTCAGCAAGTGGAATTCTAGCCTTCCGGTGTGGTGTGATGCAGTGCCCAAAACAACCAGTGGAAATGCTGGTCTGGGTGTCCATCAGACAGTCTTTACAACCATTACTTCTTTTAACTGGTGTGTGTGTGTGTGTGTGTGTGCGCGCGTGCGTGCGTGTGTGTGTGCGTGTATGAATAGGTATGTATGTATACGTGTGTGTGTATACATATATAAAGTACTATATATATATATATATGGAGAGATAGTTTGAAGATATATTCCATTGCCTACCATGTTGTTTTCTAGCTCACTGATTGAGGCTTTAGGAATCGACCTTGTAAGGTTGACATCTTTTGTAGAAATTAAGGATTCTATTTGAAACACTCACGGAGGAGAGTTCTATTTTTGTAAATAGGATAATTGGGTGGAAAACTGTGCTAATATCTATCTTTATTTAACCACTCCCAAGGAAGAAGCCAAGCAGTTAAAACCATGAGGTTATAACCAAGAAACTACCATTCACCCAGGGTCAGTGTCATCTGTATACAGGCTGAGTAGTTAAAAAGAGTGGGGACGTCAAGAGCCATACCACGCAGTCTCATCCTGTTATCTCAAGTGTGTGAATGAAGGGTGGGAATGAGTAGGGAGACTGAAGCAGGCTGTGCGTGGCGGGGGGGGCGGGGAGAGTGTGCAGAGACACCACCCCTAAGTGCCAGGAGTGTTCTGTAGTGAGTAGGAGGTTACAGAGGAGGGAGGGTTTGGGGAAGTGGCAAATGAGATAATAATTGTGTCCTGAGAGAGGTGACATTTATTCTAACTGACTTTGATGATCTCTTACCCTTGTGCAGGTGTGAGGAGTGGTGGATGGCAGCACGGCATGGATTGTTAACACAGTGTGTTCAGTACCACGGAAGAGAGTAGGGGTGGGATGCAGGAGGAACGAGCATTTATAGAGCGCCCACTGTGTACCAGACCTATCATGAAATGGTTAGGGGCATGGCTTTGCCATCAGAGAGACCTACCTCTAGGCTCTTAAGTCTAAGTTTGCTCATTCAAAAATGGGGATAACGGTGGCACCTTACCCCACAGACCGGTTGGGAGGCATCATGAATACATCGCCTGTGTTCAGTAAAAGTCATTATTAGAATGATGGCCATCAGCAGGTCTTTCTCAACATAATATGAGGTGGGTCTCATGCTCCCCCTTTTACAGATGGCTAAACTGAGGCTTAAGGAGGTAATTACCTTGGCCAAGATCTTTCATCTCATAAGTATTGAGGCTGGGATTCAAACCAGGTTTTCTAGCACTAAAGCCTGTTGTTTTTCTCTGCTCCAGGCTGTCCGGATTTGTAGATAACCCTCTTGTATCTTGTAACTCAGATGTGTGGGCTGTGAACCAAAGCGCCTTTCTGGGTCCATGTGCTGGTGGATGACTTTCTGTCCTTTATTATCACATTTGATAAGCTCAGACAGTGATTTGTATGATGATTGTGAAAAGGAGCACTATGTTAAGGAGTCTGAGGGAGGAGAGATTTTTCTCCATCTGTGTTTGTCATGCTACCTGGAGATCATACCTGTACAGTGAGGTGGCTTGATTGAATGAACGTGGAGGGACTTCCCAGCACTGATTTTAGGACCGTGACAGTTGTGACAGTTTTCCTCTAGCACTTCTGGCAAAGTCCAGGTTTTGGTTTTTGCTTTTGGACCTTATTAAATCTAGTATCATGAGCTTGAATTGCCTTGATGGATAATGGAAACAGTGTTATGTAGTATGAGCTTCTGCCTGGGTTGCCACCTGCTCCCACAAAGCTCAGTGGCCAAGTAGCTCCTTATGGATTGTCTCATGTTAATAGAATAATGGAAAACAGGTAGTGTGCCAGGAGGAGTGCTTCTCCTTGGAGGCTTGAGGGCCCATTATGGGTTGAATTGTGTCCGCCTTCAAGTTCATATGTTGAAGTCTTAGCCTCCAGTACCTCAGAATGTAACTTCATTTGGATATAGGATCACAGCAGATGTAATTAATATAAGTTCATACTGGAACGGAAGGACCCTAATCCTATATGACTGGTATCCTTGTAAAAAGGGGGAGATTTGGACACAGACTTGCACGCAGGTACTTCGCGTGAACATAAAGGCAGAGATCGGGGTGACGCATGTACAATCCAAGGAACACCAAAGGTTTCCAGAAACCACCAGAAGCTAGGAGGGGGGCCTGGGACAGATTCTTTCTCAGAGACTCAGAAGGAACCAGCCCTGCTGACACCTGATCTTGAACATGTAGTCTAGATGATAAATTTCTGTTGTCTTAAGCCACCCAGTTTCTGGCACTGTGTCCCAGCAGCTCTAGCGAGCTAATACAGGGCCCATGGAGAAATAGTGAGTTATAAACTCCAGCAGAGGAATGAGAATCACTCACGTGCTTTGGTTAATGTTTCCATCGGAGAGTGGGAGCTGGATGTAAGGCTCTGAGGTCGGGAGGTAGAAAGAAGAGAAGCACAGACAAGCAGACCACCTTCTGAAGAATGTGAGTGTTTGTTGTATGAGGGACATTGCTCTGAGGTGACCTTTTGCCTTGCTGGGTTGTTTTTTTTTTTAAGGAAAGCAATTTGTCCATTAGGGTTGGAAATATATTTTCTTCAAGACCACAAGGTGATGGTTTTAAAAAAAATCCACCTCTAAGTTTAAATTTCACTGTGTAGAACTACTTTGTCTAAAGAACTTTCTGTACCGATGATAGTGTTACAGACCCACACCGTCCAGCCTGGCAGCCACGTGCTGCACGTGTAGCTGCTTGGCGCTTGAAATGTGGCCAGCGTGGCTAAGGAACTGAATTTTTAATTTTTAAAATTTTAATTTAAGTTTCCACTCGTGGCTAGTGAACAGTTGGACGGTGCGGATCCAGAACATAAGGGCAGCAGTGGGAAAGGACCCAGAGGAGAAGACTGAGGTGTGGGCTCTTTACTGAGGTTCAGGGGACGGTTGGGTTAACGGGTCACCGTGGGTTTGCTGGTGCCCCCAAGCGTGGCCTTGTCCTCAGCTGACGGAGCATTGGTGGCAATAAAAGTGAAGTAATGCAAGCTGACGTTTCTAGGTGCTTTGCTAAAAAGATGCTTAATACAGGGCTTCTTTTTGGAGCCCAAATCATCTTAGACGGTTCAGTACTCAGTAGAGAGGCGGGGCAGATGAACGAACAGGAGAGGAGGGGTCCAGACGGGCCGAGAAGTTGCTTTCAGGTTGTGTGTGCTGACCCTCGACCTGTCCTGAGGGACCCATCGTCGCAGATTAGGAAGCCAAGACAAGGTTAGACCACCTTGTCTGACGGCAGAAGGTTGCGCCTGGAGTATTTTGTGCTCGATTTGCTGTGTGCAGATGCCCAGGAGGAGCTCCTGGAGCCCAGCCCCCCCTCACCACCCGTCTGCACTGACAGCCGCCGCGTGGAGCGTGTGGCCAGAGGATGCTGGTTTGGAGAGAGTGCAGGTGGGAGGTTTCAGAACCTAAAATGGAACCAGAGCCGGGCGTTCTCAGATGCAGTTTCACACCGAACAGGAACGGGTCCCCACGCCTGTGTTGGCCAGCCCTGGACAAATGACTGTTGTCCTTGCTCACCACTGGCTTTGGCTCGGGGCCCCGTATAATTTAAAAATTGCTCCTTTTTCCAACTCTGCTTAGCTATCATTTTGATTTCACAGAGAAGCAAATGGTTCATCAAGTCTTGTGATTTTTCTAAACCCTGAGTCAAAGGAGGGGCGTCATGCGGAGACGCTTTGTCAGGATGGTGCCTGCCTCTCGCCCTGCCCCCTTCACTCCAGCAGACTGGACTCTTAACAGTGTAGGGGCTGTCGTGGAAGGAAGGGGCGGACTCTCCTGATTGAGCAGTGAGCGGGTGGGCATTCAGTCGGAATGTCTGGGCCTTAGAGGGCAGGGGTTTTCGTTTGAGAAGAGGTTAGGGAGAGAAACGGGGTTGAGGGAAACCTGTTTGTCAACAGCACATTCGGTAGCTTGTACCACGTGCACGGCCTTATGCTGCGGGGCTTGGGGGCAGCAGTAAGTAGTGATAGCTCGTCGTGGCTCACGCGCACACAGACAGTGTGACAGTGCCCACCAAAGCACACGCTTGCTCTTCGCCAAGAACTCATCAACTCATTGCAGACGAGATTAAACAAAGCAACAAAAGAGATCAAGGGATGCAAGGTAAGATGTGATGAGCACCGTCAGCGAGACACAAAGAAAAAACCCTGAGGTCCCAAACGACCAGGGATGCTTGATTCAATCTGGTCTTTGAAGGATGGCCTTGATTCGGACGGGCGGCGGGGAGCCCAGGTTGCTCCAGGCGGTGGTGCACGAGGCTCGGCTGGGGACAGTGGGTGTCTACTTTGGTCCAGCCGGCGCAAGTTATAGGTCACAGGTTTTTCCATTTGAATGTAACGATTTGACTGTAGTAGCCATCAGCAAATGGAGAGTTCAGGGGGACCACACTGAAATAGTTAATAATTTACAGGTTCAGTCAGTGGCCCCGCTGTCTTGGTGTGCCTTTCCGTTCCAGCAGAATACACGCAAAGAGTGGCATCTGCTCTGCTCTTCCCGGCTCTGTTTTTTATTTAATAACCTCTCTGTGACCTATTCATGTGAGGTCACCCATCTCCTCTTTTTCTGTGTTTCAGTTGTCTTGGCCGCCACTTGCTGTGAAGGACTCAGCTAGTTGTGGATGGGGTTGGCCTCTCAATTCAGTGAACATTTACTGAGTCTGGGACAGGGCTTGCGGTGAGCACACGCGGGCAGAGGTGGACTCTAGTGCCCAGTGAATGGGGGACGTAGAGCCAGGGGACCCCAGGCAAGCCCCAGGGGTGTGTGAAAGGCAAGCAGCATATTTAGCTTGGGCCACAGGGAGAATGGTGATGACAGTGTAGTCATGGGAGAAAGGGAAAACAGAAGAAGAGCAGGTTTGTGGGATGGAGAACAGGGCTGTGAGCTTGATTTGGGACATTTTAACTTTGAGACAGGACATCCCCATGGAGCCATTAAGCAGGCATTGAAAAGACCCCCAACTTAGAGTATTCGAGACCCCATGATTGCAGCGGCGATTCCTTTGGCTTCAGCTTTCCTCCCCTTCCCTTCTCAAGTGGTTCCCCTGAGTGTCACTTCAGACTAGGGGGGAGGACGTTTCTTAAGTCTCCAGTGCTTTATCCTCGCATTAAATGCTGAATCCAGAACTCCCTGTCCCTGCTAAGTAGTTCAAAAGCTCCGAGGGATCCTTGGAACAGTTGCACCCTAGTGCGACTTTTCAGAGCACTCCTGGGGTTGGGAGAGAAATTTCAGGGTAACCGTAGAATAGTGTTGAGCTATAACCGGCTTGAGTGATCTTCTGGCTGGGATACGGGTGTGAGGCCAGCATGTTTGAAGGTTGCTGAATACCTGTTGACCTGTGTGCCCCAACTGGGTGAACTCCATCTACCTTTTCATTCCTGGCTAATTGCAGCGAACAGTACGCCAGCTCGTCTTCTGTAAAAGGAGAGGGGTGAACGTTCCCACCGGCCTTGCCGCCTTGGTTGGGCAGGTCAGTTGACTGCCTTGAAGCTCTACTTATTCATCTGTAAAATGAAGGGACTTGGCAAGATGCCCCGTAATGTGACTTCCAGCACTAGCATTTTATGTCGGTCAGTGATTCTTTGTCCGGGGAGTGCTATTTTTTCCATAGGAACCGTTCTGCAGTTGCCAGTTAGCTTATCATCTTGGCAAGAAGCAGCATGATGAGGTGGCCAGAATGTGGCCTCTGGAGCCAGTGACCCCAGTTTAGACCCCGTCACCCCGTCACCCGGCCGGCTGGGCCCTTCTTGGCAATTAGCTCTTCCTCGCCAGTCCTCAAGTCTCCTCACCTGCGAAAAGTGAATGATAACACACATTTCAGCTTCACTGGGTGTCAGTATGTGTCAGGCGTTTACCCTTGTGCGTGGTTTTCAGCTTTATTGAGATGTAATTCACATACCGGAAGGCTTATCCTTTTGAAATACAACTCAGTTCTTAGTATATCCACAGACTTGTGCATTGATCACTACTCTCTGATTCCGGAACATGTTCCTCACCCCCAGAAAGAAATCCCAGACGCATTAGCAGTCGCTCCCCATCCTCCCTTTCCCCTAGTCCTTGGCAACAGCTCATCTGCCTTCTGTCTCTATGGATCTGCCCGTCCTGGACATTTCATATGAATGGAGTTCTAGAACATGTGGGCTTTTGTGTCTGCCTTCTTTTGCTTAGCATAATGTTTTCACATTGTGTTCACGTTGTAGCAAGTATCAACACTTCACTCCTTTTTATTGCCAAGCAGTAGTCCATTGTGCCGATGCACGATATTTTGGTTGTCCATTGATCACTTGGTGGACATGGGGTTGTTTCCACTTCCTGGCTATTATGAGTGATGCCGTGAACACTGGTGTACAAGCTTTTGTGTGGACATGTGTTTTCCCTTCTCTAGGTATCTCACTGTGGTTTCTATTTGCGTTTCTCTAACAACTCATTATGATGAGCGTTGTTCAAGAGCTCCTTGGCCATTTGTGTGTCTCCTTTAGAAAAGTGTCTACTCAGATTCTTTGCTCGTTAAAATAATTGAGTTATTTGTCTTTTCATTGTGGAGTTGTAAGACTTCTCAATATATTTTAGATACTGTGCCTGGCTTTTAAATAGTCATGCAGGGCTTCCCTGGTGGCGCAGTGGTGGAGAGTCTGCCTGCCGATGCAGGGGACACGGGTTCGTGCCCCGGTCTGGGAAGATCCTACATGCCGCGGAGTGGCTGGGCCCGTGAGCCATGGCCGCTGAGCCTGCGCGTCCGGAGCCTGTGCTCCGCAACGGGAGAGGCCACAACAGTGAGAGGGCTGTGTACCGCAAAAATAAATAAATAAAAGAAAATAAATAGGCACGCCGTCAACGTTAATCGCTCCTACCAGGTTTCTCACAGAAATCTGTAACCTTTTAGGTGACGTCGAGAACTAACTGCCCAGATACTGGATGCCCAGTATCCTGAGCCCTAATGCCTGCCCTTATGTCTTGTCACGAGCTCTTCTAAGCACAAAGCTCTCATCGTAGAGCCCACATTTGGAACCTAGAACAGCAGGGATAGCGAGGGTCTGGAAGGGAGCTCTGGCAGAATCTGTAGGGCAGTGGCTATTTCTAAGTCTTGGTTTTTCTCTAGATGGAGAACTTAGGGGGTAATTGTACAGCTTTTTTAGCTGCTGCAGCACCAGGGTATCCTCCATCCTGCCCCCATGCTATGGGCACCTGGATGTCGGGGCTGAAGACCACATGGAGGTACACCTAAGAACATCCTCTTCCTTCCACAGTGCCGCTGCCACGATGAGTAACGTATTTTCCAAGAGTGATCTGACAATTTTAAGTCATATATAAAAATGTCCCGGGACGTCCCTGGTGGCCCAGTGGTTAAGAATCCACCTGCCAATGCAGGGGACACCAGTTTGATCCCTGGTCTGGGAAGATCCCACATGCCCTGGAGCAACTAAGCCCGTGAGCCACAACTACTGAGCCTGCTCTCTAGAGCCCGCGAGCCACAGCTACTGAACCCACACGTTGCAACTACTGAAGGCTGCATGCCTAGAGCCCGTGCTCCGCAACAAGAGAAGCCACTGCAATGAGAAGCCTGCGCACTGCACTGAAGAGTAGCCCCCTCTCACCACAACTAGAGAAAGCCCACACACACCAACGAAGACCCAGCGCAGACAAAAAATTAAACAAAAAAAAAAGTCCCAAGGAAAATCGTGGGTTTATTTTAAGGAGAAGGGAGTTTTATGGGGAACCCTTGAAGCTACCAAGAGGACCTGGAAATTGTTCTGTGTTCTGAGAACTGTACTCAGCATCCCCGAGACATGTCCTGTCCTTGCCGCCCCTTTGCCTTCGCAGCCATCGTCCTCTCTCTCCACCCCTCAACCTGACGTGTAACCGTCCCTTTTCTGCCAGTTCAAATCCAGGTCATCCCTCAAGGCCCAGGGGGGTTTCCTGCCCCTCCCAGAAGCCTCTCGGGGCCTCTATAGTTGGGGCCCCTTCTCCCTGCACAGCGGGGGAAGGGAGCCTCCAGAGGAGTGAAGGCGTTGGCAGTCTGGCCTGGGCTGTCCTCTAGAGAGCCAGCGCCACCAGTTTGTGAAACTGCCGAACCACACGTCTGCCCTGACAACTTAGCCTTTCCTTCAGTGTGGATTTGAAGTGTCGTGGACAGACATTATCGATTCCTCCTCTTAAGTCAGTCAGGACAGTTTCAAATCTCTTTAATGCCCAGCAAATTTGCTTTGGAGGCCAAAGCCAGTCCAGTTGCATTTGGATGATGGCTACTTATTTTTAAAGGGTAGGAGGTCCCTCCAGACATGCGTGTCCATTATTGTGCAGCCATCTCTGTCTCCTTTTGCTTCTCTGATGAACACTTGGACCTGCCTCTACCTGGCTGCCATCTTCTTGATGTCACAGAAAAGCACATTCTACCCTCAGAAAGTGTGTCATCTACTTGGAAGGGTAAGATAAATCAGATAATTATTGACTGTTAGAGCTAGAAGATTCCTTGGAGATTATCCAATCCAGTATTTTCCAATCTCCCGTCTTGACCAAAAACCATTAAATGCTTTATGTGGAAAAGAAAAAGTTTCCCTTCGATAAATAACTTTGGGCTGTGGAGCATATTGTGTGGCCCTCTTGGAGGTTCACAGTGTGCACTGGTGCATTAAAGTCTCTGAGAAGTCCTGCAGTAAAGACAACAGCTTAATTTGATTTAACCCAGCCTTTCTTAAACTGTTTTGGTCTCAAATTTTGTTCTTTTTTTTCATAACAGATATTAACAGTTCCCAGGTCACGAAGCACACTTTGGGAAATGTTGCCTTGTTCACATACGAGGAAACCTGCATTCAGAAATATTAAGTGACTTGCTCAAAGTTAACACAAAGCCAGACTTGAAGCCAACCTTTCTAGCTCCTACTCCATTGCTCTTTTTACGAATAGTAACCATGTCATGCTCGAAAGGGGGTGTATGATGTTTAACACGTTGTCACTTATGTTATTAATGAAAAGCACACAGGCTTTAGGGTATAGTGACATGCATGTGAACCCTGGCTCTGTCCTTTTGCTAGCTTATGACCTTTGTCAGCTAAGCCTGTGAGTCTGAGTCTCTTTCTTCTTCTGTAAAGAGAGGGTAACGGTAACGGCCTCACAGGGTTGGTGTGAGGATGAGGTGAGATAGTAATGTAAAGCTCGAGTCTGTGTTCATATTGGTTTCCTCAGACTTTTCTCCTTAGATCAGGTGTAGGACCCATTTATCTATGATTTTAAAAGGCTAGGCATATTATAGACATCAAGAAATTAATAATGGTGATCATAATGGATATTTATTGAATGCTGACTTAAAGAGTGAAGGCACATGGGATAGGAGTAATTACCTATGGAAATTCAGAGCTGTATTGAACTGCTAACTATTCATGGAATTGAGGGGAAACTGATGGAGGGGTGGACTAGAACATGTAGATTGCATGGGGCCTGGTGGGCAGACTCTGTCCAAGTAGGAGCCATTCAGGATCTCAAGCCACCTGCCTTCCCTTTTTCCATCCCCACAACACAAAAATGTGGTTGAGGTATCTTTTAAAATAGATAGCAGGGACTTCCCTGGTGGCGCAGTGGTTAAGAATCCGCCGGCCAATGCAGGGGACACGGGTTCGAGCCCTGGTCCGGGAAGATCCCACATGCCGCAGAGCAGCTAAGCCCGCACGCCACAACTACTGAAGCCCACGCACCTAGAGCCCGTGCTCCGCAACAAGAGAAACCACTGCAACGAGAAGCCTGCTCACCACGACGAAGAGTAGCCCCCACTCGCTGCAACTAGAGAAAGCCCACACAGCAACAAAGACCCAATGCAGCCAAAATAAATAAATTAATTAATTAATCAATTAATAAAATAAATTCGGTAGCCGTTTTCCTTTGGAATACCATTTATTTAAAACATTTGGCAACAAAGTTTGTCCAAGGTGGGAAAGGTAAAGGACAAGTGACACGTTGCAAGAGAATGAGACGGGGCAGGGCCCGGAGTTCAGGATGGCAGAAGGGACCCAGGGCTCCCCGGAACTGTGACGGAGCCACAGAAATCATCCTCACCTCAGCAGCTGGTGTGGCTCAAGACTTGCTGGTGTGGCTTCGGAATTTGCACTCTGCCTAGGAATTTAGTCCGGTGCCCTAACGTGAGGCTCAGGCATTTGTCTGCCACCAGCCTGGGGGGGCCACAGGCCTGTTACTGAGCCGCCAGTTGCATCGGTGGGGGCCTGGCTGCTTTCCTGGGCTTCTGTCTTAGCCCTCACCCTGGAATGTATCAGGACTAACAGGTCCCGAAGGCCCTGTCTCTTTGACATCGCCCCCCCCGCCCGCCCCGTCTGATTGCTCTCTGGATCCCTCGTGGCCCTCGCTCTCTTCACGTCTTTCTCTCTGCCAGTTCCTCAGTGGGCGGTTTTAGGAGCTCAGTCTGCGGGCGACAGTAAATCACTCTCCCTGGGCTTTGACCGGTAGCAAGACAGCCTCGCCATGGTGAGGGGACTGGCGGAGAGAGTGCCAGCTTGCGTCCTGCTGCAGCTGCTCTATGCACAGAGAGCCTCTTCATCTGGCACCAGCGCGAGACGTGCCAGCCTCGCCTCCCATGCCAGGTGCTGGCTTGGCCTCTGGACGGTACGAGGCTAAGCGTGCTGCTGGCACCGAGCGAGTCACAGCTTCTCTAATTTATTTACCTCGAATCAAACAAACCCGGACTCCTGCTTTGAATGGAGACTGTGCTGTTTCACGGGATGACAGAGGGCAGCCGTGTCTGTGGAATTGCCTTCCGTGGGCTTTCACCGGGACCGCTGTCCGCCATGAGGCTCGGGGACTTGGGAGTCCACTTTGGAAAACAGTGTGGCAGTTCCTCAAAAGGCTAAACCTGGAGTTACCACACGACCCAGCAGTTCCACTCCCAGGTCTACACCCAAGAGAACTGTGGATGTGTCTCCACACAGACTCTTGCACCTGAGTTCTCAGCAGCATTGTTCATAAATATAGCCAGAAAGTAGAAACAACCCACATGTCCACCAGCTGATGAATGGATAAATGAATGTGCTGTATCCGTTCAGTGGAACATTTGGCAGCAAAAAGGAGTGAAACGCTGATACATGCTACAACATGGACGAACTTTTAAAAATTAGGCTAAGAGAGAGAAACCAGACACAAAAGGCCACATATTGTGTGATACTATTTATATGAATTATCCAGGATAGGTAAATCCAGGGAGACAGAAAGTAGATTGGCTGCTAGCGGGGACTGGGGGAGAGGGCACTGGAGGGACTGCTAAGCGTGTAGGATTTCTGTTGAGGGGGCGAAACCGTTTTGGGATTCGATAGTGATGATGATCGCCCAACTCTGAATATACTCCAGACCGCTGAACTGTATGTTTTAAAAGGATGACTTTATGGTACGTGAATTATAGGTCACTAAAGCTGTTATTTAAAACACTGCTCTGAACTTGTCACTGCAGTCAAGTCTTCTGTGGACATAGACGTATAGGCTAGGAACCCCGTGCAAAGAGAGGAGAAGCCCTGATCCTGCCGCTGGGGAGAAGCACCGGGTGGTGAGTGCGGATGAGCCATGCTGTGAGGACACTGTGAGTGTCGTCTGGGATCCACAACAGCTCTTCAGAATTTTGGGATGCCCTGAACTTCCTGGTTCCAGCCCCCTACCTGAAAATAAGTTCCAGTTGGACCCTGTTAGATTTCAGTGATTAATGAATAAATGTTCACCCTCCTATACTGAAAAAACATTTTATTTGGAAATAATTGTAAACTTACTGAAAATTTGCAAAAATAAAAATAATACAAAGAATAGCTCCATACCTTCACCCAGGTTCACCGGTTATCATTTTGCACCATTTGCTTTATCATTTGCATTCACTCGTGTGCTCCCTCCCTCTCACTTCTACTCTGTTGTCGCACGTGTGTGTGTACGTACATATCTAGATATACATAAATGCTGCTTTTTCTGAGTGATTTGAGCGTAAGTTATAAATGTCATGGCCCCTGATTTCTGCACCATCCAATACGGTAGCCATTAGCCGCAAAGGACCATTTAAATTAAAAGTAAATAAAATGTAAAAGTCAGTTCCTCGGTCATACCAGCCACACTTTCAAGTGTTCAGTAGCCGCCTGTGGTTAGTGGCTACTGTGTGGGACAGAAGGAGTTACGGGCATTTCCAGCATCGCGCAGAGTTTGAGTGGACAGCACTGGCTCCCCCGCCCTCCCCACGTGTGTTCTGTGTCCTGAGAACAGGACGCCATGCAGTTCCTGACTCAGGAGGACTTAGCCCTGATTCAGAACTCCCACGTAGCCCGCGGTTCGTACTCCAGTTTTGTCAGGTGACCCAGTGATGTTCTCATTCCTTTCGGAATGAGGTCTTCAGTCTTGTTTGTGGCCCACATCCGCTTGACTTGTGCTCGGGGGAAGCATGTGGACTATGTATAGATGGTTAAGCTTTGAGTCGGGGGTTCCTTCGCTGTGGCCCTTCTTTTCGCAAACTTGAACCCTTTCTCTAAGTCATGTGCTGGGGCCGGCTCGTGTTCCCTTAGCTCAAGAGTGACTTGGTGTCTTCGTCACTGGCTGAATAACTCAAGGTGCAGCTCCCCACCTCAACCCCCTATTCTGCACTGACATTTGGTATCTGAGCAGGTGCGGCTCTGCTCTTAAAGCGGCAGGAAAGATTTCCTGTGAGAAGAAGGAAAGCGGCCTCCCCGGCAACCACGGTCTTTTGCTTTGTTCTGATAACTTTTCCCAAATTTTAGCCTGCAACCAAAGAAAGGCTCATCTTCTTGCCCTTCATTTTCTGGGTTGTGGCTGAGTGGTGATCCCATGGCTCTGAATCGCTTTGCGGGGCCCAGGACCAATGGGGCGCGGCACCTTCCTGCCTGGACTCCTCGTGGAGTGGAGGCCAGATGGTCACAGCCCGGGCTGCCCAGCCCACATTCCCAGGTGCTACCAACCCTGGCCCATTGTCAGCTCACTTTCCTCCAGTCCAGGGGAAAATGGACTGTGGTGATTTTCAACCGTACTTTGGACGAAATGCAGGGAAGACAAAGAAATTGCAGAGTGGTTTCTAGTTCTGCGCTAACTGGTGCTAGAGCTTTTCCTCCAAGGAATCCCTGGTGACTTCCTGGAATTTTACTGCAGGGGTAAGTATGGAAAGCAGATTCCTGGGCTTCTGACTGCACTTCCATAGGGCACTACCCCCATGACTCTTAACATACGGAGGGGAGTGAAAGCTGGGAAACAAGAAATCCACAGGCTTATTCCTTTGCCTTCCTTATATTTCCGTTTGCCCCTTAGAATGTATTCTCATACCTTCTCCCACCTTTTATTTTGATTCAGCATTTCTTAGAAGAATATTTAGCAAAGTAAGAGTCACTGAAGAACTCGGTGGGAATCTTATATGAGCCATATAGCTTGAGCCGAGAAAGAAAGAAGAAATGGATTCATGCAGAGAGAGTGGAAATGGAGCTGAAAGCTTCATTTTCTGCTTAACTAAAAAAGAATGCAAAGGGCTTGAGTGGCAGGGCCAAGACCACACGGCGTCAGCTGAGGGCCATGAGGTGCAGCGTGAGCAGTGCAGTTTCTGCCCTTCGCCGCCTTTTGAGAGCTGCCTTAGAACGAACTTGCAGCACCGGGTCCCCTCAGCCCCTTTGGAGGAGTAAACAGGGCGCATTTGATGCTGGTGAAGGAGCCAGAGCACTTCCGCTGCCTCTGGCCATCAGCAGGAGAGCACACATTCGGATGCTCTCCACTCACATCTTCTGTGTAATATGAGGTGCCCTAACTGGCTGAGTTGTTCTGATCGATCCATGGGCTTCTATAAGGGTTTCTGTGTGTTCTCACTCAGGGCCGTAGGTGCCCAAGCCTAAGGACTACGATTCTGTGTTCTCTGAGAGTGTTCCCAGCTTCAGCTGAGGCCAGCGTCACAAGTCAGTAACTCGTAGGCCCAGCCTAAGCGCTGATTAGTTTCAGGCCACCTCTGGCTTGCGAGATCCACGCACCGAGAATCGGGCAGGCTGGGGGTTAGGGGGGCAGTCTTTGCCAGTGAGTGCCTCTTGCATTCTGCTGTCTGGGTTCCCCGGGGGAGCACTGCAGCCACCCGGTCCCTGGTGTGTCTGACTGAACTCTTTCTGGCAGCAGAGTCGCCGTGCCCCGCGAGCCCCTTTGTTCCCAGGGCCCACCGCCCAGCCGGCCTGGCCGTGCACACCACGCCATGCCTCCCTCTGCCACGCCAAGAAAGGGACCAGCCTTCCCCTCGATCTGTCACCGTGACCTACACGATATCCCAGACTCCTCTCCTGCCCTGACTTCCCCTTTAGTTGCCAAGGTCTTTAGTTGCCCCTTCGTCTCCTGTCTGTGACCTTGCTTTAGTTCCCATTGATGCCAGGATCTTTCCTCCAGGATCTTCTCTCCCAGATGCACCTCCAAGGTGAGCAGGTTACCTCTGGGCTTCTGCCACGAGTCCATTTTCCATCCAGAAGCCCTGCTAATCCTATCCTCTCCCCGCCCCCACCAAACACCCCTGCGACTCCTCACCACCTCCCGGATACAGGCGAAGCCTGGCGCCAAAGGCCCTCCGCATCTGACTCCAGTCTTTCCAAGTTCATTTGCAGTCTCTCTGCAGGAGCCCTCACTGCAGTCCGACCCTTTCTGTTTCCTTGTGTTCCCTTTAAACGGCTTCCGTCTTGCTTTAAGTTATCTTATTTTTATGTTGTACCTGCAAACTACCCCAGGTCCTGTGGGGAGTACATGGCTTATAAAACTTACATAAAACCAGGTCTCGGGCTTCCCAGGTGGTGCAGTGGTTAAGAATCCGCCTGCCAATGCAGGGAACACGGGTTCGAGCCCTGGTCCGGGAAAATCCCACATGCCGCGGAACTAAGCCTGTGCGCCACAACTCCTGAACCTGCGGTCTAGAGCCCATGAGCCACAACTACTGAGCCCACGTGCCACAACTACTGAAGCTCATGCATCTATATAGCCTGTGCTCCGCAACAAGACACTGCGATGAGAAGCCCTCACACCACAATGAAGGGTAGCCCCCGCTCGCCGCAACTAGAGAAAGCCCGTGCGCAGCAACAAAGACCCAACTCAGCCAAAAATAAAGAAAAAATAAGTAAAATAAATAAAAATTAATTAATTAAAAAACAGGTCTCATCTTATTCCCTAAGCGCACTGTGTGTCCCCTGGCCTCTGTGCCTTCATTTGCCCCCTTCTTCCTCTTGGGGTGCTCTCCTGTGCCCCACTCTCCCTCTGACCGCTGCAGTCAGTCGGTAACCGTTACGCCTGCCTTATATGGTCAGTTATCCTTTCCCATGTCACCCATCTCGTCTTGTTGGTCTCTTGAAAAGCAGTGGTACTGTTTTTCACGATGCCTGTAGCCTTCCTCCAGCACTTTGGGTGGTGCTTGGGCATAGCAGGCTCTCAGCCGGTATTTCTGGGTGACCACCACAGCCTCTAGAATCCTCAGCTTGGCAGATTTGGCAATGTGACTTCATAAATTCGTCAAGGATTATGATGTTGAGAAGGACGGATTCTTACTAACCGATCTTATAGAACAGGGGACCCCAACCCCTGGGCCACGGACCGCTACCGGTCTGTGACCTGTTAGGAACTGGGCCGCACAGCAGGAGGTGAGCAGCGGGCGAGCGAAGCTTCATCTGTATTTACAGCCGCTCCCCATCGCTCGCATTTCCGCCTGAGCTCCACCTCCTGTCAGCATTATAGTGAGTTGCATAATTATTTCATTACATATTACAATGTAATAATAATAAAAGTAAAGTGCGCAATAAATGTAAGGTGCTTGAATCATCCCAAAACAATCTCCTGCCCCTCCTTCCCCCCCTGCCCCCCCCCCACCGCATCCGTGGAAGAATTGTCTTCCACGAAACCAGACCCTGGTGCCAAGTTGGGACCGCTGTTACGGAAGATGATTAATCTGAATTATTTAAAGAAAGATAACCCTAGACATGCGTATACAAGGGCATTTCCTCCTTTCTGTTAGAAATCAGAGATTGCTTTACTAAGCACAGAACTTGAGCAGAACGCATTATGTGCTTTTATGGATACCTGTAAATTATGAAAACATTCTCTGCTTCAGGGATATTTCTCTCTAAAGAACCCCTATCTGGCATCTAGGTTCAAATACCTTCTTTCCCTGCTAAACAGTGAAAAATGTCAGACTCTTTTTTATAGACTTCGCTGAGACAGCTATCACTTATCATTGTAACATCAGCCCTCTTTATTCTGGTATGTTCGGCGTGTTTGGCATAGTTCCCAAATTTATATATATTCTGGTTATTTATATTTTAGGTTCATCATTTCTGAGTCACAAATAAGATGGCATCTTAAATCCTGGTTTGTAATTTTTGAGAATTCCTTCTTTTAGGATCTGCAGATCTCTATTTATAAGACAGTACAGCGTAACACCCCTACTAGGGGAATGACAGATGCTGTGCCTCAATTCTAGGCAGCTCAATCCAAAATCCCATATAAGTAAGGAGTCCAGAATAGTGTTTGTTCTGCCATTAATGAATCAGTGGTACCCTGGGTGTGTGAGAGATGCTGTTTTTAAACCCATTGGTGACTTCAGTGATAAAGAGGGTACAGCCTGTGCCTTGCCAGGCTTGTGAGCTTCCCATGAGTAATACTCATGGTTATTATGACGTCAGAACTTGACTGTTCTTTACCAGGAACATAACCGTTGCATCATGCAAATGGGGACAGGGTGTGAAAAGTCCATTTTTCCCAGGGAACACAGCAGCGCAGGGCATCAGCTGGTTCTCCCACGAGGGCACGTAAGCCTAGATTCTGTAGTGCCAAACTCCGGTTTGGGTTTGGAGAGCAGCTTCCCATTTTGGTCACTGCAGAGTCATTTGCCTCAAAGTTTCCAAACCAAACAAGAAGCATTTGTGATGGGTGATCTTATACCTTCCACTTGTTCAGGAAAGTTATTGGGTGGGGGTTAATGCATGTACACCTGAAGTCACTAATAGCTGTGAGGGTCAGAGCTGTTCCACCATTTGACCCACTGATCTCAGGAAGCATTTTCACAAAGCCCAGAAGTGATGCTAAAATATGGAAGCTAGGGACTGAACTATTTAATATTTTTTAAGTTGTCTCTAAAATATGTGTGCTCTGATTTTGGTGGGTGAGGATGCCGCACGAGCGTCAAAAGGTAATTACAATCAACCTCATTAATTCAGGCTCATTAGGGATAGGAGCATTAAGGAAGGTTACAGGGCTGGCTAGGATGGGCTAAGTCATACTGCGGCAGCAAATAGCCCCCACATTTCAGGGACTTCAAATAACAAAGGTTTGCTCCACCATCTTGCTGCCTGTCCCCCTTGAGTCAGCTGGGGTCTCCGCTCCTTCTAACCCTCATTCCGTCCTTCCACCCACCCCGGGATCATCTCTGGTTACGTTCGCAAGGAGAAGTGGGACCAAATAGGCAAATTGCACACTGGCTGTAAAAAGCTTCTGCCCAGAAACGACACTTGTCACTTCCTTTTTATTAGCCAAGTTTAACCATATGGCCAAGACTAATTCCAAGTTACTTGGCTTTAGCCACTCGAGTTATAACAGGGATTTTCAAAATGCAGGACTCAGAACAATTTATTGGGATGTAGAAGAAAATATTAGAATATGTATATTTTATCTCATCCTTTTAAATTCTCTATTTTTGTGTTTTTAATAAACATAAGAGTAAAGTAGAATATATATAATTTATTAAACATAATTATCACATGTATTAGAGTCTTCAGTCTTTTTACTGATTGTCGATCAGAAATGCTTAGGTCATAGTTTATACAGTAGATACAAATGTGCAATGAGTACACTGTGCATAGAAACTGGGTCCTGTTTATGACCAGGAGTAGTGCTTTTCTTTTTAGTTTTTTAAAACTGAAGTATAGTTGGTTTACAGTGTTTCAGGTGTACAGCAGAGTGATTCAGTTATACAAAAATATGTATATATATTTATGTATTTTTCAGATTCTTTTCCATTGTAGGTTATTACAAGATATTGAATATAGTTCCCTGTGCTATACAGTAGGTCCTTGTTTATCCATTTTGTATATAGTAGTGTGCAGGAGTTGTGCTTTTGATTAAAATGTTACACAGAAAAGAAGGACATACGTTTTTAAGGTAAAGTAGGTAAAATATAGAGTCTGTATCTGAATCTTCTGAATCCCTCCAAGTTTCCCCGGTGTCCTCTTCAAAATCGTTGGAAGTTGCTTCCTCCTGTCCAAACCTGCCTTCCCTCCAGGAACAGCATTTGAGATAAGTGACAAATGAGCTCTTGTTCCATTTCATTGTCTTTTCTGTCTTTCCTCGTCCGGTCATTCAGAAATAGGGTACCGAGGCCCTCGTCCGGCCAGGCCTGGTGCTGAGGGGACCCCTGGTACCCTGTGAACTTGGTTCATCTCAGGCAGCCGGCGTGTTGGCCGTGCTGCTTGTTAGATGGGCCTCGGCGAGCCAGCTGACCTCCCCCTCCCCCTCCCCCTCTGTCACCGGACACTTACGTAGAGCTCACTCTGGACCAGGCACTGCTCTAAGTGCATGATAGACACTGACTCATTCCCTTCATACCAGGACCCTGTGAGATACTGTCTCCATTTCAGAGAGGAGGAAGCTGGGGTGCCGAGGCTGCATCACTTGCTGAGACTCGCAGCTGGCAAGGGGCAGAGCCCACATCTGACACAGTGGCTGGGAACTCAGAAACGATCTGAATTGAGCCCTTGGAACACAAACCATTGTTAAGTTGGGACCAGCTATGTCACCAGCTGCCATCCTCTGTGCCCCAGAGCAGGACACGTGAGAGCTTTCTGACGCCTTCACTGTGCTCCGGGGGTGGGAAGCAAGACCCGGTATCATCAGAGTGGGCACCGCCCCTCAGCCCGTGTGCCAGTGGCCAGCACTGTGGGGTTGCTGGGTCACAGCAACACCAGGACTGGTTTGATGACAGTGACTCACAGCATAAAAATGTCCTCGCAGCGGCCCAAAGAGCCCGCTTTAATTTGCGCGGCTTAGAACGGGCTGTTGGTTGTCCTGCCAAGGGATCCCTGTGCCAGCTGGTTTTTATATCTGCAACATCCACACACAGATACATGCCTAAATATTGTGAATAATACCATGCAGCATTTTTCTTGTGCTAGATAGTTTACAAAACACATCGCAGTGTTCCTTTATTATTCTGCATGTGCTCACAGTACCATTTCACTTGCATTCTGTGTTCTCCCTTCCCATCTTGTATTTCTTTTTCCTTTTCCTCTTCCCCAACCTTACTCCCTTCCAGCATCCCAGCCTGCTTTTCCCCCATCCCTCCAGTTTTTCTTTATGTCTTTCCGCCCCCCTTCCTCCCTTTACACCATCGGGCGGCGTTTCCTCTACCTTTTCCCAAATTGATCGCTAGTTGAGTTTCATCAGACGTCAGTTAAAGGCAAACTGAGAGTAATGAAAAAATTCTCCGAGGAGCAAAGGAGCTGTAACGTAGAGTTACTGTTGTAAACAGCAGTCACCATTTAAATCAAGTAGGAAGGATTATATTACCGTGCTTTTAAGAGGAGGGATGAAAGAATATTGTCTTTGAAGAGAACCCAGGAAAAAGAGGTCTGTGCACTTGGCCTCATGGGCATCCCTGGGTCTGTATGACATCTTCACAAAGCTTTCTTTGCAGGTAGGTAGCAGCCCCCGAGAGAAATGTTCAAAGAAATACATAAACATGAGTGCAAGAGGCAGCGACAGGTGTTGCACTGAAGGCAGGACGCAGATGGTGGTCTCTTGTCCTGGTTTGTCTGTACAATAGCAAGAAGCTGAGGTTTAGAGAGGGCAGGTCCAAGGAAGTGCTGGCCGGGACTCCTTAACTGTTGCCATAGCCGGTGAGAACAGACTGAACTTTTCTGTGCCTTCCAGAGGAGTCACATGTTGATCACGAAGAACAAACATACTTGCATAAAGAGAAGAGGTGTTTAGCAACCCCCTTCCGGGCCTCGGAATTCAGATGGGGGCGTGTAAGGCTAGGATGCTTCTCCTGTCTATCAAGCGAGAGGCTGAGAAGACAGGCTGTCAGGGCAGACTGCTGTTCGCCAGCGTGACTCTGCAGTTGTTCTAAATACTTTATCGTAGCTTGAGTACAAACATGTTTTCTCAATGAAATATATCCTGAATTACATCCCAGAGAGTATAGTTTCCTAGGGCTACTATAATCAAGTACCACAAACCGGGTGACCTAAAACAACAGATATTTATTCTCTCAGTTTGGGAGCCTGTAAGTCTGAAACCAAAGTGTCAGCAGGGCCATGCTCCGGCTGAGACTCAGGGCAGAACCCTTCCTCGCCTGTTCCCTAGCTTCTGGTGACCCCCAGCCATCCTCAGCGTTCCTTGGCTTTTGCAGCTACATCACTCCAGGCTCTGTCTCTGTCCTGATGAGGCATTCTCTCTGTGTGTCTGTGTCCTTTCTCCTTTTCTTATAAGGACGCCAGTCATATTGGATTAGAACTCACACTACGGCCTCATCTTACCTTGATGACACCTGCAAAGATTCTATTTCCAAATAAGGTCACATTCACAGGTGCTAGGGGTTAGGACTCCAACATACCTCTTGAGGGGTCACTTCTTAATAGAATTTACCCAGAGTAACAGAGTAATAGATTTATATAATTTGTTGGTGTAAAAAATTTATATAATTTGTTGGTGCTCAATAATAAGAACACCAAAATGGAAAAGAGTAAAGTAGGTTTTCAATTCCGATTCTGAGCACGCCAAACATTGCTGAAGGAGAAGCTAATTAAATTCACAAGACAAATTAGTTGTGGGCTGGGCATAGGATGGGTAAGGTTAAATAAAACACATAATTTGGTAAGAGGAATTTAAGAATAACAACTTCTTTTTTGCCTAAAAGAGAAAACAAGCCTGCCAGATTTTTAGTCTTGATTTGGACCTTATCAGCCATTTCTGAAGGGTAGAAAAATTCAATCTGAGGCTTACCCTAGCATCGCCAGACACGTAGCTAACCCCTCAGTACCTGCCCCCGCCGCAGCTCACCGCTTTCTTGAGGTATTCAGTCCGGGGACACAGTGCTTTTGTAAAGATTTGTTGTGACTCAAACACCTGAAAATTAATGCTGCTGAGACTTTGACTGCCTCATTTAGAACATTTCAGGGACAATGTGAGCAGCCTGCTAGATCTTTGAAAAATGTGTATTTAAATGAAATTCTGGGTTAAACCCAGAAGTATAGCTGATTTTGTTTTTCCGGTTTGTGGGTGTGTTACCTTTTTCATCCCACCGGATGTGTTTAAATGTTCTCTTCTTGAGATCCTCAGTTGGAAAGAAGATGCAAAGTTGAAAAATGTAAGCCTCTACCACCTTTGGACTAAAAGGACAACATGGGTAGCAGAAGGGAAGTAGAGTGTGTCTGAGAGAAGACCCAACCGAGGCTCTATTAAGGCGAGAGTGGCCCTGAAGAAGGAAAGTTCCTCGTCCTCGCCCAGCCCTCACCTGATTTGCCTCTTGAGCGTACTCATGTCTCCTTCAGAAATGTTTGGAGCACTCAGAATCTGAGCTAGAAACTTAGTTTACTTTCCCATTTTGGTATTATTAATATGTGACTTTCAATTCGCTTTTATACCAGAATGACTACAATTATTCCTCGATATACATTGCAGAGACATTCCTGCATGGCCTTTTCCGGAAGCACTGCATAAGTAACATAAACTTATGCAGAATTTAATTTGAAATAATCACTTTGCTTTTGCTTGTATCATATTTGACTAACTGAAATCCCCTCCTGGGTCCATTGAGGCAAGATATAGGGAAATTACAACATGGAATGTCTTATCTCCAAGGAGGGAAAAACAGAGAGAGTTCTTTTAAAATATGGCAATATATCCTGAGAAGGTTATGCGTTAGTAAAATGCATTTGGTTTCCTTAAACCTTCCGTTAAGGGTTGAATTGTCTCCCTAACCGCCTTGCCTGTAAAAACACATGTTTAACTCTTAACTCCATTACCTCAGAATGTGACCTTATTTGAGGAAGGTCTTTACAGAGGTAGTCAAGTTACAGATCATTAGGGTGGGCCCTAATCCTATATGATTGGTGTCCTTAAAAAGGGGAAATGTGGACCTAGAGACATGCACAAAGGGAAGACAGCCCCCTGCAAACCGTGGAGAGGCCTGGAGCAGATCCTTTCCCTCAGGGTCCTCAGAAGGAACCAATCCCTGCCAACACCCTTCCAGCCTCCAGAACTGCAAGACAACGAATTTCTGTTGTTTAAGCCCCTCAGTCTGTGGTGTTGTGTTATGGCCATCCTAGCAAATACATACACCTATGTTGAGAAGTATTTTTTTTAAATAATTAACGTTCTTAATTAATGCAATTATTGCTTGAAAACAGAGTTTTTGAGGGTTTTTTTATACACTTGTTTTCCTTTCATTGATTCTCCAGTTTCCTGGAGAAAGAAACTGAAGAGCATGTTTGTTTTATCGGTATCATTCTTTTTTTTCACCAGAATTATCTTGGATTGGTCATGTTTAGATTGCTTATGAACACTTGGCAACATGGCCTCTAGAGAATCAATTTATAGAGCCTACAGTTACTTACCCACTGCAGTGAAAGGCCGGCACATCCACAGTGCTTTATGGCTTAGTCCCAGGCAACGAGGCAGAGTCACAGGAAGGGGAATTTGGGAGAGGCTTGACTCTGTTATAGGTGAAGTTAGCGACTTTCAGAAAGAGAAAGTAAGTCTGAACGTGGATAAGGGCTGATTTGGACAAATAATGAGCCAGTAGGTAGATAGATATGTGGAGAATTTGCAAATGGTAGGAAAAGGATGTTTTCTCAACTGGAGAAACACAGCTTATGGTAGAATTTGCAGATTCAAGGAAGATGACGTAAAAGATTTTGAAAGTCCTTAAGAGAATCATGTTTCTTGGGAAAGCAAGGGGCATAACGTGGTGCACTTGGCTCTCTTCCCAGGGGAGCGCCACTTCTTTCTCTCCTCCTGACCCTGTGGGGAAAGGGGGCTGGTGGCTTATTCCCAGCCAGGCCCAGTAGCGCTTTCTCTGTTTTCATTCTCCTGGATCAATCCCTTAATTGTTTTTTGGGTTTTTTTTGCTTTTGCTTTTTCATCGTTTTATACTTGACTTCTTCACTGTGACTCATACTGTCCTCCTCATACTGTTTGACAACGTCTGTGCCCCCAAGGATGACTTTATTTGCCATCTGCTCTACTTTCTACACCAATTCTCCTGGGAAACAGCTTTACCCACATGGATTCCATTTTCATCTAGGTGTTGTTGGCAGCCCTCAGGTCAACGACCCCTCGCCCATTCTCCCATCCTGGTTTTTCTGTTGGTACATATAGAACGTCGTCTCCTCTCCGTTGTTACTAATGCCTTCAGTGAAACCTCTCCAAAATCGAGCTCTTCCTTGGGACTTCCCTGGTGGCGCAGTGGTTAAGAATCTGCCTGCCAGTGCAGGGGACACGGGTTCGAGCCCTGGTCCAGGAAGATCCCACATGCTGCAGAGCAGCTAAGCCCGTGCACCACAACTACTGAGCCCGCGTACCACAACTACTGAAGCCCACACGCCTGGAGCCTGTGCTCTGCAACAAGAGAAGCTACCGCAATGAGAAGCCCGCACAGCACAACGAAGTGTAGCCCCCGCTTGCCGCAACTAGAGAAAGCCCGCGTGCAGTAACGAAGACCCAACGCAGCCAAAAATAAATGTTAATAAGTTAATAAATAAATTAATTAATTTTTTAAAAATCGAGCTCTTCCAGCTCACTTGGCTCTCATCTTCAGCAACACCGTTCCTTTCCCAGTCTCTTTGGGATGTGACCCTTTGATTTCGGTCTTTTTCCCTTTCCATATTTTTGTCACTGTCCTACTGGTATTTGTTTAGCCATATTTTTGACCTTACCCCTTTGTCCTTGGTCTTATGCATGGATTGGTCCAGGGTCACCTTGCCCTCTCCCCGCTCTGATTCATCCTGTGCAAGCTTAGCCCATCTTATTGATTTCCATTGTCTTTTCAAAATGGTTTATCTTCATTCAGGATTCAGCTCAGCAAATGGGTACTAGATGCTTGATTGTCAATGACCAGCGGCTCCTGACACTGTAACTTTGGTAAATTAAGCACTTCCCCGCCTCAGAGTTTCAGTATGAATAGCTGAACAGTGAAGGTTTCAACTTGGATCTCTTGTCAGTGCTTGTAATTCATCGTGTTCAAAACCCATTCCATTATCCCATCCCCCAAGAGAAACAACACTTTAAGACCACCTCCCATCTTCCGTGTCACCATCTGTGGAACCCCCGCTCCTTTCAGGCCCCCAGACATATTCGATTGCTCCCTCGCCTTTGCCCTTGCGTCCCGTCTGTCAGTGCGTCTTGCCTCTCTTCTCCGCACCGTCTTATGTTTCTGCTCCTTCCTTTCTGTTTTCTCAGGCAGGGTCCTCAGTGCAGGTCCCCATTACCTCCCCCCTGGACTGCTAGGACAGCCCAGGTCAGCTCACCCAAGACCGGTGAAGTTTACCTCTTTCAGGAGGTAAATTTATTTTATTTGAACAGTTTTGAGTGGTTGTATTTCCCAGATGTCATAATAACCAGAGGATAGAGAAATGCAGGTGACTTGGGAGTGCTGTCGTGGGGTCCATTGTGTTACCAGGTGGCGTGCGGTCGGTGTGCCCCATACCTTAGATCAGTCTCCTCTCACACACCAGCTTTCATCTTGCCTTGGCTGTTTTGCTACCTGTCTCCTTATCTGGTGCTTTAACTCCGAGACCCTAAAGCATGAAGAAGAAGGGTTAACAGCACAGATTTGGTAGTCAGGCAGACCTTAATTCAAATCCGAGCTCTGCTGGTAGTAGCAAAGTGAGCTTGGACAAACTGTGTCATCTCCCTGCACTCCACTTACCCATCTGTAAAACGGGAAACGCACCTGACCTTACGGTTGTGGGGTGTGTGCACCTGGAGTCTGACACAGAGAGCAAACCCAGTAACGATAGCCCCTCTACGACTTGTTAATCGAGTGTTAGATGACAGTCGGTATAAAGTGAGTGGCTTTAGTGGTAGGGCTTCACACCAGCCTTTTCAGTATTTAAAAATTACTTCTAGAAGATTGAAATTATCAGGAGAGGACAATTCTGGGTAAGTAGGCTGTTGGTGCCCACAGTGTAGACTGGTAGTTGCGTTGGGGGTGAGCATTTGTTAATGTATTAAATGCTCCTAAGTTGTTGTCTCCAAGCAAAGCTTCAGCTTCCTGAGGGCAGAGACCACAGCGCTGGCTGCAAGCCCCCAACACCCAGTTAGCAGGAGCTGGAACGCTGTCCTTGTGCCCTTCAAAAGATATTAACATCTTTCTAGTCGCAGCTCAAGTCTTACTTACCTCCCCTGTAAACCCTTGCCTAACCACAGCCCATAGTGATTCCTGCCTCTGAACTCCTGTTGCATTTACTTCGGCAAGTTGCTTACGTTGCCCAGAATTGCCAGTTGTCCTTTTTACTTTGCACTGAACTTGGCGCCCCCATGAGATTTTAAGCTCCTTTAGCGCAGTGCCGATGTCTTAGATGTCTTGTGCTTCCTTTTGTCCCCAACTCCAGTCTTTTTATATAGAGGGCCCTTAATGGGATCAGTAGTATCGTGATTGTCGTTATTGATAAAGAATGCTGTAGAGCTTGTGGTTGATCCTAAACTGCTCTGGTGGAATGTACTACTCATTTAACCTTACACAGCTAGCAGGTAAATAGACGTTGATGGAAAATGATAGACAAGCCCCACAGACATTTAGTATACACTGTTCTGGAAATGTATTATTTAGAAATGGGCTAACCTGAAATTATCTTTGTTACTACTTGTGAAATATATAAACTTGACAAGCAGGATTACTGTCATTAAAATTTATGAATATTGTTACGTATATCAGTGAAGAAAACTTTTCTATTACTGTTCAACCCCCTGAGGCATCCAATTATGGTAATCAGTGATTATACAGATTAACCCTTTTTAGGCGTTTTTAATGTCCATTCAGATGCGTATTTCTAACATTTGTATATTTTTTGAAATATTCTGTAATGTTACTGTACCTTATGTGCATAATGTGATATGTAAGAGAGATCTAGCAGTCAGCTGGGTACAAAAAAAAGAAAGATCTGTAGCTTCTCTCAGATACTTACTATTCGGTAGAAGTGTGTGGCCAAAGGACTATAGGAAGTGGGGACGTTGGCACCTCCTAAACTAAGGTGTTCTTTTTCTTTTTTTGGTCGTACTGTGCAGCTTGCCAGGGTCTTACTTCCCCGGCCGGGGATGGAACCCATGCCCACAGTAATGGAAGCATGGAGCCCTAACCACTGGACTGCCAAGTGAATTCCCAAACTAAGGTGTTCATGATTCTGTTCTCTTTAACAATATAACTGGATTCTGAGTGGTGATCTGCAACACCAAAATTAAACTTTACATACTGATAAAAATGGTGCCACTGTTTCGCTTATAGTTCCTTCTCTCGAGCTTTGATAAGAGTCCAGTGAAATTGAATTCAGCTTAATTATTTTTTTAATCATAGTTGAACCCTCACTCATCCCTGTAGTATAGGCAGAGTCTGATCTTCCAGTGGATAATTTTGGGGTGGTGAAATGGAAAGGAAATGTACTCAGATGTGAAGCAACTTTTCAGTTCATCTAATTGTGAAATATAAAATTATGAAGAAACTAGGCAAATACGTGGAAAAAATGAACTAAATGAGCCAATCCTTTAACAAATGACCTTTTAAAAATTCTTGTGACTTAAGAGCTCAGGAAGATCATGAAGATTTTTAACTATCCTTTTTTTTTAAGGTGGAAAAAATTATTCTTAACCCTAGAAAAATAAATTTCTCTTTAAACTATTAAGACAAAGTGGCACATAGAATTACCCAGATTTGAACTTCTGGGGTCAAGGTCTGGTTTTTCCACTTATTATGGGAGCCTGAACCCATCACTTGACTTCCTAGTTTTCAAACTAGGACCCTCGTAAGAATGAAAGTGGAGAGGATGCTCTTACTAATTCATTTGGAATAACAAGGGTAATTCTGGACTGTCCCAAAGTCGGATGTACGTTTACCCTGTTCGTAAAACATCCTGCCCAGAGCCTGGTACTTACTGGGTGCTCAGGATTTTAGAATCTGGAGAATCATGAGACTCCTGAGTAATAGGGTTTGAATTCAAGTGTGACAGCATTTGATGGACATAAATGGCAGCTCTAATAACGAGTGGAAGGCAAATGTTTTAAAAATATTATTTTGAAATGCAGACTTTCGTGCATATCTTTTTAAAAATGCAAAATGAGCATGTGAATAAAATGGCTAAAAGAGGACCCAGTGCTTTCACTGCCTTTAGCAGTGTCAGAAATGCACCCTAGGTAGCTGGGACCTGGATTTGTTTGGGGCATGAAAGAAGCAGTCTTTCATCTTTGTGGTAATAAGAAATGACTTCTTACAAGTAATGGAGTTTAATTCTGCTAACTATAGGATGTATTTTAGTGCCTATTTTATAGGGGCTGTATTTCATTTGCCATATGCAAGGAAGGACATATTACAGTTGTGTAGTACAAGTTGACTTAAATTTTAATAAATTAGTTTTTAAATGCTTTTTACTGGTCACTTTTATAACATCTGCATAAACTTGTATCAGTAACATTAAAAAGCATGCAGGGCCCTGATGAATATCTAATATTCAATGCTTATAATTTCGACCTTCTTATGAGACAGATGGTAACAGCGATGTGCCTTTTAGAAAGTTTAGTTCTAAATTGTGGTGACTCACTGCTTTCACATGAGTGACAATGCGGTAGTCCTGTCAGGAGTTATTTTGGGAGGCTACTCGGGCTTTTGTGGAACAGTCTGGGTCTCGTGGCCCCCTCTAGGGAGCAGGTATGAGTTTTGCAGATTTATCTCACAGTGATTTCCCTGGTGCCTCACTCCCCATGGGCTCAAAACCTGCCCTCACGCCCATATGGTAAGAGCCTCCCAGTCTCCCAAGGAAGGTGGAGAAAAATTCACTTCCTCTTCCAAGAACCAAATAGGAAGGGCAGAGATGACTTAAAACGTGATTGAAATGGTGACGTAGGATCAAACTGAAAATGCCCGTTAAAGCCCCTGCCTTTTCTGAGAAGAAAATTGACAGATAAGGAGGGCAGCAGGCCTTGAAGAGCACAAAGGTCTTCCTAGAGTGGAAAACATAAAGGCCCTTGCCTTCCTCGGCCCCAGCCTTGGGGATCTGAATAAATAGAATGCAAAGGGTGTGGGCTGGGATTCTCCACGAATCAGGAGTACTTGTTCCAGAAAAATAATCTCAAGGAGAAATGTTTGGCAGTAAGTTTGGTTATTCCTGTAGGATTGTTTTGAGACTAAGCTACGCAACTATCAGCAACGGTTTATCACTTATAAGATAGTTTAGAGATTTAAAAGTAAGTAACAGTAGTAGTAATAATAATAATTGCTCTTATTATTATTGAAGACTTTCTTTACCTATATTTTCTTTGAGCAGTTTGCTTCACAGAGCAAAATGACCCCTGCTACAGAATAAAGGTAATAAGACTGTAATGGCAAACTTCCAGCTCTAAGATAAATAAGTTCTGGGATGTTAACGTACAGCCTGTGACTGTAGTCAACAACTGGGTATTGTGTACTTGAAAGCTGCTAAGAGAGTAGATCTTAAATGTTCTCACCACACACACACACACAAAAGGTAATTAGGTGATGGAGGTGGTAACTAACCTTATTATGATCATCGTTTTGCACCATATATTCGTATCAAATCATCACGTTGTACACGTTAAACTGCCACGATTTTATGTGTGTTATATCTCAGTCAAGCTGGAGGGGGAAATAAGGCTGTATCGGGAATTGCTAATCTAGTTCTTAGAATAGTGGCTGCTGACCTTATAAAGGAGCAGCAGTGGCCACACCAGGCCAGGCCAGAGTCTGCAGCAGGCGGTGCGGCGAAGGGTGTCTCTAGCCATGCAGGTCTCCTCTCTGATCCCGCGAATGTCACCAGAGGTACCCAGTGACAATTTCCACAATTTTATGAGCCTTGGCTGTCACCCCAGTAGCAAGCAAGTCATAAGCCATTCTCGTCCCCTCTGTAAAATTCCACTGCTATGCCCTGGCCTTTCCACCAAGAGTTTTCTGGAACAGTGAAAACAGAGAATAGAGCTACATCTCCTTTACGTAACATCAGCATATTTCTTCGGCCACCTCTGACCCCTCGCTGCCCCCCCTCCCTGTCCTCCTGCCACAAAGCACTGAGGATGGAGCAGTGAGGGGCAAGCTCGATACCAAAGAATAAAGGAAATGCTTATTGCTTTGCCCCTTCAGTGGATACGTTACTAAAAGCTGAGGGATTGGTCATTTCTATGTTGTATAAAATATCTAGAACAATGTGGTTATTTAATACTGATAAATATAGAAAAGCTATTTTCTGTGTTATTATAGAATTAAGGGGAGATTGACTTGAACAAAAAGTACCATAGGAAGAAACAGGTAAAGTGTGAATTCTGAATGAGCAAGCCAAAATAGTCTTTGTCAGGCAGAAGGCTGTCTACAGAAGTATAGTCATGTTACACAAGTAGATATTGGAGTTCAGGAACCAAACAAGAAAGGAAGCTTCTGTCAGATCTATGGGATCAGGGTCAAGGTAGGGTTCAGAGCAGGTGCTGGGTGTTAGACAGGTTGAGGTTGCTGCTGGGAAGTGAGAGCACATCCGGGATGAAGTATAGACAGAACATGACTGCTGACCCCAGGACAGGAGCTGCCTGGACTCTGCCTTAGTTTGGGTGGAAAAGTATTGGCAGGTTTTTCTTTATTCTCCAGAGTGAGGTCAGGTTCCATAGGTGCTTGTGACTGGTAATTGCTGTATAGCTAGAAAACTAAGCTCTCCTTGAAGCCTGATCAGCTAGAGTGCTTTATTCCATCAACTGAGTGCCTCCCATATGTAACAAACCCAGCTTAATGCTAGGGGGAAAAAAGAAGTATAACCTGTAGCTCGCGCCTTCCCAATATAGCCTGGTTATGGAAACATGACTTAAACGTATAAAAAGTTATATGGCACAAAAGATAAGTAATTCAATTCAAGACAAGAGATTCTGCAAGGCAGAAATGCAGTTTGTGGGCAAATGGGCAGTGCACATGGTAAGTGCCTTAGGAATGGAGAGTTGGGAATATCAGTGTAGGTTGGAGTTGTCTGGGAAGAGGAGGCATCTGAATTGTCTTATCTTTGGATAAGCTGAGAGAAGAGGTGAAGGCATGTCGGATGGGGGAATTGTGTAAGAGCATGGAGGTGGGAACTGTAAGAGACATTCTAGAAACAGTGAGTAGAACAGCTTAATTAAAATTGAGGGTTCAGGAAGGTTAATAGTTGGAGGTGAAGCCAACAAAGCAGTTGAAATAAAAATGTGAAGGTGTTAAGAGTCCTCAAATTTACCTTCTAGACACTAAGGAATCATTGAAAGTTTCTGGACAGAGACGTGACATGCTTAGAAATGTTCTAGGAAGATAATCTGGTGGCTGAATGTGGGCAAATTAGAGGAAGAAAGAGTGCTCAGGTAGACCAGATGTCTGTGCTTGCTTTTGTCTACCGGAGAGTGATAAATGCTTTAACTATGGAAGAGGCAGCAAGAACAGAAACAAAGAGATGGTTACAAGAGACATTTTGAAGGACAGAGAAATGAGACTCCAAATCCTCTTGTCTATGGAGGCAAAGAAGAATCCTCAAAGGTTTGGAACCAAGTGACTAGAAGAATATTTTATGAACAGCCATGCAGACATTATCATGGAGGGTGAAATGGCTAGATTTTTAGGAAAAGGTAAGGAGTTCATCTTTGGAAGATCATCCTTGATTTTGTAGCAGGAGGCAGAAATACGTCACTGGAAGGCACAAGGGAGCATTTTGCCTGTGATGAACGTGTCGGGGTCGCCTGCATAGAGGTGACAGCTTCGATCCAGAGAGAACAGAGTCCAAACATTGGAGACGCCCACATTTTAAAGGAGGAAGAGGAAGAGGAACCTGCCAGCACACAATGTGCAGTCAGACCGGGATAGGGAGGTTACAGATTCACACAGCACAGATAAGAGCATCAAGAAGGAAGTCGTGGTCAGCAGTATCAGATTGGTCAGTTGCCGAGAGGTCAAAGGGATTAGAGGCTGAAAAAAGGCCATGGGATTAGGCAATTAGGAAGTCGTTTACCTTTAAGAACAGAGTCCTGTAGTGTGTGTATGTGTGTGGAGAGATGGATTAAGGAGTGAGGCCTTGAAGAAAAGGGAGCATAAACCATTGATTACAGGTGAGAAGAAGGGAAGTATCAAAAAGGAAGAATACGGCTGTTACTCCTCTTACCTTCCAAGTTGGGAGTTGCCATGTGCAGATGTGAAGGCAGAAGAGAAAGATTGTCACTGATTCTTTTGGCAAAACTTTATTAAGTACCTACTAAGGACTTGGATCCAATCAACAGGGAGAAGTTGAAAGCCATCAGAGTGGACAGCGGAGGGAGCATAGCATTCAAGAGAAAATGAGAGAGGCTGAATCGTGAGAATAGGGGGAACTTTTAGTGTTGGAACAAAGAGACACCTCTTCCTCTGAGACCAGAAAGATGGAAGAGAGGATGGATGCAAATTCAGGAGTGTTTTGAAATGAAGAGAATAAAGGTGGACAGCAAAGCTGCTGGCCTCAGGCTTCTGGACAAAGTGGAAGATGGGTTGTTGCTGAGAGAGAGGGTGGACTAGGGTGATGGGTGACGAGGAGAAAAGGAAAATGTTAAATAACCACCCTAGGTAATGCTACGGGGTCAGAGAGACACGAACACTGGGATCGCTAAACACCAACGGGGCTTGATCGAAACCCCACTTTCCTTATGCTTTTATAGGAAATGTTTCTCAACTGCAGCTTAGAAGATGGGCAGTGTTTCTGCTTTTACCTGTAAGGACTTATCCTTCCTCATCTCCTTGTTACTTCTCCTTAATTAATTTTTATGAATTTTTGTTTGTTTCCACCATCACCATAATTATGAATTGTACAGCCATTCCAGAGTTATGGTCTTACAGATTTCTGAGGTTATCTAAATTGTGGGTGAGGTTTTGATATGAAATAGTATTACTTTCTAGATAAATTTAGCAGGAGCGCTGAGTGAACAGAGCCCATGAATTGTGCCGCCCACTCCTCCCCTCCAAAACAAAGCTGATAAAATGATTTCAGACTATCTAAATGAAAACATCAGACCAACTGCTGGTCGATTCAACCCTACAGAATCATTTAAGGTGACTGAGATGCCAGGGGGTCATTATGGCTCATCCAGAAGCCAGCAGATCACGAGTGGCTCTGTGATCGGACCTGTATGGAAGCTGTTTCCTCACGTGAGTAAGCCTGACAGTCTTAGGGCCTGTGACAGAGGGGAGCTGGCCACGTGAGACAACTAAGTATGTGACAGCTGGGCCACCTGATACAGTCTTCAGTTTTAATAGGATTGCAGCCCAGTGAGAACTGAGGAAGAATTTGTTTCTATCACAAACAATATTTATTTAAAAAAAACGACATAATGAACTAAGTTCTGGTATTCTAATCGTGTTTCTGAGTCTTGAATGTATTCCCACCCTGCAAGTCTCCCACCCTCCTGATGGTGGCGGGCAGAACACTGGAACCCCTGGAGCCCACAGACTGAGTGACGAGCCGGTGCTTCTGGGTGGAATAGATTCACTTTTCCGACGTTGTTTCGAAGTGAGAAGACAGTATACTCTAGGACCCATGCTGCCAGTCCGAACTGCAGTGGCTCTGTCGCGTTCATTCGTGTAAGGGTGACTAAGATATTTCTTTTCGCCTTTCTCTTTCTCACAGGTATGGCCTCACATGTGCAAGTTTTCTCCCCTCACACCCTTCAATCAAGTGCCTTCTGTAGCGTGAAGAAACTGAAAGTAGAGCCGAGTTCCAACTGGGACATGACCGGGTACGGCTCCCACAGCAAAGTGTATGGCCAGAACAAGAACGCGCCACCATCCCAGCCAGCCGCCACGACCGTCAGCGCCTCCCTGCCCATCCCAAACCCCAGCCTACCGTACGAGCAGACCATCATCTTCCCAGGAAGCACCGGGCACATCGTCGTGACATCAGCAGGTAGCACTTCCGTCACCGGGCCAGTCCTCGGCGGACCGCACAACCTCATGCGTCGCAGCACTGTGAGCCTTCTTGATACCTACCAAAAATGCGGACTCAAGCGGAAGAGTGAGGAGATCGAGAACACGAGCAGCGTGCAGATCATCGAAGAGCATCCACCCATGATTCCGAATAACGCGAGTGGGGCCACTGTAGCCACTGCCACCACCTCGACTGCCACTTCCAAAAACAGTGGCTCCAACAGCGAGGGGGATTATCAGCTGGTCCAGCATGAGGTGCTGTGCTCCATGACCAACACTTACGAGGTCTTAGAGTTCCTGGGCCGAGGGACGTTTGGGCAAGTGGTCAAGTGCTGGAAACGGGGTACCAATGAGATTGTGGCCATCAAGATCCTGAAGAACCACCCGTCATACGCCCGCCAAGGTCAGATCGAAGTGAGCATCCTGGCCCGCCTGAGCACAGAGAGCGCCGACGACTTCAACTTCGTCCGTGCCTACGAGTGCTTCCAGCACAAGAATCACACGTGCTTGGTCTTTGAGATGCTGGAGCAGAACCTCTATGACTTTCTGAAGCAGAACAAGTTCAGCCCCTTGCCCCTCAAATACATTCGCCCGGTCCTCCAGCAGGTTGCCACAGCCCTGATGAAGCTAAAAAGCCTAGGTCTCATCCATGCGGACCTCAAACCAGAAAACATCATGCTGGTGGATCCATCTAGACAACCGTACAGAGTCAAGGTCATCGACTTTGGTTCAGCCAGTCACGTGTCCAAGGCTGTGTGCTCCACCTACTTGCAGTCCAGGTATTACAGGTAAGGCCGTTTGCCCCGAGACAGGAGATGCTGAATGCCCAGCGGCATTCACGGAGCACGTGCAGTGTTGGTCACTGCCTGGGAGGTAAGATTGCTGCCCTCAAGTGATCACGATTTAGTCGGGAAATGAGGACATGTGCACATTGAAATGATGATTAGAAGCCACGTAAGAATGGAGCCGCGTAAGATTCTTGGCGTAGAGGTTCAGAGTTGGGAGGGATTCCTGGGGGCTGTGGGCAAAGAGCAAAGGCATGGTCGGGGAGTCAGGTTGTCACGGACGGGTGGAAGCCAGACATGGGTGAAGGAGCGAGAGAGACACGCATTATGATCCCTCTGGCAAGGGTGCGCAAGACTCACACTGCAGACCGGGAGGACGCCCGCCTGGCAGAGCAGAGGATCCGTGGGTGGTGGAAAATCTGATTGCAGGGATAGGTTGGGACCAGGATGTTGGGGTCTTAGATACCAGGTGAAGGGGTTGCAACTGTGTCCATAAACGTGGAGCAAGTGCCGAAACATTTGAACGACAGAGGGTGGGTGATAGGATGAAAGTGATGCTCTGAGAAGATGACTCTGTGCCCGTGTGGGAAGGGGATGGGAGGAGGGAGGGTCTGTAGCCTAGGGACCAGTCAGCGTGCTCCGGTGGTGGGAGAACTTTGGGCTCAGGAAGATGAAGGATTGTAGCACCCTTGGTGGGAAAGTGTGACGCTTTCATTCCTTCACTCGTTCAACAAGGATTTATTTCACTTCTAACGTGAGCCAGGCACAGTGCTGGGGACCGGGACACAGCCAGGAGGGCAGAGGCAAGGCCCATCTGGGGTCACCAGCCCATCCGAGGGATAGCCAGTGCCTTGGCCAGCTCCCCGCCGCCGTTGTCACTCTACACTTGGGGGTGCCAGTTCAGCAGGCCAGGCTGCTCCATCCTAGGTCTTGGCCTGAATTTAGGGTGAACTGCAGCAAAGTCAAGGCTGCTTGGGCTTTTATTATTTTGTTAACTTGATGCCGTTTAATGGACGATACCGGCTTTATTCATGTTTTCTAAAACTTGAGCTGAGCAACTTGTAAAAGTCTGTGGCATACTGCTTCCCACCCTGGCTCCATGTCAAAAGCACCGGTGGGTGGAGCGGGCTTTAAAAAATAACCTGGTTTAGGTCCCAGTCCCCGCAAACTGAATCATCGACATCTCTGGGGGTGGCGTCCTATATGGGTGTTTGTCACAGCTCTCCTGGGGCTCCCAGTGCGCAGCCAGGGTTAGGAATCGCGGCTCTGGTGGGACCCAGATGAGAGCACTGGCTCTGGGGTCAGGAGAGCCTCAACCCTCCACTCGCTGAGCTGTGCGACTGGGCTGGTTGCCTCGTTTCTCTAACCCCTTCGTTCCTGACCCATAACCTGGGCGAGTCCGGGCAGCAGCCGTGTTGGGGCTGTTGGATGGCGGAGCCGGGACGCAGCTGGGTTCTTGGCTCCGTATCTGGCGTGTGGTCAGTGCACAGGGCTTGGATGGAAATGGGAAGCGAGTGAGTCTGTTCTGGGGAGATGGCGATGGGCTGTGTCTGAGGGCATGTTGAACGGTCTGGTGAAAATGGAAGTTGGCGAGATACGAAGCTAAAACTCCCATGAGAAGATGGGGCTGACAACACATCTAAGAGGTTGACACGTGGGCAGTAGACCCAGGATCCCACGGCTCCTCCGTGACCGAGCCCTGCTGGCCCGACCCCCGAGTGAGCACGTGCTTTCCCCACACCTCCTTCCCGGCCACGGAGAAAGGCGGGGATTGTGCTTGAGCCGCGTCAGCACAGCTGGCCCGTCACACGTTCTGAGGCACACCCGTCCCCCCCACGCCTTGTTTGCCGATCTGCTCACCCCTCCGGCCGGCCGGCTTTGTCACAGGTGCCCTCGCCCGGCCCTTAGCCCGTGGGTCTCTGTCCTTGACCTCGTACCCCTTCCCCTGGGAGGTCTGTGGCCACAGGCCACACGTCCACACTGCCCCCTCACCTCCCTCATCTCAGTCCCGAATTACACAAGTCTCTAGCCCCTCCACCCGTGCTGTCCTCCCCCCACCCGCCTGCCCTGAGCATCCAGGGAGGAGCCTCGCATCTGCGTCCCTGCTGGGCTCCGGGAGGGGTGGATCTGTACTGCCCACCCGGTTCCTCTCCGCTCACCAGCTTCTTAGACACCTGCGGTCTGCTGTCAGGCCTGCAGCCCCAGAGCCAGGCAGAGGGGGAGGCTGTGAGCCCAGGGCTGTGGCCACCGAGGAAGGGGAGCCTGGGCCTGAAGGTGGAGGGAGCAGACCCTGCGGACCCCCGGGAGAGGGTGAAGGAGGACGCTGGCCAGGGGCTGGACCAACAGGCGTGCTCTCTACAAAGTGCCCTTCTCTGAACGCAAGCTCTGGGTGGTACCATCTGGGGTCACCAGCCCATCCGAGGGATAGCCAGTGCCTTGGCCAGCTCCCCACCGCCGTTGTCACTCTACACTTGGGGGTGCCAGTTCAGCAGGCCAGGCCGCTCCATCCTAGGTCTTGGCCTGAATTTAGGGTGAACTGCAGCAAAGTCAAGGCTGCTTGGGCTTTTATTATTTTGTTAACTTGATGCCGTTTAATGGACGATACCGGCTTTATTCATGTTTTCTAAAACTTGAGCCGAGCAACTTGTAAAAAGGCTTTTAAAAATTCTATTTAAAAGGCAATGCAGGGGCTTCCCTGGTGGCGCAGTGGTTGAGAGTCCGCCTGCCGATGCAGGGGACGCGGGTTCGTGCCCCGGTCCGGGAAGATCCCACATGCCATGGAGCGGCTGGGCCCGTGAGCCATGGCCGCTGAGCCTGCACGTCCGGAGCCTGTGCTCCGCAACGGGAGAGGCCACAGCAGTGAGAGACCCGCGTACCGCAAAAAAAAAAAAGAAAAAAAAGGCAATGCATACTTATAGCCAAACTTGATGCACTGGGTAAGCTGACTTTGGGACTGTTGGCCTCACTCGCGTTCTCACCTTCCTGTGCCCACGTGACGTGTGGCACCCCTCTCGCAGCAGACAGACTCTCTAGGCTTCCTGCGCTTTCGTGTCGGCCCCGGTGCCCGGGGACCGGGGACCCCAGCGCAGGAGCTCTGGGCGGCAGGAGAAACCGCTCCACCGGGTATGGAAGGCTCGTGTGCCGAGAGTCCAGGGCTCTCCTTAGCCCCCCTCTCCGTCTTCCACTTGCAGCCCCGGTGCCCCCATTTGCCTTGGAAGGCCCTCCCTCTGGTTGTGATGTGACCCCTTTCTTTAGACCTCATGTGACTGTTGCATAAATTTCTGAGCAGGACCTCTTCCTCCTGTGGTCGCTTTGACCAAAAAAGGCGAGAGTCCTTCGGGTCCTCCTGGTGGCCCCCCTGTGCCCAGCTCTGCTTTTAGGGGCACCGTCAACATGAAACCAGCCCAGTGTTTCTGCCTGAAGTGATGCTTCATCTCTAAATTGGTCACAGCGTCCTGTTCCTCCCCCGGGGCTCGTCTGAACCCCAGAGTAGTTTGCTACCACACACAGCAGTTTGAGGGTTTGAGGACAGCCTCCAGCCCGGTCGGCACCAGTCCTTGCTGTGGGACAGCCAGCTCCCGGCCACATTGGTCCAGTCGAGTTACCTGATTGTGTTGCCTCTTACGGGGGAGAGGAGGTGGGTGGAGAAGGCTCCTCAGTGGTCCGTTGTTATCTGAGAAGGTCGGTGTTTTCAGCTGCGTCGTCGTGAGAGACTCTGTGTTTGAGCCACCTGGAGTAGAGGAGTCATCACCCTGTGGACCCAGCCTTCGACAGGGCCTGGGTCCCCCGGGCCCCCTGTATCTGAGCTGGGCCGTCATCCCCTGGCGACCTCACTTTCAAAGAGGAGGACATTTAACGTCCTGCCCTGTTTTTAAGTGGACAGTATTAAATGTCTCAGCCCACCGTCGTCCCCGCCTAGTGATGTGGAAACAGTCTGATATAAAGAGATGTTCCTGTCCTCGTGGGGCCGGGGTGGGGGGATGTACCTGGAAAAGTAGATGTGTCTCGGGGAGCAAACGGTTTCCCCCGGCTATTAGGCGCGTGCTTGGTCGAGGCCGGGCATATTGCCGTAGGTATCCTGTGAAGCAAGCCTGACCATGTGTTTTTCAGGAAACAAAGGCTGCTTTTTTCATTGTTTAACCCTGATGCGTGGGTAGCTCCTTCCAACCTGACCTTCCAACTTGAAGGTCAGTAACCTAGTTAAACCATCCAACCACGCTGGTCACAGGCTTTATTGTGCATAAGAATCACTTGGAGAGCGTGTTAAGAACATACTAACGCCACGGCCCTGCCCCAGACCCACTGCACCCCGGTCTCCAGAGGGGTGTCCCTGGAGAAAGTCCTCGCCCTGCACACACCCCAAGACTCGCCACGGGGAATCAGAGGTGAGCTTGTGCAGGTGGTTGGAGGCCCACTGAGAGAGAAAGGGGTCCTTAATGGTGTCTCCTTTGAAGAGTTCACACCCTAAGGGATGGAACTGAAGCAGATCCTGTGCACTTCTGTGAACGTACCTTGGAAGTCCCTGCCGTTTCCCTACAGCAGCCCTGCCTTATCCTCCAGGTTACGTTCCAAGACCCCCAGTGGATGTCCCTGAAACTGAGGATAGTACCGAACCCTATGTACACTGTGTTTTTTCCCATATGCATAGGAAATTTACAAATTAGACACAGTAAGAGATTAACATTGGTAACTAATAATACAATAGAACAGTTACAACAATATACTGTAATAAAAGTTATGTGAATGTGGTGTCTCTCTCAGAATATCTTATTGTACAAATTCAGTGCCTTTTCCATCTTAACCAAGCCCTATCACACACTGTGGCCGTAACTTGCAGTTTGAGGTACGACAGCAAAACTAGCATGAATTTATTTTTTCCTTCTTCACAATTTAACGGATAGAAGATTCATTCTTACCGTAGATCTTAGCAACCTCAGCATACTTTCTTTTTCTTTCCTTATTAAATGGAGAACTTTCACCTTTTCACTTAAAGGAAGCACTTTCCAGGCTTCTCTTTGGAGTATCTGAATTGCCAGCATCAGTGTTCTTGCCAGTTGGGGCCATTATTAAGTAAAATGAGGGCTACTCGAACACAAGCACCACGATGCCACAGTCAGTCTGATCACCCAGCGGGCTACTAGGCGACAAATGGGCAGGGCGTGTCGGCCAAAGGGAAGAGTCCCGTCCTGCGTGGGATAGAACGGGACTTTGTGAGACTTTATCACGCTCCTCAGAACAGCAGGCAGTTTAAAACTTAAGAATGGTTTGTTTCTGGAATTTTTCACTTAATATTTTTGGATCGCGGCTGACTGTGATTAAGGGGGGACTACTGCATTTGATTCTACATTGATGCCAGTTAGTTTTTTGGAGCAAGCAATAAATTGATGCTGGGGTATTTCCGCTGTCAGTGTGACCAGCAAACTGAAAACAAGACTAAATATTAAGCTCTACTCAGGAAAAACAAACGGAAAGCCATGCCATTCAGGCAGGAGATAGAGATTAAAATGTGTGGATTTTTTTGTTTCTGCTCCGGTTATTCAAAATACTCTTGTCTAGACTTAATTTGAAACACTTAAGACCATTACCAGGACCAAAGAAAAAGGGTGGGGCGTGCATAAAAATTTAGGACATGAAGAAAAGGCCAGTAATCTACTCTTTCAGAATAATGTAACCTTTTTTGTCTGGTTCTTTTGGTTTCAGACACTGTCTTCAAATTGATTCCATGGTGGTTTTAGGTGAGGGGGAGATAAATTTTAATTCAGTTCAATTCATCAAACATTCATTGGGTGCCTACTGTGTGTCCTGCGATGTACTGACGGGTAGGAGATAAGGCGCAAGATGTCTAATCTGGAGGAGTTTATGTTTTCTCTGAGGAGATTAAGAGACACAAATTGCCTAGAGTGTATTTCTGATACTTTGATATTACAAATGTTTGATCACTCAGCAGATATTCATTGAGACTCTAGGGAACCCGTGATGAGAAAAACCAGTTAAAGAGATTCAAAGCCAGTGAAAGATTTTGCGAGATAGGTTAATAGGGAGGGTTTTTATTATATTTTTTATTTTTTTTACATCTTTATTGGAGTATAATTGCTTGACAATGGTGTGTTAGTTTCTGCTTTATAACAAGGTGAATCAGTTATACATATACATATGTTCCCATATCTCTTCCCCCTTGTGTCTCCCTCCCTCAATAGGGAGGGTTTTTAGAGAGCAAGCTGTATTGAAGTACTCTTGAGGTCCATCTTAAAGGAAATGTGAGATGGGGGTGGGAGGAGCCTGAGAGGCATGGAGATTGGAATTAATAAGGGAAGATGGGGGGAGGGGGGATGACAGTGACACCTGCAAGGAGTTGAAGGCTCGGGCTGGCAAGTAAGGGTTAGGTGAGGGAGGCCTGACCGTGGAGAATTTTGATGGAGGCTTGAGGGGCTTGGACTTAACAAAGGAGTAATTCAGTGAAGTTAAGGATATTAGTGAAGTTAATCAATTGAAATGGGGGCAAAAAGTTGGGGAGCACCCAGAGGCTAGGAGACAATAGTAGTTATTCATAAATAAAGGGAAGAGGCCCTAGATTATAATGGGGATCCTCTCCCCATCCCCCGTCAGTAGCCAGTATAAATGTGAACACTTTTAATGCTTTTAAATTCTGGTACTGTGATTGCAGAGTTGGCTAAGAGGGAATAGGTTTTGTTCGTTTGTTTGTTTTGCTGTCTTTTGTTTATGGACTTTGCTTTCCCTAAGGCACAGTTGTGAAGCTCTGGCCTCCAGAACCGGGTTTCAAGTCCCACCACTGGTATCAAGTAATAGCCTCTGGAAGGAGAGTTAAGAGACCTTAGCTTCAGTCCTGGCCCCGTCCATCCCCAGCTGACTGTGTTCCACTGAGTCAGTATGTTGGTAGAATGTCAACTGTGAGGCATCCACAGCCCCGCATCTGGATCTCATTATGACCGGGGCCTGTGCTCAGTCCATGGCCAGGGGACAGTGTTCTCTCCTGTGGGCTAACCTTGGCCTCATTGGCTCAAACTGGGGACCCTCCATCATCTCCCCATCAGCAGGGAACACGGCATCTTCCAAAATATCTTTCGCTAAGTCGCTTCAAAAAAGGGGCATAGGGCTTCCCTGGTGGCCCAGTGGCTGAGAGTCCGCTTGCCGATGCAGGGGACACGGGTTCGTGCCCCGGTCCGGGAGGATCCCACATGCCGCAGAGCGTCTGGGCCGGTGAGCCGTGGCTGCTGAGCCTGCGCCTCCGGAGCCTGTGCTCCGCAACGGGAGAGGCCACAACAGTGAGTGGCCCGCGTACCGCAAAAAAAAAAGGGGGGGGGGCATAACTTAATAAAGTCATAAAAATAGTTTCCAAAATTGCATAGCTTGTGCAGATTCCTGACTAGAAGTTAGGTTTGATTGAAAAGAAGAGCTCTGAAAGCATCTGCATTGCAGGCATTAGCTTTTTACGTTAATTTGTGTTTTATTACTAGTAGATACAACAGGAAAGGCTTCTAGTTTACCCTTGAGAATATTGAGTGAAATATTCAACCCACTGACAGTCTCATTCACCCAGATGAGGGAGGTGGTTATAAATATGTAAAACCTTTTAGAGTTGCAGTGTCTTTTCTGAGGAGAAGTAATCAATAAGTTATCTGGGCTATTAGGTTATCTTTAGTTTTCCCTTACTTGTCTCTAGGACCTTGAGTTGTGTGGTGAAATAATTTGAAATCGAATTTTTTTTTTTTAAGTATGAAATAATTAAAGGGAGAACCTCTCTGTGTATTTGAGTGTATCTCTGCCCTGGTGTTCCAGTCCCGCCTACACACATGCACGTGCACAGTCACACGAATAAACACAGATAACACAGTATAAGCCCATGCATGACATACGCACAGCTAGGTGTGCTTGCAGGCACCTTGGTGACAGAAGCTAATGCTCAGCTGTAGCAAAGATGCTGATGTACATAGATGCCTGCCACATGGAGGGAGACACACGCAACAGACATGTGTATACATGCAGGGACACACACACAAGTTCAAAGACATTGAAAAACCATGTACATTCACAGACCACATGAACCAACCAGAGCGACCCTAGAGCAAGGGCCCAGGTGCAGAAGCAGTGTTGATGCCCCAGAAACTTGGCCCAGTTTTCTGCCTTGCTGCAGAATTGCCATCTACATGTCCCCAGACCTGAGGACAGGAGGGCTGGAACCACTCTTGAGCTCAAGGTATAAACCAGTTGTTTTCAAAGGGTGATCCAAGGACCCTCCTGCTGAAGTATCACCCAGGTGCTTGTTAAAAATGGAGATTCCTGGGTTGCAAAAGAAATCTAAGGAACAGGCTCTCTGGGGGGTGGAGCCGGATGACAGATTTAAGCAAGCTCTAGGGTGAACTCTTTTTTTAAGCCACTGTATTGAGGTATGATTGACATACAGAAAGCTGTACGTATTTACTGTGTACAGCTTGGTGAGTTTGGAGGTAAAGCCATCCCCACAGTTTATGCCTTAAAGAGATCCATCGCCTCCAGGAGTTTCTTCCTGCTTTAGTTATTTATTTACAGTTTTTAAATTACTGTTTTGTCCTTTAAGAACTGTTGCCAGAGGTGGCTTGGATCCCAGAGTCGGTTGCCCCACAGAGGGGGTTGCCACCTGACCTGTCAAAATGGGAGAAGTGGGGTGCCGCGGGCAACCTGGCACGGGGCTGTTGCCCTTTCACCTGGGTGGCTGAGAGCCCCGCCGTGGGGCCCAGTTGTTAGATTCCTTGTGGTCCAACCCCTTACGCCTCAATGGTGGTGACAGTGAAGATCCAAAAATCACTGGTGCATGCGACAGGAGGGGTTACTGGGTGGACTGGTGAACTGCCAGGTGGGTGGTTGGGAGGGGAAGCAGATGGACAGAGGAGACATGAACACACGTGACTTTTTGCATAATTTGCAGTCGACGGAGCACTTACTGCTTAGTAGCTACTGAACTCTCCCTGTAGCCACAGCTGGGTTTGGAGCTATAATCCTCACTTATGCATCGAACAAGTAATTTTTTGAATTCCGAAGATGTGCCAGACACTGTGCTTTGTGCTGGGGTTTCAAGAAACGAGTAGGAGTGCCCTCAGCTATGCAGCTCTGCCCCCGAATCTGTCATGGAATGAGCTGTCCCTGGGGAGCCAGCGGTGGGCGTGCCAGGCTCCGCTGTCCTCGTCTACCCCGGTGTAGACATCTCTCCTTAAGCCAAGAAGGCAGAGCATGTTGCCTTTGAATCGCTCTGCCCAGTCTCCCTGGGCCGCTTGTATTATATGTTCCGAGTCCTGAGTGCCCTCCCCAGTGAAGGGGCCCCCTCCCCCCTGCCCTTGGCCTCCCCTGGCTGCGGGTCTCTGCATCACAGCTGGGACAGATCGGGCCAGCCTTTCCCCACCGCCTCACCAGCTCCCCAGAGGAGGAGGGAGCGCCCAGCCACAGCCTCGCCAGGGCAGCTCGAGCCCGGCGTTCCCTTTCGTCCTTGGCACCATCGGCCTCTGGCTCCCCGGGTCTTAAAGCCAGGTGGAGGAACAGGGCTCTTGGTGATGAGTACTGGGCTGTGGCCCTCGTTCCTGGAAAGAGATGGAGATGGTGACATTGTAGAAGCGGTTGTCATAGGTGAGGTGTCCCCAAAGCATAGCCTGAGGCAGGGCTTGGGTGCAGCATGTCTGTTTGGGAGAAAACCTCAGGAAGCAGGAGGAAGGGAATGGGGTGGGGGGATACCGGGAGGAGTTAGGGGGTGGCTCCTGCTGTAGGCCTCAAGGACTGTGCCCCAGGAGCGGGGAGGCTGGGGCTCTGGGCCCTTTGAGACCGAGGGCCCTCAAGGGTATTGACTCCCCTGTGCCTTTGTTTGGGCCGAGCTTGTTCGAGGACTGGGTGGGTTTGAGGAGACTCAGGGGAGACTGCGAAGCAGAACAGACCACGTGACTGTGGCCAAGATCAGTGGGAACGTGACATGAGCCCAGAAGGACCCAAAGTGTGAGCACCAGCCCTGTGCTCGGGGATCCGCTCTGTCCTCCCCACCGATGACCTGTGTGCCATTTTTAAATGGAAAGGGAATAGAGGGGAAGTGCCTTTGTAGGCAAGTTTAAGTATTGCAGTCTAAGAATTCAGAATTGAACTCCACATTTTGGTTTTGGGGAGAGTTGGGAGATCTGAATGAAACGCTAAAAAAAAAAAAAAAAATCTTGCCTCCACCGCACTCTCCTTCTTTATCTGGCCAGCCTGCCCACTAGAGGTAGGAGATGGAGGCTGTGTCTGAGAGAGGAGACACCTGAGCAGGGGGAGGTGCCTGAAGCCTGAGTTTGTCAGAACCGTGGGGCAATGTGGAGGCGGGTTACTGTCTGCCGCGTTCTCTCTGCTGGTGCGTGTAGCTGCTGTGTGTTCCCCAAGGCGCCTTTGTTGAATGAGCGAGTGACTAACTGGCCAAATGAATGGATGAACGGATGAACGGATGGACGGATGGACGGATGGATGGATGGATGGATGGATGGATGGATGGATGGATGGATGGTATCAGTGGCCTCATGTTTATAGCTCAACTCACACTGTCACAGCAGAAACACCCACGTGCCCAGCTTCTTGTAGTCCTTCTTACAGTCCTTTCACTGTTGCCCTAAACCTCGGGCCCATGGCATCCAGCATCTCCAAACCCTGGATCATACGGGCCCCCTTTATCAGCCTTCTGGGGAGCAGACATCTCACCAAAAATGTTCGTTCCGTCAACCTGTGAGATTTCAATTTAAAACCTGAAGACAGCTGACTCAGCTTTTAACAGATTAGTTCCCTGAAATCAGCCAACATCTGTCATGTCCCATTACACCTTGACAGAAAATTAGAAATGACTTCCCAGTATGAAGAAAGGGCCGAGCCCAGCAAGACCTGACTAGGGAACCTTGCACGTGTGGAGACAGCGCTGTCCTCTGGGCCGCTAACCCCTTATCTGCTTTTCTGTTTCTGAGATGTTACGGACATGCTAGTCGTGTGCCCCGGAACTTTGTCTTCATACGTAGGAACTGAATGAGCAAAGATCTCCCGCAGAGGATAAAGTTCCTGACACATGACTCAGCGTGTTCCTGGCACGAGGCAAGCACTCAGCCCATGTTTGCTGCTATATTACTTTTACTGCCACTACTGTTATCATCATTATCATTATTCTTATCGTCATCACTCTATTGGCAGAGATCTGGATTTGAATTCCGGATCTGCTGCTTTATAGCTGTGTGACCTCAGGCAAGTTCCCAAACCTCTCTGAGGCTCATTGTTCTTTCTCTTATGAGGAAAGTACGACAGCAGTTCCTGAGGTTGTTCTAAGGACTAAACGAGATGGCTGTGGTGCGTGCTCACCTGTGTGCACCTCGCCTCTGCTGTAAGTAACCATCACGCTCTCCCCTGGGCCCCCTTCCCGGTGTGTGTGCCTCTGGCTTAGCTTTTATTTTATTTGGCCTGGTATCATTGTAGGCTATCGACATCCCCAGTATTCCCGAGCTCCTTGGGATCACGTGTCGTTTCTTTTTCATCTCCGTGGACGCGTGGAGGCGCAGCACGTACTTCACATCCAGTAGGCGCTAATGGAGTACGTTTGGTGGGTTTCCTCTGGTGTCAGGAAGGGACAGTGTCCAGTGCGATGGTGAAGGGGTTAGCGTTTGAGGAGAGGAACAACATCTCTTCCCCTGAGTCAGGAGGGAGACACGGGTGCAGCATTCTTGACTGGAGGGCATGGGCCCGGCACTCTCCTGCCACTGCTCGTGTACCTGCAGTGAAGCTATGAATCCTGCGCTTGGGCTGGGCACACAAGCTTCACGGCAGTGGGGAGCGGGCACGGGAAGCCTCAGGAGGTTACATCGCATTTGCCACCTTCCCGTATCCACTGTCCGTCTCCGCCGACATCAGAAGGATCCAGGAGCCAAGACTGGAGTGATGGGCAGGACTCTGCTCACGGACTCCCTGAAGGTGTGCGTGCATGTGCGTGCGTGTGTATGGATGTGTGTTGGTATGTACTATACGTGTGGTGTGTGTGTTGGGTGTGTGAATGTGTTAGTCTGTGTTGTATATGTGAGATGTGTTGGTGTCTGGGGGGGTTGTGTTGGCTGTGTGTGTTGTACACGTGGGGTGTGTGCCTTGTATGTGTGGCATATATGTTAGTGTGTATTGTATATGTGATGTATGTTGCTCCGTGGGGAGAGTGTGGGTGTGCGAGTTCAGTGGCAGCAGGTAGGCTGGTCCCTAGGGTTCCCCATACTTGGAGCCCCTTCTGATCCTGCTTCGTGTGACTGGGGAAGTGTACTCTCCAGTCACAACCTTGTTTATGTCATTATTGACTATAAAAATCAAGGTTGTTTGGCCAGAACATGAGGGATCAACTGTTGGTGCCGCCTCTTTGTCATCCACTGACCACCAGTGAAGGCTTTCTATTCCTCTTCTCTTTGTAAATTAGAACTTATGTTGGCAAATAAAAATAAACTAAATGTGAACCCCCAGAACAGAGATAGCTCTGGCACTGAGAGTCAGATGTTCTCACTGTGAAAGGTGAACATTCACCCCGACGAGCGGCCGGGAGGTCTTCGGGAGATGGTACTGCTCTGTGTCCTGACTGTCGTGGTGGTAACAGGCTAAAACTCATAGAACTTACATCTGAAAATTTAAAAATTCCAAGTGAAAATTTAGAATCTATTTACCCTTAAAGATCTCGAAGAAACTGTCGGTAATATTAAACCCTTCAACTTTATCTTGCCTAGTTTTTCTTCCTGTTTTTGTTGTGTTGTGTTTGGGTAAAAGAGATACCTTTGTTCATCCTGTAACAGGATGGCCAGCAGGGAAACAATCATTTCTGGAAACTGCTGGGCCAGGGAACTATGAAAACAACTCTGGGGAATAAACAGCTGTTGATGACGGAAGCATTTCTCTCCCACAGTTTCTTTACTTTACATCTGCCGTTTCATGTATAGGTCATGGACTTGCCCTCTAAAAGTGAAGGACAGTGACTGCTAGAAACAGAGAAGTGAGGGACTGTTACCCCTGAAATGCCGGAGTCCGGGAGGAAAATGAAGTCTTTGTGGAACTTGGTCATCCAGCCTTACTGTGCCTACAGCGCCCTGCCCTTGGCTCTTACATTATCATGGCCATGGCCAGCAAACCCAGGTGTGAAACAACATCGTTTTCGATAAAATAGCTTTCCTAAAACCAGCTTTTCCCAACGGCAGGCCTCTCATCTGTGGGGACATTCATGCTTATTACAGAGAAGTGGCTGGTTTTGTAGGAAAGGTCTTTTATCCCCTCGAAATAGAGGCTACCTGCGTGCCATCTTGGATGCAGTGGGTTCTGTTGTCTGCATTCTGAGTGATGGGCCTTGGAGAGGGGCTCCTGTCCCCAGCAGTGATCCCAGGCGTGATGAGGCCAGTTCCCAAGAGCACCGCCTGGGCCACGCACCCCAGTAACTGGGCCGTGACCCAAGGCCACATGCTGGGCACAGAGCCACGTTCTTTCCGTTCCCTCCCCACTGACAGGAACTTTTTACTTGTTTCCTTGGAAGAAACGAGCCCGCAGCATGTAAATGTCGTTGCATGGTGTCCTCTGCAGCTCAGAGCGGCCGGTTGAAGACGGGGGTTTTCTGTGACCCTCCTGGCAATGAGGTCCGTGCGTTTGCAGATCTGAGCTCGTGGCCACCCCACCCCTGTTTCCCGTGCCCCGTGATGCCACCCAGGCTGCTCTCTACATTAGTTCTGAGGAGAACTGGGGCCTCCTTCCTTGCTCTTCCACATGCCCGTTTCCTTCTCGGAAGACAGCCCCTTCTCCCTCCAGCTCCCTCCTTGATTCCATGTTGCCTGCTCTGGCTCCCACATCCCAGTTCCCAGCCCGGAATTCGGAGTCCTGTTCCAAGGCCCCAGCCTCACGCTCAGCACCCGTGTGAGCCCACAGTGTTCCCAGGATGCCTCCCCTGCCTGCCGCTGCACCCAGGCCCCAGAACCCAGCCCCGTCCGGCTCCTGTGGTGGAGCCCAAGTGCCAGATGTGCCACAGCCAGAAATGGGTTCTTCCTCCGGAGACATTCGGACGTTGTATAATCTGGCATGTTATGCACTTCCTGGGGCCAGAGTCTGGCTCTTAGACCCTGTGAAAGAACCAGGGCTGATGTTGTGAACCCACTTTACAGTGACCTGAAATGACCAGCCACCACTGGCGTCGTCGAGGGAGGTGACGCGGAGACAGAGACCCGGGTCTCAGTGTCCCACCAACCATGTGACTCAGGTGAATCTCCTAACCTCCCTGACGTGCCATCTCCTTAGCTGGGCCAGTGACGTAACACACCAGGGCCGTGGGCACCTTGATGGTCTATGTGAGTTCGCCCCGCTGTACTTAGCCTCACGTAGCCCCTCCGAGCCTTGGGCATAGCGGAGACTGTAAATAGGTTACTATTTCTAACCATGCCCAGCCTTTCCCTTCTATCCTGCCTTTTCCTTTTTCTTCTCTTCCTCTACCTGTGTCCCCAGGGTTCTCCCACGCTAATCCAGGTGGACACAGCAGTGGTGGGACGTCTCCAGGCACTAAGGCACCACCATACGTAGACTCCAGGGACACAGTTAAGCGAGAGCTTGGTTCTTAGAAGGTTGCCAGTTAATTGCTTTGCTGCCCCCGCAAGAAATGTATTCATGTGTGGCTCTCAATCTGGGGCCATGTGGACCCAAATGAGGTTTCTGCTGGTGCAGACAGAAACAGTAAGATTGAAGATAGATTTTTCTCTGAAAATGAGCCATTAGAATATTTTTTCTAGCTTTTCCTGTTAATATTCTGTGTCATGGTTTGTATAGAAGGACCCATATCCTCATCTCGGTGCTTTACTTTACAAGCTCTCTTCAGCGGGTGATGATGTCAGATACCTGTGTGCATAACACTGCAGATGCTGTGGGTACCGCGCCGCCCCCCCCCCCCCCACCTTTGGGGAATGTGCCGCAGCTCTTGCGGAAAGAGCATCTCTTAGGAACACACCCATTTGACGAAAGTCTCAGGAACACGAAGCCACCAAAGAAATCTGCAGAAGTGCCGAGTGGGGCAGACCCTGTCGGAGGGGGGAATTAACCGTTTGTATTTGCCTGGGTCTTTGGTTACGAAGGTGACTCGCATTTTCTGTGTTCCAGGAACTTTATGTGACCGTTATCATAACTCCGAGGGTAGCTCAGGCAGCGACGTTGTCCCCGTCTCACTGTGCGGTCATTGTCTTGTCGGGGGTCACCCACGTGTTAGTGACCAGCCCCACGAGTGCAGCCTGCGTGTCCCACTCTGTCCAGGCCATTCCTGCCCTGGTGGAGGGCCCCGGGCCAAGACACCTAGAACAACGTCAGATGCAGAGGCACAGCCTCTAGCTCCCGTGCACAGGCCCGGGCCGCACGCAGGCCCAGGAACGTGTTTGGTCTGAGCAGGCTCCCGTCCGCCCTCCTGCCCTCCCCACCCTCATACAGACTGGCGGCCTGTCCTCTGGAGGCGGGGGGCGCGGAGCCGTGATTCGTTTTCCCGTCACGTTGGGAGTCCGTGCTTGGTTCCGCATGGACACTGGGATTTGCATACTGCTTGGTTTTGTTTGTTGCTCCCACCCTGTCCCGGTGGTAGCGAAAGGTGGTGTCCTTGACTCGAAGAAACAGACGGCATCTACGCCCGCTCGGAAATGAACGAGTCGGGGTGGGAGAGCCCATGGGGCAGGCGCGCGGCCACAGTGCGCACGCGCGTCCTCTGGGGCGTGCTACAGCCCCGCACCTCGCCCCTCGGTGCGTTCGGGGACCAGTCAGCCTCAGCCCAAGAGCTTACCCCCCAAAATGTAAACAGGATGGATGCAGACAACGGCAGTGCCAGGTAGAGAGCAGTTGATCTGTCAGCTCGCTGAAGTTCAAGTGCTGCGGGCTTCTGCGCTGCGGAGCACCGCGCCCGGGCGTGGGGCGCAGCGACCCGCACTCCAGGCCCTGCCCGGCCCTCGCACGGCAGGGTGTGCCCGAGTGTCACACTGACCTGCGCTTCGATGAAGCGTCCCTCCGCACAGAAATTTAACTTCTTGCTGTGGAAGGAAGGCACACGCAGCCTAGTAGCGGTGGAGGTGTCCAGGCACTGCGGGGGAAGCGGGGAGGGACCTTGTACATCCTCATGTGATCCCTCCTTCCATCTCGCAAGCCAGACTCACCACACTTAAAATACTTACAGTTTTGCCCGCACAGCGTGAGAATTGCTGGGTTTGTTTTGCCACAGAAATTGAACATTTCTAACGAAACACGACAACGTCGCCTTTCTTAGCAGGTGGGAGGGGCGTTCTTCTGCAGGAGATTTGGTCCCTGCCGCCCTTGGGAAATGAGGTAGGGCTCTGTGCTGGCGAGGCAGGTTGAGGATCCCAGCTCTTCGTTTCCTTCTCAGGACGCTTGCTGCCCAGGCTACCCTGAAGTAACAGCGCAGAGCACCCCTCAGTCCATAAGGCGGCCATTGGATGGAAGCCAGGGGTTATTGTGTTTCTTATTTATTATACCCGTCCTTCAGGGTCTTACTCAGGCTTCATTTCTCTATTCATCTTTCTTTGGCCACTTTGCTCTCCGTGCATCTCTCCCTCGTCTGCTATAAATTCTTGTTGCATTTAAAAATCTGTATTTGATGCCTCCTTGCATTCGATGGAACTTCTGGACTTAGATTTGTTTTGTAATTGTGTCCCGAGTGTTAGTCCTGGGCAACTAGCTAGATTGTAAATGTCCTGGGTGTCCGTTCTGGTGATTAACATATTCTCCATGCTTGATGGGGGGGTGAGGGGGTGCTGAGGATTAGAGATTTCACAAGGACTGTTAAAGGAAAGCTGTAACATAAATCCCCTAAGCCTTTCGTGAGCTGCAAAGGTCAGCATTAATAAATCATTTCAGGAATTTTTTTTCATAAATTAGATATGTTTAAAAGAACTTTTTCAGGAACCTTCATACATTCCTGGTGGGTATGTAAAATGGTGCAGCCACTATGGAAAAGTTCGGCGGTTCCTCAAATTTTTAAATGTAAAATTACCAGATGATGCTCACAGTTCCACTCCAAAGGAATTAAAAACAGGTACTCAGACAAATACTTGTACATCCATAGCAGCATTATTCACAATAAACCGAAGGTGGAAACCACCCAGATGTCCAGCAGTGGATGAATGTGGTATATCCCTACGACGGAATATTAGTCAGCTATGAAGAGGAAGGAACTTCCGACAACCCTGCCACATGGGTGTACATCCAAAACACCGTGCTCAGTGCAAGGAGCCAGGCACAAGAGGCCTCATGTTGTGTGATTCTTTTTATATGAACAGGACAGATAAACCCGTAAAGACATAATGCAGGTTGGTGGTTGACAGGGCAGGGAGCGGGGAGGAATGGGTGAAACTGCTGAAAGGGCAAGAGGGTTTTCTTTGGAGTGATGGAAGTGTTGTGGAAATGGGCAGAGGTAGTGGTCACACAGTATTGTGAATATACTAAATACCGCAGAATGGTAGATTTTATGTTATGTGAATTTCACCTCAATAAATTACTTTTTAAAAAGAAAAAAACAACTTTTTCAGGCTAAAAAGTTGGAGTGGGATGTGATTTTACTGGGACCTGAGATTTAGGCCCTTTTTGGTTTATTTGTACCTGGGACCCAGCATTGTTAAAAACGCCAGCTTGAATATGAGTAGCTTCGAGAACTGTATCTGTGCGGTAACTATGGAGCTGACTTTAAAATCCTTACAAAAGCAGATTTTTTAGGGTCATTTCTGCTTTCCTGGTACTAGGCTGAAACACTAAAGAACGTTTTGTTTTGTTTTGTTTTTTCCTTGACTCGGGAAGAAAAGGAAGGGCTTTATCTTCACCCTCTTTGAGGGCCCCAGGCACCAAGTGTGCAAAAGTGCAGGTTGGTGCTGTTCTGCGGAACACGATCTCACCGACAGAGCAGGTGCAGTGAGGATGGTGAGCCGGGCGTGGCTCTCGCCCTCTCCCTCTGTCTTATAAGGGAGACTAATCTTGGTCTAAAAAAAAAAAAAAAAAAAACACCTTTGTTTATGACAGTTTTAGTATTCTTAAAGTATATGGTATTGCTGGGTTTAGAGCAGGCAAACCTGAAATAAAATTCTAGTTCTGCAACTTACTATGTCCTTGGGCAGCTTATTTAACCTTCCTAATCCCTACATTTGGGACAACAACACTGTCTTAGAAAAGTGTGAGGATTAAATGAAATCCACGCATGCAAGGCCTGGCCCGTGGAAGTGCGCGGAGGCGTCAAGCTCTCTGAAGAAGAAAATGCCGAGAGTCCCCTGGAGAGTGTGGACCCCAGGGAGACGCAAGTACTTTTCTTTCATGCTTGCCTCCCCCTGGCCCTTTCTGCCCTTCCTTACATCTGTGCCCGTTGTGTGTCACACCCTTTCTTGGCCCTGCCATTTAGAGGCTGTACAAAGTACCTGGGTTTTGTTTTCACATTAACTGTCTTCCCTAATCAGTAAAGACTCTGCGTTTCACCCTCCCCCACCCCTGGATTGCCACGTAGATAATTAGATTTTATTCTCACAGGCCTTTAGGTGGAAAAGGAATTTGCATATTACCACATGTATATTTACATATTTGCTTTTTTCCCCCTACTCTCCATAAAACCAACCAAAGTTCCACCAACATGATCTTATCGACGGCTTTCCAGGTACCTGCTCCTTGCCTTGGTGTCTGCTGGTCTGCAAGGCACTTTCCCCTTCGGGCCAGTTCTCCCAGAACTGTTGTAAACATTCATAATGTGTCTGCTCTTCTCCAAGTCTTGACTTAGAGCTTTTCGTTCCCCCTTCATTCAGGAAACGTTTATAGGATACCTGTCACAAGCCAGGCAGTGTGCCACGATGAATCAGAAGTAGACCCCTCTCGCAAGGAGAACCCAGCAAGGAAAATTAGAAATCGCTGTGATCCAAGTTAAGCTGTCTTAAGTGGGATAAGATTTCATTAAACTCTATTTTTACAGCCATTTTATTCCCCAGTCACGCTTCCCCATGATTTGGGGTGATTTGTCCAAACCATCTTTTATGGGGGATACTTAGTGACTCTTTGTACATCTCCCTTCCCTACAGTTTTCTCTTGAGTGTACATTCTTTGTCCTCTTGGAAGTTTGTACTGGTTGTAACAAACTTTCCGTCCTGTAAATTGTCCAGTAGAACAGCTCTGATTTGTTCTGGTTCTTTGCTTTCCTCTGGCCCCCTTGGAAAACTTTCTAACGTCCTCATGCTCAGCTAGATCCATTTCTGTGTCATGCGTACAGAAGTTTTCCTCCTGGTAGCACTGACGTCAGGTAACTGGGTTGACGTCATCAGTCCCATTTCATGGATGGGGTGGCCCCAGGAGGTGGTGTGGTGAACCCCCCAAGGCCACCCAGCTGGCCGGTGATGAAAGGTGGCTTCTGACCTCTCGGTGGCTGTGCAGTTATATTTAGGCCTCACCCTTGGCTCTGGAGCTGCCCACTGTGATGGTCCCTTTGACGACAAGGACCGCTGTTCCTGGACCTCCGCCTCTAATGCTAGAACACATGTGGCTGCTGGCCCACCAGTGGGAGACAGTGTGAATATTCATAAACTGTATGTCACTTTTATTACTTTTTCCTTGGGTTTTCGTGGAGATGGTGTTGGTGAGGGAAGCCCATGTGCTGAGCTGAAGATGGGCATTTTGTTTTCTTGACAAAATGGCGAAGTCGTGGCCAGAAGAGGGCATGTTGAGCAGCAGCTAGCCAGGAGAAGCTGGCTTCTAAAATGGGGTGACCCTGGGAATTTTTTTGTGTGTGTGGTACACGGGCCTCTCACTGCTGTGCCCTCTCCCGTTGCGGAGCACAGGCTCCGGACCTGCAGGCTCAGCGGCCATGGCTCATGGGCCCAGCCGCTCCACGGCATGTGGGATCCTCCCTGACCGGGGCACGAACCTGTGTCCCCTGCATCGGCAGGCGGACTCTCAGCCACTGCGCCACCATTATATTGTGACCGTCATCTGAGGCAGAAAAGTACCATCGTTCAGCAGTTTTGCAGGGAATTTCTAATGTGGCCGCGGCAGCATCTCGCCCCATAAGTGATTCCCAGGCACTTGCCCCGGGTTGACATGGGACCATCGCCCTCCTCCCAGCCCTCCTCCCCCACCTTCCTCCGCTCATCAGCATCCTTCCACCAACTCAAAGCAGACACTGCTTCCTCCATCCCTCACGTTTCACCATCTTTCTCTGTTCTCGCGTGACCTTGGACAGCACTGGAACGTACAGGAGTGATCGGGCTGGCAGGTGACGGTAGTCTTGTCCAGACCGCTGAACCCTGGTCCGTGGCCCTTTGAGACTCAGGTAGACCAGGACGGTGTGCCCACGTGTCTCCAGAGACAGGAGGTGGTTCTGCGCTGGAAGAATGTGCCTTTGGTCCTGCCCTGTGGGGGGGGACACCCCACAGAGCTCCGAGCCGAGTGTGGCTGGGATGTCACGGTCAGTCCACGTTATCTCTGTGGTGGAGAGGAGGGTGTTGCTCGCTGGGCTGGGTGACAGAACCTCACTCTTGCCCTATACATCTGGTGTCTGGTGGCACTGTGAGTGCATGTGTGTCTGGGCAGGACAAACTGTGTGAGAGTTGTGAGGGCACGGATTTTACTGAATACATCTCTTTCATGAGTCAGGAAAATGAAGTGAATTTCTGCTAACTCGAAGTTAAATAGTCTGTGTCAGCCAGGTCAAAAGAGAAACTTGAGAAACCCAAAGTACTGAGTTGTGCAGAGCACCTAGACTTAACCATTCTTGATTATTTACTGAATAGGAAAAAAAGTATGTTCCTGCTTTTTCAATTCCAGATTTTTTTTTCTCAGTTTAGAACGAATTATTGCAAGGAAAGACTGCACTTTTTTTTAAAAAATAATTTATTTATTTTAGGCTGCGTTGGGTCTTCGTTGGTGTGCGCGGGCCTTCTCTAGTTGTGGAGGGTGTGGGCTACTTACTGTTCGTTGCAGTGCGCATGCTTATTGTGGTGGCTTCTCTTGTTGCGGAGCACGGGCTCTAGGCTCACGGGCTTCAGTAGTTGTGGCACACGGGCTCAGTAGTCGTGGCACACGGGCTTAGTTGCTCCGCGGCATGTGGGATCTTCCCGGACCAGGGTTTGAACCCGTGTCTCCTGCACTGGCAGGCAGATTCTTAACCACTGCGCCACCAGGGAAGTCCCAAGATTGCACTTTTTATGCACATAAGAGTTGCTTGTTTTTTGGTTGGATTATCACTCCTTTCATGTATTCAGTTTGCAGCAAGTATTCATTAAATGCTTACTGCATGCTGCATACTGTGTTTTAGTGCTCTAATGAATGTAGACTTTTTTCAGAAATACTCACACGAGTCACACAATACTGAAGACTAAAGAATATCCTGTGCGTATAAGTTTTCCAGGTGACTGAAACTTACCCATTTCAACACCATACTTAAAAATGTTTTCATTTTTCTGGACAGAAATCTAACAAGAAGACATCAAAGCACCCACTGCCATCTGATACGGAGTAGAAGACAAAGGGGGAAAGGCTCTGACATTGAATAAGCACCTGCTAAAGGCCAGGGGCCTGCATTTAATTCTCATGACAACCGTTATTATCCCCATTTAGTAGATGAGAAAATTGAGTTTCAGGAAACCAATGGCCAGTGTCACAAGGCTAGTGACTAGGGCTGCTGGGATTGGGACCGAGTGTCAGACTCCCAAACACAGCTTCCTCCCACCAAAGGGTGCTCTCCCCTCAGCCGAGCCTTTTCTGAATCCCTCAGGGTTGTCGTGATGTGATGAAATGTGCTCAACTACAGAGATGCGCTTATGTATTCTAGGTAGGTGTTTCATCCTCTTTGCTCCAGAGTTAAAAGGCTCCTGTTAGCTGTATTCATTGAGTTCTTAAGATAATAACTAGAGCTGCCGTTTATTAAGTGCCCATTATGTGCTGGAAACTTTACGTACATTATCTCTTTTCTGCACAACTCTTGCAGCTAGTTATTATCGCCGTTTTATAGATGAGGAAACAGGCTCAGAGAGGATAAGAAAATTGCCCGTGATTGTGTAACCACTGAGCCATAGAGCTCCCAGGGTTCAATCATCTCCGCTCACTGCTGTCAGTGTGCCGAGCCCTCCCCGCTTCCAGTGTGATGTTCTAATCCGTTCATGACTGCAGAGTCAAGTAGCCACCTTGTTAAAGGTAATGAAAAAATACTGACGCAGGAACCAAAGGACCTGGATTCTGGCCTCAAAGCTGGACTTGTGACCTTGAGCAAGTCATTAACTCCTGGGATTTCAGAGCTGGAGGCCCATAGTTTCTGCTTCCCTGCCTGGGCCTTGGTCACAAATGTAGGAGGACTCTCTATGCTCCCCCCACATAGTGTGTGTTCACTAGTTATGTTTGGCACAGGTGCACAGGACTTTTTTTTTTTTTTGAGGCATACAGACGTTCTTGTGATGAATATATTGAAGAGCATTACTTGGCTGTCGTAGCTTTTTGGCATTTTGTATTATCTCAGTTGGAAGATAGTAAGAAAAGTACAATTACTATCACGTGGCTCTTACTGCCCCCCCACCCCCATTTTGCAGAAAAGGACAGAGTTCTCCTTAATGTCTGGGGCCACAGTCCCCACCACGGGGAGAGTACCCACCCTGTACCCCTTAGCAGGTCTGCTGTGCATGTCCAGGATGGGGAACATTGCAGGGGACACCGAGCCAGCCCCATGGCTCTGCCCTTGCCCAGTGGCGTTTGTGTGAAGCAGGCTCTTGGGGAGGGCCTGACCCTCTCGCCATGCAGCACGCAGGAGCCTCAGGTGTAGACTCCAGGACACCTGTCTGTGGCGCTCTGAGGCCTTTTGGAGTTCACTTCCAGTTTCTGGATTATATTCTAGGTCGTCGTTGAAGCCAAATACATGAGCTCCAAATGTTACTACATTTATGTATCTCAACTAAAAAGAAAATACTGTTTCAGATACTTTATGGTTAGAGATTGCATCAGACTAGCATTGCTCTGAGCACTAGTTATTTTTTTTTAAAAAAAAGTAGATTTTATGCATGTCGGTACAGTAAATACCTTTTACCTTTAAGTTTTATTTTTGAATAAAGAATTTTCTGGAAACTTCTCTTTTTATACAACCGGGTTGTGATAGTTTCAGTACCTTCCCTGAAAGGAGAAATAAGTGTAACACATACATATTTCTATTCCAAAGAATATCTGGATTTCTTTTATAGGACACAGTTCTTCATTTATTGCTTATTTTTAATATATAAATATAATTGTATACTTTACAGAGCACGACCTTGTGTACGATTCCCTTTACTCATCAGAACAACTCCGTTTCATCATCCCCACTTACACACGTGGAAGCTGAGAACCTACCTTGCGCCAGGACACAGAGCCAGAAAGGAGGCAAGCCAGCGGTCCCCAGCCCTAGCCTGCTCCCCCGACACCCAGGCTTTCATTTTAGTCCAGTTTCTCATGCATAAATTGTGTTCCATACAGTGGTGCCAGGTCAGAGTTACATGATTCCAAGCAACATATTACTATGAGGGGCGAAATAAATCTCTAAAGAGCAAGCCCAGTTACATTGGATATCTAGTGTGTTGTCTTATAAAAGGAGAACATTAAGTTCGTTGGCACTCCCTCCGCAGACCTGGACGCTGACGTTTGTTAATGCTGATGGTAAAGGGCTCATCCGAGTGCTAAATGACCAACAACTGCCGTGTTGCTGGATGCCCAGTTTTATCAGCAGCGGTGCCAGATGTTTGCACGATAGAAACTATAGAACTGTAGGGGCTCTGCAGCTCACCCCATATATATCCAATACTGGACGGTGATAGCAAGGAGGGGAATTTGCTTTTGTCTGAAGAGAACCTTTCCCACAGAGTCCCAGCACCGGGGCGCCAAAAGCCATCTGACGATTATGTAATCCCACCTCCTTCGGTGTAGGTCCCACTCAGCACATTTCCGTCTAACACATACTAGGTTTAGGTTTAGGGTTCAGGGTTCAGGCCCCCGGCCAGGGGCTGAATAGGAGTAGCTGGAAGGCCTGCGTGGCCGAGTTTGGCCGGGATCAGACCCCGGGTTGGGAGGGGGCTCGGCATCCATCAAGGGCCCGAGTGCGTGGTGGGACCGCAGCCCGGCTCCCCGACGCCGTGTCCTGTGCTCATGACACTAAACACAGGCAGGCGTTTCCGCGGTGGTGTGGTCCCTGCTCCTTTAACCGGCCAACATGTGCTCTGTGGTGCTCCAGAGGCCCGCCGGGCACGCCTCCTCCGAACACTGCCCTGCGGCCCCTTTGAAATCTGTCGTCTCTGCTGCTTCCTGTCCTCGGGTCCCTGACATTGGGCCCCCGTGTGCCCCTGCGTCCCGGGCCGCCTTTGTCTCTGACCCCATCAGGGAAGCTCTGTGTCTCTCAGGGTTATTGACTCATTTGTCCTGACCCTTTCCTCCTCCTCCTCTTTTTTTGATTTCAAGTTAGGTACCTCTAGACCCCAGTTAGTCTCTAGCAAAGTTCAAGCCATGACATTGGAGTTCTGAGCCACATGGTTCAGTGGAAGTCAGGCATCACCCTCAGACCACCCTTGGACCAGCAGGACGTGGAGGCCAGGCAGGGATGGGCAGGTTTGTAGGGGGGTAGCTCCAGTCTGGGCTCATTAGGTGGGAGCATTTCTGAACAGCTCCCCTGTAGCAGGCAGAGTACTGGGCACTTTCAACAGTTCCGCGAATACATGTAAATGACGTTGTATGGAAATGATTTGGGACCGTTTCACAGGCAATATTTATTTTCATTCCAGAATGGATAGCAAGTTGATTCTTCTCATAAGAGAAGATGGGACATAAATAACTTCAAGGTGATGCACTTGTACTGGCTAAACCTTAATCATGAGAACTTCAGGGTTGTGCATGAACTTCACTGTGGTGATTGGATTAGGCAGCCCCATTAACACTAGGAAATTGAACCACTTCTCTCTGATTGCCTGGGCCCGACTTGGTCAGTGTTCACCCGTAGCAGAGCAGGCCTCCCTGACAGAAGTTCCTTATTTCCCCAGCTCTTGGGGAGGAGACCACAGGGTCCATGGCTGCATTCACACCCTGGACAAATTTGGCACTCAAAAGGCACCTCCTGGCTATGACAGGATTAATCTTTAGCTATTGCTCTGAGTCACCAACTGGCAATTATGTTTTTTTCATTTTGAGAATTTCTCTTCATATGCCTTGCGAATACTGGGGTTTGACTTGCAATGATACCTGAAGACATGAACTTAATAAAACTAGAAGCAAAAGTATAAGTATATATATATATATATATTTTAAAGAAGATGTTGAGGGTAGGAGTTTATTAATTAATTTATTTCATTTTTGCTGTGTTGGGTCTTCGTTTCTGTGCGAGGGCTTTCTCTAGTTGTGGCAAGCGGGGGCCACTCTTCATCGCGGTGCACGGGCCTCTCACTATCGCGGCCTCTCTTGTTGCAGAGCACAGGCTCCAGATGTGCAGGCTCAGTAGCTGTGGCTCACGGGCCTGGTTGCTCCGCGGCATGTGGGATCCTCCCAGACCAGGGCTCGAACCCGTGTCCCCTGCATTAGCAGGCAGATTCTCAACCACTGCGCCACCAGGGAAGCCCTTGTATAAGTATATTTTAATACACGAAAGCTACTGAAAGTACCCCAAAGTCTTGTGTGTTAACGGTCCTTTTCACCAACTTTTTTTCCAGGTTCTATACTGGTAACATTAAATATACACATAAGCAGAACTCACCTTGTAGTGAACGTTAATATTTTTAAGTTAATTCTCTGGGTCTGGGTTGGATAGGAGGTAAGAAGAGGGAAAATGATTGTACGTGGAAATTCATCTCTGATGTTAAAAAAAAAATAGTAGTCAACGGAGACATACAAGTGATAGACAAATATTATCTCGTACCACATTATTCAGGGAAACATCTGATGCCAAAATTGTAGGCTGTAGTAGAAAATAAGTAGAAGACCAGCTCTCTGGGATATGTACCTGTAGCTGGGAGCAGACCCCCCAGCAATAGCCCTCGGAAGAGACCCCGACGGCAGCCGTCAGCTCCCACCTTGTGGTTCTTGACATCTGACCCAGACTCTAGCGGTGGGAGAGTAAGAAGCCAGTTCTCCCAGACCTTCCTGGGTCTTCCAGTCTCGGGCTGCCCTCCACTGCTTCTGACATTCAGAGGTCAGGTTATCACTTACTCGACACTTCCAGTTGGCGGCAGTGGCCAGAGAGGAGCCAGAGAGGATGAACGTGGAGAAGTCTGAGGAACCTGTAGAGCCAGGAGAGCACCCGGAGGATGAGCGTCGTCCGTGCCAGACCCACACGGCCGAGCAGGAGCAAGACCTCCCCGGGCCGGGTCCGGTCAGGCTTCAGGGAGAGCGGGAGGGACGCGGCGTGCGCGGGTGCGCACACGTGGTGGGCGCTGGACTTGTCCCTGCAGGCCCAGTGGGACGTTTGTGTCTGTCTGCCAGCCTTGGCAGCACCTGGCAGTGGGTTGGGCTGACAGGAACCCGTGTTGCTAGAGAACAAGGCCAGACTTACCCGCGGGTGTGCTCAAACTCAGCTGTTCAGAGCGTGGCTAGGAAGGGCCCTAGCTGGGTTCTTCTCAGAGATCTTTGCCTCTCTGTGGGAAATCTTGTTTCATCTCGTATCTAGATTGTTCTCTCATCCACCCATCCATCCACCAGCCCCAAAACTGCCTCAGAATATTATTGAGCACAAAGCTGGGCTGTTTTGGCCAGAATTTTGTTTAGTTTGGAGCAGGGGGGATTGATAATGAGACCCACTCCGTACTGCTTGATGTTTGCAAGTTTAGGAATCCAAGGAACTAGTATTTCCTCCCCAGTGCTGGCCTCCTGGTCCTGGCAAGGGTGCCTGGTGGCGGACCTGACACGCGGAAGGGGGGATTGAGACAAAGCTTGGAGATAACTTAGCGCCCACACTCTTTGTTAAAATTAAAACCGAAATTCTTAAATAACGTCAGATGTTCTGTGTTCAGCCCATTTGTCTGTTTTCTTCACCACTGTGCTTCATATCCCAAGCACGTAACAACGCCTGGCACGTTATAAAAATTCAATGAATATGTTGTCGAACGTTACAAATTAATTTTTTTAAGTGGTAGGCATTTAGAGTTTTGAAAAATACATAAAATTCCATCACTGACCACTTATCTTTAATCCTTATCATTGACACTTGATTAAACCCTAGATGAGTGGATATGCCTTTAGACACCCGCTCCATCTTCTGTGGAATGGCCCCAGGGCTTTGGATGTTCCGGCCTCAGCAGCTGTCTTAGGCAGCGGCTCTTTCCCCCCTCCTTTACACAGAGCCCTGTTTCACCTCGTGACGGGTGCCCATGGCCTAGTAAAGGAATTGTTTCATAGGCCAGATGGCCGTAGTTTGCTTTCCTACTGGAGAGGAGGGAAGAACTTTTCTCTTTATATATTTATTGATATTAAAATTTTAAACTTCCCACCCCAGCTGTTTAGTAGTATTATCTGAGTTTTGTAAGAGCCAAAGTTGCATTATAATTATTGATATTTCCTTTGCAGAGGCTCTAACTCAGGATCTGTTGTAAACTTGTCTCAAGAGGGCTGTTTGTTTGGATTTTGAAAGAACACATATATTTTACTATAGAACATTCTTTTTTTAAGTGTTAGCCAAAGTGTCACATTTTTAAATAGAGGTAAACCTGAGTTTCTTTACGGTCATTCTTGATACTCACCAGGTTGCCATGCCCCAGCCTGCACCAGATGGAGAACCAGGTGGAGCCCAGCCCAGGGCGGGTCCAGAGAAGATCTACCCTCATTCCTTAAAGTTTCCCAACCACTAACCTTGGCATTAATTCAGAAACAAGAATACTTTCTGCTGAGGTCTTGAAATGATACTGTATCAGTGACATGGATGGTTGAAAATGTTTACAACGTTTACATATTTAAAAACATTTAAAAATAATCTTCGTGGACTTACCCGGTGGTTCAGTGGTTAAGAATCCACCTGCCAATGCAGGGGACACGGGCTCGAGCCCTGATCCAGGAAGATCCCACATGCCGCAGAGCAACTAAGCCCGTGGGCCACAACTTACTGAGCCTGCGCTCCACAACTGCTGAAACCCGTGCGCCTACAACCCGTGCCCTGCAACAAGAGAAGCCACAGTGATGAGAAGCCCGCACACCGCAACAAGGAGTAGCCCCCTGCTCGCCACAACTAGAGAAAGCCCACACGCAGCAGTGAAGACCCAATGTAGCCAAAAATAAATAAATAAATTTTAAAAATAATAATAATCTTTGTAGGGAATTCCCTGGCACTCCAGTGGACAGGACTCGGCACTTTCACTGCAGGCGTCCTGGTTGGGAACTAAGAATCCTGCAAGCTGTGCTTCACGGCCAAAAATAATAATAATAATAATCTTTGTGCACCCATGTTCATAGCAGTATAATTCACAATAGCCAAAAGGGGGAAGCAACCCAAGTGTCCATAGACGGATGAATAGACAAACAAAATGTGATAAACGTATACAACGGAATATTATTCAGCCTTAAAAAGGAAAGAAATTTTGACACGTGCTACAACATGGATGAATCTTGAAGACATTACACTAAGTGTTGTAATAAGCCAGGACAAATATTGTATGATTCCTCTTATATGAGGTACTAAGAGTAGCCAAATTCATACAGACAGAAAGAATGGTGGTTGCCAGGGACAGGGAAAAGGGGAGGGCGGGGTGTTATTATTTAATGGACACAGAGTTTCAGGTTTACAAGATGAAAAGAGTTCTGGAAATGGATGGTGATGGTGATTGCACAGCAGTGTGAAAGTAGTTAATGTCACTTGCCTTACACTAAAACATATACATGCATACATGTTTATGTGTGTGGATAGATAGGTGGATATCCGTCCTCAGATTCTGAGCCTATTAAATATTTCACAGCCATTCTCTAAAGCATCTACAAGCCTTCAAAATCACAGGAGGGAAAAAAAAATCTATCTGTGTTTGTTGTGAGCAGCCCAGTAGAGTCCCTTGTAGAAAGAAACCGAGGCCTCCAGCCAACAGCCAGAGTGACTGAGGCTTCCTGCCAGTAGCCATGTAGGTGAGCTTAGAAGCAGATCATCTTAATCCCAGCCTCATGAGACACCCTGAACCAAACCACACAGCTAAGCCGCTACTGTATCTCTGACCTATGGAAACTATGAGATAATGACTGTTATTTTAAGCCACTGAGTTTTGTGGTGATTTGTCACCCTGCAACAGTAGCCAGTGCAGTGTCTTACAGTATTTTTATCTCGATACATGTAGCATATGCGTGTATAGGAAACACATGAGCATGATGTGCTCATAGTGGTCGTTGTCCAGACCCTGCGTTTGAAAGCCGGGCCCCCCTGGGAAATGCTCCATATCACACGAACAGCAAGGTTTTGTTCAGTAATTAGCGAGTGACCTGATTGAAGGGATGGTGCGTGAGTGGTGAACATGCTTCGTCTCTAAGGGGGGAGGTGCGTTCTCCATCCACCACCAGAAAGTCTCGTCCTGCTGCTGTGTTGCTCCCCGGGGGCCTGGACCTCTCCTCCCACCTGCTCCCCATCCGGGGCCTCTACTGTCCTGCAGATGCAGATGGGGGACAAGGACCAGAGGGGTCTGAGGAGAGTCTTTGGAAAGCACACAACTCAGAGTGGGGAGCTGGGGCCGGCAGGCAGACTCCTGACTTCAGTCGTCTGGCACGCTTCTGCCCCTTCCATCAGAAGAAGGAGGAACGTGGGTTCTCGGTGCAGTACTTTGGGAAGGTTGCTGTTCACCCTGAGCCTAAGATTTACTCTTAGGTACATTTGGATCAGCCGTAGACATGCACGGAGCATTCGCCGTGTACAAGCCAGGGTGCCTATCGAGGACTGTTCATGCCTGTGCGGGCCGAGGTTGAGCACATTCATTACTGCCCTGCGCCCCAGAAGGACCCAGAGGAGGGTGGGTGATGAGGGAAAGCTTCCCGTCAGAGGTGGCATCCAAGCTGGGCCCTAAGGAACCAAGAAGTGTCACCTCCGTCCTCGGTGCCTGGATGGAACGTTCCTTCGTCCGGACCCTGTGCTGCACATGCACGCACGCTACTCAAGTGTGAGCTTCTTTTTTTTGTTTTTTGGGTTTTTTTTTTTTTTTGCGGTACGCGGGCCTCTCACTGTTGTGGCCTCTCCTGTTGCGGAGCACAGGCTCCGGACGCGCAGGCTCAGCGGCCATGGCTCACGGGCCCAGCTGCTCCGCGGCATGTAGGATCTTCCCGGACTGGGGCAAGAACCCGTGTCCCCTGCATCGGCAGGCGGACTCTCAACCACTGCGCCACCAGGGAAGCCCAAGTGTGAGTTTCTTGAGGAAACTCGGCTCGAGATGCGTGTTATTTAGTGTCTCTGGTACCAGGCACAGTGCTTGACTTGCTGTAGGCCTCAGGGGATCTTTATGAATGAATGAACAGATGAAAAAGGGAGTGAGTGAATGGACGTGGTGGTGATTGATGAGACTGGCAAGGTAGCTTGGACTGAATTATCAGGGGCTGGGATGCCATGAATATTGAGCTAGTAATTGGCAGTCAAGCATGTTTTCCTTCTAGGGTGGAATGAGCAGCACCAAGGAAAGTTGGAAGCTGGGGCAGTGGCCCATCGGTGTGTTACCATGAGCCCAGCATCACCCTGGGTCTGTACCAAAAGTGGCACAAGCTGTGGGCCAGCAACAGACGTGGCAAATTAAGGGAAGGAACGAGACTTGAAGAATGCAGTTGTGATTCCTGAGCTAGAAAGAACAAAGCCCACTCAGGCTGGCACAACTCCCACTCCACAGGGAGGCTGTCCTGCAAGCAAGGCCCCGGGTCACTGGGCAGAGACCTGTGGGGGATTCTGGCTCGGAGAACTTGAGGCCTTCCACCCCCTGGGGCGGTGGGTGCTGCAGTGGACACGGCTTGGCCAGCGGAGAGTCCAGGCTGCGTTCTGAGACTTTTCTTAAAGGAAACCTTTTGTCCCTGGGGTACCGGGACATGTCACATGAGAATCTTTAAATGCGCTGCCTGGCGGGGGCTGCGGCATCCTTCATTTTCATTTAGAGCAAACAGCTTAATTTGGGTTCACAGAAAATGTGACGTTTTTCCTACGTGGCGTTTAGCAATCGCTGGAGATAATTTTCCATGGTCGCCTCTTGATGGTCCAGGCTGAAGGGAGGAGGAGATGGGAGGGTGGGTGGAGCACTGGGGCTCAGTGTGTAAAACGGCAGATCATCCAGACATGGGCTGTGGAAGTGGGTTTGTGCTTCTGTTTATATAGAGGGGTTGTACCTGGCGTTCTGAAAATTCACCACAAACTTTTGAAATCAACTTTTAATAAGGACAACTCAGAAGGGCCCGAAAAGCAGGGTTTCTACCTCCCTCCTCCCCATTCGCCCCCATCCTGTCCCCGGTCCTCACGTCGGATAGCAGCAGGCTTGCATTATCAAAACAAGCCAAGAAAGAGAACGATTAAAAGCCAAAGTCCGAGAAAACATCGCAAGTTTAGTTTTCAAGTTGGTTATGGGATGTGGCAGTGAAGACATTGACCCAGTTAAAACTTCAGAGGCCCGCACTTAATGGCCTCTCCTGTACGTTTATATTAGGAGAGGTGTGTTACCAGCTCCCCCGAAGTGCATAGTCTACCCGAAATAGAGACTGAAGAGTGGCTTTATCATATAGTGAGTCAACGTCAGCCAGGACAAGGATGAATATAGCATCATGATATCCTCCATGGGAAATTCACGAGCAGGTACCCCGGGACAGGGGGTGCTGTGTAACCCAGGGGCCCTGTGGTCTAAGCAGGGTCCTCGTGACAGGCGGGAGACACAGCCCGTGGAAACGGCCTTAAAAGGACACGCAGAGCCACCATCGGTGGCTGTCCTCCGAGCTTTATCAGGTGCCACCATCGGTGGCTGTCCTCCGAGCTTTATCAGGTGCCATGTTCTGAACCGGGGGATGGGGGGGCGGTGCCCTTCTGTCCTGGCTGGGAAGTTCAGCAAGCATATTTAAACATACACATACCCACGGATGGAGAAAGATTCTGTCTTCTGAAGACTCATGGCCAATCTTAACATCAAGTTAAAAATGGTTTGCCACATTTGAGGCATTCTTCAAGCCAGTTTGGGGTACGGACTCTGATAATTCTGTTACTGGGGGCGTTCAGTACCCATGCCTGTCACGGTCTATACTTTTCAAAACAACCCCTTGCCGCCACAAAAGCCTTCATACAGCAGCGTCCCCAAAACACCCACGGCGGCACCCTGTGAGGCAGGATTTTAAGTCAGCAACATAAACTCAATATTGGGTACCTGAGCCAGAGGCTGCTCCCTCCCAAGTGCCCCAGGTCAGGGCTCTCCTTCTGAAGGCCCCATGCCCACCAGGGCAGCAGCTAAGCTGGGGTGTAAATCAGGTTCCCAGCTGGGGGGAGGCTTTGCGGAGTCGGTCCTTGGGAAGCAGTCTGGATCCAACACAAACAGCCCTGGGGCAGAGAGGACCTTCCCTGGGACCTGCATCCAGAGTGGTTTGAAAATACGAGACTTAAAGAGTCTTGGGGAGGGGGAGGGGTGTCTTTCAGAGATCAGTTTGCCTTAGAAAATTCTGTGTTCACCCCTGCTTTCCAGCCTACATACCCTGTACACACGGTCCCTCGGCATCATCTGCAGAGAACTTTGCACCGCCAGGGTTCTGGCTTTGGGGACCGAGAGAGACTAATGTCTGTCTCAAAATGTTTCTTGATAAAGGCGTCCTAGGTGTTAAATATTTACTTTAAGCGGAAGGTTCTATTTCTGAGAGGTTAAAGAACAAATGTAATTTCACGCAGAGCCTTTTACTAGTCAGGGTATGAATGTCTTGAGGCTTTTTTTTTTTTTTGGCTCTGCAGCAGCCGGCTAACAAAGTACATTCCTGAGATGAGCTGACAAGAGTGCAGAAATGAAGAAATAAACAAAAAGCCATGTTAATTTCAAGCTTCAGTAGGAATACAAAAAGAAACATTAACATTTGCTGAATGACAAATATTGAAACGGCTAGGAATGTTTAATGCTTCTAGTGAGGTTTTGTAAGCTCTCATGGAATTTTCTCCCAGTCGAGTATAGCACATTTATAACTGGCAGTGCCCCGTGAAGGTGTTTTGATAGGAGGTTTAGTTTAAAGGTGGTCCCTCCAAGCATATGGCATTCCTAATACGATTCCATAGCCCCATTTCCACTTCTCTAATCTACTCGGAGTGGCCACGTCTCCTCAGGGTAATCTTCGCAAGTGCATGTCCACAGAATAAGAGTCACTTCGCCAGCTAGAAGGATGGTCACAGAGCTGTTGTGTTGTTGTTGTTTGACACACACGTAAAAAAATACGTACGTCAGCCTCCAGCTCCTACTTATTTCCGGTTTCTTTTATGGTCCTGTTCTTTGGAAATCGGTCCCCTCACCTTAACATTGTATTATATTTATTGAAAAATATTAAAGTTCTAAAATTTTTTATTATTTTTTAAAAATTTATTAAAATTCTTTTCAGCCTTACTGAGATATAATTGACGTATAGCATTGCTTAAATCTGAGGTGCACAATGGGTTCGATACACCTTTTTTTAATTCAGCTTTATTGGAGTATAGTTGATTTACACTGTTGTGTTAGTTTCTGCTGTACAGCAAAGTGAATCAGTTATACATGTACACATATCCACTCTTTTTTAGGTTCTTTTCCCATATACGTCATTACAGAATATTGAGTAGAGTTCCCTGTGCTATACAGTAGTTTCTTATTTAAAGTTCTAAAATTTGTATGCATGTGTCAGGTAGACATGAGGCACTATTAATTTAAATTTTAATTCACTTTATTAACTGTTTTTTGAGTACCCACTGTGTGCACGGAACCATGTGAGGTGTCTTCTCCGGAGGGGCCTCAACTCCAGGGTGTAGATGCGGAAGCGCGAGGTGTTTCGTTGTAGAGAGCAGGTGCCGTGGCAGGTCAGAGGCAGGGGAGCTTCATCCGGGTCCTCCGTGCTGTTGAGATCATCCTCACCTGTCTGTCACCCCTACTAGACTCTTAACGCTCCCATGCGGGACCAGCCTTCCACTCTGTATACCTGGCGCTGAGCACACAGTGGGCGGCCCACAAATGTCTGCTGAAGGGGCTGGTTGGGGGAGCAGATGGGTGTAACGGTGGAGGGGCCTTTGAGGCAGGCAGAAGAGCGTGTGGGATGTTGACAGCCAGTAATGAGTGTGAGGGGACTCCGTGGAAGGAGGTTGGTCTCTTGGCTGGAAGGCCCAAGGGGGACGGCCAAGGGCTCAGCATGGCTGGGCCCAGCCTTGGGATGTCTACAGAAGGGTCAGCAAACCACGGCCCACAAGGCAGCCCCGTCCACTCATTGCCAGGTGTCTGTGGCTACTCTTACGCCAGGCCGGCCAAGGTGAATAGTTGCAACAGTGTGGCCTGAGAGCCAGAATTATTTATCACCTGTCCGTTTGCAGAAGGAGATTGCTGGCCTCTACTCAGACGAAGGAACCAGGATGAATACAGTTACCTTAGGACCATATTAATTTAGGGTGACAGCCTGTACTTGGTCCTCCAGAGCAGGGGACTGACCTGATGGGACGTGTAGTTTGGGAACGTTGCTGTGGGAGTGATTCATACTGGGGAAGGAACTGGGTGTAGGAAAACCACCGAGGAGGAGCGTAGCGCAGCCATCTGTTGAGGCATCATTGAAGGAAGTAGGTTGTTTTGAGTCTCAGCAGAGAGTTGGCTTGTCACACTTTGTCCCTGGACTGGAAACCCTTGCCCTCTCCTAGCTCTTAGCACTAGTTTGAGGGTCCACCTCAAAGCTCCTTCCAAAAAACTCAAGTCAGCCCCACCCAGCTGGCCAGGCCCTGACTTTTCGTGTTGTTTGTTGGTAGGTGTGTGTCCCGCCTCACAAGCTGTCCATACCCTGGGGCCAGGGACTTCAGCCCGCCACACCTCTCTCAGTGGTTAGCTAGTATTTTTAACATAGCTACAGTCACTTTGAAATGTTTGGTGATGATACAGTCACTGAGCAGGATGTGTTGCTGGAGAAAACGTACCCTACCTCGTTCCATAAATTAGTCAGAACGCACCAGGCTAATAAGTGTAGGAGCGAGCATCTGTCCGTCGGATGAACCAACACCCATCTGAGAAAGCAGTTAAACCCACGTCAGTCATTTTGGTACAATAAAACTAAAATTAGACACAGCACAAATACAGAAAAGATGAGAGCACTTAACCCAGGGTTAGTTTTAAGACTGATAGAGGCAGACGCTTAAGGCATCTGGATTCCAAGGACAGTTCAGTTCGATGGTTCTTACAGAGAAGAGCCTGGCTGGACGGAGGGAAGGTGATGGCCAGGGCTGGAGTCCCAAGTTCATATCCAGCACCTCTTTCTCGTCTTGACCCTAAGCCCTGTCAAGGGTATGAAAAGCGAAAGTTTTAGACATACAAATCCAGTTTTACTTAGTAATATTCATTAATGACTGGACTCAAGGGAGAATCTCCTACTTAATGAAGTAATTAATTTGCTCTGGTAATTGAGGTTGGAAACAGAAGACTAATTGATTAGTATGATTACCGTGTTCCTTTTTCTTCCTCTCGTGGAAAGGAGCAGCATTCGGTCCATGCCAGGTTTGCTACTCGGGGCCAGACTAGGCCAGTCTGCCTGAGATCTGCTTTTACTGTTCTGTTCGAGCCGGTCTGGCTCCCCTCTCTGTGCCCCTGTTCCTACTTTATCCCCAGACGAAGGCCCTCTCTCTACCGCGTTCCCTGCAGCACCTTCCTTGCTCAGGCTCCGCTCACACCTCGCTCCCTGGATGGATTCGGGCTGTCTTGTCCTTACGGATCTCTCCTTTGTTTAAGTCACCATTTTACCTAATCAACACCAAGCAGTTTCTCGTTTAATTTTTCTTGCTGCTTTCTATGTGGATAACGGAAGAGGATTAAAAGATGAAAAACAAAAATCTCCCCTCACTTTGCATAGTGTGAAATCTGACCTCACTGAACCCATAAGCCGCCTTCAGCACAGCTCTGAGGGACGGAAGAGAGGGTGTCGGGGAAGACGCCTTATAAACTGTGAAGAGCCACACACATTTTGGTTATCGGCATCACTGTCATTTTTGGCTATATATAGCTTCTTTACTACGTTTATACTGAAGATCCCAAAACCGAAAGACAGCAGGTGTTTGAACACCACCCTCTATGAATGGGCTTTACCCGGTGCCAGACAGTGTGCCGGAGATAAACATTTTAAAAATAGACTTCTTTAGGGTACCTACTGCCCTTGCAGGTAGAAGGACAGCAAAGACCCACTTGAAACAGTGAGAGGGAATTCGAATGCAAACACCTGGGGCCACAGCCCGGCCAGCATCTCCACCCGACCCCAGCCCGCCCAGAGCCTCACACAGGTAGCCGCACAGACCTCAGTCCCCAGGGGCTCCCGCATTTCATCTTATAAAAAGAAGCAGACAATGCTGGGCTGCTGCTCGGGGAGGGGGGATTTGGCAGTGTGCTCAGAGCACTGGTGGCTGACTGACTTTTCCTCTGTGAGGGAGAGAGAGAACTGACAGAATATGAATGAGAGCGAGAGTACATCACTGTCAAGGTCAGGAGACTGCCACCACTCCCTTCGTTTGCTGCCAGCCAACATGCTCCTTCTGTTTCTTCCCGACTGACACTCTTTTCAGTCTCGGCGTTGTCAGCTCATCCTTTGCCCAATCTTCACCTCTACCCAGGCCTCGGAGCAGGTGGGGTGACTCTGTAGGTCTCTAATGTCATTTACTGGCCATCCTCTCCCCCAACCTCCCCTCTCCCTCCTTTTTTTTTCCATAAAAATGTTCTAACCACTGCTTTTCTAATCACCACTGTTCTAACCACTAGGACTTTCTGTTCTAGACAGATTTATGGCTGTTAAAATATTTGTCTTAATTGTTGCAGGTGGTAATTTTGCCTTCTAGGCTTTGTTCCAACTTGCGTTATTGTTTTTGCAAGGAGGATACTGAATACGTTATAAAATACTAAATCATACCATGTCTGAGGATAGTAAAAGTGTAAATTCTTTATAACTATGATAGGAGTTAAAGATGAGGTAGTCATGTGGAGGACAACCCACAATGACTAAATAAATCATGATTCTGGTTTAATGATCTTAATTGACCCCAGAATTAATAAAAATGTTACTTTTAAGTCCTTATGTTCTGAAGTCAGGAATTGAACTGACCTTTCTCCAGTAATTGACTAGTTGATATGACATATTTAAAACTTTCCCAGTTATTCTTATAAGCCTGACTAGTCTTCCATATCAAAGATATTGTATAATTTCATGCCAGCTTAAATAAATGTAACATATTTTCAAATCACTAAGTCAACAGCTAATCAACTCTGTTAACATTCCGTGTGTTATATGAGGTAAAATGTAAATTCCATGAGGGCAGGGAGGTTTGCAGTGGGTGTGTCTGTTTTATTCACTGTATTATCTCTAGCATCTAAAACAGTGCCCAGCATGCATTGTGATCACTAGATTAAATATTGAATGAACGAATTAATGAACAAATGAATGAGCTGTAGACAAACTATAAGAAATTAATAAAAATTGTTTTACAAAAATCCAGAACAAGGTATTATAATGTTAAAATTCAAATGTGTCATTTTAAACTAGATCTATAAATACAAGCATACCGTGATTTATTGCGCTTCACAGATATTACAGTTTTTACAAATTGAAGGTTTGTGACAACCCTGCATTGTCAGATAATGGTTAGCATTTTTTAGCAATAAAGTACTTTTCTTAAGCACAATAGGCCCACAGTATCATGTAAAAATAACTTTTATATACACTGGGAAACGAGAAATTCATGTGACTCACTTTATTGCTGTGTTCTGGAACCAAACCTGAAATATCTCTGAGGTCTGCCTACAGTGAACAAATGGGAATAATTAAAATAGTCTGCGTTGCCCATCTGAACTATAGCACTCAAAGCTCAGAGTCTGGCAAAGCCCGTTTCTAATAAATACATTGAAGTCACTTCATTACAACTTTACTCACAACTGAAAGCACTGTAATGGAGTCCAATCCATGTGGGCACACAGATCGTATAAATAGTTCTCAATCGGCTTTGACTTTCTGATCTGCATTCAACGCTTTTTTTTTTAACATCTTTATTGGAGTATAATTGCTTTACAATGGTGTGTTAGTTTCTGCTTTATAACAGTGAATCAGCTATACATATACATATCTCCCCATATCTCCTCCCTCTTGCGTCTCCCTCCCACCCTCCCTATCCCACCCCTCTAGGTGGTCACAAAGCACCGAGCTGATCTCCCTGTGCTATGCGGCTGCTTCCCACTAGCTATCTGTTTTACATTTGGTAGTGTATATATGTCCATGCCACTCTCTCACTTCGTCCCAGCTTACACTTCCCCCTCCCCATGTCCTCAAGTCCATTCTCTACGTCTGCATCTTTATTATCTTTATTTTTTTTTAGATTCCATATATATGTGTTAGCATACAGTATTTTTTTTCTCTTTCTGACTTACTTCAGTCTGTACGACAGACTCTAGGTCCATCCACCTCACTACAAATAACTCAATTTCGTCTCTTTTTATGGCTGAGTAATATTCCATTGTATATATGTGCCACATCTTCTTTATCCAGTCATCTGTCGATGGACACTTAGGTTGCTTCCACGTCCTGGCTATTGTAAATATAGCTACAATGAACATTTTGGTACATGACTCTTTTTGAATTATGGTTTTCTCAGGGTATATGCCCAGTAGTGGGATTGCTGGGTCGTATGGTAGTTCTCGTTTTTCGTTTTTTAAGGAACCTCCATACTGTTCTCCATAGTGGCTGTATCAATTTTAGAGACTGGCATAAAGATGGGTGCAGAGTAATCACAATATTAGAGAAAATGTCACATTCGCAGTTCTTTTCAAGTCTATAAATACAAAGTTAACCAGTGTGGTTTTCTATAAACCTGTCTTGGGTATAATTACTGTTTCTTTTAGTTATTCTACCTTTCACTCTTACAGTCTTCTATTGTGTTTGACGTGCCAATTTCACTTCACCAAATTCCAGTTGTAATACTTCGTTTTCAAGTATTATGAAAATACCTTAATGTCCTTTCTGTCACAAATTACTCCTTTGGTTCACTGTTTCAAATTGTGGGTTTTAAGAATGTTGCTTTTCAAGTTATCATCAAAGCTGGAAGATACTTAAACTTGGCTGAAAGCAATCCGATCTGAATATCAGGAGTGAGAGGTGCAGCTCCCCCTCCACTGCCGACTACGGGAATGATCAGGAATTACATTGTGTCCCTCCTGCCACCTGAGAGTCCAGAATCTTAATCAGGGTGCAGACCTGGGGGGACCCTTTGACTCTGCACCCCTCCACCAGTTGTGCGGGGAGAGGTGTCCACTGAAGGAAGAACAGCTTCTCGTATGACTTCTGAACCTTCTCAGGCCGGCCTCTCAAACCCATCATGAGAGTTGAAATCAGCGTTTACCGTATCAGTTCTCACTTGCCCAATGTCTGAAAGCAATTTGAGGGTAATTTAAACCAAATCTTTCAGTAGAGCTAGTAAAAAATACATTTAACCTGTTAATGGTGCCACGTCTTGCTCTGTCTTGGAATCTCCATAAATAGAAGATGAAAATGATGGGCATTGCAAGACATAAATAAAGCTTAATGATCCCAGTTTAAGATTCAGCCAGGCACGCCTGTGCCTAGCTGTTGTGCTGACCTCATTGCCGTATGACTGCCGTCAATAGCTCTTTATATTTCATCAGTTTCCTCTAAAAGCCACACTAGCACATTTATAATGTTTGTAGACTATTTTTTTCCATCCTAGTTGATGTAGTTTCACATTATTGAAGTCTTTTTTGAGATACAATCTATTTGGTTATCCTAGGCTTTAGTGCTTTTCTACTTCATCACTTAAGTTTTTGTGTGTGTGTGACTGTGGTAGTATCGTTGCTCGTGAAACAATTCGGTGACACCTAGGAATTTCCCATTGCGTTTACGTGGTTTCAGGTCATCCCTCCACTTGCCATATATCATCTGTGTAAGAACCATACTCATCAGATGATTTATGGAGAACCTTTTATAGTCTTGTTTTCTCATTCACAAATGAGTCTTGAAAAGCTGGATTTAAGAAGACAATTTTTAAGATCTTTCCCTGTTACAAAAGAAAAAAATGGGCTTATTAATGGTACCGCTGTCTTTAATTATGTGAAGTCAGTGTAGCTATCCCCCCTGCCAGATCACCAGCTTCTCAAAGTGAGAGATCAGGGCTTCTGTTTATGCTTCATCCTTTTAAATGACTGAACAGCAGGCTGAGTACACAGTGACCCACTGGCCTAGGGGATAGACGGTGGCCTCCTGAGTGGGAGGAGGGCTCTGAGATTCTTCCAGAAAGGTCACTCCCTAGTCAGAATGATAAACCTCCATTTTTTAAAGTAGTTGTTAGCTAAAGGGATTAATTAACCCAAAGGAAGGGATTTTAAGGCCATGTTCTTGGTTTTGTTTTTGATAAGAAAATTGAATTGGCCCTTCTGTAAATTCTACACCTCGCATTAGAAAGCACAGGTTAAGTTGATCCTGCCACTTCATGAATTCTTCCATGGTCCATTATTTTCAAAATATCTTGACAGTTGAAAGGCATATAGACAAAAGCCAATCAGTGTAAATAGTTACATTTAGAGGAATAAAAGATAGTCATCAGTCCTTTTATACTTCACCGTTTTTAACCACTTGGATTCAAAGCTGGATTTTGTCTCAACGAAATAGAACAGCTAATATCCAATCAAATGTGCAATTTTAACGTTAGCCAGACAGTCCTAGAAAATCTGAATTAACATTTGTAATTTTAATCACAAAATTAATGGCATTAAACTCTAATAGAATTGATTTCATTTATTAATTTCTTCTAGTCAATCTAGAAGAAATAAATGTGATACAGCACACTTACCAGTGCTTTACGTGAGTGATGTCTCACCAGACACCCAGTTAAATAAAAGGTAAATCATGTCTGTTTCCCACAACATGTAGCATTAATCAGACTTACTTGGTTAATAGTTATCTAACTGTTGTTGCATAAGATAGTGTTAATTTTAATTTATGTGTAAATAAATGCTCTCTTCTGTCTTACCTAAAAGATAACCCAGGTAAAATAGAAAGTATTCACAACTTATTACATATGAAACACAGATTGTTCTGTGTGTAAAGGAGATTAACCAATATGTTTTGTACATTGTACAAATGTACAGACTTTTTCCAGGATATATGGCTTTTTTTGTGAGAGCTTTCCCTTCGTTATTGTTTTTCTTATTACAAAAGCCAGCAAGTCAATGCCGTTTCTGAAATGGCAGTCACTATTTTAGGACCCTGCAGCAGTGACCCAACACAAGAGGTAGATCAAAAATTATAAAATTGAATTTAAAACTATATGTTTGTACAATCCTACTAAAGATCAACTTGGCAAATTATAACAGCAGCCGTAAATATATTTATATCCTTTCACCTGATAATCTCATTCCTTAAAATTACAAATAATTGATTTTTAAAAGCTGTATGCATATATATAATTATCCAACTATTTTTTCTAAAAATTGAATATTAGAGACAACAGAATCGGCAAATGAGCAATGAAGAATAAAAGTTTGAAAATGGAATATTAATAGTTGGGTGGAGTCTGGGTTATAAGTATAAAGATCAAAAGTATACAAGAGTAATTACAAACTATCAGTGACAAAAGAAAGCAAAATTGTACGTGGACTGTGATTACGACTATATAAAAAATTGTAAGTGAAAAACTTTTGTGTTAGAGTGGCAATACATATTTTTAATTTTTTTATGGTACGCGGGCCTCTCACTGCTGTGGCCTCTCCCGTTGCGGAGCACAGGCTCCGGACGCACAGGCTCAGCGGCCATGGCTCACGGGCCCAGCCGCTCCGCGGCACATGGGATCTTCCCGGACCGGGGCACGAACCCGTGTCCCCTGCATCAGCAGGTGGACTCTCAACCACTGCGCCACCAGGGAAGCCCCCAGATTTTTTTTTAATGTAGTTTTTTAATATTGTTACAAGGTTGTTGAATACACTTTCTAGCATGTTTTTGTTCCGTACCACTTTAAGGAGGAATTGAAAGGATCAGTCAAAATGACTGCAGGTCATAGCATGAAAAATAAGGTGTCTCATGGTGCCATTTAGCAAATGACTGTGTCTGTTTGTGGCGCCCGCAAAGAATGGCTGCACTTTCTGGGAGTCCATTACCAACCCCCAGAGAGTCAGTGGGACAGTTCCTTCTGGAGTGTCTTATCTGTCTAGTTAAAACTTCAAGGAAGAACACAATATTTGCCAGTCCATAAAATGACATGGACTGACCTTTGACTTTTAACAGGGAAGCCCTGACTTACTGATTTTAAAGAGCTTACAGTCTCATTGGAAACAGAACAACTGAGGAACGTTCTCAAAGCTCAAAATGAGCAGGTCCCACCATGAGCATTTGCACTGAAACCCCAGTCCTGGGTGATCCTCAGATGAGCAGCAGGGTCAGGTTAGCTGAGCCCTGGGTGTCCCAGCTGGGGTGACTATATATGTAAGAGAAAGTTAAGTACCAGGTACTAATTTAACAGGGGATGAGTTTGGTAACGTAGTGAGAATAAAGAGCAGTTGTAGATTTCTGGAAAGTGGGTAATGGAATAATAATTGTGACTAGGGCGTGAATTGATTGATGAATGTGGCCAGGGGCTGAAGACAGGAGTCCAGGCAGAAGAGCTGGGTCAGTGCCTGCATAGCTTGGGTGTCTGCTGAGAAAATGGGGGAAGACACAGCAACGTTAGATCTTTTACAGAAAAGGAATCTGCTGGGTTTCATAAAGTATTGAATGTGAGATAAGAAGAAGGAAGGGTAACCAAGGGAAAGGAATTTTAAGCATTTGGAAACCGTTGTTGTGCTGGTGTTGATGACAGGCTGGGGACAGAGTACCTATAATAAGACAGAAGAGGGATTCCGAGCTGCTTGTTTGGTGTGTTGTCTCCATCCAGTATCAGTAGAATGTTCATTTGGACAATTAAGGTATAGAATTCAGGAGCAGTTAGGAGCAGAGATTAGATTTGTCAGTCTTGTGTGCTTTGGACAAGTTCGCACTCAGAAGGAAAACGCAGTTGAAAGTCAAGGGGAGGATTAAGTCGGTGGTGGAGAGGGGAAAAGGGCCAGCAGAGAAATAGGGCCGTAGTGTGGCCTCAGACCCACATCACTGCCGCCGCAGAGACCACCAGAGGGGACGCTCCGTGGCCTCCGCAGGAATGTTCTAACACAGCAGCGCAGACAGAAGCCATGCTGTAGGGATGAGGGAGAGAGTTTTCAGGGGAAAAACTTATTGGAGTAGTTGAGAAAGGAGGACAAGAAAAACGCAGATGACAGGGGAAAAAGGAAGATGAAAGCAGGGTGATTACTACCGTGAGGGTTTTTTCAGTTAGGAGAAGCCTGGGTGTTTAGGCATGAAGTGGGGGTGGCAGTGAAGCCAGTGACCAAGTGTGAGGAGGGACAGTCCCCATGGGAGCAGCCTCTTGGAGGGAGGCCCAGGTACCACTTCATTCTGCTGGTGACAGTTGCTGGACGGAGCGCACTCAAAACAAAGGTGGGCTTGAGGGGAGCTGGAGATAGAGTGTAGGAGGTTTCTGGGCTAGTTACTTCTTATCAGTTACTCTGCCGCTAGTTTTCAGGGTTGGAAGGTGGAAAGTGCTAGTCTCTCAAGGTCAAATTGTACCCCAGAGTCTTAACTGAATTTAGCTTTCACATGTTTTCTGTTCGTTTGTTTCTAATGTCTCATGAACCCAGTTTTACCTGTAGCTGTTATTTAAAGTTTGGCCCCTAATGCTTATAACTAGCACTATTTAAAGCTAAATAAAGCCCCTCTCCATGCAGTTAACTCTAAGGTTTTCAGCCTCTAGCTGAGGGTACTAGTAATACCACCGGCAGCCAACAGCCGTGTGGCTCTTTCTGCAGAACTTGCTGTATGGTCTGGAATCTGAGCCTCAGGCAGTTGAGGAGCCCATGGGGTGTGTCACCCAGCTCCTACGCAGCACAGTCACTCAGGCCCAGGTCCTGGGGCCCTCCAGCTACACGTGCTGCTGCATCTCTGGGTGTAAACTCCCTTCTAAATCTAAAGGGAGAGCTCGGCCTGGTGGTCTCCAGTCCAGTCTTCCAGGTTGTAAAGGCCATTATTCTATGACTCCACAGCTGTAAACATTCAAATGAATAGTATATAAAGAAGGCAAAGGTCAGTGAGGAACAGAATTGAGAGGAAAGCTTCATGGAGGAAGGGGCTTGAGGTGCACCTTGAAGAGTAGGTAGGAATGAGCAGGGCAGAAGGCAGGGAGAGTTTACGGGCTGAGGGTGGTGGAAGCAGGACTTAGTGTAGCCAGCAGTGGACAGACGAGAGGCACCAGACATAGAGCCGAAGGCGGGCGGTGGCCGGGTGGGGTGGCGGGGCCAGGAGCGTCTTGAACACAGGGCGACATAAAGAAAGTGGCATTTCAGGAAGCTTGGTTTGGCTGTAACACACAAGAGAGTGAGCTAGAGAGATCTGTGGGAACCTGGGTGAGAACCCGGGTGGTAAACCTGTTGTTAATTCCCAGGAAGATTCTAAAAGGGGTTAACTGGCAAGTGGTTTATAAGCAGCTATGGAACCATCATAAGGTCCCCGTTATTTTCTTCGTAACACTTCTGGAGGGATAGATCTGCAGGGGAGTGGGGTGGATCATAGGCAAATCCTTACCTTTATATAGTGCTTTTCTGCTAAAAGTACATCCTAGATTTCAGCTCAGCATTTGACAGGTGCTTGAAACTCTGGGAGCAAGATGAAGAAATATGGACTGGACAGTGGTAGAGTTGGTGGATTTTAGCTGGTGGGAGGAACACACTCAAAGATCATGGGTTAAAGAATCGTTCAGTGTAGAAGGAGGTCTTTTACAGCTGCTGCAGAATTCTGTCAAAGTGAGTGAATTGGATGAAGACATAAAAGGCTTGTTTATCAAGTTTGTGGGTAACACAACTTGTGGAAGAATAACTACATTACTGGAAAATTGGAAAAGATCTCAGTAGGACAGAAGCACGAGCCAAGCTCACCATATAACATTTAGTAAGAATAATATAGTCATAGCATATGGTGTTTTTAAAAATCAATTGATGGAAGAAACCTGAATTAGTTGTAGAATATATTAAAAGACTTTGGGATGCAGGGTTGGCCAGGTTGGGGGGCTTTGGGAAAGACAGTTGTGTAAGGATGAGTCGTCGGTAAAGGATGGCTGTCAAAAGAGTTAATGCAACCTTAGGACAGAGTAAGAAAAACGTAGTATTTAGAACAAGGGAGATGATAGGGGTATGATTCTCATTGAATCATATTTGGGTCATGTTACATACAGAACATTTTCTTTTCATTTTATTGTGGGGGGCCAGTTTTACTTTTGATGTGAAGGGTGGTGATTGAAGAATCTGAGGGTGTCTGTTTAGTAAGGAGGAGAAACACCTCCAGGTTTATGGTAACTGTCTAAATATGTAGAGGGCTGCCATGTTGAAGACACCACCCCAGACAGGTAGATTTACCCTGCACTCTTCCACTGGGCACACCTAGGGGATTCTAGGGTGAGCAGATTGGGACTCAGTGAGCAGCTCATCAGTGGAGGATTAGACGGAGCTTTGCTGAAGAGTTGTCAGGGATTCTGCAGAAGAGACTCTTATTGGTTTCTAATGTGTTATCCAGTGTCTAATGTGTTATCCAGTATCTAATGTCTAAACTCCATGGTTTCTAATGTGTTATCCAGTGGTGTGCTGGTGGCTTATACCAGCTTTCAGGGGCTAGTGGTTAAATAATCAGGAATTTTGCAAGCCAGGAGTTCAACTGTTGGTGGCTAGAAGTCAGCCATGGGGGCAGTCTTTACACCACAGAAGTCCACAAATATTACAGATGACCTGCTCCACCCCCACCCAGTGCCAGCGTACCAGCACACCCCGGGATTGTCCCAAATAGAGTGTTAGGGGCTTCCCTGGTGGCTCAGTGGATAAGAATCTGCCTGCCAACGCAGGGGACACGGGTTCAAGCCCTGGTCCGGGAAGATTCCACATGCCGCGGAGCAACTAAGCCTGTGCGCCACAACTACTGAGCCTGCACTCTAGAGCCCGAGAGCCACAACTACTGAGCCATGTGCCACAATTACTGAGCCTGCACTCTAGATCCCGAGAGCCACAACTACTGAGCCCATGTGCCACAACTACTGAGCCTACGTGCTCTAGAGCCCACGAGCCACAACTACTGAAAACCGTGTGCCTAGAGCCCGTGCTCCACAAGAGAAGCCACCACAATGAGAAGCCCAAGCACCACAACGAAGAGTAGCCCCCGTGAGCAGCAACAAAGATCTAACGCAGCCAAAGATAAATAAATAAATAAATAAATTTTTTAATTAAAAAAAAAGAGTGTCTGTTAGAAGCCATGAGCCTGTGGAATGTGAGACAGCAAATCGGAGAAGGGAACGTCCACGTTTATGTTCTTTGGACTTTTCAGATTCTGTTTCCTTCCATTGTACACAGCTCCCCTTGTTGGTGCTCAAGCCACTTCCTATCTCCTGCCAAGATCTGAGGGCTGGGAGTTTCTCTGTCACCGGATCTGCCAGGGAAACTCAGATACCTTCTGTTTCTTGGAATAATTCTTTCCTTGTTAAGTATCTAGACTGGCTAGCCCTGGGCACGAGGCAGCCTGACTCCGTTCTCAGCACCGGCCTACAGAACTGTGAGTCCCAAATGAGTTCAGCCATCGAAACAGGATTTGGAAACACCTGGGCTGTGGAGGACAAGTGATCACAGGTGCAAGGTCCAACTCACCAGTGTAAAAAGCCCTGGAGGCCATATGGCAACAGCAGACCTCAGATCAGCCTCTGTCCCCATGGCCTGTGGGCAGAGAGCAAACAATGATTTTAATTCTGTTTCTCTTATTTCTTTTTTCAGAAAGGATTTGAAGAAAGTCTGAATCGTGTGTAAGGGAAAAGCACATGTCCTGTGGTAGACATGACAGCAAAGTCAGCTGTGGTCACGCAAATAATACTTACTTGAGTGTGTTCTGAAGTTCTAAGTCAGAAAATTGTGTTTACTTTTCTCATATGTCTACGATGTCCCACTTGAAGCCCCCAATGCTTTTCTTTTTCCCCCAATGCTGCCTTCTCCCCACTCCCGCCCGTTATTGGTTCCCCAGGAGACAGACAGTAGCACCCAGGAATGGTTAGGCTGTACACGGGGGATGGCCCTTCCAGGAACGTTCATATGGCCAGCCAGTGAATGGCTTGTATTTGATAAAAAGTTTTCTTGCCAAAGAAAACTATGCAAAGGTGATTTTTGAGCTGTGGAGCAAGCTACTCTGAATCTCAATATCCAAATTATAAATAAGGGGGCTTCCCTGGTGGCGCAGTGGTTGAGAGTCCGCCTGCCGATGCAGGGGACGCGGGTTCGTGCCCCGGTCCGGGAAGATCCCACATGCCGCGGAGCGGCTGGGCCCGTGAGCCATGGCCGCTGAGCCTGCGCGTCCGGAGCCTGTGCTCTGCAACAGGAGAGGCCGCAACAGTGAAAGGCCCGCGTACCTCAAAAAAAAAAAATTATAAATAAGGGAGTTGAAGTATAGGGGTTGCTTTTATCATTCAGTAATGTGTTGTGAAGCTGTAAAGAGGTCTGTTTTAGAAGTGACAAAACCAGTGACGATGAGCTGTATCCCCGAATGGAGATGGAGTGTGAAGAGGGGTCAGAGAGAACTGAATAAAGGAATAAAGGCAAGACAGGAAGGGCAGGAAAGAGATGGAATGCAGCTGTAGCACCACAAGGTTACAGGCTAGGGACCCACCCTTAGAAAGGTGTAGGCCAAGGACAGGGAATAAAGAGAAGATGGGTTCCTACGGGTTCCTACTTCAGAAGCTGTAGGATGACAGGAGGTGGTGACTTGATGATCATTTTAACCGCAGGCCGGGCCTGGGACCCTAGGAGCCCAGGGGAGAGCGTCACTCTAGACTTAGAGAAGCCACAGCCTGGTCTCGGAGCTCTGCCGAGCCCTGGGCTCAGGGCCTGGAGAACCTTGCAAAAGGATGGACTTGAAAAGGATTGTTTAAGACTTGCAATAAGTACAGAAAGAACCGAATGCCGTGCAGTTGTGCCCGTGAAAATCTTCAGCTGAGTGAAATGCGTACCTGAGTGCAGAGTAGAGAGTTTGGTTTGAATGGCCTGATTGTGATGCAAGTCAGGGAGAAGGTGAGGAAAAGGGATGCTCCCTGGAGAGACGTAGGGCAGCGAGGGAAATGTGGACACAGGGGTATAGAAAATCGACTGAGTTCCTTAAGGCGGTGCTCCTGAGTAAAGAAAGTCCCTCCTGCCCCCTTGCCCTTGGTGGCAGCAAAGAAATAGGGGCCCTCTTGGTTTTGGTCGACCACATGCTGCTGGCCTCACTGAGAAACACATCCACTGGTCGGCATCTCACCTTCGCCAGCCAGGGCTTCAGGGCAGAATGAAGCCCTGCCGCCCTAGACATCCACTGTGTGTAAAGAGTCAGTTTCTCGGGCTTCCCTGGTGGCGCAGTGGTTGAGAGTCCGCCTGCCGACGCAGGGGACACAGGTTCGTGCCCCGGTCCGGGAGGATCCCACATGCCGCGGAGCGGCTGGGCCCGTGAGCCATGGCCGCTGAGCCTGCGCGTCCGGAGCCTGTGCTCCGCAACGGGAGAGGCCACAACAGTGAGAGGCCCTCGTACCGCCAAAAAACAAACAAACAAAAAACAATCAGGTATTTTAGCAACCTACTGGGGTTCTGCCTAAAGAGGACTGCAGAAAGCAGCTGGCCTCATGGGCACTGGGGATTGGGAATGTACAAAACAAGGTCTTACCCACCTTTGAAGCATTTCCCAACTTTGCTGTACCCATCAGAACCCCAACTGTCCCCTCTCTTTACCCAAGATGAAGTCTTTTATTAGTAAACCAAATCTATGCTTCCAAAGGCTCACCCCTGTCAAAACTTTTAGTATTGGTTTCTAGTCGTGTTGCCATTAGTTAGTTTCTATGAAGAAAATTTTGTTTTTGCCTTCACATTTTCTCATGGAAATTATTCCATGAAAATAACTTTGTGGGATTGAAAATTCTTGTCTCATCATCCCATAACAGCTTTGTCATTTCTATGGTGTCCATTGAATAACTGAGTGAGTGAGTGAACTAAGCTTACGATTAACAGTCTTTCACGCATATTGACACTCTGTTGACCTTTACCCCAATATATAAGGTGACCAGGTAGGAATTATTCTTAGCATCTTACATTTGAGAAAACTTAGGCTCATAACAATTAAGAGACTCAACCAGGAAAACAAAGTACGTACATGGCAAAGTTGGGTGTAGAACCCAGGTCTCCCGATCCCTGATCCAGAACTTTTAAAGGGAATCTAGAAGAATGATGGCCGGGTGCATGGTGTGAGACAAAATAGGACAACCAGTTGTGTCTTGGTGAGCACCTAGTATATAACACTGGGTCCTCTGATGTGGGTGTCCAGGAAAAGAAGATGCCATGGTTTCCCATCAAGAAGCTAACAGCTTAATTGGAGGGATCAAACTGCCACACCTAGAAACAATTAGGTTTAATGGAAGGTGAGTGAAGGGGAAGAAGAAAGTTCTGGAATGCACCAAAAAAGTTCCTGGGGGAAGAAATGAAACTGAATCTTGGGCAGAGATAAGACTGCATAACCATACACCAACAAGAGCGAGGGTCTAGCAAGCAGGGCATTCTGGCCAGGGGTCATCTGGGTGCAGGCAGAACGTGCAGGTCCTGTCATATCTAGAGATGAGCTAAAGGTGAGGTCTGAAAGCTCCACAGAGGTCAGGCCCGAGAGTTTGGACCAGTAAAGTGAAAAATTGAGTAGATGAGGTCTGAAGGGACATTTGGGTCAACTCGACCCACTGTAAACAGCGTGATCATGAGCTGTGATGGCAAAGCAAACATTGTCTAACAGAAGGCTTGGGGCTGATGTAATGCCTCCTGTGGAGAGACCGTGGCAAGGGGGGCAGAGAGCAGTCTGGGGCTCCTGATGGGGCAGAGCCTGGGTGAGGCCTGGAGGGACGGCCAATAAAGGGGGTGGAGCTGAACCCCAAGGATGTTTCAGATTTGAATCGGAGAGGGGAAGGCATTTCAGGTGGAGAAGGCAACACACACAAAAGTGTGGAGTAAGAAGGGAAGATTCTGGCCTGAAAGAAGAAGTTATGAATTGAACAGGGAGAGACAGGATGGGATAAAGAGACGGGAATGGCTGCTCAGGGGCTGGGAGGCAATTCGAATTTGGATTGCATGTGATAAGCAAATTGGTTCTGGGGGAAGGAAGTTGGTATGATGAAAGCGGTTCTGGGAAAACAAGTCTGGCAGCATCTTAGATGGGATTGGAAGGGAGAAAGATTAGAGGCAAACCAGCCAGGAGACTCTGTCAGAAATCTGGATAAAGCCACGGGGGTCGTGGCACTGAGAAGGAAGAGGAAAAGGTGACTGAGGAACAAAGAAAGCAGAAACTTGCGATTTAAGGGAAGATGCCATGGGCAGAGATGACCTGAGGGTCCTAATTTTGGAAATGAAAAAATAATGGTTCTACTGGGATCAATGGGGTGGTCTGGAAAGGAACCCCATTTCGAAGGGGGAAGGTGATAGTTCAGTTTGAGGCATCCGAATAGAGATACTTCCGTCTTTGAGAATATGGACCTAGAGGCCGCGAGGTTGGGGCCGGGATGCACCTGTCTGACGGCCAGTGCCTGACAGTGAACAACAGTGGACCAGTCCCACAGGAGGGGATGGGGGTCCAGAGTGACGAAGAGAGAGAAGGAAGAGGAGGCAGCAAAGAGAAGAGCGATGGGAGAAATCCGTGGAGAGCCGGCAAAGCACATTCTAAATCTAAATGGACTTGGAAAGAGTTGAAGGTTATCAGGGTCTGTTATCAAAGACAGGGGAGGCTAAGGGTGGGAACTGAGGAGAAGGCCAGCGGGTCTGCGCAGACGGAGGTCAGGGCTGGTATGAGAGCAGTCTCCCTAGTTTCCTTAGGGTGGGCCTCCCCTGAAATTATCTGCCGGGCTCCAGACTCCCTGCCCCCAGCCTTCTCAGCTGACTGGTTCTCTGGGGGCCTGTCAGGAGAATGCGCTTGCTCTAAAATCTTAATCATAAGCTATTAATAGTTATGTTTCTAAACTACAGATCTAATGATACGTCTTAAATTGGATGGGTGAGTTACCTGGGCAGAGGAGGAAGGTCGTGTGGGCTCTAGGTCAGTGGGGAGAACAGGGACGTGCTGAAGAAAGGGACGGCGGCGCAGGCAGCACTGCTAACAAGAAAGAAGGAGGGACTTCCCTGGCGGTCCAGTGGTTAAGACCCCGAGCTTCCACCGCAGGGCGCGCAGGTTCCATCCCTGGTCCGGGAACTAAGATCCCACATGCGTCGCAGCACGGCCAAAAGCGAAAAGTAAAAAAAAAAAAAAAAAGAAGAAGAAGGAGAGAAGGGAAAGGAGAAAAGAAAGAGGGAGCAAGCACGTCTGAACCCGAAGCAAAAACTTTGCAGCCTGGGATGAGGTGCAGTGGCTACAGCAGGAGACAGACGGCTCTGCAGGTCCCTCCTTCCTGCATCTCCGGGAGCCCAGGAACTGGCCGCCACCTCCAGCGGAAGGCCTCTCCCACCTCGTCTCCCCACGAAGCTCTGCTAACCTCCTCTGCACTGCGGCTTACAGCTTAACTGATGGTACATCTTCCCTTTGTTCCAAAGGGAAGATTGACGTTTGCTTCTCGATCATAAATTGCTTCATTTGCTCTTGCCTTCTCAGTACTTCCGTCCGCTGTTTCCCTGGTTTGCATTTATCGTGAAGGTGTTCCCTCAACTAAGCGTGGTTGTTGCCGTTGACTCTGCACTTTGTGGGCACCTGGAATTCAGTCACTTGCTCACAGCCCTCAGCTCCAGCCTTAGACCCTCATTCCCAGGGACGCTTTCTGATCGGAGTGGGTTCCCTCCGCAGTCATACAGCCCTTCGTGCAAATGCGTGATCTTCCACTGCTCCGTGTTGCCTGTGCCTGTGTAACTGCGTGTGTTCAGAAGGAAAGCAGAATTGAATCCTAGAACCATGATGTTGGCGAGGACTTGAGAAATCACCCCATCCCAGCTCCCGCTCACAAGGAACCCTTTCAACAGCTTTTGTTTAACTTATTAAATAAATAGCTTTTCTCTTGATTTAAACTGTTCCCAAAATAAATATTGGGTGGGTGATCCAAGGAGTGGTTTGAGAGTTGATATTACCAGGATTATCGAGACGGGCGTGCTTTTTGCAAAAACAGAACTTTGCTGAATTTGTAAGAATCGGAGTCTCGCTTGCTGCCATGCCCTCCGTGGAGACAGTGCTGGTGCTGTCATGGGGTGGGGGGCGGAGGGGTCCAGATGACAGGCTCAATGAAGCCCTAGTCCAGAACAGACCCACCCCTTCCTAAATGCGCGAAGCAGCTCCAAAGATGTTGCGAACGATGTTTACCTTGAAGAGCAGCATTCGTGCAGCAGCCGCTTTTCTGTGTCCCGTACCATTAAGCCCACGTGAACACGGGCCCCGTCAGGTCTCTGCGCCGTTGGGACCCCGTTTCGCCTCTTTGTCACCCAACATGCTGGGCCGCACGTGCGTAAAACCGTCTCGGGTTGTTACAGACGCGGACTTTGGGGCGGGGGGAGCGTGGTTTGCTTCTTCCCTCCCCACCTTTGAGAGGGAAGAAACACTGCCCAGATGGAAGAGCCTCGCTAACGCGACAGAAAACTTGGCAGTGTGCATCACGCGGGGCGGGGGGTGCTGGGCTGTGCGCCCCGAGGCCACGTGTCTCACTTCCTTTGTCACTTCTCAGCTCTCAGTGGCATCTCCAACAGGAGACCTTGGCCTCCTTCCAAGGTCGGTGTGTCAGGCGTTTACGGTATGTGCTAGGAGCCTGGGAGTCCCGTCAGATCTCTAATCCCACCATCCATCTTACAGCGTTCAATAAGTCTCAGTACCATCTTTTCCAGTTACTCATATTTAGAGACAAACAGCCTTGTGTCTGTACTTCCTGAGTAAAGGAATCAAAGAATAGCTTATTGTCTTACCTCAGGGCCGGGGCCCCAGAAAGGCAGAGTTCGTGTTTGCTGCCCTGGTGTCTTTTGCCCGTTACTCATGCCGGCCTAGCCCATCGTGTCCCTTGCTTGTTCTCTTGCGACATTCCTTGTGTTCTCCTGCCTCTGCGCCTTCTCTTATAGTTTTCCAATCTGCAGGCCCTGTGCCTTCTCTGGACCCTCTAAAGTCAGCTGAAAGTCTACCCATCCCTAGCAGTCATAGTTAAATCCTACCTTCTTGTGTCCTGCCCAGCCTGGAGTGAGTCACTGAAGTCCACTAGAGTGTAAGCCCCGTGAGGGCGAGACCACCTTTTTTGTTTATTGCCAAATACTAAGCGCCCAGGACAGAGCAGGTGCTCAGTAAGTTTTGTTGAGTGAAAGACAGTGATTGCTCTCTGTACTTGGTGGCCATCTGACATATATCCCTTCTGTCTGTATTCATCCTTCTCTACATGTCCACCAGATGCTAAGCTTCTTGAGAATGGAATCCATGACTTTGTATCACCTTGTAGCAGGGTCTGGAACACACTAGGAGCTCAGTAAATACTGATGATTGCATTTACGACGTAATCACTCAGTAATGTTCCCTGAGCGTGGGGCGGGGTAGGGGTGGGGAAGCAGGCAGAGTGTCTTTCTCTTGCTCTTATATAAAATCACCCTGAGCAGCTTTCTAAGCCAGTCCAAGGGCCCCTGTCCTCCCACCCAGCACTTGAGTGTTTAAGAAGGACATTCTTAAGAGCACGATGTTGTTAACATTGCATTCCTCGTCCGGTAAATTAGCGAAGGACTGTATAGAATTGTTCAAGAATCAGTTATCCAGGGGTTGGCTAGTTAATTCCTGAGTAAGCCACTCTGAAAACTGATTATAATCCTATTTCAAATGGAGAGTTGGGCAAGGGCCAACAAAGGGTATATTATTGTATCTTGTAGGAGGGAAGAATCCGGCAGATAGTCACTGAGTTATGGCGCCAGAGCCTTCCTTTCTTCTGTTATTGTAAATTATTGTTATAGTAGAAAGCCAGGTCAGCAGAGTGAGACTCCAGCATCACACTTCCTCTCAGCTGAGGTCTTATATAATGGAGACTTTCATAAACACACATTGTATACACTTCACGTGGGATCCTTTTAAAGTTCATGCTGTTCAGTGTAAAGTGTAATAATTGTTTTATATTCCTTCGAAGTTCTAAAGTGTCCCTTGCTTCTGGGGTAGCTGTTGACTAAACCTTCTTTGTTTAATCAAAGAAAACTAGTTTTCTACCACTCAAAAGTCCCCAGGATATAGCTAAAAACAATCATCTTGCTTAGCTACCCCATTTGTCTTGCCTCTCGCCTCTTTCTTAAGGGCTGCAAACCCACATGCCTGTAGGGCCAGGCGGGGAAAGTCAGCGAAAGTCAGCGAGCAGGGAGGGCGCAGCAGGGGGCACACCTGGGCGCCATTTAAGGGGGCAGCGCTACTTGGCCCAGGCTGATGGCTGCCAAGCACAGACATGTAGCCCTGAGTTGGCAAAGCTTTGGATTTTCAAGAGAAGCTGGAAATCCAAATTTTTAGGAGATTTCACTCGATTTCTAAATGTTAATAACTAATTCCAAAAAACATTTTTAACTCTTTACAGGCCAAACAGTTTATGTGTCTGTGTCAGATGCTTCCTATGGGGATAGCAGTTTGCAACCTTTGCTCTATCCCTCAGGCCTTCCTGCCTTTGGGCACTTGAAAGTCCTTCTTGGGCATCGCTTTCATCGTGCCGCCTACCTTTTTAAGAGGGTGATCGGGGCTTCCCTGGTGGCGCAGTGGTTGAGAGTCCGCCTGCCGATGCAGGGGACACGTGTTTGTGCCCTGGTCCGGGAAGATCCCACATGCCGCGGAGCGGCTGGGCCCGTGAGCCATGGCTGCTGAGCCTGCGCGTCCGGAGCCTGTGCTCCGCAACGGGAGAGGCCACAACAGCGAGAGGCCCGCATACTGCAAAAAAAAAAAAAAAGAGGGTGATCGTTGATTGACATCCAGAGTGTCTGTCCCTGCAGGGAAGGGACCAGGTGGAGCGTCAGGTACAGCATTGGGCACCAGGCAGATGCTCAGCTGAGGCTTGTCCAATGAACAAGTCTCAAGCTGCTTTTGCGTGCTCCCTCCTCTCTTAGAGGTGTGGTCACACGTGGGTGTTAGTTATTTACCGCTGCATAACACATGACCTCACAATTCATTGGCTTAAAACAACAATAAACATGTATTATTTCACAGTGTCTGTAGGCCTGGAATTTGGGAGCAACTTGGCTGGACAGTTCTGCTCACGTTCTCTCGTAAGGTTGCAGTCCAGTTCTCAGCTGGGGCTGCAGTCGTCTGAGGACTTGCCTGGGCTGGAGGATCTTCCACGGTGGCTCTTTGTCATGGCTGGCAAGCTGGTGCTGGTGGTTGGCAGGAAGCCTCAGTTCCTTGCTGTGTGGGTCTCTCTGTAAGACTGCTTGAGCGTCCTCACAACGTGGCCGCTGGCTTCTCCCGGAGTGAGTGATCCAAGAGGGAGCAAGGTGGCAGCTGCAACCTAGTCTCAGAAGTCACATGTTATCATTTCTGCAGTATTCTGTGGGTTACACACATCTGCCCTGTTCATGTGGGAGGGGATTCACTGTTGAATACCAGGAGGTAAGGATCACTAGGGGCCATCTTGGAAGCTGTCTGTCACAGCCGTGCTCACAATAGTCACTAAATCCTTTTTAAACAAATGATCAAACACTGAGAGTAGTGTTTGATCTCCCAAAAAAACCTAAGGGAATAATATTTATGTCCTAGTGATTTGTCCCTAATATTCATCTCATTTACTACTGTGTTCTTGAGATCAACCTCAGAAATTAAATATCCTATTTTCATAGCCCATCTTAAAACTGTCATCCCTCAATGTGTCAAAAATCACTTTTTAAAAGTAGATTTAAAAATTCTACCTGTATCACCTCTTAGAGTGATAGACTCAGGTGTACCATTTGCTTTTCAAGGGAGCCCTTTCAATTATTGCCTCCCTCTGTCTGCTTCGTTGGGGTTTCCTTGCTCTCGTGTTCTCTCGGTTGCCGGAGGTGACACTTCTCTACTGAGCCTAACGGTGTTTTTAAGATTTGAAAGGAAAATCCCCAAGAAGTAGTGTCCTGAACAAAGAATAGTACCCTCTTTGATATATTAATAGCATTTGTGAAGACAAATAGCCCCCTGAGATTCCCTGGGGCCCTCTGCATTGGTAGGAGAGGGGTGCCGGTTATCAGAGGGTCAGACAGAGAGAGGGGTGACCTCAGTTCCTGCCACAGGATCTATTTCAGGTACCCCCTGTGCAACTCCCCACCCCGACTCCAACCGCAGGACCAAGTGGGAGCTGCTACTGCTTCCAAACACACACACACACACATACACACGCACGCACGCGCGCGCGCACACACACACACACACACACACACGCACAGGCTCTCTCTCTTTGCACCTTTCCTCTGTGGGAGCTGCTGCTACTTCCAAACATAGACACACACACATGCTGCACCTTGCCTTTGCCTCCTTTAAGACCACCTTAAATACTCATTTTAACCATATTTCTCCTGAATACAAATGTTCAGGGGAAGGAGAAGTGCCCCACTGTGATTTCCCCTAGGAAAATCCCCGCTGGTAGCTAGTGCTTATTTGTTCAATAAACAAAACCTTACGCTAGGAACTGAAGGGGAGCACAAGGCGAGTCCACGCGTGCGCACTGTGCGCGGGGCTCGGGCGTGGAGGGGGCAGCGTTTGCCTGCGCACCTGGGGGAGGGGCCTACTCCGCCCCGCCCCGTCCCATCCACTCTGCCTTAGCAGTGGTCACCGAGAAGGGTGCTGCTAAATGGAAATGACATGCATAATTCATAAGGCCGTGATGGCGTGCCATCTGTGGAAAGCGGGGTGGTAGTTACAGAATTGAGAAATGAGGCTGCAGGCGGGTAAGTAACCTTTCTAGGTTAGAGGCTGCTGTGATAGATGGCCTGCATTGTTCTCTTTCTGACCTTTTTCTGAACTTCCCCTTAGAAGAACAGAGGAAATGCAGTTCTGCCTTTTCCCATATTGTTTTTGAATAATACCTTCAGATGCCAGCTTTTAGCGTTTGCGTTCTTCCATTTGGGGTTTTGCTTTCCTGACCCGCCCCCCCCTCCCCCGCTTCGGGTCCCCCCTACTCCATCCCCGCCCCGCCCCGTGCTTTGCAGCTTCCCATAGTAAAATCTAGTCACTACTTCATCCCGGTATTAATGATAAATACAGAGGCTACACATGTGTTTGTCCATACTGAACACTGTGTACAGGGAAAAAATACCCCTGCAGCATCCTTTCCCCACCTCTGCCCCCTGCCTTTCCCTCCCAAAGCTGGCTCCCCCAGCCAAGCAAGACAGGCCTGCGAGTGGCCCTCGGGGATAATGCAGATGGGCCGGTGAGAAATGTGTGGGACGTGGCCTCTCAGTAGGAGGGATGACGGAACCGATGATGCACCTGAAGCCCCAGCTTGCAGAATAGACTCATTTTCACCAGTTGTTAAGGTGCATATGCAGGAATGAGACTCATCTAAACTACTGAGGCAATCGCAGAGGAAAAAAAAAACATAACTAGGCTGGGGAATGTGTGCCATTATTTCTTTCATCAACCTTTCCTCTCTGCAACCCAAAATACTCGGTGTTGTGCACTCCACACTTCCTCCACTGGTATTGATTTCCTGGTCTGAACTGTGAGTCCCCGGCAGTGGCCCGTAACTTTGGGCTCTATGATCATCTGAAGCCTATCAGCCTCTGTAAAGTCAGGGGACCCCAGAAGAGAGAGGAAGGAAGACATCTGTTTGATTTTCACGCAAGTAAGCATCGTTAAAGAGTCAGGCAGAATTGCTCCCCTTAGCCTCAAAGTTGAATCTAGAGTTGAATCTTTGGGGTATTGGGTGTTGTTTTGTTTCTTGAAAAACAGACCCTTTTTGAGGCTGAATGAAAAGGAACTAGACAGTTCTGTGTCAGAGGCTTTCAAACCGGAGGGGACGGAATTTGGTTAGTTCCATTTAGTTGGTTAATACTGATTGAACACCTGCTGTGTGCAGAGCACCACCGGGCTGCACGGCAGCTCAGCACTTCCGTAGGAGGCAAATATAGGCTCTCTCTTCTCAAGGAACTTTTGATCTCATGGGGGAATCCAGGACAAGCCTCAATGTGTACGTACAAAAACCTACTTACACGGCTGACACTCTACAGAGGCGAGTGTGACAAGCAGCCACTCGGTTACTTTAAATGATTTTTCAAAATTTTTATTCTTTGGCCAAAAAAAAAAACCCCCAAAAACTGAGCTCTTCATACCAAGGATGACTGCCGTTCTTTCAAACATCCATTTAATTGCTTGTGGTTTTTTTAGTTGTATTTTTTAAAATCTCCCTGGCTGCCTCTTCTCTTCCCATCTCCATTTGCTATTCCTTTCCTCAATTCCAGATAAATAGTTTCTCCTTTTCTGCCACCATTCCTCTGCTGACGTATCTTTTAAGGATACAAACTTCCCGTGTCAAGCTTCTCCCACTAAAAATAAATAAAGCTTTATAGGTTTCTCTTCGGATTTCTCCATGGAAATCCCCACTGTCAGAGAAGTACCAGAAAGAGCTTGCTTGTTCCCTACCCCTTCTCTTTCCTTAAACATAAACACGTACATCCATAAATACATAAACAACAAATAGCAGGAGGTCCCCGTGTTTACTTCTTTCTCAGACCATCACTTCCGTTCAGCGCGCATCTGTGTGTTGAGCGTTTACTGCATCTCGCGTGGGGCTTGTGGTAGGGAAAAGAGTGAGCCCGGCGCTCCTCCTGGCCTGTGAGTGTGAAGCGTGACTGTCCATATCTGTGGAGAGCTCACCCCACAGCACCTGTGCCAGGTGTACGGATGGATAATGAACAATCCACTGCCTCAGGATGCCTCCAGTCCAGCTGAGAAGCTGCCAAAAGAGTTTTCTCGTTTTAAGAAATAATTATCAGGGCAGGGATGAGTGAAAGCCGGAATCGGCAGGAGACAGATGTGGGACACAGAATAGGAGAGAGCCTCAGGGCAGAGCTCTGGAGGAAGCAGGATTTGAGTTGGAAACCTTGCGGTCCAGAGGAGTGCTTTCCAAGGAGGCAGACTGGGGGTGGCAGTGGAGGAGGCGGGGGATGCCTGAGGGCGTCCAGGGCGGTCTGCCCTGTTTCCTCTCGTGCTCCCAGCAGGTCAGTTCCTCCCTCCCTCTCGAGTCCCAGCAAGTCAGTTCCTCCCTCCCTCTCGAGTCCTTCCTTCCCTTCCTTTTACGCCCCCTCTTGAGCCCCAGCTGATTGGTGTGCAGCGCCCTGATTCCACACGCGGGTTAGCTCACTCGGCTGGAGTGGGGTTCGGTGCTCGAGAGAACAAAGTGAACATTTTCATCTCTTTTGCTGAAGGCTGCTCCATTCCAGAGGCAAGATCCCAGAGTCTCATCCCTTGGATTACAAAGAAGCCTCCTTGTTATGATGAGAAAAACAGTTTCTGGGCAGATGAGCAGTGGTATCCTCGTCTGCGAGGACAGCCGCCTCCCCTTCCACCGACAGAAACGTCTTCCGGGCTCTAGTCTGCAGTGTGCTGTGGACCTGTCGCCGTGAGGTCCCGGGCTGTCCCCCGTGGGCTCTGTCCCTCTGTCCCGCAGGAGCTGAAGGTCCAGAGGCCTCTCAGAGGGTGTGTCCGCTGCTCTCCGGCAACCCCTGATATCAGCTTCGTTTTTCCCCCGTGACACAAGCAAGCACAAGAAAGCAAGCTTGAGTTTCGTTTTGTTTTGTTTTCCAGTTCCTTTAGGAAGAGGTGAATATTGGAAGGTTTTCCCTAAATCAGCTGCCCTTGGTTGGAGACCTGGGATGTATGCCCACTTTGTTTGGCGAAACTCTCCCGTCCTGACTCCTGCCGGAACCGACAACCAGCTGCCATGGGCGCGGCCTCCTTGAACTGACCGTGGCGGGTCCTAACAGACCGTGGTTAAGTCCACTCTGCAGCATGTCCTGCTGTAGAATTGGGTGAAGGATGTGTCCTCAGTCCTCTTCTGCCCGCCTGGTCTCCTGGCAAAGCCAGAACTGTGTGCACGTCCCCAAGGGAGCAAAGCCAGCCTCGCCTTCCCCTGCTCACGCCTGTCCGCTTGGAGACGGGACGCATCCCGCGCTTTGTGGGCCAGAACCTACTCAGCCGGCCAGGATGGCCCCTGACTTTAGTCGAAAACTTGCTTAGGTAGCATATTAGCTGGCTTTGGCCCTTCTTTCTCTGTAATTCTATACGAACAGCGCAGTATCGGGAGGGAAGCCTCCTCTTAGGAAATGGGAATACCCCTGCGGCTGCAGGGGAAATTCACCCCCCAGCGCGTGTTCAGCATCTTCACTCAGTGGATTCCTTTTCCTGTCTCAGGTTTCGGCGCCCGCTCTCTCCATTGGTAGTTCTCCAGTCAGTGACGCCAGATGCATCTCCCTTTCAGAGAAGGAACAGGTTTCTGTCTTCAGGCCTTGTCTTCCTTACCCCCATCCATCAGCCATAAAGACGCCTCATGATTTAGCCCCACGAGCCACAGGACCAGCTGGTGCTGTAGGAAAGGAAATAACCTGAGGATGAGCCTTGTCTTCGGTACCGTTCACTTGCTGAGAGCTGGGCGCTCAGGGGCCTCTATGCAGGGCAGGCCCAGGGGCCCCCGGGAGGGCAGCATCCTGATTCTCCAGCCTTGTGCTGGTTCAACCCTTCCCCCGACAAACGTTTCTGAGTACTCACTACAGAGCCAGTCGAAGCTAAATGTTAACCAATGGAAAGTTTTACATTTAAATGGATAATTTGCACATAGGTAAGTAATAGTACCTTCTTAGTGAGCTTTGAATTCACTAACTCAGAGGTGTGAAGAAGGCCCGCCTGCCTTCCTTCCCCGGCCTGATGTCCCACTTTCACTCCGCTGGGGGTGACACGTCACCACTCTGAATAAAGTGGCTGCATCTACACCTGGTCCAGGGGAATTGAAATTCCAGATTCCCTCCTAGCGCAGAGAAAAGAGGAGTGGCCTCGGGAAGACAAGGGTGACAGTGTGACAACATGGGTCAGGCCTTCCCGGTATCAGCATGCTTCCCAGGGAAGCCCTAAACGCACAGTTTTAACCCTCAGCTTCAGTCAGCAGACTAGCAGCAAAGCCGAAGAAACAGTCAACCAAAGGAACTAACAGGAGCGTCTGAGGTTTTGTCTCCTTCCTCTCCCTCAGCCGGCCGCCCCCGGCCTTTGTGCTGAGCCCGTTACTGCAAAGCCAGGAGAAGGCAGAGCCCGGTGGAGGCGTGCGGTCTGCACCTCGATGTACGTCACCACTGCGTGCGGACAGGGGACAGTGTACGGGAGGGGCTTTGTGATGCCAACCGCGTCTCTCTACCCGGCTGGGAGTGACACCGGGCGTTGCCTTCTGATAAGTCATGGAGCTATATGTCTTTGCTCTGTGCACTTCTTGGTATGTGTGTTATCTTTCACAATCAAAGTTTTTTTTTTTTTAACGTTATAAGAACCTGGAGCAGGACATGTGTAACATGAATCATTATGTGTAGATAGTGCTGAAACCTGAGATTCCATTTCCCTGGCTGACAGGTGGTTCCACAGACATTTACTGAGCATGTTCTTTGGCCAAAAGTATGAGTATAAAACCTGATAATAGGGCTTCCCTGGTGGCGCAGTGGTTGAGAGTCCGCCTGCCGATGCAGGGGATGCGGGTTCGTGCCCCGGTCTGGGAAGATCCCACATGCCGCAGAGCGGCTGGGCCCATGAGCCATGGCCGCTGAGCCTGCGCGTCCGGAGCCTGTGCTCCGCAAAGGGAGAAGCCACGACAGTGAGAGGCCCGTGTACCGCAAAAAAAAAAAAAAACCAAAAAAAACCTCTGATAACATTATAGTCCTTTGGGGTGTTGGAAAGCAAGATCCAGGTTTCTCCAGCAATCCTTGGCTTCGTGGTAAACGCCCCAGAGACCAGACTGGGAGATACAGGGCTTGGGATGGGCCGAGTAGACACAGTACAGTGATACGTGTCAAGAGGATAAGGAAGGCCAGGGCAGTGTGCATGTCTTTGAAATGACCCATTGTGGAGTCCAAGTCGTTTTTCCTGTGAACATTTCTTACTGAGGTTTACAAGGAATTAGAGGCTGACATCAGCTTATCCTCCAGATTCCTGGGAACTGGTTTCCAGCTCACACCAGCATCATTTAGAAGCCTTTGGAGATTTTAGTCACTTGAGTTCTAGATCCAACCTTTTTTTCTGGTATATAATCAAGAAGGTTAGATTTTGGCCCTGCACTTTGCAGCGTTGAAGTAGTGCTGGGAACCAAGGGTCGGCACAGGGGTGGGCGATGGGAGTGGAGAGATACATACGTTTCTTTAGGGCACACCAGGAAAGTCTTCTTCCGAGCCAGGATGTTCATTGCCAATCCAAATCCAAAAAACTTCCACTCTGAGTGTAACATTGTACTGAAAATGGTCAGTTGAATCAAGGAAGCTCGCTTCCTTTGGGAGGCTGTCCCAGTGTGGCGTGAGAATGGCATCAACACCACAGCCAAACCCACAGTCATCCGAAGTTGATTATATATTTATATATATATATAAAATCACCTTTTCCGTATGGATGTGATACTTCGTTCTGATGTCTTGAGCATTTCTGTTGGTGAGAGCTGGAGATATTCAATTACAGCAGAATCACCAGTGAGGGTGTTGAATCTTCATCAGCTCACACACAGTTTTATGGATATCAACAGTGGCCCCAAGCTAGAACTTCTAGAACCTCTCTGCAACAATTTTGTTGCCTATGTAACATCACGCTGGGACCACCACAGGCACAAGCAGGGTGTCTTTCCTGGCTCTCCTTCTAGAGTCAGAGCCATGGTACCGTCAGATGACATGCCGTCCTCAGCTTATTACAGGGCTGAAATACTCTTCTGTGGGGTGTGTCTGGAGCTCTTAGGGCGCACAGTGTTTGGCTAGGCCGTTGGTAATAAGGACAGTCTCCGTATTACCTTGGCTCAGTGCAGGCTCACACAACAAGGGGGCTCCTGGTCAACCACACCCTGTGTTTTGTCCCTGGAGCTCCATCTCTGAGTCCCTTTGTCTTTCACCTCATCTTTCTAGCACCCCAAAGACAGAGCTGTTTCTTTCACATCTCCTGTTCACCAAGGAAGCTGTGTCTTTTTCAAAATCAAGTCCCAGGTTGACCTTAGATTAGCCAGGCCTCTGTTGCTATGTTGATCTCCACTTGGACCTTTCTGGATCCCCCAGACATGGTATGAACCCATGCTGTCTTCCATGCAGATCCTTTGGGCTCTGGGGTCCAATTTCTCTAAAATAGCCTCCTCGTAGCCCTCAGATTTCTGCCATTTCTCGGGTCCTGTGTTGCTCTGATGTAATCCTTTGCCTTCTACTCCGGGTCACCAGCTCAAATAGTGGCTCTGAGAGCATGTCAGCATTTCCAAGTCTCCTTATTTTTGTGGTGGAAACATAAGATTTAACAACCCATCTGAAATACAGTTTTACATTTTGATTGCTTCTGCCCTAGCCATACCGAGGTTACTTTCAATCTACATGTATTTGTGGGAACAGGCTTTTTTCACTGCAGTTCAGTTCAAGTACACCTTATAATATCAGTGAATATAAAATACCATGGGCTAACAAAGTGTCTTGCTTCCAAGGAGTTCACACTGCCTTATAATTCTACCGACCATAATTTATCTTCACAAGCTGCTGTAGAGGCAAGAAAAAAAAAAGGCAAGATTAATAATCACGTTTTATAGATGGTGAAATAAAAACTCGGAGAAATTGAGTAACATTTTTTCAGAAATGCACAGTTCTTCCTGTGCTCTCTGATTAGTGTTGCAGATTTATTGCCCAAGTTGGGAGTGGCCGTGAACCTTGCACTTGTTTTATTAGTGTGCTGTGTGGTTGATGGAGACATGGACTTGGCCGGGGGGAGGTTGGGTGAGGAAGAGACTGTACCGTGAAAGGCAATGCAGACTTAGAGCTGTGCTTCCCGGTAGGAGGAAGGGGGTGGGCTGCGGATGGGCAGTTTTCTTTCTAGAGCTAAATGGTAGTGACTTAGTTGTTGGCCATATTAATCTTTGTACCTTTTTCATATAAATAAATGAAGCAAAAATGTTTAATGCGTATGCTTCAATATACTTAAACAGTTTTCCTAACGTCTCAACTTATAAGGAGGAAATGGACCTTAAAAATGAGGGAAAGGGATGCTCTTTATTTAACTGCTGTCACGTGGACTTAGACACGTTATAGACAAGTGATGTGCTATCTGTTGATTGCCTGCTCCGTGCCAGGCCCTGTGCTAGGTGCTTCCTGTGATGCTGTTTCGTTTCATCCTCCTACCAACGTCAGGAGATCGGTATACAGCCACACCTAATGGCACTGGATTATTCTACCTGTGAACATGGGATCTTGCGTGTTTCCTCTCAACTCGGGTGGTGTCCACACCTCTGTTGGGGGTCATTCCCCTATAGGGTCACAGGATCTGGACATCTGGGAATGCCTTATCAGCCATGTACACTGTCAGGAGAGCCAATGGAGTGAAATATCGAAGCTTAACCATTGGTGTGTCGCAAATGACAGTTGTCCATTCTCTTTCTGTAGAAAAGTAGAATTTTCCACGTCTTACTATGGGAATGTTGGAAAGGAACAGTCTCTCTCTTTCTTAGGTGCAAATTTTGTCTGACACTTCATGTATGTTTAAAGTATTTTTGATGTTCCAAAATAGCACCGAAGAGCCTCTGTAAGATGATTCCACGGGCTGGTGAGTGAAGGATGAGCAGGACCTGGGCGATTCTGGGCCCAGAGGGAAAGGCCATTTCCCAAGCCAGCCATCCTACCTGCTGCGGAGCCGAACGGAGAACAGAAATGACCCCCGTGCAAGAAGCTGGAATGTGATTTTTCTTTTTTTTTAAGCATGTAAACTTTGAAGCGGAAAGGCCAAGTCTGTATTTTGTCATAGGAGGTGTTGCCAAGGAGAAGGCGCCAGCTTCAGGGAAAATTGGCACCTGCTGAGGGTGTGGGGTTGAGACAGAAAGACGCACCCCTTCTACAGATGTACTGTGAGCACCGACGTGCCCCAGGCGCTGTGCTAGGCGCTGGAGGTACAGCAGCGACATGGCCGAGAAGCCAGGGAGGGACGTGCACTCACCCTGCCCTGTACCTGGAGGCCGCCCCACCTGTCCACTTCTCCTGAGAAGCACCCTGGGCTTTGCCTCTCCTCCCCGCAGTACCGCCTCTTTCGTGTGCCGGGCGCGCGTTTTGTGTTAGCCGTAGGCCCGCTGTTGCCTCTGACTAGATGGTGAACTCCTAGAGGAGCCACAGGGTCTGGCTTCCGATCTTCAGCACCCAGCACGGTGCCTGGCATATAGTAGGTGCTCAGGAAAACGGCAGTTGAATTGTTCCGCTAAGTGAGTGAATGATTGACGCTAAATTCTGGCATGGAATAACCCTTGGTAAGAATGGTTTCTTCTTCACTGAAGGATAAGCGCACCTTCGCAACCATCGAACGTGCTTCAGGTGTGCTAAACAAAAAGAAACAGATTTTAGACTTGACTGTGAACATCCAGGAGCTCAGAGCCTTATGGACCAACAGAACAGGGGCCAGGCATCTGCCAGGCCACAGCAGAAGGGTCTTCATTCCCCCACGGATTACTGAGGGGCTGGAGAAGGGCCTTCCTTACCCGAGGGCTGGTGGCCTGGCTTTGAGCAGATTATTATGGAGCAACTGCTGTGTGCCAGACTGAGGATCGAAACACACGAGACAGGGCTTCCCTGGTGGCGCAGTGGTTGAGAGTCCGCCTGCCGATGCAGGGGACGCGGGTTCGTGCCCCGGTCCGGGAAGATCCCACATGCCGCGGAGCGGCTGGGCCCGTGAGCCATGGCCGCTGAGCCTGCGCGTCCGGAGCCTGTGCTCCGCAATGGGAGAGGCCACAGCAGTGAGAGGCCCGCGTATCGCAAAAAAAAAAAAAAAAAAAAAAAACACACGAGTCACAGACTCTGCCCTTGGGAAGGTTTAGTAGAGGGCAGACACACGGACATATATCTACAATAGTAGGTGGTCAGTTAATATTTATTGGACCGATCTGGTGGTTCGTGTCGATATGTTCATCACGTGGTCCACCAGCACAGAAAACAGGGTGTGTTTGAGTGAGGAAGGAGGGGGGGAGGGGACAGGCTGTATCAGAAATATGACCAATGTGTCGTGCATGCAGAGAAAAGGACACAGCCTTTGAATGAGGGGGAGTTTCGGGGTAAATTGGAAGAGGTTGAAATCCAAGGCAGGAGACCAGTAGGGAGTTACAAGGGAGGCCTGGATTGCATGGGGCACCAGCAAGCCCGCAGCGGTGGAGCTGAGAGGGTTATGGCTTCAAGAGGAAGGTGAGAAGGGATGGGCCTCTGCAGCCCTGTGGTCCTGACCCTGTATTCTCCTGGTGCCACCTCCGGCCCCCCCACTACCTTCGCTGGCTTTTTTGCTGTAATTCGTTCGTGAGCCACCTACAGGTCCTCTGTCCCTCGGTGCCAGCCCCGCTGTGGGTGCCGTGCTCGGCTGAGCGGGGCCGCATGCCCACGCCTATCTCTGGGCCTCCACTCCTGCAGGTCCCGCCCGCACAGAGGCCCGCTCTTTCCCGGGCGAAAGCCTCGTGCCCAGGCTTCCATCCTTTGTGAAGGTTTGCGCCTTCCATCCTCCTTTGTTTTGTGCTGCCTTAGAACTTTCCATCTGAATCACGTAATTTAGCACTTCCTTATATTTAATAAAGCTTTATTCGGTCAACAAATTCTTACTGATTGAGTGGCTACTGAATGCCAGGCACTGTGCTGCCCTTGTGGGCTGAGCAGGGGAGACAGACAGTAAGCAGGTTATTGGGCAAGTGCTGTAAAGTGACATTTATGGCACTGTAGACAGAGACTCACTGGTGCCGAGGGACGCCTGTCTGTGGCGGTGACGGTTAGGCTGAGGTTTGACGGATGAGAAGGAAGCCACCACCTGAGAGCCAGCGGAGAGAGAGCATCTGAGGCAGAAGCGACGACACTGCATGAAGGCTCTGGGTCCAGAAACTGAGAGGCGAAGCTTGTTAGTCTGGAGCTTATTGAACTTGGGCAGTGCCGAGCTGGGCAGGGCCCGGCCCAGGAGGTCTCCATGGGCCTGGAGGGCATGGAGACCTCATTCTAAGTGTGGCAGGGAGCCTCTGAAGGGCTTCAGGCCGAGGGACGTGTGACCTGTTCAGCCAGTAGAGACTGGACTGGAGGAAGGGGTGACGAAGTGGAAAGACCAGATAGGAAGCTCCAGGTGAGATGGGTGGCCAGGGCCAGAGCAGTGGCAGTGGAAATGGAGAATCAGGGGCCAATTTGAGAGGTACTTCGGAGCTGCCATATTGATGGATTGGGTGGTGAGGATGGAGAGGGAGAGAGAGGAATCAAAGGTCAATTCCAGGTTTCCAACATGAGTAACAGCGGGGTGGGGTGGTAATTCCATTTAGTGAAACAAGGACAGAGGGAGGAATTATTTGCGGGGGCGGGGGGCGCGGAGTGCAGAAGAGAAGAGTTCCCTTTCAAACGTAGTAAGTTTCAGATGGTTGTGAGATATTCCGGTGGAGATGCCAGGCCATCAGAAACATAAAGCTGGGGCTTCCCCGGTGGCGCAATGGTTGAGAGTCCGCTTGGGAGTCTGCCTGCTGATGCAGGGCACGCGGGTTCGTGCCCCGGTCTGGGAAGATCCTACATGCCGCGGAGCGGCTGGGCCCGTGAGCCATGGCCGCTGAGCCTGCGCGTCTGGAGCCTGTGCTCCGCAACGGGAGAGGCCACGACAGTGAGAGGCCCGCGTATTGCAAAAAAAAAAAAGAAAGAAAAGAAATATAAAGCTGGAGCTGAGAAAAGTCCAAGATGGAGATAGACATTTGGAAATACACAAAATGGGATTTAAACCTGTGAGAATGGATACAATGACTCTCTCAGTTTCCTAGCGCTGCAGAAACAAGTACCACAAAATGCATGACTCAGGACACCAGATATTTATTCTCTCACAGTTCTGGAAGCTAGGAGTCCAAAATCAAGGTGGCAGCAAGGCTGTGCTTCCTCTGAAGCCTCCAGGGGAGGATCCTTCCCGCCTTTTCTAGTTTCTGCTGGCTCCTGGCACTCCTTGGCTTGCAGCATCATCACTCCAACCTCTGCCTGCATCTTCACATGGCCATCTTCCCTCTGCGTCTGTGTCCAAACTTCCCTCTTCTTCTAAGGACACCAGTCACATTGGATTAAGGATCCACCCTACCCCGGGATGACATCATCTTAACTAATCTGTAACGACCGCGTTCCCAGAGAAGGGCACATTTTGAGGTAGCAAGGGGTTAGGACTTCAACATGTCTTTGGGGGACACAATTCAACCCATAAGAATCACCTAGAAAAACAATGAAAAGAGAGAAGAGAAGGGGTCCTACGGCTTTGCCATCAGGTAGCAGTTGGATAAAGGAAGACAAGCCATGAGCCAGAGGGGCAGGACAAATGCGGCAGTGCGTGGTGTTGTGAAAACCAAGACTGCGTGTTTCAAAACAAGACAGAACGGTCAACTGCGTGGAAGAAATGCGGCTCTCGGGTTCCAGAGCTTACAAGCTGACCAGGGGACATGACGTGGTTCCTGCTGGTCTCGGCGAGCTCTGCAATTGAGTGGAGCGGAGGGGAAAGTTCAGTTAGAGGAGGGAGGGAAGATGCGTGAGGCAAAGCAGTAGAAGCTGCCGGAGATGACTCTTAAGAGATTCAGCTTTCGAAGGAGAACAGAGAATTAAGGCAACAGCTGCGGGAGCTGAAGGGATTAGGAGAGGTTTGGTTTTGGGTTTGGTGTGTTTTGTCCTTGCGTTCTGCTTGATTTTTTTTTTTTTTTTTGTGGTACGCGGGCCTCTCACTGTTGTGGCCTCTCCCGTTGCGGAGCACAGGCTCCGGACGTGCAGGCTCAGCGGCCATGGCCCACGGGCCCAGCCGCTCCGCGGCATGTGGGATCCTCCCGGACCGGGGCACGAACCAGCGTCCCCTGCATCGGCAGGCGGACTCTCAACCACTGCGCCACCAGGGAAGCCCTGCTTGATTTTTTAAAACGGGAGATGCTGGAGCGAGTTTGTGTGTTTGGATTAGCTCTGTTTTCATATCTGTGTGTGTGTGTGTGTGTGTGTTGTGTACGTTTTGTGCTCGACCTCATTTGACGTGTGCTTTAGTGCTGCCTTCCCAGCATTGGGGCCCAATGGACAGGGCTACGCCCTCTGTTTCTTTTGTCTCCCGGCCGCCCTACCTGACGCTCAAGCATTTGTTCACTATGGTCACGGCAAGAGAAATCCTCTGCTGTAGACGTCACGGCACCACGAATCGCCGCCGTTTCCTTTTCCGATGGAGAATGGACTGAACAATTTTCACAGGCCCTGTCCGTGTAACGTCAGCCGACAGAGTCCACGTCTAGTGTTTCTCTCCAAAGAACGTTGCTGGAGCGCCCTTTGCGTGACAGTCTTACTTGTTGGATTCTGCTAGGCAGAGCATCAGGGAACAGAATCTGGGAGATGGGTTTCCAGAGGTTCCCAGTGACCTGCTTAGGGGCATGAGGACCAGTTGATTAACCTGATCAGAAGGGCAGCCCCATGGTCACATCCAGAGATTCCCCATGGAACAGCAGCTGCCTGTTCCTAAGACCCAACCTGGAGACTGGAGTGTCCAGGCTGCAAAGGGCAAGGGGACGGGTCACAGGAAGAGGGGCCAGAGGTGCCGCGATGCTTGATCCTGAGGCAGCAGCGGCTGCCACAGGAGGGGCTTCTCAGGACCAGACCAGAATGCCTCTCCCAGGGAGAGGAGGCAGGTGGACACATCTGACTCTAGACAGAGGGGGCAGAAAGCAAAGCAGGTTCTGACACACATGTAGGAAAAGCACGTTGTTCTCTCTGTAATGTTCTTTTCAAATATTCCCTTCTTTCCTAAAAGATGTGTTTTTTAAAATAAACCAAAACCACCTCTGAAGAGATTGCATTACCAGAGGCAACCTGCAATAATTTGGTCGGTTACACACGATGATCGGGGGGCTCCGGAAGCCCTGGTGTGGGGCGGCAGCGCTGGACACAGTGACCTAGGCCAGTTGTGGGATCGGAGGCCTCATGACACAGGACAGTCCAGCAGTGATGTGTCATAAAACCACCCCCAGCGTCCCCAGGGCATCAGTGCCAGAGGGCGAGAGCAGCCTCCCGTATTCACACGGACCGTCAGCTACTAGGCTTGGAGGAGAAAAAGACCAAAGACAGGGCCAAGTGCCAGGCAAACCCTGGCAGCTGAAGATGCCCAGCCGTGAGGGGATGGGCACAGGGCAGACCCGTCAAGCAGCAGCTCGCTCCCCCCGCCCTCCGCAGCAACTCCCTTCTCCCGAGCCTGGGGAGACCCAGCCTTGGGCTTCAGGACAGGCACTCTTGCCTCCCAGATCGTGACTGTGGAGCTCTGGAAGCACTGGCGGCAGTGCTGACTCTCCAGCTCCAAGGAAGTGAAGAAACTCCTTTTTACACCTGAAAAGTCAAAAGACTGGGTAGCAAGACACTTTGGTTCTTGTTTTGTTTTTTTTTTTCAGTACCATGACGTAGAGAAAAAGAAGATTCGCAATGAGAGCAAATTTAAAGGAGCAGGTGGGGAGATGCTTTTTAAGCAGGGAAAATTCAGCTTGAAGCTCCAAGTGGAGGTGTCTCTGACGCCCCCTCCCTTGCCACGCCCCGCCTCTCGTGCTAGCTGGGCGAAGATAACGCAGGCAGAGAAAGGCCTCCCCGCTCCCTGCACTCCGCTCCAGGCTGCTGAAAGGGTGGAGAGTAGCGTCTTCCTGTATGGCTTAATCAAGGGGACAGTTGAGAGAGAAAACAGAAGTTGGGCTAATGTATCAGCAGAGTGCCTCGAGCCACGTTCTTTTAAAAAACATAAACTGGGTTCGTATCTCATACTCTGAATGTGGTTTTCTCCAAAATGTACCCTTAGCAATCATGACCAATTCCTAGAAAAGAAGAGGTACTCTGTGGTCTTTGGTTTTGATTACCAACTGCATGTGAAATTTTCTCTTTGAGTTTAGGTGATTTCCTTCAGAAGTTCCAGCATGTAACCTGGTTTATCACGTGAAGGAACGTAATTTCTACAGTTAGGAAAGGGTTTATGATGGAATTCTGATCGATACCCAAACTAGGTATCGCGAACAGAGTTCTATAATTGTCATAGTAGAGAACTTTTTAGAAGCTAATGAAAAAAAACAGTGTTTCCTTGGGAAAGTGATACAAACTCCTAAGGATTGTTGGCATAAACAGATATTGGATGTAATCCCATTCTGGGTGGAGGCCACTTGTTTTATATATATTACTGAAAACAGAATACCTGTACTTAAGAATTCCTTTGTAAAAACTGGGCACTCTAAAGGTTGGTTTCCCGAGTTTTCAGCTACAAAACATAATTCCCCAAGTGTCTCTGAAATGATCCTTAGCTCATCTGGCTGGAGTGTGATGGTAATGAAGTCAATAGCTGTGGTTCCCTGGGGGTCTGTCTAGAGCCACAGACCTACCCTTCTTCCCAGCCAGGCTCCCTGCTGATGGGCAGGGCCAAGTCAAAGGGTGGAGGGGTCATTTCAGTCCAGCTCGAGAATGACAGGCCCTTCAGGGGGTCAATAATGGTACCTTGGGTTTGAAAGACTGGATTTTATGTAGAATTCATGTAGAAATACCTGCCTGCATTTCCAAATTGCTGATGATTTTTTTTCCATTCTTCCTTTCCAGGGCCCCTGAGATCATCCTTGGTTTACCATTTTGTGAAGCAATTGATATGTGGTCCCTGGGCTGCGTCATTGCAGAGCTCTTCCTGGGCTGGCCACTGTATCCAGGAGCTTCAGAGTACGACCAGGTGGGTCCGGAGAGCACAGGTGTGCACAGCAAGCCCTCATTCTTCATCTGGATTGGCACCTCATTTATAACCTGACGTACAGATGGGGCTACGCGGTGTTACACTGTCTCCCAAACCTTGCTTCCTTTCGCCTCGCTTTTCTTTCTTTATTCCTCTTTCTTTCCCCTTTTCCTTTGATTACTTCTCTCTCTCCCTATAAAATTGTTGTTTTTCTCCAAGACACTAGAGCCATCAGTGTACCACATGTATGATGACGGGAAAAGCCCTGACCTCGTTCTCATCTTTTCTTGCAGATTCGGTATATTTCACAAACACAGGGTTTGCCAGCAGAATATTTATTAAGCGCAGGAACAAAGACAACTAGGTTTTTCAACCGTGACACAGACTCGCCATATCCTCTGTGGAGGCTGAAGGTAGGAAGAGCATCCCCTCCAACACCCAGCACGCAGGGAAGAAGGTCCCATCAGTGGGGAGCCTTTGACAGCGGCGCGTTGGTCCTGGACCTGATTGTGATTCGGCCACGGGGGAGGCGCGACTGTGGTTGATACATGGTGTGGATGAATCTGAATGTTCAGAAAGCACCACTTGGGCTTCCCTGGTGGCGCAGTGGTTGGGAGTCTGCCTGCCGGTGCAGGGGACACGGGTTCGTGCCCCGGTCCGGGAAGATCCCACATGCCGCGGAGCGCCTGGGCCCGTGAGCCATGGCCGCTGAGCCTGCGCGTCCGGAGCCTGTGCTCCGCAACGGGAGAGGCCACAACAGTGAGAGGCCCGTGTACCAAAAAACACCACTTTGTTTGACCTGCTGCCTTTTGCGGCTCAAACTCTGATCTCTAAACTCCTGAGATTTAATCCAGTGAATCTTAATGACCTGTCTGGTTGGTTACTAGACAGAGAAATGAACCACCCCCTGCCCTCAAGGAGCTCCCGGTCCAGAGGGAGCCTGAACCTGTGTGGCAAGCCCTGCCTCCCCGCCGTGACCAGCGCTCTGTTCCCGGCAGGAACAGAGCGTGGGAGGCCGGAGGAGGGAGCCTTTAATCTCGCTGTGGCAGAGGGTCGGGGAGGAGCATTCGAGCCGGGCCCTGAAGGATGAAGAGGGCCTTCCAGGCAGGGAAGCAGGCTAAGCCACACAGCATACGAAGGCCCCGGGGAGGGGTCTGCTGGTCCTGGCCGGCAGGTGGTGGAGCGCACCATTGCACACCGTAAACTCTGGTGCTTTGACTTTAACAGAAACGTATTTTGCTTTCACTTTGATCTGTGCCTAGTAATTAAAATTAATGTTTTTTTCCTGGGAAGGAGAAAATAATACAAGTCTTAAGTGTGTTTTGTGTTCATTTTAGGTGTTTCTTTTTTTGCAAGAGTGTGGGTGGGTGTTTTTTTTTGACAGAAACCACACTATATTCTAATACATTTAAAGATAATGTGTGGCCAATGGTGGCAAAAGACTTTGAAAAGAGATCTGGAAGCTAAACAAGGATCCTAGGCTATTGACGGGAGGCTGGCGTTTGGCAGCTGTGAGTGTGAGCAGCTCAAGGTCAGGTCCGGTGAAAAAGAGTCCCGGTGGGGAGAGGCCGAGGCCGGGCAGGGGCAGGGTTCACTTCTACGTCTTAGTTAAGAGCCTCAGGCCCACTTGGCCAGCTGTTCCCAGATCGAAGCCTGAATCGTAGCAGCTCCAGGTGTGCTGTCCTTGAGCGAGATCTGAAGGATTAATTACCTGTGATCCATGAATGAGTGCCAAAATCCATAGTAATTGGAAACAGCAGCTTCCTAGACTGAGGCCAGTTCGGGAGCTGGGTGTGTGCACCCCGGGCCCAGGCGGAGGGGACACACAGGACAGACTCCGGAGCCAGCTGCCATCACTGGCCCTGGGACCTTGGCAGGCCCCTCAAGCTTTCTGTTCCTGTTTCTGCCTCTGGAAAATGGGCTGGCAGCTGCCCTCCCTAAGATGGTCGTGAAGGGCGTTACATGAGTTCACGTGCTTTAGAATAGCGCCTGGCACATAGGGAGAGCTCTACGTATACGAGTTTGATACATTAAATTAACATTTTAAAGCAAGTGGAAAAAGGGCTTCTGCTTTTCCACATATGGAACCTGACCTTATTCCTTAAACTTAGGGGAGAATGTAGGTCTGTCAGGGTTGTGGCATATCTTGCTCGTCTGGGGATCCTCCAGACCTGACTCAAAGCAGGCCCCCAACAGGTGTTCATGGGAAGGAAGCAAGGAAGGAGGAGGGATGAGTTAGTGTGGAGGCTAAAGAGAGGAAGGCATTCGTACGCAGGCCACTTTAAGAAGAATCCTAGTCTCCTTCTCCGAAGGGTGGGAAAAGACCCTCTGGGAGAAGCAGAAGCTGGCAGGTTTGAGTCACAGTGACTAGGAAATAATTCATATTACCAATGGGCTTTTGCCTCTCTTGACCAGACACCAGATGACCATGAAGCAGAGACGGGGATTAAGTCAAAAGAAGCAAGGAAGTACATTTTCAACTGTTTAGATGATATGGCCCAGGTAAGCTCCGTGGGTGAGTATGCAGTGTTAGCCCTTTAAAAACCAAGCACAGCAAGACTTCTGCGAGAGCAATTAATGTAGGATGGTGGGTAGAAATCCACATTACTCAACTGTGGTGGTTGACCTTGACCTTAAACAATGATATGCCAGCCTTAGGAAGAATACCATTGGATTTGTGGAACATTTTTAAAACCTTACACCAGGACTTCCCTGGTGGCGCAGTGGTTGAGAATCCGCCTGCCAATGCAGGGGACACGGGTTCAAGCCCTGGTCTGGGAGGATCCCACATGCCGCAGAGCAGCTAAGCCCAGCGCCACAACTACTGAGCCTGTGCTCTAGAGTTCGCGAGCCACAACTACTGAGCCCATGTGCCACAACTACTGAAGCCCTCGCGCCTAGAACCCATGCTCCTCAACAAGAGAAGCCGCCACAATGAGAAGCATGAGAAGCCCGCGCACTGCAATGAAGAGTAGCCCCTGCTCACCACAACTAGACAAAGCCTGTGTGCACCAATGAAGACCCGACGCAGCCAAAAATAAAAAAATTAAAAAAACCTTACACCAGCTTTTTAAAAATGGCTTCAGTTTATTGGTTTCCAATTGTAAAATAGTACTGGACAATCTTACTGATGTCTTCACGAGAAGAATTCAAGCCCATTAGTACATTTGAGTTTAATGCCCATGATTAGTTCCCTAGGGCTACCTTAACAAGGGGCCATAAACTGGGTGACTTAAGACAACAACATTTATTCTCTCGCAGTTCTGGAGGCTGGAAGTTTGAAATCACAGTACCAACAACCCATGTTCCCTCTGCAGGCTCTAGGAAAAGACTGTCCGTGCCTTTCTCCTAGCTTCTGGCGGCCCCTGGCAATCCCCAGTTTCCCTTGACTTGTATCTGCATCCGGCCAGTCTCTGCCTCCTTCTTCATGTGGTCTTCATCCCTGTGTTCCCTCTTGTCTCTGTGTCCAAATCTCCCTTCTTTCTCTTATAAAGACGGCAGTCATTGGATTTATGGCCCACTCTACTCCAGTATGACTTTAACTTGGTTCCATCTGCAGAGACCCTATTTCACAGGTACCGGGGATTAGGAGTCACATCTTCCGCGAGAACACAGTTCAGCCCACTGCACTCAGTCTCTCTCAGCTCACTGGAGGGACCACAGCCTCTCACCTTTGTACCCAGAGAAAATTCTAGAACGTCAGCTATTTTTAGGGTAGAAACTAGTCTGAAATCAGGGCAACCCAAAGTGAGTTTTTCTTCAAAGCAATGAGAAATAAAGCTACAGACCAATAAAGACTTAGCACACCTCTTATGGAAGAGAAGTGTAACCAAAACTCATGATTCTGAGTAAAGTATACTTGTCAGTTGATTAGAAGCTTAGATTGCCCGAGAAAACCGAAATCGCCTTCCCGCGCACGTCTTGGAAAATATAGAAAGCACCACAAAACAAGGCTTTTAAAGGCCATCCTAGTATAAGCTTTTGCTCTTGGAAGAAAAATCCTGTGTTCAGATGTCCTGCCTGCCTTGGCCAGAGGTGATCCCAGCGAACCCAGGGACTTGAATAACTCGGGCCCTAGTTCAGGACCTGCAAGAGGACTGACACACCGTAGGGGTGGGAAGAGGGTGCTGAGGCCCCAGCATCTCCCTCGGAAGGTTAAATAAATAAACCTTTTTGCGTCTTATTTTTTACCGCTTGGTTGTAATTATTGTTTTTTTTAACTGTGGGGAAATACATGTAGCATAACTTTTATCATTTAAACCATTTGTAAGTGTACCGTTCAGTAGTATTCCGTGCACTCACATTGTCACGCACTCCGTCTCCAGGACTCTCTTCATCCTGTGGTTCTTTGCAGTGAGGCGTGATGTGAGGTGTATTTCCGCCTAAGTGATGAACAGGAGCCGGGTACCCCCGGCACGTTTATACATTTGCAGGTGCCGGCAGTGGCCTCTCCCTTCCCAGCGTGCCCTCCCTCTGTCTCTCCTGCAGAGAGAACAGCCGCGTCCGGTGGGCAGTGATGACCCGAGGCAGCACCTCCCACGGGGCAGACACAGCCTTCTGGGGGTTGGGAAGGGGTGACCGAGAGATTAGGATGGAGCTGCAGGGCGCAAACTAAGAGGCGTCAGGGGGAGGGAGGCCGCGCGGGCTCTTGGTAACCTGTCGCCGCTTGCTTTCAGGTGAACATGACGACAGATTTGGAAGGGAGTGACATGTTGGTGGAAAAGGCGGACCGGCGGGAGTTCATCGACCTGTTGAAGAAGATGCTGACCATAGACGCTGATAAGAGAATCACTCCGATCGAGACCCTGAACCACCCCTTTGTCACCATGACACACTTACTCGACTTTCCCCACAGCACACAGTAGGTGTCCCATGCGACGCTTTATTCCAGGGCTGGGCAGACTTTTTCCCGAAATCCCCAGATAGTAAATAATTGAGGCTTTGCGTCCATACGGTCCCTGTCACAGCGGCTCAGTGCTGCCATTAGAGCTGAAGGCAGTTGTAGACGATACATAAACCGATGAGGGAGGCTGTGTTCCGGTAAAACTATTTATCAAAGCAGGTGGTGGCCACATTGGGACCCTGGGCCGAAGTTTTCTTGACACCAAAGAGGGGGAACAGTGGGGCGTGAGAGGGCACGAGGCCGGGTGGGCCGGACCCTGGGGGTCTGTGCACGAAGCGAGGTGCTCAGAATGGCAGCGTCTGTGACGCAAAGCCACGTGCGAGGGCAGAGGTCACGAGTGGACTCAGTCCAGTGTGGATCTGGGTGTGTTCTTTCGTTCATTCATTCATTCGCTGTGTGGTGTGCTATGCCAGGGGCTGCAGTATGTGGGGAGTAAAGCAGATGGGACCCCTGCCCGCTGGAGCTTACAATCTATAGGAGAGAGGAAGGTACTAAACCAGCGGTCCCCACATATCCAGGATGCTATCAGGGGACACATAGGACGGGAGAGCATGTAACAAGGGGGCCTTGCTTGGGGCATGGCGGGGAAGACCCGAGGACAGGACCGCCAAAGGAGAGGGAGGTGCCTGGTGGAAGGGCCTGCGAGAGCGGAAGGGGCGTTGCCGCATGGAGACTCCAACACGGGCAGGACCGGCCCTGGAGCTGAAGGACGGGGAGAGATGAGGCCCCAGGATAAGCCAGGGGCGGGCCTTCCGTGTTACAGATTTCAGCCTTTCTTCTAAGAGCAACGGGAAGTCATTAAAGGCTTGATGGCAGAGGAATGGCTGGTGAGAGTTGTGTTTAACAGAGATCTGTCTGCTGTCACTTGGTCAAGTCAAATAAGCTTGGAAAAAAATGCCCATCAGATTTGGCAACTTGGAAGTTGTTGGTAACTAGTGAGAGCTGTTTCAGTGGATGGTAGAAGCAGAAACCAGTTTAGCAGGTTGAAAGATTGAGAGGTGAAGAAATAGATAGTACCCTTTCCAAGAAGGAAGGCTGGGAAAGGGGAGGGAAAAAATAGAGGGGTGACTAGGGAAGGCCCCAGGGTGGGGTTTCTTTTCATATGGAAGAGACTTGAGCAATTTAAGATGCTGATGGGAAGTGTCTGGTAGTAAGAGCTTAGAGATAAAGGATGCTCAGAAGATGTTTCCCGAAAGTTCAGGTAGTGGGAGGTGGCAGAGTAAATGGAACAGAGAAATAGAGCAGAACCATTGAGCGTGGGGGTTGGACATGAATAGCGCGGCTGTAACTGAGCTTCCCAGGTGAAGGCATGGAGAGACGTGGAGGGCTGGAGGTAGCTGGGTCCGTCAGGTGGAGTGTTGCCGGGCTGCTAAGAGAAAAAGGTTGACACGGAGATAGGCGTTGGCAATGGAGCAACTGAAATCCAAAGTGATGGCTGTGGGAGGCTTAGCCAGAAGAGAAAGGAAGGGAAGATGGGAGGGGTCCAAAGAGACTGAGTGGTCTGATCAGCTCAGAGATCGTTTAGTATAGTAATAGTCGAATAAGCCAGATGGGTAGAAAATGTGACCGGATGGGAGGCTTGAATTTCTAGGCTTGAATTTGGGGGATGCGAAGCAGTTTCCGGTTGGACAGTCTAAGGAATGGGTGGCTGGAATTGACCGCAGGTCACTGGAGGTGAGAAGGAACTAAGAAGCCAGGATGTCTGACGAGGAGTCAGGGTGACCTCTGAAGTCTCCCGGGTGGGCAGGACTGAGCTAGTGGCCCAGGCCTCGGCGAAATGAGGAGGAAAGAAAAGACATGAGGTTGTGCGGCCTGAGCGTGGGAGGGGGTAGTAGGAGGCACCATAACAAAGGACCGCTGAGTGGCTGCGTGTCTTAAACAGCAGACATTTATTTTCTCATCGTTTTAGAAGCCCAAGATCTAGGTGTTTGGCAGAGTTGGCTTTTTCCGTGGCCTCTCTCCTTGGCTTACCCATGGCTGTCTTCTGCCTGTGTCTTCACATGGCCTTCCTTTTTTGCATGTCTGTGTCCTAATTTCCTCCTCCTTCTGAGGAATTGGATTAGGGCCCACCCTAATGACCTCGTTTTACCTCTTTAAAGATCCCATCTCCAAAGTCAGTCACGTTCTTAAGTACGGGGGGATTAGAACTTTAACTTAATGTGAATTAGAGGAGCACAGTCCAGCCTATACCAGAGAGTAGTGAGAGATAGCACTTCAACCTCTTGACCCCGGGGTGCTTGGGATGTGAAAGAATAAACAGTCACCTCCCTGGGTGTCTGCTGGGAGAAGCAGGGTGCTCGAGAGAGCAGCAGATTGTAGATAGGGTCAGGAGGGAGAGGGAATACACGGGAAGAGGCGCGGATCAGAGACAGCTACAGGTCATCGTGGGCCCTGCCGTGGCCACAATCAGATCGGGCTGCTTAAGGCTGGATTTGACCTTAACCAGCATATGAGGAAGGATGGTGTGGCACCTACCATGGACGGTGCTTCCTCAGTTTTAGGTCTGTTCCTTACTAGCTGTTGTTGAGCAAGTCAAATTTTATTGCAACGACCAGACATTGCCTCTAATTTAGAAGCACGTTTGAAACAACCAAACTCCTGTATAAAGAAGGAACTTGGACCCATCCCTTGCAAACTCTCATTACGGGATTTGTCCTTTTTCTGGGTGTGGTAGGGGTAAGTCAAGGGGTGTCAGTCTATACCACAAAAGAAAGGCAAACTTGGTGATTTACTGGATGGGGCCCCATAAGATCAGTCTTTGCGTATTCGGGGTGAAGTGGGATGACTGAGAAACAGCTATAGATAGGAGATGGAGGGGCTCCCGTTACGATCTGCACCAAGTCAGTGAGACAGTCCCCTGCATAAAGCTGGGGGCTTGGTTGAATGACCTCAGGGTTCTGTCTGTCCCTGGGTTTTGTAAGGAAACAGATATAGGGTGCTTCACTGTGTGGGATGAAGACCAAGTGTGGAATCCATGGGCATCAGCTTCCAATTCAGAACTTGGTGTGAGACCAAGAGAAGAACTGACAACTTAGATTTCGGAAAATAAGCCTCGGAAGGAAAGAAGGGTCTTTGCGCATACCCAGGCTTACCCGAGAGTCGGCCTGATCCCCAGGTAACCCTAGAACTTGTTGGGCAGACCGTGGAGAACTCTGGGGCTAGAAGAAACCTCCAGGCCACCCCACCGCCCTGCTAGAGACCCCACCTCTGGGGCTCGGCCAGGGTTACCCCAGCATCCAGATTAACAGGTGAAAGAGACTCCACTCATTTCTCCACGCCAGGATTCCAGTGCACAGCTTCCTTAAAAACCACTCTCAGAATGAACCCAACGTGAAAGTGCTTTCCTCTAACTGAAACTAAAAACTCAGACCGTTTCAGCTAGAAGGTTCTGAGTCTAAAAGCTTTGTGTTGAATTGTCAGAAAACCGTTGATGCATTAACTACAGTCCAAAAAGAACACAAAATCTATTGTTTGATTCCTTCAGCCTCCATGTGAAAGCACTTAGCAGTGGGCTTGACACTTCGTAGATGCTCAAAACATGTTGGCCTTACCAGCATTAGTAATAGTGTTTCTAGCTCTTGGTTACTGGAGAATACGTTTTCCTTCCTCTCCAGGGCTGTCAGTCAGTAAATGTTTATTTAGTGTGCATTGTGTAGCCAATGTAAGTAGTCATTAACTCAGAAAGAATGTCTAAGTCAGTTCAGAACATCTTTCATGGAGAGGATGTTTTGGGATAGCCCACAAGCACCTGCTTGGCCCAGAATATAACGTACCTATAGTATGTGGAAACAGTATGCATCTGTAATCTTAAAATAGTAGAATTTTATATTGTTATTAAACTATTTATACCTAAAAATAAGTATTTTAAATTGAAATTTAATATTCATTGTCTTGAATATTACCATTTGAGGAAAATTAAGTTTAATTAGAAGAAGACACAAGTGAATGAAAAACAGTGTATAAAGTCTAAAGGACACTATATGGTGGATTTTCAAAAGTTTGGTCAGGGCCACTCGTGGCTTTCCTTGTCCTTGATGCTGGTGTCAGCAACACTTCTATACTTGACTTTCATAATTAGAGTTTTGTTTTGATTCACAAATGCAATGGAGGAAGAAAAAGAGGAAGAGAAAGTTTACTTCATGTAACTGGGCAAGAATTAGAAAATTGAAAGGCAGAATGAAGGAAGGTAAAGAGAATGTACATGTGTATGTGAAGACTGCCAGTGATTAGCTCTTGATCTTGACAAATTACCCATCCTCTGTCTGCTTCAGCCTTACTCATAAAATAGGGCCAACGGTCGTATCTCTTCCCCTCGTGGTTGCTGTAGGACTGAATGAGACAGTGCTTGCAAACAACTACCACACTGTCAGTAAAGTTAGCCACTAGCAGTAATCATTAAGATCATTGTTCTCATTCCATACACAATCCAGGGAGGAACAAGCGTGGCACGAGGTCCTGGTACTGGGTTAGCTAGTTCCTTGGCTGACCCCTAGATGGCGCTGGTGCCCTAGACTAGCTGGAAAGGGTGAGCGCAAGGAAGGTGGAGGCAGGTCATCAACTGCTGTTCAACGCTCCCAATCAGAGAACTTATACGTTTGTTTATGCTCCAGAAACCACCTTGAAAGCTGAGAATGAGCAGTGAAGGTGCAGGCAGATCAGCAGCATGAGGAAGTGCAGTGAGAGCCCAGAGGTCTGGTGTGCTGGTGGAGAACCTTTACCCACCAGGATGGGGAGAAGAGGTAGTGAGACAATGGGGGGATTCATCTAAGTACCACCAACTCTTGCAAATGCAGGCGCTGCATGAGAAATCCAGGAAATTGAGACCTACCGTGAAGTGTCCCGGTTGTTTTGTTTATTAGATTAACTGTTCTCTCTCCGTTTTCTCCCCTGGATTCCACCTTACCTTCTTGTCCTTCCCTAATGCCTCTGTCTCTGCCTTTTGCGTGAACAGCGTCAAATCATGTTTCCAGAACATGGAGATCTGCAAGCGTCGGGTGAACATGTACGACACGGTAAACCAGAGCAAAACCCCTTTCATCACACACGTGGCCCCCAGCACATCCACCAACCTGACCATGACCTTCAACAACCAGCTGAACACCGTCCACAACCAGGTGAGTGGGGAGCGGAGGGGAAGGCAGGCGGGGCTGAGAGTGTGAGCGACAGGAATTGTACTTTCCCACCAAACCGAGTCAGGAGACAAAACTCCTCCAATGTCACGTACAACAGATAAAATCCCTCTGCTGCCACGTTCAACTCTGTAAGAAAGTGTGTGTTCCCAAGGTTATTTCCTTTGAGAATCCCAGGCACTCTTTGTATTGACTACTGGCTCATCGAAAGGTCCCAGAAATGACTCACTAAGGGAGTTACTTCTGAGATGGTACCTCTTACTGCTCTCCTGTCTTGATGTGGGAATAAGGTAAAGGAGATGCTGTGATCCTTTTATGACCGACATCTGCCTGATAAAGAATTCTAGAACTGGAAGGGATGCTGGCGGTCACCCAGCTCAGGCCCTTGCTCCTGGTGTCCACACTGCTGGGTCCACATGGTCTCCTTTCAAGACAGATAAAACCTGTCCTTTTCCAGTTCTTGGGGAGAATCAATTCATCAATCTTGTCACCAGAATTCCAGCAGTTAGAACTAAAAAGGGACCGGGAAACTGAGGTTTTCTTCCTGCAGCTTTCCAACCTTTTGCAGAAAATTAGCAGAATCTAACACCTAATACACTGCTCGAAATATGGATGACACCCAGGAAATAGTTACTGAATGAATAATCCCCAAGTCCTCACTCAGGCTGCCTCTGGCATCTAAGAGACTTTTACTTTTATTCCCACCAACCAGCCTTACCAGTTCCACCAAATAAATGTCCCTAGATTTTTTTCAGTCTTAATATCAATCTTTAATGACAACAGCACACCTCTGTGTGTGTGTGTGTGTGTGTGTACACACACACACCCCACCCCATAGGAAAGGAGTGTATATGTTCTAATCCTGAAGTGTGAATACTCTGCCGGGCCATCTACTCTTTTCCGACAGGTCCCCTACTCCCACGGAAGAGTCATTGACCCTGTTTTCCAGGCCATTCCTGGCATGGTGTGTTGCTAAGGCCCAGCTTTACTTTCCAGCCTGTCCTCTCCTTCTGCCTAAACTCTAGGAGAGGCTGCCTGGAATCTGCTGCCCCCTGGGGGCCCTTGGTGTTCTTACAATTCTCCTTAGTGGGAAGAGCTAATGTTCTCTACAGCCTGGAGTCCAAAATAATAAACATTCCCACCCAGTGCCTAGCTCAGTCCTCAGGCTAAGGCGGCCACAGCCAGTCGGGTGAACTCCTTGCCAAAATATCACCGTGGTTTTGGTCTTCATCACCAGAGCCCCATCGCAGTGAGTGGACTGTCTTGCTGGTGCCGTAAGCAGGAAGAGTAGAAGATACGTTGCAATGGGAAGGTTGGCCTAACTGTGAGGAAGGAGGGCCAGACCAAGATGCATATACAGTATTCGTTAGGCAACAATTGGAGATTTTTGAGCAGGGTGGTGACATGCACAAAGTAGTCTTTTGGAAAGAATGTTCTAGCGTCTGTGTCCAAAACGAATTGGAAGAGAGGAAGCAGAGGCCAGAGCATCACTAGTCAGGGCCTTACAGGTCCCAGACACCAGGACAGGCCTCAGCTAAGGAAGTAGTGATTAAAAAGAGGGTTCTGGGGACATTAAACGAAGGAAGGAGCAGCAGTACCAGCGACTGGCCAGAAGGGGGAGTAGTTGAGCACCAGCGTGGGAACTGGAGGAGATTGGTGCTAGTGCCCTGAAGAGGGAAGCTCAGAGGCAGGAAGATGTGAGGAGGGTCTGGTCTCTGGTGTGTAGAGTGCAAGCAGGTGGTGGGAAGTGTGTATGTGGGGAAGCCTCCCGGAGGGGTGAGGCCATGGAGAGAACAAAGAGGAAACACAAGTCGTGCCATCAGTAGCAACACAGATGCTGGCCCAATACAGACGACTGTATATAAAACAGATAAACAACAAGGACCTACTGTATAGCACAGGGAACTATATTCAATACCTTTTAGTAACCTATAATGGAAAAGAATATGAAAAAGAATATACACACACAGAGACACACATATATATGTAACTGAATCACTTTGCTGTGCACCAGAAACTAGCACAGCATTGTAAATGAACTATACTTCAATAAAAAATAAAAAAATTAGATTGGCCCAAAAGTTCGTTCAGCTTCGTAAGATCTGATGGAAAAAGTTCATAAGATCTTACGGAAAACCCAAACGAACTTTTTGGCCAACCCAATAAAAGATGCTGGCCCACACGTGTCACACGTGCATCCCCAGTCACACTAGCTGGAGGCCAATTGTGTGGTGCTGCAAAAACAGACACTTATTGTTACAATAATATCTTAAAATCTAAACATGGGCGCCAAATAATTTAGTGATTACTTTCAAATTCGTTTGCTTTGCACTGAAATTCAGCATCAAATATAAGTATAAAAATCATGCAAAATGAGACTTTATCCTTTTTATCAAATTTGACACACATGCATACCCTTCTTGAAATCCTGATTTTGTATGTGTCCACGATATCCTTGTGGCTCTTTCCCTCCTTACTTTTTTAGTGCTTGTAACCTCTAGTGGCAAAACCTCTTATAAAGGTTGAATCTGAAGCCATAGGTAACTCCACCTATCTTGCTAAAGGCTCAGCATGAAGAAGACTAAGATGGGGTGAAACTGGAGAAATCTCAGTTTAGAATTTCTTTTCCTTCCGTGCGTGGCTTTGCTTCACATGGAATTTCAATCTCAAATGCTGTCTCTTTCTGGAAGAGAAAGGAAAGAGGACATAACCTCAGTATCTGTCTAACCCATCTCCATTTAAGTTCTCTTGACCCACTGGCATCTTTTCTCCCTGCCTTCCAGCATTAGTAGTTGAACGCCAGCATGAGAATGCACCGAATTCCAACAAGTAACCCCAGTCTCAGCATGTCCCTCTCCGTCTCTATTTCTGCAGCGTATTTCTTTACAGTAACGGTGCTCTGCAAACATCTCAGGGCATCTGTAAACAGTGCTGCCCTTAGACCTGAGAAAAAGGGCCCCCTGCCTGGGCCCTCCCCAGGTATGTGTGCTCCCATGCCAAGGTCTGGGTACCTGGCACCCCAGGCTTGGTTTCATCCTCCCCAGTATGGACTGTACCACCAAGTCCAAATACATGCACCCAAAGGCCCTCAAGTTGTGGGACAGAGCTGGGACAGGGAGAGAAGGAAGGCAGGCATTCAGCTCCACGTTCCAGTGGCCAAGCCAAGGAATCCAAGAGGGATTCAAACTCAAACCCAGTCTTCCAGGTGGTTATGAACGTGTACGTGTCCAGGTGGAAGGGCAGAACGTAAGTCCTTTAGCCGAGTTTTAACTTTGCAGTATTTAGACATGATATGCAGGCGTCCACTTGCATTTGCAGGCCCCATAAATGTTAGAAACAGGCCTGGATGTAAGCACCGAAGGTGGTCCTGTGTCTCATGGGGCTGCAGGTGCCTGCTTTTCCCTGAGACTTTCCAACTATATTTCCACTCCCCTCTGTTTTTGCTTTTTTGCTCTTGGTTTTCGTTTGTTTGTTTGCTCTTCTTTGAGTTCATTTATTTGATTTAGATTCGTGTCTCCCAACATGCCACCTCCCTCATTTTTTATTTGTGTTTATTTTTGTTTAATCCCCACCATTCCTTTAGGCTCCCACCTCCACCAGTGCCACTCTTTCCTTAGCCAATCCTGAAGTCTCCATACTAAACTACCAATCTGCACTCTACCAGCCCTCAGCGGCATCCATGGCTGCGGTGGCCCAGCGGAGCATGCCCCTGCAGACGGGAGCGGCCCAGATCTGTGCCCGGCCCGACCCCTTCCAGCAAGCGCTCATCGTGTGTCCACCCGGCTTCCAAGGTAAGGCTGAGTGGACACAGCCTCTCACCTGCTTCCAAGAGGACCACCTCTGGGGCGCCAGCCCCCAAACTCTTCTGTCCTGCTAAAGCCCTCTTCATTTCTTTTGCTGAGAGCCCTGGCTTCACTGAACTTGAGGGCCCCCGTACTGCGGCGGCCAGCCTAGAAACAGTGGGACTTACGTTTCGGCACCAAGTCAGCGTCTTGTTATTCTCATCACCTGCCAGTGGTTTCGGCCCAGGCCCAGTTGCTGTCTGTAAATCAGCGCATTGTGTGTGTTCCCATTGTTATGCTGATGTCAGCTCTTGCGTTTCCTCACATGGAATATCCTGTGTGGCTTATCTGTAAAAAATTGCCGATCTCCAACAGCCAACTAGTCCCAGTTCTTGTGAAGAATATAAATCTGTCTGGAAAGCATTTCCTGGACACCACCCCCCGACCACGTGCCCACCAGGTGATCCTTTGGCCATGCACCCCGGCCTCTTCTCCTGAAGACTCTAAGCTGGAGTTGGCTGCTTGGTTACAGTTTACACAGAAAGCTCAAGAATTTGTCTCTGAAACCCTCCTGGTGTAAGTCTACGTGGTTCAGTCTGAATCAGTGCAATTCCAGCCGCCTCACTCCTCCCCCAAGGCCTGGCTTTGACATACGCAGATATATCTTCATGTCAAAAGCAGTTGTTTTCCTACTGTAATTTGCCAACATAACTGTTCCACTTTTGGCTTTAAAGATTCCTTAATCTTTCAAAGACCTAGTCTTTGAAAACATTCAAGGCTGTTTTCGTGGTTCTTTTAAATTTTAAGTTAGAGGGAATTCCCTGGCGGTCCAGTGGTTAGGACTCTACGCTTTCACTGCCAAGGGCCCGGGTTCAGTCCCTGGTCGGGAAAGTAAGATCCCGCAAGCCATGTGGCATGGCCAAAAGAAAAAAAAAATTTTTTTTTTTAAGTTAGAAACTAAAGGGGAGACTTCCAAAGGACCAGGCGGTACCTAGTGCCAAGGGAAGCTGAGAGCTGACACAGCGGGCTAGGAAGGTTCTCCTCGTCCAGCTGTTTCCAGTCACTTAGCCCTTTTCCCCCTTGCCCGTTGTCTGGACTAGGATTGCAGGCCTCTCCCTCTAAGCATGCTGGCTACTCTGTGAGAATGGAAAACGCGGTTCCCATCGTCACTCAAGCCCCAGGAGCTCAGCCTCTTCAGATCCAACCAGGTCTGCTTGCCCAGGTAATTCTTTCTTTATTATTACTGGTATTACCATGATCCATGTTAATGTTGTTCACAAAAGAGCTATATCTTCGCTAATTCCCTCCCTGGCAATGAGTTAGATGCTTGAAATCATTAGAATATATCAGTAATATTCTGAATGATACCCAGGTGAATTACCTTCCTAAGTATCTAGCTTACAATTACAAGAAGAAATTTAGACACAGGGAGAGTCTGGGGAAATTATCATTGTATCTTTGTAATGCAAATTAATATGGGAGACCTAGGGTTTAATCCTAACTCTCTGTGACCCAAGGCAAGTCAGTTAGCATTTCTTCCTTGTAAAATTGAAATTATTTTTTTAAAGCCAAAAAGAGCCTTGGAGATTATCTCTTTGTTTTATAGTTGAAAACCAGGATCACAGAAGCTTTGGGATGGAACCTTCCTTATCTGTTCACACAGGTACTCTGACAGATTCTTAGAATGAAATCACAGAGGTGAAACTGGTTGAAAATATGTAAAGTGTTGTGGAAATTTTAGGTAACCATAGTGGTGTAATGATAATAGTAATCAATCCTTAATGTCACTTGAACCTTAATAACAAATATATCCTCATTATGCCAGGCACTTTACAGTTGTTATTGATTTAATCCCCACAACATAGTAAGGTATTTGTCTCCTTTTGACAAATAGGGGAAATGAAGCACAAGCACTGGCTCAAAGTCACACGGCAATTAGGTGGCAGAACCAGAACAGAAACCCAAGACACCAGCATCTGTATTTTTACCACCATGCTGTACTGTTTCTGCTGTTGGGCGTCAAGGACAGCTTGACCAAAATGTCGGTGGTCTAGAGGCACTTTTGTTTTTAAATAAAGTTGGTTCCCAAAGACACTTACTTATGGTGTCTTTTGTTGAATAGAGGTTTGGGGTTTTAATTTTAATATAGTCAAATTGCATAGGTCTATTTTGGACTCACTCTATGCTATTCCATTGTCCTCTCCAATATCCTATTGTCTTAACTATTATGACTTTAATATATGTCTGGTATCTGGTCAGAAAAGCCCTGCTCCTATATTGTTCTTCAAAATTTCGCTGTCTCTTCTTATCCCTTCGCTTTTCCATGTGAATTTTATCATCATCTTTACATAAGAATTTTGGTTCCAAAACAAGCCAAAACAAAACCCAAAACCCTGGTTTGTATTTATTGGACTTGCATTGGATTTATATTTACTTTTAGGAAAATTGACATCCTTATAATATTAAGTCATCCCTGAACATGGTGTAACTGTATATAAATTACCTTTTATTCCTTTCACTAAAGTTTTCTTTTGTTAGAATAATTCCTAAATATTTTACAGGTTTGTTATTAATAACTTTTTTAACTGTATGTTCTAATTATTTGTCATTGGTTCATAGGAATGTAACTGATTTTTCTTTATTGAGTTCGTTATCTAGCAATCCTTCCAAACTCTGATTAGTTCTGATTGTTTCTGTGAATTCCCTTGGATTTTCTATGTAGACTATCTTTTCATTTACAAATGATACAGTTTTGTTTCTTCCTTTACAATCTTTATAACTTTTATTTATTGTTCTTATATCACTGTGCTGACAGCCCCTCCAAAACAACGTTTAATAACAATGTTAATATTGAGCATCCTTAACTTGAACCTACCTTTAAAGGAAATTCTTCTAGCTGCTTGCCATTAGGGATTTTGTTTACTCTGAAGAGTTGATAGGGACGCTTCATCAAGTTTGCTAATTTTTTTAATGAATTAATATTAAATTGCATCAAATGTTCTTTCTTCATCTATTGAAATGCTCCTGTGTTTTTGTTCCTTTATCTGTTAATGTACCAAGTTACTTAATAGATTTTGTAATGTTAAAGTATCCCTGTATGTCCAGGGTGAACTTTCTTTAATCATGATGTGCTTGATGTGTTTGTATGCTTTTCAATCCTGGATAGTTTGCAAACACTATAGCTAGTATTTTTGCATCTATGTTCATAAGTGAGAAGCGGCATGAATTTCTCTTTCTTGTAGAATCTTTATCTGCTTTGGGCATTGAGATTACACCAATCTCGTAAGATATGCTGGATATTATTACCTCTTCTTCTGTTTTCTGGAACAGCTTGTTTGAGATTGGTATTAGCCATTCTTCATCTCTTTGTTCTTATGTCCAAACTGAGACTGCAAATGACCACTAACACCAGCTTCTGATGGCACAGAAAGCTGTGTCTTGCTGCAAGTTTGTAAACAGAGAACCTTCAGCGTATAAAGCACACCTTCTACTCCTTCCTCTGTCTCTGGTCCTCATAGCTCCCTTTTGTTTGCAGTAGGGGTGGCTGGGCCCGTGAGCCATGGTCGCTGAGCCTGCGCGTCAAGGACATGGTAGACCAAAGTGCCTTGACATGCAGAGACGCCTAAGAGAGATTAAGTTTAAAAAAAAAAAAAAAAAAGTCCTGTCCTATCTAGCATCACTGTGTGTCTTTTTGTTTACTGGTTGCTTTTGATTTTTCTGTCACTCAATTCATGCCAATATGTTAGCCTATTAAGGTCGAGCTTTCCTAGGTTTTTGGGTTTTTTCTCTTTTTTTGGCTACGTTGGATCTTTGTTGCTGCGCACAAGCTTTCTCTTGCTGCGCACAGGCTTTCTCTAGTTGCAGTGAGCGGGGGCTACTCTTCATTGCAGTGCGTGTGCTTCTCATTGCGGTGGCTTCTCTTGTTGTGGAGCATGGGCTCTAGGCGTGCGGGCTCAGTAGTTGTAGCTCGCGGGCTCTAGAGCACAGGCTCAGCAGTTGTGGTGCACGGGCTTAGTTGCTCCGCGGCATGTGGGATCTTCCCGGACGAGGGCTCGAACCCGTGTCCCCTGCCTTGGCAGGCGATTCTTAACCACTGCGCCACCAGGGAAGTCCTCTCCTAGGTATTGTTTAATGGTCCCTTCAAAGGACGAAAATAAGCTAACTTCTAAAACTAGTAGGGCAGCTATAAAAAAAAAAAGAAAAAAAGCAATAATTAAACACACAAGCTGACGCCTTCATTTTTCTTGGGATAAATTTCTAGGTATAAGGCACTCCAAAGATTATTACTTTAAATATATCCCAAAATTCTGCGTATTTCTTTTTATCTGAATAGTTATACTTTTTCCAGGAGTTTATCTGTGAAAGTTTAGAGAGTCTTTTAAATCCATCCCTCATGTTAGCTTTGTTTGCTCTGCCCTTTTCTGCCCCACCTCCCAGCAGCATCACATGTCCCTCAAAGGGAAACACTCTCTCTGGGGCACCCCAAAGATGTGTTCATGGAAGAAGAGGGTGTAATCACACCCTCTCATTTCAGTGACACGAGGGTGACATGGATTGCCTTACCAGTAACGCTTTTTTGATACCGCCTAAAAGGAGCTGTCACCTCTGTCCTTCCAAGCCCCAGCCCAGAGCTGGCATCTTGACCACCATCAGAAACTATGAATGAGTAGGTAAAGGTAGAGAGATGGGAAGTACAGTTCTTGATTGATACAGTATTGAATTTATCTCACGTTTCAAATGGCAGATCCCAGACCCGCTTTGACCCTTCAGAGCCCCCAGGATTTGGAGATTTCTGGTTGCCAGATCCTTGTAGACTCTGCCCTGCCATGAAGAACTTTTGTGCATTCTTCTAGCCAATCAGCTTGTATCACCTGAACCCCTTAAATGTTTCCCTAAGGATAAACCACTGGCTTGGACTCTTTAAACTGTTAAAATACAAAACTTCGATGCTTCTTGAAACCTTCTCTGGTTATTTTCAGCCAGTCTGTCCAGCCATTCTGTCTTGCCGTCTGTGTCAGTCTTGCTTGGTGCCTGATATTGTTAATGAATGAGGAAGACTCTCTCATACCACTTTTATGCAGTTCCCACCAACACCTGATCCTGAACAGGGCCAGCACTTTTATGTATCATCTCCATAAAAAGAGGTAGTAGTTTGGCTGAGAGCGTGGGCTCTAGAGTTTGACTGCCCGTGTCCAGGTGCCAGCCCCACCACTTACTGGCTGTATCACTTTGGGGAAGTTATTTTTGAATTTAAATTTAATTAATTATTATCATCGATATTGTATCATTATTTTCAGCTCAGCCTCATAATATACTATGATTCCATTTCTTTTCCTGTACAGCGTGTTGTTCCTGGAATTAATGATTGTCTCATCTTTTCATTGGGTTAGTTTCCTCTGTGTCTATTATTATGCAGCCCCAAACTCTTCCCGAGTTCTAAAAGGCTTGTGTGTTTGATGTGTTGATGTGTCTGAGCACATTGAGAAGTTCAGTGGTGGTTATGTTTCTCTCTTTCTGAAATCTTTTAAGACTCTCCCTGTCTACAGTGGTCTGAGATTTCATGACGGCATGTTTCCTTGTGAGTCTTTTAGAATACATTGTCCTGGACAACCTATTTGCCCTTTTTACCTGGAGAATTTTCTTTTATTTTTGCCTTTGTTAACTTCTTCCCTTCCATTTTCTCTGTTCCCTCTTTGCAGAATTCTTATTAATTAGGTGCTGGTGTTTCTGAAGTGATCTAATGATTTTCATATCTCCCCCCGACCCTGCCCACCTTTTTGTCTCTATATATTCGATCGATGCTACTTCCTAATATTTTCTCAACTCTATGGAATCGTTAATTTCTGTTGTCATAGGTCTCATTTCCAAGAGTTCTTTCTCGTTCTCTGAATATAGGTATATCTTCTTATACATGATCTTGTTTCATGGAGATATATATAGAGAGATTTTTTTTACCTCTATGAGGACATTAATTACATATTTTTTTGAAATTTTCTTCTGATTCCTACACTGTTGTTGTATCCTCTGAGTTTCATTTTTTTGTCTTAGTGTCTTTCATCTTAGAAGCTTCCTTTAAAATCTGGCGATCCCTGGCTGTTCATTCATATCTAAGACTGAAGCACTGAAATAACTGGAGAGCTTCAGGGGCAGGGCGGTGGACTTCTCCATAGCTGAATGTGGGCTTCTGTATAGACCAGTAAGGAGTGAGCTCAGCATTTTCATTGGCAGATCCCCTCTCGTCAAATGTATCTATACTTTTTTCTCTTGGAATAGTCAGTTTCCCTAGAGAGAATGCTCCAGGCTCCTGCTTTGAGACTGGGGAGGCCAGGTAATAATTCTACATACCAGGGATCTGGGGGTGAAGGCATCTCATAGTTTAATATACAGACTGGTCCTTAGATTCCTTCAGTCTGTGAACTCAGTAATCGCCCTTCCGGTTAACAGCTTCTAAAATTTTGTTAACTGATATTGTCACTTCCTGTTCTCTTTGTCCTATGGCTCTATATATTTTTTTCATTCCTTCACTGTCATTTTAGTTGAGCTTAAAGAGGGAGAGCAGTAAATGTATGTTTAATTTACCATATTTCCAGGCAAGCTATTTAACTTCTCTGTGTTTCAGTTTACTCATTTGAGAAAAGGGAGGGGGAAACAGTCCCTGCCTCACAGGATTGGTCTTAAGAGCAAGTCAGAAAATCTATTTATGGTCTTAGTTCTATGCTTGGCACACGGTATGCATCCAGAAATATCAGCGCCAACCTTATAAATTATAAGGTAGTAATAAATTATAGAAATATCTGATGAAGTGTTGTCTGAAATGAGCTGAACACACCAATCAGTGATAGAGGTACAAAAATATCTCCCTTTGAAGTAAAATGTTAACATTCATTTTAGGGAAATAGGGAAAAAATAATGTCCTTAGCTTGATGTCAAGATGTATTATTTTAAAATGACATTAGTCAAACTTTTTATGAGATCTGAAATAAGTTCCAGGCAAAATCAGTAGAAATCTTACTGCCAGTGAAACTGTTATTCACTTAAGCTTTTGAGCTCATAACTGTTTCAATTAAATTATTTTTCTGCTCACTGTGTTTGAATTCAGTAAACCTGAAATACAGTTAAGTATAGTTACTTGCCTCGGTAGAACTGCTTCCTTCATTTCATCAACAGACATTTATTAAGCATTTACTGTTTTATCTGTGGTCCCTGAGCTTTCTGCCTCTATCAAAAAAGATCAATAAGCAAACAGGCAATATCGACAAGGTATAAGAGATTTCACTGGGTCTCATCTGCCACAGAGATGACAGGATAGACCTGGTGAACGATCCACTCAGGTCTGAACTGCGGCTGTATCATTTTATACACATCACTGCTTATTAAGCCTTGACTCAAATTTGTAATCCACTTCCAGAAGTGCTTGTTTGTACGTGTGAGCCAAAACACACATATTAAACACATGCACAGTTTGTGGAGCACTACATTATATTAATTACCCAGTGTCAGTCATCTCCATCCCAATGGAGAGAGAGATATAACTAAGATCCCAAATCTTTTAAGTCCTTGATCTGCCCAAGAGGAATTTTACCTTAGTGGTGTTCCTTCAAGTGTCCAGCTTTGGACAGCTGTGTTCATTGTGAATCATTTAATAACCAAAGGCAAGCAGAATAGTGACTGTAGATGCAGAGAGCTCAAAACACAATACACGCACGTGCACGCACACGTGTAAGTGTGTTCAAGGAGGAATCAAGAAAGTTCGTTTTAGACTTCTTAGAAAACGCTTAATATTTACGAAGAATCAAGCTGCAACTCCCCCACTGTCTCATTTTTGCTTTGAGGAAAAGTCAAGGTAATTCTCAGGTAAGCTTAAGGTCCCAGCTAAGGATTGTACGTCACACTCGCCTGCCCTCAGTTGCAGGCAAGTTTCCCTCAGAATTATGTTAACTTAGATTCAGAAGATAACACAAGTTGGACCTCCAGATTCTAGCTGATAAACACAAGGCAAAATATTAAATAAAGGATACTAGACAGAAAACTTCTTGAGGGCAAGAAGTTACCCTTGTATGGCCCAATTCAACTACCTCAAATCTCTCGCACGTAATTGTGTGACAGAATAAATCAATAAATGAACTCTTGGAAATTGTAAGCTTTGTTCATTAGAGCAAATTTATAAATAAATCATTCTTCAATGTGAATGAATTGCTTCCATACAGTTCTTTGCCCATATCCTTATTATCTTCTGTTGACATCCCATGTGCTGATTTTATCTCCCCTGGATTTTGAGGCCGAAGAGCAGGTCTCCACTTTCACACCTATCACAGGGTCGAGCACAACTCTGGGCACAAAGTAAGTGCTTGACTCATGCAGATTGATTTTATGACTAACAGACACGGTGACAGCAAACGTCCTCTGTCCTACAGCAGGCCTGGCCAAGTGGGACCCAGCAGATCCTGCTTCCCCCGGCGTGGCAGCAGCTGACTGGGGTGGCCACGCACACGTCGGTGCAGCACGCGACTGTGATTCCCGAGACCATGGCCGGCACCCAGCAGTTGGCGGACTGGAGGTAAGCAAGGCAGCAGGCATGTCTGGGATGGGAGGCACATCTACCACTGACCCAGAGAGCTGCCGGGCTGGCCTGTACCAGAATCCCCTGCTTTTTAAATTAAAAAGATTATTAGGTGGAATAGACTACAGTGTAATGAGAGGTTATTTTTAAATAAATGTGTACCAGGACACTAGAAAATCAGCTTCATTACATTGTGGTCAGTTGTCATTTTCAACCCAAAATTCAGTTCCATTATTTGATCACCAGTGTAATTCACCAGACTTGGCATGGGACGATTTTTTGGTTGTTTCTCAGAATTAAATTCCACTCCCAGAAAACAAAGATTTGTCACCAGCGAAAGGATGCGGAAGAGAGTCCCCGGGGCTCCTATGCAATTCCGGAAAGTGTTCTCGAGGTGTTCTGAGACGCGAGCACACTGGAGTCATCGCAGACCTCCCAGGGGGAGGCTTGACAGAAAGGGCTTTATTTGGGATGGTAAACTCTGGTGTGTTTGCTGAGTGTGTCTCTTCAGTTGATAGTCATATCTTCGAGATCCAAGTGCACTTTCCGCAGACCCCAGAGGCAACCAGCTGACAGCCACCAGCATGCCACACCCCCTGCATCTGTTTCCAGAGCCCCCCACCCCATCCCGCTCGCCAGCTTCATCACTGACACGTCGCTCCGTTGTTTTTATGGCCGCTTTCCACTTTTCCTTGTACCTGCCACCCACCCCACGCCAACACCACCACCATGCCCCGCTGCACCAGTGCAGAACCAAATGGCAGCCCCCAAGTTGTCCCCAGCTTCCTGTGGCCCCTTGCACTGTCTCTCTTTCAGCCCAAACAGCAGGGCAGGTCGCACCCCTCACCCTCTTGCCAGCCTCCATACCAGCCGTGGAGCCTCCTGACAGCTCCTTTTCTGCCCTGAAAGGCTACTGTGAACGAAGAGCTCTGGACAAAAGGTCGAGAGGTGGGGAGGCAGGCCCCCAGTCCAGCCTCAACTGCAGCTTCCTCTGTTCTGCCAGTTAATTTTCTAATTACTAATGTACTAATTCTAATTTAATTTAGTAAGAAGAAGAGAGGAACACGGGCTGCTTATCACAGCCCCATTCACTTCCCACTGACAGCACCCTCCCTACATCTCCCCCCACTCATTGGCAGCATTTTCAAACCAGGTAAAACTGGGGTCATGTCTGGCCCTGCAGGACCTGGGAAAAGTTACTTAACCTGTATGGGCCTTGGTGCTTCTTCAGTAAAGCGGGGATATTCGCCTATTCATAGGATCGTTGGGAGGTTTAAATTTAAGATAAAGAAACAAAGCACTTGACCGAATTTAACCTACCCTACCAGCGCCTGGTACATGACAGGCAGTAAATAGATCTGTTATCTGCCCTTCCCCCATCCCCACTGGTTCATGCTCAGCAAGACCACCTTCCCTCTTCAGCTCATTAGGAACAGCAACCAAGTGGAAAGCTGTTTGACCAGTTGTGTTTTTCTCCTCACCCCTTCTTCTCCTAAAAGACCACACGTACACTGTACTCCTTCTTTCCTTTGTCTTTCAGCATTTCTAGCTCATTGAATTTCAGCAATACTCACATACTCACTCACTCATGCATATTTTCTTATCCCTCATCCCTCCTCATCTCTGATCTGGTGACCACAGAAGACACCTAAAGGCAACACAGTTTCTTTTCAGTCTCTTCTCCATTTCATGTGTGGTCCAAAGAATGTCTGTGATCATGGCTAATAAACAAAAGAGAAGTACCAGTGCTAGACCTGTATCAGAGGAAAAAGAGTGCCATGTCTGTAGATGAAATAGCAAGAAAGTAAAGAAGCTACAACATCAGTTTCTAAAGTTCATGGAAATGTCCAAAAGACTATCAAAATCTCTACAAAAGTGTCTCCCTACTTCTTTTTTTCCTATTCATCTTTCTCCCTAAGTTTCAAAGATAAATTTCATAATATTTTAAAAATTCAGATGAATTCTATACCTTTTCATTTTATTATGTATTAAATGGGTTTTTATGGGCAATTCTCTTAATTCATCACTACTCTTAATATTTCTGTGGGAAAACAAGCCTTTGAGTGCCACACAACCCAGATCCCATATAACCCATTTTCAGGATAATGGCTGGCAGTGTTTCTTATCAGCATGTGCCTGACGTTAGTAATTTTCACTTAGTACCAAACTCTGTGCATGTCTAGTCAACCTTCAGTTAATCTAATTGTTCATTCAGGAAGCGTGTAACTCATTAATCAGCTGCTACACGCCCGAGCATTGTGCTGGCCGCTGAGAAAATTCTAAAGTGTTAACACTTCCGAACGCCAGAAACATACGGCGCCCAGTCTTCGAAGTTTGTTTTTCACATAAACTACAATATCCTCCCTTATAAAGTGGTATTACTAAGATATCCTGCCTCCCTCACAGAGTGGAATCACCCACTGAAGGCACTTGGTAAATTCTAAAATAAAGTACACAGCACGGTCACCTATTCAGGGACTTGAAAAGCTGGAGGGAATATTTGTTTTCTCTCCCCAGAACTTAAGCTGAGTCTGCCTACTTGGCATTCTCCCCGCTTGAAATGCCCTCTTTCTCACTCACCTAGTTGTGTCCCTACCACTTAAATGTTACTGCACCAGGGAAACTTACCTGTTGAAGTCACCTGGGGTGGCTCCTCCCTTCAACAACTCTCCGGGTAGTGAGAGACCCACCTTTCGGTTTTAGTTTGGCTTTTAATTGGGGAGGGAACTTTATCTTATAAATGAGTTCTGTTGCTATAAAACCAGTAAAGAGCCTGTTTTCCCATCTTTCTTTTAGGAACACGCATGCTCACGGCAGCCATTACAATCCCATCATGCAGCAGCCGGCGCTATTGACTGGTCATGTGACCCTTCCAGCAGCTCAACCCTTAAATGTGGGTGTGGCCCACGTGATGCGGCAGCAACCTACCAGCACCACTTCCTCCCGGAAGAGTAAGCAGCACCAGTCCTCTGCGAGGTAGGTGGTGAAAGAGTCTATCCCTGTAGGAAGGAGACCTCGAGGAGCTTGGAAGTTAAAGACCTGGATCCCTGGAGTGGGACAGGAAGCGGCCGGTAGAATTTGCTAGACCATGTGGGGAGCACTAGGGTTTGAAGGAGGCACTCATTCTGAGGTCTGAGTGCTGACCCTGCCAGCACCCAAAGGTTGGGGGCCTGGGACCACAGTGTTCAGTGTCTGGGCCTTGAGCAGTTCTCCACTTCTCTAGAAAACGCTCAGGCTGACCTCTGAAGTTGCATTTTCAAAACCATAATAACTTTATTTAAAAGTAGTAGAGGGAATTCCCTGGCAGTCCAGTGGTTAGGACTTCGTGCTTTCACTGCCATGGCCGCCCTGTCAATCCCTGGTCCGGGAACTAAGATCCGGCTTCCGGTGCAGCCAAAAAAAAAAAAAAGGTAGTACAGAAATGTGCTTTCTCTGAAATCTAAGGTCAGAAATTTAACTCATTTAGCTACTTGCTTAAATATAAGCAGTAACTTTGGTTAATCCTAGACACTAACCAGCAGAACAATAATCTTTCCCATTTCCTTTAAATCCAGTTTCATCTCCATGAACTCTTAAAAATCAAGATTGACAAAGGTCATGTGCTGTTTAATTCCATTGATAAGGTATTTTGGAAAAGGTTAAACTATAGGGACAGAGATCAGATCAGGAGCTGCCAGGGACTAGGGTTGGAGAGGAGAGGATTGACAAGGAAAGAGCATAAGGGAATTTTTCAAGGTGATGACAGAGTTCTATATCTGGATCGTGACGGGGGTTACCTGACTGTATATCTGTCAGAACTCATCAGACATTTCAAAAGGATGTCTTCCACCGTACGTAAATACCTCAAGAGACCTGACTTAAAAAATAGAGATTTCCAAAAAAAAATTTTTTTTAATTTTTAAAAAAAATAGAGATTTCCAAACAAACGAACAAACAAGAAAATCAAGATTGTGTGGGTGCAGAGTTTTTCCTGCATCTCTCTCCGGTGGCACTGGCTGGGAGGTACGTAATTGCTTATTTGGAATAGGCTAATCAAGAGAAGTCTAGTATAGGAAATGTCTAGTGAATTTTGGTTTTCTACTTGTATAGGAAGGTGCCAGAAATTAGGCCCACGTTTTTTCATTCTTTTTCACTTGAAAACGAATCCAAGAGCTGACTTCCTTAAGTTGTCATCCTTCCCGAACAAGATTCTTATTTGGATGTTTCTGACAACTTAGGGAAATTCACGTCAGATCAGTGGCAGGCTTTCAGAATGCTTTTGCGTGGCAGCCCTGTGACAGCACACCTGTGTCTTTGTTAGATTGGGTGGCAACAGAAGCCACTGTCTCGATCCTCACGTGCTGTCATGCTCGCCCTGGTAGGTGGTCGCCAGAACCCTGGTCTGGCCGGGAGGTGGGGTTTAGCCTCCTTGTAGCTCACCTTGGCCAGGTAGGGGCAGGAAGAACCCTTGGCCTCTGACCTGCTGGCAAGTCCCTCTTTCTTGCCTCCTCACCACCCAGCTGCCTTCAGGAAGGCTCATTGCCAGTGCATTTCAAGATCAGTATGACTATAGTGAAAATTAGGTGTTTTCCTATTTTTAAGACCAGTGCCTTAGGCATTAACAGTTGGGAAGACCAGAAGGCTTTCCCCTGTCAGGTAGTACCATCAGACATACTCTTCTTTAACAACACCAAATGGACCGTATTTTAACTGCTCGAGTAGTGAAAACATAATCTCAAAATTGTAACGTATTAGTAATAACAAATACATAGTTCTGTGGTAAGTACAAAGAATGGAACAATCTTATCAGTAACACTTCTTATTACGAGCCCCCCAGAAGGAACAAGCAACATATCTGATATCAACTAAATAGAAAATTAAATAGATCTGCCTTTATGGAATTATTTTCATCTTTATTGCCATCCCTTTAGCTAGAAGATGCTAGAATCTCTAAGGACATATCACAGTCTTAAGTTTCATCATAGGCTGGCTTTGATCTCACTGTACAGATATGACCAAGGTCAGCAAGGGTTGATGGGGAGGGGAAAAGGTAAGGTATTTTTTTCTCCAAAGTTACCAGAAACTACATTGGCTGATTTGATAAGTAATTTTGAGTTGATCAAAATCAAGATTAAAAGGTCCCTTTTTAAGCATACCTTTTCCTCTTGCATTTTTCCTGATTTTTCATTGCAATTGAAACAGACTGGTAAGGTTCCTGTGATGCCCATGTGTCAAAATCCAAAAAAATCGTTCTTTGAAAACTTATACCCACACAGATACTTTTATGGTCATGTCCATAAAAGGAGGAAGAAGGGAAAGCTAAACTTTAACATTAGATCCTTTAGATCCAGGAACTCTTAGGAAGTGAGTGTTTTAGTTTAATCAGTGGTAAACCAGCCATTAGCAAGGAAACTAAAGCTTTCTGTGCAGATACCTTTTCTTCCACCTCTCAAACAAGAGCTAAATACATTGGGGAGGATGACCAGATTGAGCTCAGGGAGTTGGGCCTCGACCCTGAAGACAGGGGGCCGCATTGGGGCAGACACTCCTGAAATCCTGGGCGTTACGTCTGCCCCCACAAGACCAGCCCAGTCCTGGGTCACAGCCCTGTGCCCTCTCCTGAGAGCCCTGACTACTCCCTTTGTCCCGCTGGGGGCGGGTGCAGGGGGCCAGGCCAGAGCCCAGAGAAGACCAGGCTGCTGCCCCCGTCCGTGTCGCAGCTAACTGGAAGAGAGAGCTCCACAGGCAGCCGCTTCTGCAGTCACATTAGGTCTGAGTGCCCTGGTCCTCTGCCTGTTTTATGGAGACTTGGCAAAGCTGGTGTTTCTAGACAGTTGAGCCCCTCGGAAGGAGCTGCCGGGTCTGACCCTCTCCGTGAGCGTGTGTGGCTTTGTCGTTCCAGAAACGTCTCCACCTGTGAGGTGTCCTCCTCTCAGGCCGTCAGCTCCCCGCAGCGGTCCAAGCGTGTCAAGGAGAACACGCCTCCGCGCTGCGCCCTGGTGCACAGCAGCCCGGCCTGCAGCTCCTCCGTCACGTGCGGCTGGGGCGACGGGGCCTCCAGCACCACCAGGGAGCGGCAGCGGCAGACGATAGTCATTCCTGACACCCCCAGCCCCACGGTCAGCGTCATCACCATCAGCAGCGACACGGATGAAGAGGAGGAGCAGAAGCATGCCCCCGCCAGGTGAGGCTGTGCCACCTTCAGACTCCAGGAGGGAGCGGAGTTGCGTTTCCGTCTCGCACGGAGACAGTTATGGTGGATCTGGACCACCTTGCATCGTCCAGCGTGATGACCCCTCTCTCCCGGCCCCTGAATTTTGGCTTTGCCGTGTCCTGGAGCCCTAAGGTGATTTCAAGGGAATGTCAAACAGATTTTCCATAATTGTTGAAAGCCGAAATGATTTTGAGTCACTTTGGTCTTAAAAAATAGTCACAGGCCCTTTACCCTTGGGGGACGTGAGGCCATAAAAATCAGGCACACGGTGCCAGTGTATTTCGAGCCTCGTGCGCTAAAAATCTCTGCCTCGGGCTATTGAATTTATTCCTAGTTGGTCAGGCTGTTTCTCTAACACTGCCTTGGCTCTCTCAGAATTTGAGGTAATTGTCCAATTAATCAGAAAGTTTCCTGTGTCTGATTAACCCCGTCTATTGAACTGCCAGTTGGCTCTTCACCCAGAGAGCATTGCTGTTTATTCCAAAGCAGTAAGAACTCATTTCACTCTCTATATGCTTCCTGGGGAGAGGGAAGAAATATTTATTATATTTGCGAGACGGTTCACCCTAGTGCCAGAGCCTCTTCTCTACACTTTCCAGCCAGACTGCAACGGAGTGCGGTGTGAGCTTGGGCTGTCTGATGGTCCCCTGGAACTTGCCCCTCTGAACGGTCGGTCCCCTGGCCTTCAGCACCCCCTTGCCTCGGGACCTTGTAGATCCAAAGTCTCACAGTCCCAACCTGCTGGCTCCTCCCTTTGGGATCCAGGACCTGGGCAGGGAGGCCTGCCCCACGCTGCCAGTCGGCGCACATCCCATGACCTGATGTGAAGCTTAACATTCACAGTTAGGCCCGAATTACTAATTGCTGATTGGATACAATGTCCCTGATTATAATCACAGATCCTTTTGATTAGATAATAAATTCCTACACTTAAAATCATTACAAGATATGCAGATAGACTGATTCAGACATTCTCACTACAGCTATTTCTTCCTGCATGGGGCATCCCGTTCCCATCTTTATAATGAACTCAGTGTCTTATCTTCTCAAGATAGGGCTAGTGTATCTTTCATTCCAGTGTCCTCTTTAGTGGCCCAGCCTAGGCTTCAGTGCGTCTCAGAGAAGCATATCGCGGAGCATTTCTGGTCCTAGCATTGGGCCAGGCGCTAGAGGGGCCACGGGGACGGGGGGATGGGGCTCAGTGCTCCATTCCCAGGCTGCCTGTTCCAGAACTGGGCTCAGTTTCCTTTTGGAGGACAGTCCCAAGTTGAGTCAATACCCCATCCTGCCCAGTGCCGCGTGCCTCGCAGGCCCTTCCCAAAGAGGAAGGCTCCTCCCGGCTCCGGCTCCAGCCCTGCCCCTGGCCTGGAGCAGCTGGTGCACACATCTGTAGCATCAGGCACGAGAAGGACCAGAAACCTCCACAGCCCTTTGCCACAACTGGAAAAGGTGATTTTAAAATCCGACAACTGACTAGATTGGAATATCATTTTGACATTTGAATTGACACAGAATCTCGACCTCTGTGCTCCAGAGAGAATTGAATAGTGGGTCTGAGGAGAAGGAGGATGAGAGAGCCATCTCTCCACCTGTCAGGCCGCTGCCGGGGACGTGAGCGCAAAGCGAGCCAAAGCACAGGCTGCTTCCGCAGCAGCTCCGGGGCCCAGAAAGAAGAGAACTGGGGTACTTGACAGCATGTGAGGACCTTGGTGACTTCACGAGTGAGTCAAGACGTAGGGGAGAGCAGGGAAGGAGCTGACTGCCAGGTGCATGTGTAAGCGACAACCACAGACAGCGACAGTGGGCTGCTGAGTACCAGAGCTTCATACAGTGGAAAGCGCAGGGGACGGCCTGCCTGCCCAGGGGAACGCAACGCACCAGAGAGGTTCCGCCAAATGGGGGAAGCTGCAGGCTGAGGCCAGTGCGTAATCGAGACGGGTGTCGGCAGCGCACAGGTGTGAGGGGAGCGCACAGAATGGGATGATAGTGTTTTCTGGAGGGATCAAATGATCCTTAAAGGAATGTTTTAGGACCCAGGAAGACAGGAAAGTGTATTTGAGTCTGAGGAGGATCAAACAGAAACCAGTAGCTATTTTATTCATAGCGAACCCACCGTGTAATGTGACCACGTTAATGTGACTGCATTTTGTAATGAGAAAAGAAACGGGGAAATACGATTACTCGTTCTTAGATATCAGAATTATGGCAAACTTTAACACAGTAAATATCTATTGGCCCCACTGGTAAGATATTACAGTCAGAACCACAGGTGCTACATAAATAAGGTAGACAGCCTCTGTCCTCAGGAGGTTTGCAGGGTAATAAGCTCGGTAAGACGCTTGCAAATCATCATAACATGAAACAGAATGTCAGCCCCCTAGAAACTAGCAGAGGCCTGTGGGGATTCAAGGGGGAAGTAGCTTGAGGAAGTAGCAGGGGAGAGGAGGCTTTCCAAGGTCAAAGGTCCTGATGGGTGTGGACAGTGGGTAGAGGAGGTGAGACTGCAAATTCCAGCGAGATAGGTGTTGGGCGGAGCCTCAGAGGTGGGCAGAAGGGATCAAGAGCACGTGGGGCCGCTGATCAGAGAGAAGAAGCGGGAGGCAAGGAAAGAAGGGACTTCAGATTGGAAAGGGAGATTTGAGGGTCTCTCCTTAGGTGGGCGTGGCCAGCTTTGCGAGGAGCTGCTGAGGAGCTGGTGGGAAAGCATCAGTCCTGGGAAAACAAGGACGTGCCCCCAGGTGCAGCCCTCCAGCTGGAAGCTTCTCTACCTGTCAGTGCTCCAGTGTGAACCGTGGAGACTTCCCTCCTAGACCCTAACCGTTCTTGTTCCCAAACCTGATTTCTCCCAGCTGTGAGCACCTCGATTCTGATCTTCTGTGTCCCTGACCGCATTTCCTATTTGCGGCCCACCCCCAGTGCTAGCCCTGTAACTCTGCCTGAAATGCCGATCGCTCCCCATCACGTGACTCAGCCTCAACACAGCAGCCAGAGAGCGGGGTGGGGGGGGGGGTGATGCTCACAGGGGTGGTGAGCACGGACCACATGGCAGCGTCTTTTAGAGCCGACGTGAGACAAATAATGGTAAATCCACCTTTTTTAGGACTAAGCTTGTCACTAAATCTCTGGGACCAGCTGATAATTGCCTAGAATTTTCAGAAGAATGCCAAAGCAAAATTATCATTCCTGCCCCCCAGTATGTGGCACTGTTCGTTGCCAGGTTAGGTGGACGGTCAGCAATTCCTCTTGTAAGGAGGACTCCAGAGCGTGAGGGGCAGGCTGGGGGCGAGTGAATTAGGGAGGAGGGGAGTCGTAACAAACATTCCCCAGGTGTTCCCACCTGCACTTTCTGTGCATCATTCGATGGAATATACAAGGCCAGTAGTTGTAGTCCCATTTGATAGATGAGAAAACTGAGGCCCAAGAAAGGTAGGTGACTCACCCAGATTGACAAAGTTCTAAGTAGCAGAATTAGGATTCAGGTTCTGTGACATTGAGGAAATGGCAGTCTTTATTACCGGCAAAAATAATTGATTTCTCTTCAGTCATTAATTCAACACATTATAAATTGTGTCCTGTGCTTCCTCTGACCACCACCATGCCCACACCCATGGTCACACCCACCGTGTGCAGGGCACCAGGCCAGGGCAGTGGGAGAGTCCAGGGTACGTTCACTGAGCCCTGACTGGGGCGAGGCATTGATTGGTCAGAGTGCTGGGGCTCTAGCAGCAGGCAGGGCAGAAGTCAGCTCTTCTCATTCTTTAAGAAGATTTGAAAAAGTGAGGAGGCCAAGGAAGACCCAGCAGCCTCCTCTTTCTCGATGTTGGACGAGGGGGCCCTGTGGTCATGGCTAGAGAATTTGCCTAAAGATAGCAAACAGATATTTTTCTGGGTCCCCCAGGATTAGGAAGTAGGACCAGTCCTATTTTAAATATATTTAAATGACTTTGATCAGAGGAGCATTTGGCTGTCCACACGTGCTGAATAAGCTATCTTTTCTCCCTTGAACTTTCCTTGGAGAAAGTTTATGGGTGCACGTCTTATTATTCAGACCCTTCTGCCAACCTTGCCTTGTGCTGAAACTGTCTTTTAGAGGCCATGAGGCTGCATCATACAGTCTTCCAAAGTGTGTGACCGGAGTGGCTCATTTCAGCTGATCAGTTAGAAATCATTTTGCCCAGTCTCCATTACTCATTCATTCATCTGTTCGTTCAATTAGCTATTTCTGGTAGCCGGGGTTCATTGACTTAGGTCATCAGGGCACTGCTATGTTCTGCATCACTTTGGGAGTGTGTTACCGTTAATGTGACGAAAATGTGAGCTTCAGCAGAAGATTGATTCATCAGGATCGCTACGTATTTTAAACAGGGATCACTCTGAAAATGTTTACGCAAAAAAAAATGTGACCCCAAATGTTCTTTTTTACACTAAATTGAAAATCTAGAGAAATTACTATAGAAAAGGCACAGTCAGGAAGCTGATGTACTGCTGCTCAAAAGACAGCCTGAAAAATTAACATCCACTTATCAGTGGAAAAGCGCACACACCCACTTAGGCCAACATTGTGCTGTGCTAGTGGCATCAGAGTCAAGTCGAGGGAAGAAGCAAAGGACCCAACTCGCAGCGCCATCTGGAGGGCCCGTTGCTTTGCGGTGTTGAGTTACACCCCACAGATGAACAGAGGATGTTTTGTCGAGGGAACTCTACTGCATCTTTATTACAGGGTTACGTTCAAAACACCCCAGTGGGGGGCTTCCCTGGTGGCTCAGTGGTTAAGAATTCGCCTGCCAATGCAGGGGACACGGGTTCGAGCCCTGGTCTGGGAAGATCCCACATGCTGCGGAGCAACTAAGGCCGTGCACCACAACTATTGAGCCTGCTCTCTAGAGCCCACGAGCCACAACTACTGAAGCCCACGCGCCTAGAGCCCGTGCTCCACAACAAGAGAAGCCACCGCAATGAGAAGCCCGCGCACCGCAACGAAGAGTAGCCCCCGCTCACCACAACTAGAGAAAGCCTGCGCGCAGCAACGAAGACCCAACGCAGCCATAAATAAATAAATAAATCTATTAAAAAAAAAAAACAAACACCCCAGTGGTTAAGGGGGTGCATTTTATGAAAGCGCCGTGTTTTGAAGAGGAGACACTGCACCGGACTGTCCCCAGCCACCTGTCCTAACACTGCCGCACGTTACAAAGCTTTCACAGACGTGTAGCGACTTCGTGGTGTCCTCCCTGCCTTCTGCCGGGCAGAGGGTGGAGGGCAGGAGCCGGCTGGGAAGCACAGGGCAGAGCCATGCCCAGCGGATGGACCCAGCGCGATCGGGAGAGACTCGCAGGCTGGAGCGCAGGAGGTGGAGGGAGAGTGAACACCTGCTGCTGTGCATGATGCGTGAGGACTGGGGCCACCCTTCGCTCCTTCTAGGCCCTGTTTCAGATTTCTCCAGAAGGTAGTCATGTAAAAAGTGACCGTAATGGTGACACGGATGTGTGTGTGTGTATGTCGAGAGACATACACATAGATATAAACATGTGGATAATGTAACGCGAATGTAATGTATGTACCCAATTTAAAATGTAGAGTTTTTTGGTTCTCACTAATGACTTTAAATTGGAAGGCACATGATACATCGGAAGTACACTGGCCTGGTGGCATCGTCGCCTGGCCCCTCTTTTCACATGAAGGGCTGGTTAAAAGCAGTCGGCCTTGTATTTATTTCTAGCTGGGCGGAGAGGGAGTGGGAACAGCATAGCGAGCCGTGCGCACGCCTGTGCAGGTGGCCGGCTTGGGAGCTGTCACCTCCATCGGCTGGGACAGCTGTCCATGCGAACAACCCCATGGCCCATGCTTGGAGGAGACCACCGTCACCAGCTGTGCCCCTGGTGGAAGCAGCAGGAACAGTCTCCGTTGCCTTACGTTCTCAGTCTCGCGGGTAGGAGGGGGCTGTGTAGCTAGTGATTAAAAGGGAGTGCAGGCTCTGGACAACCTAACAGCGAAAAAAATAACAACCTAATTTAAAAGTGGGCTAAGGACTGGGACCGACGTTTCTTAACAGAAGACACGTACGGGGCCAACAGCCATATGAAAACTGCTCCACGTTATTCGTGATCAGGGAAATGCAAACCAAAACCACGATGAGATATCACGTCACACCTGTCGGGATGGCTATTATCGAAAAGAAAAGATAACGAGTGTTGACGAGGAGGACGTGGAGACACTGGAACTCTTGTGCGCCGTTGGTGGGAATACAAATTGGTGCAGCCGCTATGGAAAACAGTATGGAAGTTCCTCAGAAAAATTAAAAATAGAGCTGCCATATGATCTAGCAGTACCACTTCTGAGTATTTATCCAAAAGAATGGAAATCAGGACCTCAGAGAGGTAGCCACTCCCATGTGGATTGCAGCATTAGTCACAATAGCCAAGATGTGGAAACAGCCTAAGTGTCCATCAGATGAATGGACAGATGAATGGATAAAGAAAATGTAGCATGTGCTTACAGTGGAGTACTGTTCAGCCTTGAAGGAAATGTGCAGTATGCAAAAAACCTCTTACGTGAGCTCTCTAAGAGTCACATTCACAGAATCAAAGAGTGGAATCTCAGTTGCCAGGGACTGTGGGTAGGGGGAAATGGGGAGTCACTGACCAACAGGCATACACTTCAGTTGAGATGAATAAGCTCTATAGATCTGCTGTACAGCGTCACAGCTATAGTCATCACCACTGTATTGTATACTTAGAATTTTATGAAGGTAGATCTCATGTTGCATATTCTTACCACAATAAAATAAAAATTTTTTAAATAAATAAACTAAGACCACACTTAGTCACAAAAAGAAAAAGAAGAAGAATTCTAGCTCTTGGTTCCAACCTGACTTTGCCCCTAACCAGCTGTGTGACCTTGAACAACCAAGTGACCTAAGCTCTCCACATCTGAAGTTAGTTGTTCTTAAAATGAAAGTTGTAATATTCTTCACCTCGTAGTTTTGCTGTGAAGATTAGAGGGGATAAAACATGCAGGAGACTTTGAACAGTAGTTGTGCATTCAGTAATCGTTTCCTGTGTTTAGTAATCAATGTCATAGTAACAGAAGAGCAGTATTTTTCACATATAGCATTGATTATGGCATCAGAGGCATGAAATAAGTCATGGAAAGTTCATTGGTGGAGATGAGTTTTGACTCAGGTCTTGGAGGACAGAATTGATGGTGATTGGCAAATGGAAATCAGAAGCACATTCCAGTTAGGGTCCTACAGAGAAGGGGTCACAGATTTGTGTCTGATCTTCCAGCAGTGTTTTCTCCATTGAGGCTGATTTCTTTACTTAGCTCCTTATTTCTTTTCATCATTTTAAAATGATGAAAATCATCTCTTGCCATCACAACGCAAGGCAGTCATGAACTCTGGCAGCTTTGGTTTTTATTCGGAAGTGATGTTCTGTCGAGACCACTTAAACAAGTATCTCTCATTCTTCTCCTATCACTGTTTCTCACTTCCATTAACCAATTCATAATGGGATTGATAAGCTATCAATAATAATTAGACACTACAGTGGGATGAAGCCCAGTAGAATAGACACGTAGGAGCCAAAAGAACCCATAGTAGTAATGTCAAACGTGTGCTCATTTTTTTTTACAGTTTCTAAGTGATTAGCTTTTTTTTTTTTTAATTTATTTTTGGCTGCGTTGGGTCTTCATTGCTGCGTGCGGTCTTTCTCTAGTTGTGGCGAGCAGGGCCTACTCTTCCTTGCGGTGCACAGCCTTCTCATTGTGGTGGCTTCTCTTATTGCGGAGCACGGGCTCTAGACGCAGGGACTTCAGTAGTTGTGGCATGTGGGCTCAGTAGTTGTGGCTCTAGAGTGCAAGCTCAGTAGTTGTGGCACACGGGCTTAGTTGGTCCGCGGCATGTGGGATCTTCCTGAACCGGGCCCGAACCCCTATCCCCTGCATTGGCAGGCGGATTCTTTTTTTTTTTTTTTGCGGTACGCAGGCCTCTCACTGTTGTGGCCTCTCCCGTTGCGGAGCACAGGCTCCGGACGCGCAGGCTCAGCGGCCATGGCTCACGGGCCCAGCCGCTCCGCGGCATGTGGGATCTTCCCGGACCGGGGCACGAACCGGCGTCCCTTGCATCAGCAGGTGGACTCTCAACCACTGCGCCACCAGGGAAGCCCTGGCAGGCGGATTCTTAACTACTGTGCCACCAGGGAAGCCCGTGTGCTCATTTTTTAAGCTGACTCGTTTAACAATTTCTCATTTGTTCTCTAATCTGCATAGTACATCAGGTAGAGCACAGAGATTTCTAACAATAGAAGAGATTAAAAACAGAGCTATCGAATGAATTCACCTTTTCCAAACCTGTCACGTGTAAATCCAAAGAGATAGGTAGATCAGCATTAGACTGTGTTGTACCTCTCTGCTCCTTGGGCACGGGGACTGCCAGATCAGATAAAAGGGATGGGACCCACGAGGAGTTCGGAGAGGTTTTCTCCCACACTCCTTGGTGTAGATGACAAGATCCTGACATGCAGAATTCCTCAACATTTCTGTCGGGAGATGGCCCCCAATTCTGAGGGGTCATCTAGACCAAGCTGTCAGTTGTTACAAGACTTTTGCCAGAAAGCTTTCCTTCAGTGACAGGAAGCTCACTGATTCATTAAGCGGCCCCTTGTATGTTCAGATAATTCCAGTTGTCAGAGAATTCGTACTCATATTGAGCTGAAGCTTCTCCACAATTTCTACAATTGAAGAATTCCAAATATGTCCAACTTGAATTTTATTGCGGCTTGGCCAAACTTAGTGGTGTGGGGGGTGTGTGTGTGTGTTTAATTTGCTCATTTTCTAAACTATTCAGAACCTAAGGAGGATATATAGTCAGCAGGAATTGTCTGGGTCTGGGTCAACATATAAGGTACACTTACTAAAAGGATTTATTTTCTCTCCAAATTAGGAGTAAAGCGAATCCTATTTTAAGTGTCTTTAATAATGAATCTTCAAGGGACCATCACGATGGCTCCTTTAAGGCCACCCTCCCTAACGGATGTCATAGCAGGTTAGAGCTGGAGGGACATCCAGGGTCACCCCAATATCCAGGCCACTGCCCGAGGTCACACCAATAAATGGACAGCAGCACCAGGACTAGAGCACGAGCTCCCAGGACACATTTGGGAGCAGCCAGCCTCTGTTCTTCGCGTGGGGTCCGCCACCCACAGACCATGCATCTGCAGCAGAACATTTCTGCGTTTTGTGAGATGACCAGATGAGTCACTGTGTGTGTGTGTCATTTAATCAGGCAGAACTGGCTGTGACCGAAGCTGAGAGTGAAGGGCAGGACACTTGGAGCTGCATGCTCATGGCCTCCGGCGCTGACCCTGGTCCGGGGAGCGTTTTGTGATGGTGCCGGTGGGGGGGGGGTTGGGAGGGTGGAGGTGGAGGGCTGGGCGTTCCTTTAACCGCGTGGCTCGCAGACCACCTCCGTCACCCGCCCACAGAAAGCAGTTGCAGGTTTCACCTGTCTATGCTTTTTTTTTTTAACATCTTTATTGGGGTATAATTGCTTTACAATGGTGTGTTAGTTTCTGCTTTATAACAAAGTGAATCAGTTATACATATACATATATCCCCATATCCCCTCCCTCTTGTGTCTCCCTCCCACCTTCCCTATCCCACCCCTCTAGGTGGTCACAAAGCACCGAGCTGATCTCCCTGTGCTATGCGGCTGCTTCCCACTAGCTATCTCTTTTACATTTGGTAGTGTATATATGTCCATGCCACTCTCTCACTTTGTCACAGCTTACCTCTTCCCCCTCCCTGTGTCCTCAAGCCCATGCTCTAGTAGGTCTGTGTCTTTATTCCCATCTTACCCCTAGGTTCTTCATGACTTTTCTTTTTTTCTTAGATTCCATATATATGTGTTAGCATACAGTATTTGTTTTTCTCTTTCTGACTTACTTCACTCTGTGTGACAGACTCTAGGTCCATCCACCTCACTGCATTCATTGCAGCTCTATTGACAGTAGCCAGGACGTGTCTATGCTTTTTAAGGCGGCTCTCCTTCCTCTCAGGGTTCCTCCCAGTTTCACAGCTTTCCACAATTCCTGCTGCCCTTGGGGCCCTTGTCCCTACTTTCCAGGCATGGGGCCTTTCCCTGGCGCCCCACTTTCTAGTTCTTCTGCCAGATCTCAGTCGTCCCCTCCCCAATGATATCATTTGCTTCCTTTTATATATATATATATATATATATATAAATTTATTTTATTTATCTATTTTTGGCTGTGTTGGGTCTTCGTTGCTGTGCGTGGGCTTTCTCTAACTGTGGAGAGTGGGGGCTACTCTTCGTTGCGGTGCACAGGCTCCTCATTGCGGTGGCTTCTCTTGTTGCGGAGCACGGGCTCTAGGCACGCGGACTTCGGTAGTTGTGGCACGTGGGCTCAGTAGTTGTGGCGCACGAGCCCTAGAGCCACGGGCTTCAGTAGTTGCAGCACACAGTCTCAGTAGTTGCGGCTCGCGGGCTCTAGAGCGCAGGCTCAGTAGTTGTGGTGCACGGGCTTAGTTGCTCCGCGGCATGTGGGAACTTCCCAGCCCAGGGCTCAAACCCATGTCCCCTGCATTGGCAGGCGGATTCTCAAATCAGTGCGCCACCAGGGAAGCCTGTTTTCTTGTTTCTGAATAAGCATATGGACTTTTAAAAACTTGAGATAGAATTTGCGTGCCATACAGTTCATCCATTTAAAGTGTACAGTTAAATGGGTTTTGGCCTATTACATTAATTTTTTAAGTTGTGGTACTACATATATAATAAAATTTGCCATTTTAACCATTTATAAGTGTACAATTCAGTGACATTAAATACATTCACAGTGTGTGCAGCCATCACCACTATTGCCAAAACTTTTCATTCACCTCAGACAGAAACTCTGTACCCATTAGGCAGTAACTCCCCAACTCCTCTTCCCTCAGCCCCCGGTAACCTCTGATCTGCATCTGTCTCTGTGAATGTGCCTATTCTAGAAACATCGTATAAGTGGAATCACACAGTGTCTGTCCTTCTGTGTCTGGCTTATTTCACTTAGTGTAATGTTTTCAACGCTTATCCATATTGTAGTATATATCAGAACTTTATTCATTTTTATAGCTGAATAATATTCCATTGTGTGGCTGTATCACATTTTGTTTATCCATTGATCCACTGATGGGCACTGAGGTTATTTCCACCTTTGGCTATTGTGAATAATGCTGCAGTGAACGTTAGCATGCAAGTATCTGTTAGTTTCTGCTTTCAGTTCCATTTCGTACTTAACCTAGAGCAGAATTGCTGGGTCATACGGTAACTGTTTACCTCAAACTATGTTTGAGCAACAAGCATATGGGCTTTTTGCATTTAAACTGTTATAAGTAGGAAGTGTAGTTCTTTATTAATTAAGATATATCCATTTTATCAAAGTTAGCATGAAGAACTATAAATATATGCAATCAGTTCATTCCTCACCTTCTTTTGAGTTCTTAATTATCATCTGCACAGCTCACTTGACAGTTCATCGTGGAAGTCTTTATGACATCCCTTCTCTTTAACTGATTATTTTAAAGATTTTACTGTTTAACTTGTCATGTTTTTATACAGTCCCCCACTGAGATGTTAATCTCCTCCAAGAGCGGAGACATGTATTATATTTCTTTATACAGAAATTCCCTGTAGCACCTAGCATAGATCTCTAAGATACCTAACTGATGAGTTTTAACTTCTTTCGTATCAATCTCTGGTTTATTCCTAGACTAGAAACTTTTCCAGCAAGTATGTACCTTCATAGAATTCATTTTGCCTAGAGATGTTTTTTGCAAACCTGTTTTCACCTGTTTTTAAATGAAGTAACACTAATAATAATCATGGTAGAAGCTAGCTTTTTTTTTTAATTGGAATATAGTTGCTTTACAATGTTGTGTTAGTTTCTGCCACACAGCGAAGTGAATCAGCCATACGCATACATACATCCCCTCCCTCTTGGACCTCCCTCCCGCCCCTACCCCGCCCCCATCCCACCCAACTAGGCCATCACAGAGCACCAGGCTGAGCTCCCTGTGCTATACGGCAGGTTCCCACTAGCTATCTGTTTTACATATGGTAGTGTATTTATGTCAAACCTAATCTCCCAATTCATCCCACCCTCCCCTCCCTGCCGTGTCCACATGTCTGTTCCCTACGTCTGCCTTTCTATTCCTGCCCTGCAAATAGGTTCATCTGTACCATTTTTCTAGATTCCACGTATGTGTGTTAATATACGATATTTGTTTTTCTCTTTCTGACTTACTTTACTCTGTATGACAGATTCTAGGTCCATCCACATCTCTACAAGTGACCCAGTTTCATTTCTTTTTATGGCTGAGTAATATTCCATTATATATACGTGCCACATCTTCTTTATCCATTCATCTAGAAGCTAGTTTTTAGAGTATACTTACTATAAATGGTGTCGTGCACCATCCAAAGCACTTTGCATGTATTTTCTCACTTCTCAAAACAAGCCTGTGGCATAGGTACTATTAATATACATCTCACCGATAAGGAGACTGAATCGCTCAGAGGTTGGACAGCTACACCACCAGCACATGCTGACGTTAGACATCTGTCTGCCAGGCGTGTGTCCTTATCCACAGACACAGTTAGGGAGGGACCCTTCTACCCTGAACCGGGGAGGACAGAATATGCAGCCCCAGAAGAATTATCTGGCCCAGATGTCAGCAGGGCAGGGTCCAGGGAGCAGGGCGTCAGGCCCCCTGCGGGCTCACTCCCAGCCCCTCAGCCTTTTGTAGGCTAGCAGCCCTGCTGTCCTCCCACTTCCTGGGGCTCGAGTTCCCTCATTTCTCTGCCGCCCTTAGTGGTGGTAGGATTGATCTTGGAATGTGGCCTGTGGCTGACTGTGTGACCTTGGGCTAGACACCTGGAGCGGGTGTTGTGGCTGCATTAGGTGCTCTATAAATACCAGCTTCTTCTCTTAGCAAAGTAGTTGCAAACTGACCGTCTTATTTAGGCAATAGATATTTCTTAAAAATAGACGATCAATATACAAAAATAGATGAAAATCCATTTTTAAAACTTTCCCAATAAGCAACAGATTCCATATTCGTCATCGCACCAGCCTCTCACTAGTTTGGAGGCAGACAGAATTGGTTCCCAAAGGAACCAAACATAAATATCTCCGGAAAAAATGTGCTGGCCCAGAGCCATCCAAAGCCAGTTCCTCCTGATACCTCCTGGTATCAGTGTATTAAGTCTCAGTTATAGGATGAAAACCAGGGATTCAGAGCCACGCCCTCACAGACTCAGCATCTCTGCCCTCACCCAGATACGGTGCCGGTCCCCCACCCCATCGTCGGCCAGGCAGAGGGGAAGCTGCAGGAGGGCTGGGCCTCTCCTAAGAAGGGGACTCAGAGGTTTTGGGTCGCTGCTGTGTGTGGGATCAGCGTGCTCAGAGCCTCACTCTCTCCCGTCCCTCTCACTGCGTCCCGGTTCCTCCTGGATGTCCTGTTCCCTCCTGCCTAAATTGGCTGGGTCTTCCAGGTCCCGAGCCTCCCGAGCTTATGTTGTTCCCTTCCCGGCGGTGTTTTTCTCCTACACCTGGGCCTCAGGTGGCCTGGGTCTGGCTGGGTTCTCTGTTTGCTTTCGTGTCCCCTTCCGGTGGCTCAGAGGGCACTGCCACACAGCTCTGTGCTGCACGCACCTCCCCGGTAGGTCAGCTGAGCGCGGCTGCACAGGGGACAGCCCAGGCCTGCCCGGAAGTTTCTCTTGCCCCCATTTCCAGAAGCTTCTGTGAGCCCCCCTCCAGCCCCTTCTCCCGTCCTCACATATTCCCCCACCCCCACTGGTCAGACTGGTGACACTTGTGCCTCCCCGCTAGGGTTCTGGAGAGCAGAAGTCACATTCCCACCCAGTCTCCGGCTCTGCCTGTCCCCGCCCCTGCCCCAGAGCACAGAGAGGCTCTTCGCCGTCAGTTTGGTGTCTCCCTCCCCAGCCTCTCACAGTCCTGCTTTCTCCCCTTCCATCTCCAGCCCTGTGTCCAAGCAGAGAAAAAACGTCATCAGCTGTGTCACGGTCCACGACTCTCCCTACTCCGATTCCTCTAGCATCACCAGCCCCTACGCCGTGCAGCACCGCTCCGGGCACAGCGCCGCCACCTTCGACACCAAGGGGAACCTGGAGTCGCACTGCACCGGGAACCCCCGGACCATCATCGTGCCGCCCCTGAAAACCCAGGCCAGCGAGGCGCTGGTGGAGTGTGACAGCCTGGGGCCAGGTAATTTGGGGCCGGGGCGGCCAGGAGCATCTCTCCGGAGGCTGGTTTTCTGGTTCCCTGCTGTTCGCCATCTTGTTACGGGAAAGCTGCTAAGCCCCGGGTGGTAGTAGGTCCTCACCCAAGGATCCTGTTCAAGAAGACTCCCTGTTGTCAGCCCAGGAGGCCAGAGCTGACCTCACATCTGTCAGAAAAAGTCCTCCCTGGGATGGCCACCTCACTTCTCAGCTGTATCTCATGAATGGATGGATGGATGGGGTAGGGAGTTTGCAAAGAGTTGGCCGCCTGAGCGAAAGAAAACAAGCCTGGTCAGCCCTCAGTGTTTCCTGCTGAGAGGGGCTTGTCTTTGCTCTCACGGGACTGTCCTTCAGGAGCCATTTGTTCTGGAATGATCCCATTTGGGTGCCCCTTAGGGTTCTCACACCTGGAGGCAATGCACCATTTCAACATTCAAGAGAGTGAGAAGGAAGCCTTTCTTTTGTAATATGGGAGAAGGGTGAATGAGAGAGAAGGCGAGTAAGGGAACCGGTGGGTCCCAGGGCCGGCGCATCTGTTTAGGAAAAGATACATCTGAAAGGTGAGACTCTGGACATTGACCCCTCAAACCTCTGCTTGCCGTGCACCCTCGGGTCCTCAGGTAGCCCCGCACGTACCCCAGGTATAAAGATCGCAGCCTAAGTGCACACAGCTTGGTGTGAAGGGCTCTCCTGCTTAAATAACAGTGAAGGTCTCAAGACTGTGTTGTTGAAAACCTCAAGACCAGCCCTTTTACCCAACAGGAGGAGAAGGAAGATTCCTTTTCATCTGTAATCTAAAATCCAAAATGCTCCAAAAACCAGATTTTTAAGTTTACAGTAAAGTCAGTTGGTAAAACCTGACCTGAACTAACTAGAGGCGATTTATAGTCCCTTTGTCGTATTCCTGTTTGTGTCAGAGTCATATTTGTGCCCCTTGGTGAAATGTCCCGGTATTCTGTAGCAGAAATAATCACTTTTTTTAAATTACGTGGTAGTGCACAGGGCTCCACTGGGGGTAACCTAATATATTGAATATATACCACATGACCTTCTAAAAGCGGAAATTCTTGATTTCAAAAGTGTCCGACCCCAGGGATTTCAGGGAATTCCCTGGCGGTCCAGTGCTTCGGACCCTGCGCTCTCACTGCCGAGGGCCCGGGTTCGATCTCTGGTCAGGGAACTCAAATCCCACAAGCCAGGCGGTGCGGCACAAAAAAAAAAAAAAAAAAAAAAAGTGACACCAGGGATTTCAGATCAGAGACTGTAGACCTACGGGAGGAGACGATGCGTGTTGTAAGTCGAGGATGCCCATGTTCCAGGACATCTCAGGGGAACTCTGTAATAGTAACGGTCCCTTTACACTTCGGGACGATGGTCTATAAGGATTGGCTCAGGGTAGACCTTACGCAGGACCTCTAGGAATTGATAAAGGCGGGGGAAAAGGTAGCTAGTGCTGAATTTCCCTTGGCCTTTTAAATACGGTGGAGGACGCACGAGGCAGCGGCCGGATCATCGCAGGCTAGACGTCTTCCAGCTCGGAACTTTGTCGGCCCGGGTGCTGGCGCCAGCATGTGGAAGGTGACAAAATTGAGAGCTACTGAAATTTTAAGACTAGTCCAACCCCCTAGTTAAGACAGGTCAGGGGACTGAGGGCCAGCTTTGTCCCACATCACGCAACAGTTTTCTGTGGGGAACCACGATGGCGAGAGGCGGGGAGGCAGCTCTGTGGAGCCCACAGGTCACGCCTTTCACGCTCCGTTGCCCGTTTCCACCATCAGCCGTCGAGCTGTGGGCCGCCCGTGGCGGTTTTGAGCACTCACCCACTGCATTTCCACAAGGACTGCTACAGCTGAAGGGCTGAGAATCTCTCAGGGATGTTTTCAACCAAAAAAAAAAAAAGGAAGGTTATTCTCAGTAAGGCACCTAGTGCCACTGTCTCTGGGGAAGCCCATGGTATAGTTTCCCAATGGAAAGAGAGATTTATGTTCCCCTGTGAGGACACACTGCACGGTCTTTCTAGTGACAGGCAAGGGGCAGGAAGGAACTTCATTCTGGTGCCTGTCCGCCCCCAGAACGTGGTCCTCCTCAACGCTGATATCCTCCATTAGCTCAGTCGTCCTAGGCTTGGAGAAATCAAGCAAAGCAGCCTTCCTCAGCCTCCTGGGCCCCGCTGGCCCATTTACAGCCAAGGTGAGAAGCGTTTCAGCCACCTCCACTGGGCTGCCAGGCTTCCCTGAGCCCCCCAGGTCAGGACGGAGGCTGTGCAGGTGACAGTCCATTTTCTGTCATTGCTAATCCCCTCTGGGGGTCTCAGCTCAGGAAGATTCCCTATTTCTCACGTAGCCTCCTCGAGTCTCTTGGGTCAGTTAAGGTTCTTCTGGGAGGCAACAGAGTGAACTCTGCACTGCCTTAAGGCAAATAAGGAATTTATTGGAAGGGTGCAGGGCTGAGAGAAAGTTCAACAACTAAGTCCCAGGCAGGACAGCAACCAGAACTCCTTGGTCTGAGCCACTGGGGGCCCGACACCTGCTCTCTGAACACTGCTTCACCCTGACCCAGTGAGCCCCGGGCTTCCAGTTTCCCAGTCCCAGGAAACAGAACTTGCTGGTCCCAGCTTGGGGCAGACAGCTGTTCCTTGAGCATCGCTTTGGCCAGGGGACAGGGCGCTAATAAAGACATCAACCGTAGTTAACACAGCTAACACCTTTAAGGGCTCAACACGTGCCAGATAGATACTAAGCTTCTACGTGCATTAACTCACGTACTCCCCACAAGGACCCTACATGTAGTCACCGTTACTTTCCCAGTTTTCCAGATAAGAAAATGGAAACACAGAGAGGTTAACTAACTCCACCACGGCCATGCGGCTGTCCCTCCAGGGCTCACCCAGGATTGAAGCACTCTCCCACCTGCCTTGACAGACAGGGCCACCAGGGGCCATCCGTGAACCCAGGGCTGTTGCCGGGCAGCAGATCTATGAGAGCAGCTAGGCAAGGCTCGAGCAGAGAGCTCTGTACTGTCCTCCCAGCTCCGAAATACGCCTCCGGAACTTGACCTTCAGCACTTGCCTTCTCCGCTCCATGGTCACTTTCTCTGCAGGAGGAAATTACTATTTTAATCTCTTGGTCCCTTTCAGGACCCCCTCCCTGATTCTGGGGTCCCCTGCTCTGGCAACTTGACAAGTTCCTGTCCCACTTCCTGTGCCCGTGATGATGGTAGCCTGGCTCTGTCACACCCATTTCATCTGAAGCCCTCTAATCTCTTCACTTGCAGCCTCACGCTGTGGATCCCTTGCACTCAGAGTTTCTCCCTGAAATGTAATTACCGCAAAATGCCCAGAGAGTTGAAGTAGGAGCAGAGAGGTTCCACTCACAGCTGGGCCCAGGCAGCAGACACAGCTGGTGACGCGCTGCAGGGCAGGGAGTGTTGGATGCCTGCACGGTGGCACCATGGCTGATCGATGGGCACAACGTTCTCCTGATAGGCAGCATTTGTAGCTTTGCATCCCTCAGCCTACAGTGGGTCCTCCGAACCCCGCCCTCCACCCCCCCCCAGGCTTTGGAGGGCCTTTGAGAGTCTAACCAAGCTTGGCCTGAGCAGCAGACCCCCGATTCCACAATGCAGGTCAGCTGTGTCCACCAAGGCCGGGCTGGCTCCTGCTCTCCTGGGAAGCTTGTGAAGAATACGAATTCCTGGGCACCCCCGACTGGGGTGCGCTTCGGTGGGTAGGATGGGAGGGCCGCTGGGCCCCAAACCACGGTTGGATTTGGGGTCTCCGTTAGGACGCGCTGCCCCCTTCCCAGTGAGGCAGCTCTCCCTTTACTTGAGGGGGACTGTGGCCTCGGGGAGCAGAAGGCTCCCCTTGACTTCATCGTGCTCCCCGGTCTCCTGTCCCCCGGTTTCTGGTTTGCCTTCACTTTTCAGCTTTCTCTCCATCAACAATTATCAGCATTCTCTCTTGCCGGCCCCAGCCTCACGCGGCTCCTCTTTGACCCTGATCTCATCACCCTGGGGTTCGTAGCAGAATTGACCCAACCCAGTTACGTCAAGGTCCTGATCCTTACTGTGTGTGCTTCATTCGTTCTTAGCATCCTTCACACCCAAGAGCTGCCAGACTTGCCCATTTTACACTCGCGACCCCAGGGTGCCTGACTGATACCGTATTAGGCTTTTGTGTTTCCCAACGATGCTCAGCCCCGGGAAATCTGAATTCTCTGCTGAACAGCACAAGAAACAGACCTGCCTCTGAGGTCCTGTGTACGTCTTGCCGGTTCTCCCTCAGCTACCAGGGTCTCCCCTTAAACTCCCCACTCTGGGCAGCTCCCTCACACGTGAGTGGTTTTAGAGTCGGGGAGTCTGCGGAGGACAACGTAGGTTTGGGCGGATGTCCGGATTCCCTGTGCCAAAGGCTTCTTGGCAGTCACTGTGGATCACTTCCTCTTGATCTAGACAGAGCTTCAGCACAGAAACGTCTGACGTCAAGAGAGACACTGAGAGGCAGGCGAACAGTCGCACTTGATTCCGCACATCCTGTACCCGGGCGTACAGTCCTCTGCCTGTGCCCCCTGGAGACACGAGCCCCACTCTGCCAGGAGCTGGTGTTCACAGACCACTCAGCACCGAAACTGACGCGAATGGTTTCTTTAATATAAACTTCCTCGCCCTATTCATTTTATTCCGGCTGTTTCTCCCCCTGGGACATGTAGTCCCTCTTTTGAGACTCGGTTTTCTGTACGCTGCTGCATCTGTCAGCGTGTCTCTGCATCTCGGCAGATGGCCCCCCGCTGCACCCCTGGCTGGGACACGAGGAGCTGCAGAGAGCTCTCCTTCTGTCTCTTAGACTCTCCTTATGCTTTTCGGTGTCACCAGATAGTAATTTTAAGTCCAGCGGGGTTTGCTCCCAAGCCGCAGGCCAGGTGCCAGCCCAGAGGCGGCATCGTCGCTGGGTCTGGGGCAGTGCTGCTGAATGGTGATCACCCAGTCTCGGTAAAGGGTTCTTGGAAGACCACTTGTTGTCCCCCAAGGAGTAGGGTCTTCCGGGCAGCTGAGGGCCTGTGATGGACCTGTGACCTTTTCCTCCTCCCAACACAGTCACCACCAGTCACCACTCGTCCTCCTACAAGTCCAAGTCCTCCAGCAACGTGACCTCCACCAGCGGTCTCTCTTCAGGGAGCTCATCTGGAGCCACTGCCTACCGGCAGCAGCGACCTCTCAATCTCAGCCAGGTAAGCCCGCCCGACGGCCGCTCGCCAGGGGCGCCAGGGTGGACCCTTGCCCACCTCCCGGAGACTCAGCCCCTCCCGTGGCGGCAGGAGGCACCCCGAGTGACCGCTGGTGTTCTCGTTCTGCTGTGGGTCCCCTTGGGGGAGGCGGATCCCCGATTCACAGAGAGCCGGCCCAAAGCAAAATGACTCGTCTGATGCTCCGAAGTGCTTAGTGACGTGGTGCCAGAGCTTAAAAGTAGGCTGGCCCACGTCTTGCTATTTCGGCCCAGCAAAGGGTAAAACACTGCGTCTGGGTCCCATGGTCCGACCATGCTGGGCCTAGCGAGTCATTACAGTGGAGGAGGCCTCCCACAGGGACCTCACACCCAGGAAAAGAGCCGGAGGATTCGGAGAAGGTGGGTGACATTCAGGGGGAATGTGAACAAGACAGAGTCTCTACGGGCAGCGCTCAGCCTGTGTGTGGAGGGTCACTCAGGTCCGAGTTGCAAAGTGGACTGCGGGCCCTGCTTCCTTAGCAGCTCAGAGGTGAGATAAGGGGGAGTTTGTGTTGAGAAGCCCTTCATCGGAAGCGGTGCCCCTGGCTGTAAACCGAGGCCGCGTCCGTGTCATGACTTAGGTTCTCCAGGTGAGAGAGGGCTGCTTCCTGTGTACCTGTGACCTCAGACAGCGAAGTGTCTGAGAGCCTGCAGTTTAGGGAGCAGGACTTCACGGTGAGAGAGAAAGGGGCTCCTTTCCACACTTCACAGCTGCAGGATGCCCTCGGGGGACCTACTGGCTCCCGTTCCCTTTGCGTCTGGCTCTGAGTGTCACCCAGCCCGGAGCATGGCTGGACACGGCTTTCCTTCTCAGCCCAGGCTAATTGACACTTCGCGGGCGCGCGAGGGAGGCGTCTTCTGTTACGCCTGCCGCTCCTCTCCCTCCGCCTTCCCCGCCCTCTCCTCCCCACCTTGCTCTCCTCCGCACTCCCCGCCTCTCCCTCCTCTCCCCCGCCCCCGCCCCTCGCGGCCTCTCCCGTGGGTGCGCATGCGTGCGCGTGTCCAGCCCTGATGACGCAGCCCTCTCCTGGTGCTTCTCCCCCTCCAGGCTCAGCAGCACATCACCGCAGATCGCACGGGGAGCCACCGACGGCAGCAGGCCTACATCACCCCCACGATGGCCCAGGCGCCATACTCCTTCCCACACAACAGCCCCAGCCACGGCACCGTGCACCCGCACCTGGCCGCCGCCGCCCACCTCCCCACCCAGCCCCACCTCTACACCTACACGGCGCCTGCCGCCCTGGGCTCCACTGGCACCGTGGCCCACCTGGTGGCCTCCCAAGGCTCGGCGCGTCACACCGTGCAGCACGCCGCCTACCCAGCCAGCATCGTCCACCAGGTCCCCGTGAGCATGGGCCCCCGGGTCCTGCCTTCGCCCACCATCCACCCGAGTCAGTATCCAGCCCAGTTCGCCCACCAGACCTACATCAGCGCCTCTCCAGCCTCCACCGTCTACACTGGATACCCACTGAGCCCCGCCAAGGTCAACCAGTACCCTTACATATAAACACTGGAAGGGGAGGGGAGGGGAGGGAGGATGGCCAGAGGGTAGGAGAGAAAGGAGGAGGGACGAGGGGGGAGCTGGGCTTTTTATACTGAAGGTGCCGCACAGAAACAATGCAAACGGGGCAGGGGAGGGGAGCAGGGGGCAGGGACGGGACACAAATGAAACTTGAACTAGGAAGTAGGAGGACTGAGAGCGGAGAAGAGAACATTTTAAAAAGGAAGGGATTTAAGGAGGGGGGGAAATCTATGCTTTTTATTTTAAAAAAGAAAAAGAAAAAAAAAGAAAACGTCAGTAACAAAAAACCACAGCTCACGAACCCATTCTGCACCAGACTGGAAAGGAGAAGAAGAGAGCCACGGAAGATTCCAGAAATTGGGGGGGGAGGGGGGGCCGCCCAGTGTTTGAAGAACTTTATGAATTTTTCAAAGATTATTTTCATATGGCAGCAAGTGGCGTTTAAGAATTTGCTGTCAGGGACACCTGATACGAGTTTTAATCTATTGGATTAAAAATCCAATAGATTTTTAATGATTGAACGTAAGAATTAGGGATTTTTCCAGAACTCTGAAGTGTCAGCAACCGTCTAGAAAGGTCAGGCCGTGGCCGGAGGAGGCTGGTATCTGGGGGCGGGTCCGGGGCTGGGGAAGCCCCGATCTGGCCCACTTGCTGGGAGCAATGGGGGCAGCCGGGCTGAAGGAGGACCCCTGGGAGAGGAGGGCGCGTTTTCTCTTTCTGAACACTCTGGATAAATCCCTAAGCAATGATATTCCTCAAATGTCATTAATGATTTTTTTTCTTTTCTGAAGATTTCTTTTCTTTTTGAGTCCATCCCTCGTCACGTAGCGTAGGGCCCGCGGCGTCGCCGACACCCTGGTAGATGTCGCAGTCTGCACCTGTCTGTGCTACTTTGTGTTCACCCCCAACGATACCAAGAGACTTCCTCAATGTAATTGCACAAGAAGAGCGATCTCACCTAGGCACGTGACCCGCGCCGTGGTCCAGGTGCACGCGCGGGTGCCCGCGGTGCCGCGCTCCTGTCCCCGGCACCGCCGCCGGCTCTCGCAGACTTGGTTTTACATCTTTCCCTCCTAGTGCCTTAGCGACCGGGGACGCGGTTGAGGGTTTACTTCCACGGTACTCCAAGAAGCCGGCTGAGGCGAGTCACATCATCTCAGCCCTTCTTCTGTGCTGTTGCAACATTTTACTCTGGTCTTTCCTCTTTTTTTTTTTTTTTGTTTGTTTGTTTAATTTCTATTTTATTTTAATATCTGTTGTCTTTCCTGGACTGTTTGCTAGCAGAGGGGTGTCAGGCAGCTGGCAGGGTCTAGGTGAGCCCGTGGATCTGGAGAGAGATGTGCGAGATGGATGGTGGTGGGTGAATCTGACGATGGTGATGGCTTTGGATGACTTTTACTTTGGAGACAGAGCAAGAGAGACTCCCCACCCTGTACCCTCACCCAGTTCTGCCCCCAGGGTTGGGAGGGCAGGGGCTCTGCCATTCGTTGGGACCGCAGGTCCCATCTCTGTTTTAGGAATGTTGGCCTTGCCGGGCAGCCGCCTTCAGCCTCCAGTCCTGGCACAGCCTCCCTGTTGCTGTCCGCGGGATGGAGAGGAGGCCTGGTAGCGGGCCCAGCCCCGTGTTCTCAGACTCGCGCCCCCCCCACCCCGCCCCGCTTCACTCTCGCAGCCCTGCCCCCTCTCCTCTGGTTCCACCAGCTGTGTTTTGCTCTCACCGTTTTGCCGGGTCCTTCCCCCTGTAGACAGCCATCAGCCGTCGTTTGCTGCTGAATCGTTCCTCGAGTTACCCAGGCCTACGCAAGGAACGCCTTCGTTTTTTGTTTTTGAGGAGTCTGGTGGGCAGAGGCTGGAGGGACATTTATGAGGGTAACCATGTAGTCCTGTACTGCACTTTGGAAAACACTCCCACGGGCAGTTCAGTTTCCAAGGAAATTTGCCCTTTGCCCTCTTTGCACCTTTGACACATTCTGAAATTTTTCTCAGGCTTTGAACACTGGTGGGGGTGAGGGCAGAGGGGTCACTCTGTCCATAGCAAATTATTCTTAAAATACGTGAATGTTGGGAAACGCTGTCTGGTCATCAGTGGGACTTGAAAGCGTGGCCCTAATTGTTTGATTCTTGATGCCGAGTGCTTACCTGACCCCAAAGCCAAGTTTCCAGGGTGCGGAGAGATGGCTCTCAGTTTCGGACAGAAGTCCGTCCTCACCCTCCCTCACTTTCTGTCCTCATCCTGTGGTCTCCCTTTACGATCGATCTACTGTGAAAGGTGTTTTTATCATGATATCTGACCTAATTCAGTAACGAAGCCAAGCCCTTACCTTAGCTCTTAGCTGTGAAATGTGAAATAACTCTGGAAATTTCCCCTCTCCAAGCATAAATGCTACTTATCCTACAAAGAAATCGGTCCCCAGATTGGAACCAGCCTAGTCCCAGCCTTAGGCCGGAAGGAAGGAAGGACACCATGTCCCACTCGAGGCAGGGCAGGCTCGGGCAGAGCCCCAGGTACCCAGCGGGCCCGCCGGGGAGCCATTGGCAACAGGACAAGATTCTGTCCTCGTGGTGCCACGATCAATACGTCTTTATCCGGACATGGGGAAGTGCCGTCATTCTGAGACGACAGAAACATGGCCTGTCCAGAGAGAGTGAGGGGAGGAAAGTCTTTGGAGGACATGTGAGCCAGAGTGCTCCCAGAGCCGCGCCAGCCTGGGGAACCATCTCTGTTCTGGACTCTTGGCATCCGGAGGGCAGCAGTGCCCCGTCCGATCTTCCTGCGCCCAGTTACAGAAGTCTTGGCTGCAGTGAGCCAGCATTTTTGCCTTATTGGGTAGCATCCTGGACCCCCTTGTACAGTTCACTTCCAGCCCTTTCTAGATCTGATCTTTTATAGGAAAAGACAACATAGCCTTCCATTTTAAAGAAAATTATTTTGTCTACTTAAGTTGGAAGTTGCTCTTTCACCTGATATTTTCTTTCCTTTTCTTCCAGATCAGGAATGAAAGTTTCGTGCTGCTCATAAAGATATTATTGTACTAATTATTTTGGTTATTATCATAATCATCATTTTGATGCTTTAGTTGGGGTTTTAAAATGCACATTTATTCCACGTATCTTTGTGTTTTCTCTTTAATATTTAAGTTTATTTTATTATATCTGTGAGTATCTGAGTAAACAGGAGGGACATGCAGATGTCTAGTTTTGTCAGACCAAAAAGAAGGAAAGGAAAGATCCAGGAATTAGGAAAATGTCAAGAAATATCCACCACAGAACAAAAGTTTGAAGAATCAAAGCCTTTATCTCTATACAGGTCAGATTGGGCTCTGGACAACATGGTCCATGGTCACCATCAATGCTGTATTCTTCTAGATTCTCAGTGGCCTGAGAGGAGATCTGAGGAGGCATCTCATGGGCTGAACCCTTAGCCGTGGTCCTCTCCCATGTTCCCTGTGCTTCTGAAACCTGCTAAGTAGATCCTGGGCATGCCTCGTGTCTGATACTGACCTGTCAAGCAAAAAAAAAAAAAACTCTGCCCAGAGCTGACTCAGCCCCTTTCCCAAATGTCCCCCCCTTTTCCCATCAGCACACCAGGAGTATGGCTTACATCCTTCGGTGCAGAGATAACTGACCCCTCCTAGAAGCCACTGGAGGTAAACAAGCTGATGGAAAGTGCTAGGCAGGTGGTACCTTCCCCTGGGAAACGTCAGCCTCCCTTCCTCTCACTAACCACACTGCCCACTTCTTCAGTGCCCCCCGAACCCCGGTACATGTTCTCAGCACACAATTGTAGGGACAAACTATGGAGCCAAAAAAAAGGTGGAGGGTTAATAGGAGGCCAGAGGAACACTGACAAAAGTCCAGCAGCTCCTTGGACATTGCAGGCTGCTGCCCCCCTGAAATAGTTGGCCGACGGAGGGGCACAGTGGGGCCTCGAGCCAGGCCCACGGGGCTCCGACTGTGCCCCTTAGGGCACGGTGCTGTGTGCCGTGGACTTTTTAAATCAGCTTGAGGTGCCTACACGCGACCCACCAAACCCAGAAACTGCCGGGCCCCGGGTGGGTAAAGGAAGGTCTGGAATGGCTGGCTTCACTGAAGCTAATGAAGGGAGACACCAGGCCATGCCCAGCCCAGAGCCGCTCAGCAAACATTAGCGCCCTCCCCGAGTCGCTATCTGCCTTCCTTTTCCAGCCGAGCACAGAGCTGTGGTTCCGAAGCCCCAGGAGAAGACCCCAGTGGGAGAGGCCAGCCCCTGCGTGGGCTTCCTCAGCATCTGCCCCAGCTCCCATCCTGCCCTCCAGCTCCGAGTCGCCCTGGCCAATAGGATGAATAAAAGGCTGCCGTCCCTAAGACCCAGCTCTCATGTAGAGGAATGCAGACCTAGTCCTTATTTAGATCACAAACAACTTAGAACATCATCTGCTGTGGAATTGACTCCATCTCTCTTTACTGAGGAAACGTGGTTAAGGCTAAAAGGGAAGGTTGAAAAGGACCGGGCAAGGAGAACCTCGTAACTGGAGCCTTAGGAACCGCAGGTTGATTTGCTTCTGCTCGGTGGGGTCTCGCAGACCCCTCTGGGTATTTGCACCCGTATCTCTGCGCTTAGGGGCTCTTCCGTGATGTTTTGGCTGTTTCCAAGGAGAGGGGTGAGCAGGCCGATGGGTGCGAGAGTCTGAGGCTTGGTGCCGGTTAATACTGTGAAGTGGAACATGTGGTTGATGGAGTGCAGAGGGAAGAGAAGGGTTGGGGTCAACCAGCGGTTGTCTCCTGGACTGTATTTGCATTCCGGCCTTACTGGCGGTGGGTGGCTGGCGGGCTGTGGGAGCCAGCTGGCCTTGTCCTCTTCACCCTGGAAGACTCAACCCGCCCAAACACCAGATTGTGGGATGTAAGGAAGGGAAGGTGAGATCAGCCCAGCTGCTAACGGGCGGATTTCCCTTGACCAGACCTTTGGTGTTGCAAACACTCATTTTGGAACAAGCTTGCGGTGGAGGATTTGGGTTGTGTGAGTGCGTGTGAGTGAGTGGAGCAGACTTTCTTGGAAACTGGAGGAAGGATATGAGGAGGCTTACGGAGCTATTGCTGATGGGCTGTGGTTGATGAAACGCGGTGCGCCGACGGGCTCGCCCCAGCTTTCCTCCCGGGTTCTCTGGCGCTGGGGCGGGGTAGGATGTGGGGCTCTCGCTGGCCTGTTCAGCAGCTGCTGGGACAGAACAGACAGAAGAGGAAAGCGAGGTGCCCCCAAGCAGCAGGGAGGGCGCAGCAGAGAGGCCGGGGCTCCTTCCGCAGGTCACGGGCTTCGCCGGGTGCCGCTCAACGCCAGCCCAAGCAATTCTGCCAAGAAATATGCCAGCCAGGGCCATGCATGCTCCCCTCCCTTTTCTTCTCTGTCTTTTCCTTCTGGTGTGTCTTACAGATTTCAGATGGGGAAGCCTCAGAGTTGAGCAGGCCCGAGCTGTCCTAACCAAATTGGAAAGGAAAGTGAAAGTCTTCCTTTCTTTAGCCAAAGAACCCTTCTCAAAGACACCCCAGATATGGACAGAGTGGCGTTCCTCTCCCGGCAATAATGACTTTGTCAGAGATGCGATCCCATTTGTCTCTCTCTTTCGTCTCTATCCTGACTTGGAATTTTTTTTTTTTTTTTTTTTTGCTTTTATTTTAAAACTGTGCTCATCTTGTAAGAGGAGTGGAGGTTCGTAACCCTAAATGCTGCTGCTGTTGGGAAACTGGAGGCACCGCACGGATCTGTGGGCTTAACTAACCTCACGTTACCTCGGGCATCAGCCAGAGCAGACCTTCTGCCAGGAGGTGCGGCCGCATCAGGGTCCGGTGCACGCTGGGGCCGGACTCGGGGTGTCAGTGCTTTGCTGCCTTAGGACGCTCACTTCTGATCTCCACAGACTGGACTCAGTGGAGAAGTGGAGACGGTGAAATGACATTTAAACGCAGTAGAAACCTTTTGGAGGCTTTCGGCGCCCTCGCTCACTAGAGTGACCCAACCTAGGAAAGGCTGCTCACATCCTTCCTGCAGCTTCCAGAAGCCCAGGAGAGCCAGCTCCAAGCCAGTTCTTCCCTTGAGACCCAGTGAGAATTTACAGAGAAGCGACCCTCCTGTGGGGCACGCTTGCTCTGGGTACCTCTACCAGCAGGGAGCTTCCTGGTGCCCCAGCTTGACTCCTGCAAGCCTTCGAGAGCCCCTAATCACAGGCCCTTGCATTAGAATGCTATGTTGACTGTCTCTTCTTGGTAAAACTTGTCACATCCCTCCAGTGAATAAGAGCCACCATTTGCTGAGTGCTTTCAGTACTCCAGGCTCGTGCCAAGCCCTGTGTGAGCTCGTGGCGCCCTCAGATCACGCCATTTACAACACCCCCTCCCCCATTTACAGAGGAAGGAGTTGATGAGACAGCTGACCCTCTAAGAAAGCAGCATGCGTTAAAGGAAAGAAAATACCATGGTGGCCCCAAATCCCCAAGTTCCTAGTGAAGTTTTTTGTTAATCAGACCTTTACTAAAATACGAATTGTTTCACTTCTTGAATTAGCATCAGTAAGTGGCCTCGTGTTTCTGATGGACCATCTAATGATGTTCCCATTGATTGTGTGCCAAACACTGTTCTGACAGTCGCTCACGTTTATCCCATGTCCTTCCGTCTTCATAACGACCCTATGAAATCTGCAGTACTAATCCCCTTACAGATGAGGTAGCTGGCTTGGTGAGCTGGTAACCAGCCTAGGATCACACAGCTAGTAGGGGAGCCTAGCCCTGAACGTGGGCCTGCCCAGCTCCAGAACCGAGCTCGCAGACACCAGCCTCGGCTGTCTTCTAGGTGTGTGAGCGAAGAAAGGTCTCGAAGGAACGTTGCCCCGTGCCACCCCTGCCCCATGCGTGGAACTCAGCAGAAGGTCTGTGTGTAGAGAGAGTCCTGAATTGGATCCAAACAGCAGGGGCAGAATTAGTTTGACTTTTAGAGAAAATCTTAGGGGAGTTTCTTGATTCATAGTAGAGTTCATTTTCTATTCCTTTCCAGTGTACCAATTAGCTTTAGTAGTGCTGCTACAACAAACTCTTATAAGAGTGAAGAAAAAAAAAGTGTTCTTTTCTTTAAAAAAGAAAATAATTTTTTTTCTTGCTTATAGTTAATTCTAGAAAGGCAATACTAAAGGTATATATTTTTTTCAAAATGCTATTTTTTACTGCACTGATAAATATGACAACTCTGGTCTCTGTAATCGATCCACTCTTCAGCTCTGGGTAGAACCAGATGCGGGATTCACACCAAATTTGTAAATACCGTATGTGGGTCTGGTGTCCAGGAACTGTTTTCTTTGTGCTTAAAAAAAAAAAAAAAAAAAAAAAAAAGAAGAAGAAGGAGAAAGACAAGATGACTTTCAGAAAGAGGAACAAAGTTTTCTTTCGAGATAGTCTTCTCAAAGAAATGGAAAGCAACAGTTGTGTAAACTGAGAAAAGCTAGCCAACTTTCAGGAGATAAGGAAGGAGAGTCTCTTGCCGAGGCATGAGATTAATAGTAACACAGAAGATTTTTACTTTGCTTGAAAGGTGGCGAGAATTTAGAAATGCTTTAGGACTAGATTTTTAATTTTTTAGAAAACTATCACCATTTGTTATGAAACATCTCCTCAGTTGTTTGGGGTGGGGTTTTCGTTTCTTTTTTTACTTTAAAAACTACTTTATTGACTGGCTCCAGGCATGTTTGCCTAAATTCTTAGGTAGTTTACACAAGTTCTAGAATCTTCTAGAACTTAAATTCCATTGGAAGCAAACCCAGCTGATCAGAATTTGAGATCCTGGTTGGTTTCATTCAATAGGTGTTCTGGAATTCTGACAGAACACCTAAAGATTTTTTTAAAGAAGGTTTTAGATACATTATCTTACACAAACTGTGACCTGATGGCAATAATTACCTCAAATGTGGGCATTCATCCTGGTTATAGCCTTTTTTGAAATCATGTAGCCAGCTTGATCTTGGGATTTAAAAGACTATGAACTCTGTGTGGGCTGAAAATAACGATTAATGCACACCCTGGTCATTGTTGCTTAAGTGAACTCTGAAAATAGGTAATCTTTACAACAAAAATGGAACCAAGGAAGAGATTATTCCTTGTGTTTTGTAATCAAATGTGATTTTCAAATGCACATGTTAAGTATATATGTTTTTAGCTACTGTAAAATGCTGTTAGGCTTCTAAGATATCAAGAGAGTCACATTTTAAAACACGTGAACTAAATAATTGACTGTGGATACTTAAGCATATTTCTGGCTACGTTTTATAGTTAAAGTGTTTTATAGTTTACATGTAAACTGGTACTTTTTAAAGAAAATTTCTGTTTATAACTGACATCTTCAAACCCCAGCAATTTCGCCTCTTTAGTTGGAGGCCACGTTCCCCCAAGGCACCCCAAGGCAGGTGTGTTCTACCCGTACTGTTGTGTAGCCTTCCATATTACTGGTTTCCATGGGAACATGAGAGAATGTGAAAGGATTTCCAGGTCGAGCAGGGAAGGGGTGAGTCCACAGCCTGGGCCAGATGCGAAGATCTCGTGCCACGTTGTATCCACACTGGTCGTCAAGGCCTTCTCTTTGACATCTTGGAAGAGGCAGAGAGAACAGATACCTGGTTTGTTGATTCTGTCTTGATTTGAATGTTTAATTTATTCATCGGTCCACTGACTTCCAGTCACCGGGCAGTAGAAGACACTGGGATTCAGGTGGCCCCGAAGGTACAGCTGCTATTTCTGGGCCCCCAGCAATATTCTGATTGGCGTTTTGCAGGGGAGAGTCATACACCCCTGTGCCCATACTTATTGGTTGGGTTTTCCATCTATCTGCTGTCATTTGTTCCTTTTCTCCTTTAAAACAAAATAAGTGTAAAAGGTTGTGTTTCCTTTTCACTCTTTGTCAAACTTCGTTTTAAAGCCTAGGTCATTAGGAGGTGGGATCTAGATTTTTTGCTAGAGATTGTAAGTGCTGCTGAGTGGGGGAGGAGGGGACTGGGGACCGAGGGGCAATGGGGGTAGGGGGGAGGAGCAGTGAGATCCGTCCGAGTAGAGGTCATAATTGAGAGGGCCCATCACCATGATGCAGGAGCCAGGTTCCCTAAGAGTTTTGGTTCATTTCTTCTTTTCTCTTGTGCCACAACCTTGGTGCAGAGGACCTGCTGTGATCTGAAGGGCATTCCTTTAGCAGATAACACCTTGAAAACTGCTGAACACCTGGGACCAGGGAACGAACTGGTGGTTGTTTTTAATGCATTTGCTTTTTCGCTGTGAACTCTCTTGACAGTATGCTCTTATCACGGTTTTTGGTTAGAAATGTCATTGTAAAATATTTTTCATCTTGCCCCTCCTAATTATCCTCTGCTTTCCTCTGTTTGGTTTTTTCCCTTTGATTTAATTAACCAAATGAATTTTATGTCATGGTCTTTGGGGCTTAATCATATTTTTTAAAAATAAAGGTATAGAAATTGGCTTTTTTTTTTTTTTTTTTTAAGTACATACGCTGTATCTGAAAAAGGACTCTGCCCTCGCTCTCTGGTTGCCTTTCAGCCAGCCTCCACATGAACCTCCTGGCACTCCCTCCCCCCTTCTTGTGTTGGGTCACTGTCCCCGAGGCCACCTTGGCCTCTGCCCTGCTGTCACCACAGCCCCGTGCCCAGGCACCCAGGACTCCCAGGAAGCTCTCAAGAGCCAGGAAGAAGGACCCACTTAGACTTGTGAGTGGTGATCTTGCCTCCCTGTTAGATGCTCGCCTGCTTGGTTGAAGGGGCAATGGATTTACTATTATTGTTATTATTGTTATTATTATTAATTATTATTTTAATAGTTTGGCTCAGGAAGAACTTGGGAGATGGAAAGTGACTTGACCACGCCCATCCTTCGTAGCTTTCTGTGACTTATGGATGGAACCTAAAGTGTCCCCACCTCACCCCACCCTCCTCCCTTCCTGCAGATATTCCTGTTCGCCGCCACCGCGGCGCATGGTTTCTCCCCACCGTCTCACTCCCCCTGTCACCTTTCACCCTTTCACTGTTGTGTTACTGCTCATTTAAAGCTTTCTTCTGTGGCTTTCCCAGGGCACAATCATTTCTGGCCCCCAAAGCATCTCCTCATCCTCTTTCTGTGCGTTTTTTTTTAACCAAATGAAGTAGACCAGGAAGTCATACTTCGGGGCAGCAGAGTTTCCAGTCTAGTAGAATCACTGTATAGATATAGATGCTGATATATATGTTTGTGTATATATATATCAAACCAAATTTCTGATAGGAAAAGTATAGCTTTACGGATGAAGGGGGGAGAGGAGCTTTTAGAAGTCGGAGTCAGCGTTGGGTGGTGGATGGGGGGAGCCCGGGGCGGCCCAGGCTGCACCTTCGCACGTGGCCTGAGGCCGGGCGCCGGGCCCCGGCCACCACCCTGCCACAGTGGAGGCAGGTGGCCCCAAAGGGGAGCCGCTGCTCTCTGGGTCCCTAGCGACAAGGGCATAGATGAGTGAGGGGGGCAGCACATCAGAATGACCGGAATTTTCCATCCTGTTTTGCTTTGACCACATGTTATTGAGCTGCAGCCTCTGATATTATATCATGTTTCCAAAAATGGTATCCATTAGGATGGAAAGAGAACGGATCTGTAGAAATGTTTACCTTTCAACTGCCCACAAATTCAGGACACCCTGGATAGAAAGCCGCACTCCCCAGAATGAGAGCAGGGAAGAGGAGGCCCGGTGAGGCTCGGTCACCGGTCCCAGGAACGCGGTTCCTCCCCAGGGCCATCTCGCCCAGATCTTTCTCTACCAGGTCATCTCAGCTCAATTACCCTATGGAAGCCCTGGCCTGTTGTGTTCCTTCACTGTACGGTTTCTGTAATAAAAAGTGTTAATCCATGTTAATCTTTGTGAAAATTATTGCGTGCAACAGTATTTTCTCGTGTACCTCTTTTTCCTATGTGAATTGTCCCTCTTTTCTTTTTTTATTTATAAATGTCTACTTTTTTAAAAAGACAAACCAATGTGTTGTAGGCCTATATGTAACCTATCCCTTAGTCTCATATTATAGGTATAAGAATGGATATTTTACTTGGCTTTAGAATGTTTTACAAGAAAAATAATTCTTAACTGATCAAGTCCTTGCTACTAAAATGCTTGTGTTTTTCATCATGACGTCGTGTGCTTCTAAATTAATGATCATTTTCGTTGTAGAAAAATGGAGTGAATTTATATTAGTCTTGGAAACTAATAATAGCATTGTAAATTTATGAGATGATTTTAACAGAAAAAAATTATAGAAGAATATAGTTATTTTAATTGTAATATTACTAACTGTAGGGTGAGAAAGGGGGGTCCCGTTGTGGTGAACTATGTTATAGCTTGTTACTTACAGTTTCTTTTTGATCATTTTTTCGGTCTCTGAGGTGAAACGAGTTATTAATTAAAATTTGTAAACTCACATATGCATATTGTATATGTGTAGAAATGTAATCACACTTTGTCTTGGAATTACATTAAACTGTTTGGAATCACTGTACACTCAGCCTGGCATGCTTGTTTATTCTAGAACCAGACCAGTTCTGAGGCTACAGAGGTTATCGTTACCAGCCACATCTTTTGTAAGTTATTTAGTCCTCCGGAGAGTATTCAATACCTCTGAACATGTTCGCAACCCACCACTGCATTTAAAATTTGCCACTATGTGTGGCGGTGGAGGGCGGGCTTTGAGGTCGTTTCACTACCTGCTCCCGGGCAGCTGGGCGGAGGGCGGGGAGCATGCTCACTGCCACTAACTCTCCCGAGCCGTTCCAACCCTCACGGCTCCCCAGCTCCATCCCTGAGGCCTAAGGCGTTGCTGTCACCTGCCATCCGAAGAGCTTCCCAAGTTCATCCCGGATCTGGGTGCGGAGCCGACATCCTTTGCACCCGGGCCTTGCCCTCTCGCGAGACTTCAGTGCCAGGCAGCCTCTAGCTTGCCGGCCTCACCACCAGGTCCTCCCCGGGACGGCCCACCGGAGCTCCACCACGGTGAGTCACCATCCCCTCTGACGGCCTTCTCACCCTTCCAACAGTTTTTGTGTGTGTGTGTTTTTTTCGGTACGCGGGCCTCTCACTGTTGCGGCCTCTCTCGTTGCGGAGCACAGGCTCCGGACGCGCAGGCTCAGCGGCCACGGCTCACAGGCCCAAACGCCCCGCGGCATGTGGGATCTTCCCAGACCGGGGCACGAACCCGCGTCCCCTGCATCGGCAGAGGGGCTCTCAACCACTGCGCCACCAGGGAAGCCCCAGCAGTCATTTTTTTAAACATTATTGTTATTGTGGTAAAGTCAGTACATAACATAAAATTTACCATTTTACCCACTTTAAAGTGTACTGTTAGAGGGACTTCCCTGGCAATCCAGTGGTTAAGACTCCAAGCTCCCAATGCAGGGGACACGGGTTCCATCCCTGGTCAGGGAACTAAGATTCCCGCATGCCACGGGGCGTGGACAAATAAATAAATAAATAAACTGTACTTCAATAAAAAATAAAAAAATATTTTTTTAAAAAAATTTTTAAATAAAGTGTACCGTTAGTGGCATTAATTAAATTCACAATGTTGTGCAAACATCACCACTAGCTCTTTCTAGAAATGTCATCATCCCAAACAGACTCTCTGTGCCCATTAAACCATAACTCCCCATTTCCCCTTCTGTTTGGCAGCCACCCTTCTACTTTCTGTCTCTGAATTTCCCTTCTCTAGCTACATCATTTGAGTGGAATCGTACAATATTTGCCCTTTTATGTATGGCTTATTTTACTCAACAGTGTTTTCAAGGTTCATCTATTTATCTTATAGCGTATACCAGAATTTTCTTCCTTTTTAAGTCTGATAACATTCCATTGTCTGTATACACATTTTGTTTATCCATTCATCTGTTGATGGATAAGTGAGTGGTTTCCACCTTTTGGCTTCTGTGAATCATGCTGCTTGAACACTGGTGTGTAAGCATCTGTGTCCCAGCTTTCAATTCTTTAAGACATACACCTGCAAGTGGAATTGCTGGATTGTATGGTAATTCTTAACTTTTTGAGGAACTGCCAGACTTTTCCACAGCGGCTGCACCATTTTAACACTCCCAGCAACTCCAATATCCTCACCCAGCCCTCTTATCCTGGCTTCCATGGCCAGTGTTCTCGGGCCTGAGGACTGCCAGGCTCCTGGGCCTGCCTTTTCTGTGCCTCCTGGTTTCACAACGTCCCCAACCAGCCTAAACTCCACCCATCTTCTCAGCCATACCCTCAGCTCCCTGCTACCCACTTCAACCATCTACAGCTCTGCTTCTCCACCCAGACTCCCAGAACTGCGGGAACCTCGGGCCAGCGTCTGTGCTCATCCGCTCCATCTGTGGCTACTTGGAAACCCACCACTCTCTCCACCCCCAACCCTTACCCTCCAGAGTAACCCAGAGAAATCCAGGCCACCGCAGGGCTCTCTCAACCCCTCCCCTTCCCACAAACCTGTGCCTCACACCTCTTTCTCCCTTCAGCCTCAGAGGAGTAAGGCCCTGCGCCCACCCCATCCCTTCCTGTATCCAGAGCTCTTTCTGTCAAGCATCCGCCCCCTACCTGGGATCCTCCTGCTTTTCTCACACCTGTGCCCTTCAAGAACCAGCCTGAGTCATTTTTCTGGGAAGCTTATCCTCAGGCTCCTGATGAGGTGGGTGTCCCTCGCCCAGGTTCCCAACCCCTTGTGTGTAATTCTCATTATGCCATACTGTCAACCTTTCTTTCCTGATTTTCCTTCCCCATGGAACCACAAAATCCTTGCAGGTAAGGATTTGTCTTTCATCTCTATTTCTAGGGCATCTGTTACCCTGCCGGGCAGAGTAGGAAGTCAAGAAATATTTGGATAAATAAACTACTCAGCCCGTGTTATTGTCCAATCCACCCACCTTCCCACCCTCCAAATTCCGTGTCTCCCAGAATTCAGGTAATACTAATAAACCCTAAATGCAGCCAAGGTTAAATGCAACTCAACCAAAATTCAAGTTCCATAAAAACCCATGCCAAAGATTGTGACAGAATTCAGAATGCTTCCAACATACTTTTTTTTAAGTTAGAAATGCACTGCCAGGGATCACAGTCCATGGAAATGGAGGGAGAAGCAGATCCTATATTCCAAGTGAGATAAGAGCGTGTCAACAGGGGAATGCAGTGCAGCTGTGTCTAAGGATCTACCCACCAGCGTCTCCAGCAAGTTATATGAATCTAAAGTGAAAAGACAAACGTATTGCGCTCAGTATGTTCCTCCAAGCACATTCAATACTGGGGAAATTAAAAAAACAGATTCTTTCCTTGAACTGATAATGAACAGGAAGCAGAGTTCTAGACGCCCATAACAAGTGCTATTTCCCAGCAGAGCCGAGGAGCCCCTGGAGGAGGGCCAAGCCACAGATAGATGGTGCTCTCACCCGGCAGCCAGCTCGGGACTCTGCCCACTGGGGCTTTGGCCTTGGGGGGAGGTGCTCCCACGTCACCAAGCTCCCCTTGCTTTGGGGGCACGTTGTTGTGTAGTGGATGTCGTGCCCAAGAGACGGTTCCAAACAGCCAGGTGTACTACATTTTTTTGTGAGAGTCTGACTTACATGTTTTCTAACTCTTTCCTGGAATAGCTAAGCTTAAGCGAATATAAGTATAAAAGCAGAGAATACAGTAAGAGCAAAGGGTAAATGTAACACTGGTGGGGTGGGTGTCCTCATGACCTCTTCACTGTGCGCAGTCCCTCCCTTCTGCCAGTACTCAGCTTTAACGAAGGAGCCTCGGACCCTCGGACCCTCCCCCCTCCCCCCTGGCACGCTTTAGGTCCAACTTGGTCCATGCAAACGGCCTCCAATAGATCTTCCTTAGAAGATCTATGTTCCTTACACTGCCTGGCACTGCTTGAGGGTGGGAAAAAACCCACTGTTCAGCAACAACCCTAATCCTCACTCTATAGGGAAGAAACAGCCAGGAGCGAGACAGTCCTCCAGTTCTGTGAGACTGAAACGGTGCGTGATGAGTCAAATCCACTCCACCTGCCTTCACTAATCACGATCGCTTTAACGCTTGCGTGGCCTCCAAGCCGCACGTAGCCCGAACAGCAAGATCTTTGCCCGAGTTGTTTTCCAGGAACTTGGAGCTGCAGCTGCCTCTAGTTCAGCTTAACCAGTTAAAACTGGATAGGACCGGCGATTCTCCAGCTGGGCACCTGCAGGGACCCGTAGCTTAGTTACGCCTGCGCAGAACCATGATTCCCGCACCTTTTTCCCATAACCTTTCCCCGTGCGCCCGCGCTTCACACCGCCCTGCTTCTTTATTCGTCATCCCGTGAATACCCCAAGCCCCTCGCCTTTGGGGAGGCAGGTTTGAGATCTGAGATTTTTCTCCCATATTCTCTGCTCGGCTGCCTTGCGAAGAACCCTCTTTGCTGTGAACTTCGGCGTCTCAGCGTTTTGGCTGGCTGTGCGACAGCAGGACAAGGCTGGTTTGGTAAGGAGGCCATCTAATGCCCATTCTTTTTTTTGTCTTTAAAGCAGCTTGGATACACTTTATTTTTTATTTTTGTGGCTGCGTTGGTCTTCGTTGCTGCGCGTGGGCTTTCTCTAGTTGTGGCAAGCGGGGGTGGGGGGCTACTCTTTGTTGCGGAGCGTGGGCTTCTCCCTGCGGTGGCTTCTCTTGTTGCGGAGCACGGCCTCTAGGCGTCCGGGCTTTAGTAGTTGTGGCGTGTGGGCTCAGTAGTCGTGGCACGTGGGCTTAGTAGTTGTGTCTCGCAGGCTCTGGAGCACAGGCTCTGTAGTTGTGGTGCACGGGCTTAGTTGCTCCACAGCGCGTGAGATCTTCCCAGACCAGGGATCAAACCGGTGTCCCCTGCATTGGCAGGCAGATTCTTATCCACTGCGCCACCAGGGAAGTCCTAATTCCCATTCTTAAGTGCTTTCTTTACACGCGCTGATCTATAGATGTGGTCTCTTCTACTGAGACACTTTGCATTTGACAATACTTGTAAAACAACACTGGAGGGCAGATACCCTGTCAATAAACCACTTGATATCTGCTTCTATGTCTCTTTGTGTTCTGTTTCGATGTCTTCTTATGGCTTATTGCCATGGCTCTCAGACTCTTTATCTGCTGAAGACTAAGCCCGTGGACCAGGATGCTTATAAGCGAACAAATTACCCATTAATAAAAGCCAGAACCAGAAGGAAAAAGTGGATGCTTGGAGGAAACCCTTCTAAGGGGGAAAAGATTGCCACAGGTCTTAAGATTGCACAGGCCAGTGAGTCAGTAGGAGAGAAAGCATTATCCATAGCAGAGCGATTCAGAGCATGACTTTGGAGTCAGCCATATTGGGGTTCAGTTCGAGGCTCTGTTGTTTATGACTGTAAAAGCTGGAAGATCACTTAACCTCTCAAGCCTCAGTTTTCTTATCTGTAAAATGGGGATAATGCCACATGTGGCAAGGACTGGGTGGATATTCCCTGTGGCCATTTCCTGTTCTTGCTGAGTACAGGACTAGATTATATGTCCTAGCTTTCTTTGCAGTTAAATATAGCCAGACCTGACCCCTAAAACAAAACTCACATACTTTGATCCACACTCTCTCCCCTAAATTTCTGTCCACATGTGGAAGAACTGATGAAGGACTCTGATGAAGAAGCCCAGATCACTGATGATTTAATGACCTCCTAATAAAACCACTTTGGACAAAACCACAAAAAGTAAGAAAGAACTCTTTTTATTATATTTAAGCCACTGAAATTTTAGGATTTTTTATACAGCAATTAACCTACCCTGACTAATATAGACATTAGTTCCTGAAAGTGAGGTACGGCTGTAGCAAACAGCTAAAATAAAATACATGGCGGGCTTCCCTGGTGGCACAGTGGTTGAGAGTCCGCCTGCCGATGCAGGGGACACAGGTTTGTGCCTCGGTCCAGGAAGATCCCACATGCTGTGGAGCAGCTAGGCCTGTGATCCATGGCCGCTGAGCCTGTGCGTCCAGAGCCTGTGCTCCGCAACGGGAGAGGCCACAACAGTGAGAGGCCCGCGTACCGCAAAAAAAAATACATGGCATTGGTTTAGCAGCTGGACAGAGAAATAAGGAAATTGATTTCAGGCGCTGGAATCATGGTGGCCCGTGTTATGCTTTAATAAAAACATTGGATACACGTGCAACTAAAAACCCTGTTCAGTCTACCAAAAAATCTAGAACTAACAAGCCAATCTGTAAGATTACAGGATAAAAGATCAGTGTACAAAAATTGATTCCATTTCCTTTAATAGAATTTTTAAAGGTTGCATTCTGGGGCTTCCCTGGTGGCGCAGTGGTTAAGAATCCGCCTGCCAATGCAGGGGACACGGGTTTGAGCCCTCGTCCGGGAAGATCCCACATGCTGCAGAGCAACTAAGCCCATGTGCCACAACTACTGAGCCTGCGCACCTAGAGCCCGTGCTCTGCAACAAGAGAAGCCACCTTAATGAGAGGCCTGTGCAGCGCAATGAAGAGTAGCCCCCGCTCGCTGCAACTAAAAAAAAGAAAGCCTGCATGCAGCAACGAAGACCCAACGCAATCAAAAATAAATAAATTTATTTATGTGTGTGTGTGTGTGTGTGTATATATATATATATATATATAAAGGTTACATTCCATTTACAGTCATTACAAAATATTGGCTATCTTCCCCGTGTCGTAACATACATCCTTGTAGCCTATCTTACACCCAATAGTTTTTACCTCCCACTCCCCTACCCCTAGGGTGCCCCTCCCCCTCCTCTCCCCACTGGTAGCCATTACCAGTGTTTGTTCTCTATATCTGTGAGTCTGCTTCTTTTTTGTTATATTCACTAGTTTGTTGTATTTAGATTCCACGTATAAGTGATATCACACAGTATTTATTTCTCTGTTTGACTTATTTCACTTAGGATAATGTGCTCCAAGTCCATCCAAGTTGCTGCAAATGACAAAATTTCGTTCTTTTTTGTGGCCATGTAATATTCCATTGCGTATATATACCACATCTTCTTTACCCATTCATCTGTTGATGGACATTTAGGTTGCTTCCATGTCTTGGCTATTGTAAATAGTGCTGCTATGAACATTGGGGTGCATTTATCTTTTCGAATTAGTGTTTTTGTTTTTGTTGGATATATACCTAACAGTGGGATTGCTGGATCATATAGTAGCTCTATTTTTAGTTTAAGGAACCTCCATGCTGTCTTCCAAAGCAGCTGCACCAGTTTACATTCTCACCAACAGTGTATGAAGGTTCCCTTTTCACCACATACTCGCCAACATTTGTTATTTGTGTTCTTTTTGAGGATAGCCATTCTGATCGGTGTGAGGTGATATCCCGTTGTGGTTTTGATTTGCATTTCCCTGATGATTAGTGATGTTAAGCACCTTTTCCTATGCCTGTTGACCATCTGCATTTACTCTTCGGAGAAATGTCTATTCAGTTATTCTGCCCATTTTTTTAATCAGGTTGTTTGGTTTTTTTGATGTTGCTGTTTTGTATGAGCTGTTCATATATGTTGAATATTTATGAGCTATTTATATATGTTGGATATTAATTTCTTATTGGTCATATCATTTGCATATTTTCTCCCATTCGGTGGCTCATCTTTTTGTTTGGTTGATAGTTTCCTTTGCTGTGCAAAATATTTTAAGTTTAATTAGACCTCAGTTGTTTATTTTTTATTTCCTTTACTTTAGGAGGCGGATCCAAAAACATATTGCTGCTATTTATGTCAAAGAGTGCTCTGCCTATGTTTTTCCTCTAGGAGTTTTATAGGATCCCGTCTTACATTTAGGTCTTTAATCCATTTGGAGTTTGTTTTTGTACATGGTGTTAGAGAATGTTCTAATTTCAGACTTTTACATGCAGCTGTCCAGTTTTCCCAGCACCACTTATTGAAGAGACTATCTTTTCTCCATTGTATATTCTTGCCTCTTTTGTCGTAGATTAACTGACTATATGACCATAAGTGCATAGGTTTATTTCTGGGCTCTCTATCCTGTTCCATTGATCTATGTGTCTGTTTTTGTGCCGGTACCATACTGTTTTGATTACTGTAGCTTTGTAGTATAGTCTGAAGTCAGGGAGCATGATCCCTCTAGCTCTGTTCTTCCTTCTCAAAGTTGTTTTGGCTAATTGGGGTCTTTCGTGTTTCCATATAAATTTTGAAGTTATTTTTTCTAGTTCTGTGAAAAATACCATTGGTATTTTGATAGCAACTGCATCAAATCTATAGATTGCCTTGGGCAGTATGGTCATTTTAACAATATTCATTCTTTATACTAGCAACTAACAAACTATGAAATTTAAAAAAAAGTCATCTACTACAGTAGCATTAAAAATATTTAAATAATTTAACAAAATATATGCAAAAACTCTACCCTTAAAACTTGTAAAATGTTGCTGAAATTTTTAAAAAGTTAAATGGAGAGAGCTACTTCAGTCATTGATTGGAAGAGTCAAATTGCTAAAAAGTCATAGTTCATCAAATTGATTTGTAAAATTGATCAAAAGACAAAAAACTTGAGCATTAGACCTGTGTGACAATCTCAAACAGCCTTAACTGGAGTCCTGGAAGGAGAGCAAAGAGTCGGGCAGGTGAAATATTTAGAGACAAAGGTGATGAATCTTCCAAAATTGATGAAAATCCTCAACTTTTAGAATCAAGAATCTCAGGTATCCAAGCATACAGCTGGAAGTTATTTCTCAGCCTTCCATGACTGTCCTGGCCAATGGACTGTGGATGGAATGTGTGCCACCTCCAGGCCTGGCCCCTGTCTAGTCTAGGGTAAGATAGGCTATGATCACAACAAACCCAAAACCTCAGAGGTTTTCCAGGAAGCTTCTCCCCCACACACTGACTTAGCATCCCAGGATGCTTCAGTCTTCTGGAGCCTCCAAATCAAAAAATCACGACTTGGGGGAGGGAGAATATGGAGGAGTATGCACTGGTTCTTAAATGTTTCCACCTGGAAATGACATCTGTCACTTTTCCGTGGTTAAAGCTCTGATGTCACCTGACACCTACCTTCAAACAGACCAGGAAATACAATCCTTCCATGTACCTAGAATGAGAGGAAAGGAAAAGTTCTCGATGCATAGCGGCCACATCTACCACATTTCCTAAAACACATCCTGTGTGAGCCTCTATGTTCAAAGACCCTGGATGGAGCAATGCTATTCCCTGTCACTGACCTGCATTAGTCTGTGGTGCAAGCCAGAAAGGGATCTTCTCTTGGGTAGGCCTCTGAAATGTGGGTATTACAAAAGCTAGCATGCTCTAAGACCCTACTCAATTTACATCGTAGTGAAACAAGATGATAAGTTTTTTTAATATAATAAATTATTTATTTTTGGCTGTGTTGGGTCTTCGTTGCTGTATGCGGGCTTTTCTCTAGTTGCGACAAGCGGGGGCTACTTTTGTTTCAGTGCGCAGACTTCTCATTGCGATGGCTTCTCTTGTTGTGGAGCATGGGCTCTAGGCACGAGGGCTTCAGTAGTCGTGGCTCGCGTGCCCTAGAGCGCAGGCTCAGTAGTTGTGGTGCGCCGGCTTAGTTGCTCCGTGGCATGTGGGATTTTCCCGGACCAGGGCTTGAACCCGTGTCACCTGCATTGGCAGGCGGATTCTTAGCCACTGCGCCACCAGGGAAGCCAAGATGATAATTTTTAAGCACTTACTATGGGCCAGGCACTTTGTATGAATGGCTGGCCCTAATAAGCTCTTAACTAGTGTTCATTGTTACTACAATTTTGTCTTAGATGTGTATGTCTTTATTCAAATGGAATCTGTGCTCTAGACTACAGGACCCTAAAGCACATTGCAAGGCAGTTGAGCATCTTATCTTTTTCTCTAAAACATCTGCAAGTTTGCATACTTTTTGTGGGCAGCTGGACTGGCAGTACAGATTTCTGAGATCAGAGACAGCATGGTGTAGAAGAAGGAGCCCTTGAACTAGGAATCAAGATCAGTTTAGGTCAACACACGTTTATTGAGCACCTTTAGTATGTACCAGGCGCTAGAGAAAAAAGGGGCGTGAGAGTGGATCCCTGCCCTCTAGGGGCTTACACTTCTGCGTGGATGGTGGACAGGTAAACAAACAAAGCATGATACGTGCAATAATAGTATCAACAACGAATAGAGGAGCCAGAAGACCTGAGATCTAGCTCTGCCACTAGATGCGTGGCTAGATGCGTGACCTTGGACATGTTATTTAACCTCTCGTGGTCTCATGGATAGTGAGAATGGGGTCGATAATTTCTAATCCCTGAAATTCTAACATCTACAGTTCTCAAAACCCTGTGAGGTAGGCAGGGCAGGCACGATTTCTACTTTATATTAGAGGTGAAGCCTGGGGTCAGGGAGGTTGAGCACAGCAGCCTGAGCTACACATCTGCTTGTTGGTAGAGCTGGCCCCAGACTAGACTCGGGCAGGTCTTCTGAGTCAGGCAAAGTGTGTGTCCACTCCAGGCTGAGACGTGGGATCTCTGATGGGCACGGCAGGAGGTTTTCTGGATGACCCCTGTTTGAATCTCATACTTGCTCCCAGTTTGGAGTTCTTTACGGACTAAGGAAAGAGCAGTTACCTCCTCTACCTCCACCCCCTCCTGATGTAAATACACAGCAGACAGTGGGCATTTCTGAAAACCAGGTCGTCTTTCACAAACAGCACAGTGATGTTAGCATAATATCCTGGTGACCACAGGAATCTTCAGCCACCAACCGCAGTCACTGATGGAAACCCTCCCCGGGCCTGGTTTCCACTCGCAGCCAGCTCCTTGCCCTCGCCAGCGGGGCTCTGTGTGTGATAGGATGTTCTGGAGGCGAAGGCAGCTCTCCCTCCCTCACGGCCTGGATGCTCCCTGTCACCTCCACTCAGCCCGCCCAGTATCTACGTGCTTAGGGAATGTGAGCGAGCTAACTTAACTGAAGCAAAACAAACTAAAGAGTGCATCTTGCCGGGCCTCTAAAACCATGCCACGCCCACCAAAGCCAAAAAGCCACGCCCACCAAAGCCAAAAAGACGAGCCTCTTATGATGGCCGGCCACTGCTGTCTCCCACCGTGGCAAAGAGTTTCAGAGATGACATTTGGGGGCAATCTTATTGTCATATACAACAATTTTTTTTGAGCACATGCTGTGTGTGCTACAAAGAGGCCAGTGACACATAATCCCTGCTATCCAGGGGCTTATAGTCAGATGCCAAGAGCGGTCAGATGACTTTAGAGATGAGTCACAGATGAAAACTTCCGAGAGACTCCGGAGGTGTGAGAGGAGGCTCAGTCTTAAGTGCTGGAGTTGCTGGGGTGAGGGAGTGGTCACTGAGGGCTGCCGCTGTCCTGGAAGGAGTCCCAGGGAGCTCGAGCTGGACCTTGAAGGGAGAGAAGGACTGAACTCAGTATTTGCATTACCCCCTCCCTATGGGAAATTCACCTGAAAACCATACGACGACGATAAAAGTGCACAGGAAAAAAATCGCCTGTGGGCACCCCACGTCCTCTCCCAAGGTGGCCCCTTCCACCCCGCCTCCCCTTCCACCACCTCCTAGGCCTGTGATGTACAGCAGTACAGCAAGTCCCTTAACCGCCCTGAGCCTGCGTCCTCATCTGTAAGGTTGTAGGAGGGTTTACTAAGCAAACACTAGTGAAACCCACCAGCACGGCAACAAACGCTACCTCCAAGTGAGTCCTCCTGCAAAAAAAAAACCCCGTCGCTCCATCTTCACAAAGGACGTCTGAGGGTGACCTGATGTGCGTGCTCCAGCCTTTTACCCGCATCCTGCCGGCTCCAGGGGCTACGCCGAGGACAGGGCTGCCGTGCGGGGTCAAATTCACCCAGGGCGCAGCCGCCCAGGCTCCCAGCCAAGCACCTTCTCAACTCCAGGGGCAAATCCTCCAAAGGGGCTGAGGAGTGGGGCTGGAGTAAGGGTGGCCCCTTGGGTCTGACCCTAACACCTCCTCCTACGCTCCACCGAGGGGGGGGCCAGCTCGAGCTCCGAAACCGGCAGAGCGTCTGGCCTCCGTGCTGCCACCTGTGGCCGCTGGCCCCAACTGCACCTGACTCCGCGGCCCCGCCCACCCAGCCTGGCTGGGGAGGTGCGGGTGCCTGGTTGGTGTATAACTCAACGTTTCTGAAGTTTGGCGTGCCAGTGTTTTGTTTTGGTCTTCCTCCTCGGAACAGATAAGAGAGCTCTTAAAACACCCATGACCTTGGGTCAGAGTTCCTCTTAGCTCTACCGGACTTAGAATTGTTGTGCGGTCCCAGGGCAAGCCCAAGGCTAGAGAGCTCATCTGCCAGTGTGCCTTGAGGCAGCAGGCTGTGCATATTGAATGAGAACTAAGATCCCAGTGGCCCGGGTTCCTCGGTCCCTGCCGTCCCACACTGCTCCCTCCCCACCCACGTCGTGGCGCCCTTCTTCCCGCCGGAACCCACAGGACAGGATGAGAGCACAGCTCTAGCCCACCCCGTCCAGGACGTTTTGTCACCCGTGGCAGCATTACGTGCCTCAGGGTCTTTCTGAGAGACTTAAATGAGGTGCCACGTGGAAAGCAATGAGCCCATCTTTGAGGGGAAGATACTGGTGAGAACTGGCGTGAGGGAGAGACGCCCTCCCACTTACCACCCGGACCCCTGACCAACCCAAGCAGCAGTAGCGGCAGCTGACCGCTTCCTCAATCCCAGCCCCTCAACACACTTCCCCACAGGGGCTGGGAAGGCGGTGGGCTCCCGCCACCCCTCCACAGGCCGCACTGAATTCCCTTAGCTTCTTTATTGCACACTCAGGTTCCACGCTGGCTTTCCCGTAAAGATAAAATATGAAACCGCAAAATCCCCAGATTTTACTAAATACCTGGAAAGCTTTCAAAAAGCTCAACGAACCCAAGCTGACAGTTTTGTCTGAAAACTGACAGTAAAAGGACTGAGCCGAGCAGAGCAGGACCTGTTTCCCTGTGAGCCATTTTCTGAAGATGGGCCGGGACCCAGATTCACACACGCGGCTCCCACGCGGGCTGGCTGTGTCTCACCCGGCCACGGCTTGCTCTGGGCTCCACGTGTGTGCATTGGAGAGGGTGGCACCTGCAGCCCCTGTAGGCCCAGGGGAACCGCCAGCCTCCCCCCACACCCCTGTCCCCGCTTCCTCTCCAGGCAGACCAAGGGGGCACAGGAAGGGGCCCCAGCACCTGCACAAACTCTTAACCGGCCCAACATGAACATCATCTCTTCTCTGTGGCTCATCCTCCTGCTTTCTTCACCCCATCTTCCCCTAAGGCAGAATAAGCCATCCTTCAACTGGGTTCCAGAACGTTCTAGTGCTTTCCAAGCTGTTTCCTCTGCTCCCTGTGCGCTCCTTGGGGGATAAAGCTGTGGGTCCCCATGCCTAGTGTGGTGTCTGGCACGAAGTAGGTGTGGATCAATGTTTGTCACGCTGAGTTGAATAGTAATGAAGGAACCAGATGGAGCACACCCCTCAGACATCTGAGAATAACTCAGTGGCCTGGCAACATTAAACGGTGCCCTGAGGCCACAGAGTGTGTTTTTGGCCTTGCTTGCTACACATGCCGCCTGCCACTTGGTCATGTCCCTCCAAGGACGGGCACCCAGAGACATGCCCCTCCCCCAAGCCATGATCCTGGAACAAATGGCAGCCGACTTCTCTGGACGCCAGTCGTCTCTTTAGTCCATCAGTGACCAACACGGCAGCACCACGGACACAGCAGGGGCCTGCCTGAGACCCCAGGCGAGGCAAGGACGGTGGATGCTGGGCCCAGGCGAGGGGGCTTCCCTTCTGGCCTCCCCAGCAACCAGGAGAGAGATGCATGGGGAGGGGGCCCGTCTGTGTGGACAGTACCGCAGCCTGTCAGCCCCCAGCCTTCCTCAGAGCACCAGGGCCTCCGGAGGAGGGAATGTTCCAGGGTAGGGCCAGGGAGGGACTTGTTGGGGTGACTAAGGGTGGACTCTGAATTTGAGCGGGGGCTGTGTGCCCTCGTGGGCATGCGTGAGCGTGTCAGTGTGCATGTGTGGCTGGGGACAGATGCCTGCTGTGCTACTGACTCATGGGATTTGACTACCGGGCCACAGGACCTGCCTGGGGCCAAGGAGACCAGGGACCAAGACTCCGGGGCCTGGGGGAGCGCCCAGGGGCAGAAGGCAACCTCCTCACTGCTTCGCTTGGAGACGAGCCCGGGGCTGGCAGGCCTCGGAGGCTGGCTGGAGGGCCGCCCCTGGCCTGACCCACCTCATGTGTAGGCCATCTTGCTGCACACCCAGGGCCGGGTCATCAAACACTCCGTCGACACCAGCCTGGTGGGCTCCACGAAGACGCACTCCCCCGGGCCCGAGATGGGGAATCTGTGGCGGGGAGAGAAGAGACCAGGCACTCATGACCTGGCAGACGCGGCCTGTCACTGGGCAGCCCCAGAGGCCCTATGACTTGTCCTTCCCTCTGGAGCAGCCTTCCGGGACAGTCGGCCCCCACAGACCTTGCTAGCGTGGCTCCCGTCGCCTCCAGACAGTGCATCACGGCTCCAGCCCCCCGGTGATGCCCACGGGTGCTTCTGGGACGCACCCTGCACTCCTCCATCCGGCTCCGCCATTCCTGTCGGGCTCAGCTCACTCATCCCAGGAACCCGGGGCCCCGTCTAGGACCACGCTCCACACACCCACCTTCCCCACAGCGCCCTGCCTGCACCTCCTGTGTCTAGCGCAGCGGGGGTTCTCCCTGCCTAACATCATCCCTTTTGAATCTCAACACTTCTTCTTCACCTCATTTGGTCACCCTGACCTGAGCCCCCTGCCAAGGCTGGAGCTGGGGTCTCATAAGAGAGGGCATCAGAAGGACCCCAAGAGGGAGAAGGGGGGCCAGGACCACCTCGATGTCAGAGAAGCGTGGCCCCAAGGCCCGCTGGTTGTCAGGTAGTCAGCGCTCTGGGGACCCCAGCCTCCAGGGCTCCCTGGGTTCCGGGAGCAGGAAGCTTCCAGAAGGGGAGAGGTGGGAGCAGCAAGGGCAAGACGTTCTCAGCAGCTCTAAGAACAGATCTGGGATGAGGGCAGGACAAGGAAAGAGAAGGAAAAAAAAAAAGAAAACAAGGAAGAGGCAGTGAGGACAAAGACAGGTCCAGGAGACAGGGAGAAGCCGGCACAGGGAAGGAGCTGTCACGGGCCGCAGTTCACGTCACGTCAGCAGCTGTGCCCCCGCCCGGCTCCTCGGGCCTAGTCCTCCAGCCTTAGAGTCTACGTCAGAAGCTGAGGTTCTTACTCCCCTGTGTGTGCTGCTCTGCGTCTCCCTAAGCCTAAACTGCCCCTACACCCATGACTCCTGCCACCATCGCCCCGCAAACAGTCCCTGACTTTGCACACCCACCAACCCATCACACGCTCCCCGCCATACCACGTGGGCCACACAAATAATACCACCACTGCACACACCACCAACACCCTCAATAGGTGTTTTCTCTAAGGGAACCCTCCTGGTGCCCAGGGTTCAGATCCCATTTCTCCCACAGTGACAATGTTTAGGTGACACATGGCTGCCCAGAACAGAAGCCCCACCTCCCACCCTCCCTTGCAGTCAGGTGTGGCCGTGAAGCTAAGTTCTGGCCAATGCAGAGGGATGTCCAGGGCATGTCCTCCCTTTCCCTGAGCCACACTGAGCCGTGCAGATGGACTGGGGAGCCACAAGATGGAAAGAGCCCGGGCCCTTTCCAGCAGCAGGAAGCTCTGTTGCCTACGTGGAGCAGGGCCACCAAACCAGGCTGGACTTTACCAGGGAGAGAGTAGTAAAGCCATTATCATGACTGCGTCTCTGTCCCACACCCCTGACCCTAGAGGTGAGTGGCTCCAGCTGGCATGAAACCAGGTTCTTCAGGAGGTGCGTCCGGGAGGCTATGGCTTCCCCGGTCTAAGCTCCTTGGCCAGAAGATGAAGCCTCAGCTCACGTGTCTGGGTCAAACGGGTCCCCGTTGACCCAGTGGAATTCGTCCCCCACTCTGCGCAGACCAATCCAGGGCTCCCTCCGTGTGAACTTGAACATGAATTCCTGCACCAAGGAAAGAGGGAAACCTCAGAGTCAGGTGCGGTCTCCTGACTGCTCAGACGTCCCCAGACTAACCTCAGCTTGGAAGACTGGCTCCCAAGATGCATAGACATGGAGAGGGTGACGCCTCACTGTATCCCAAGGGTGAGGAGCTGGGGTTACAGACACCCTGCACTCACGTGGAGCTGCCTGCAATGGCCTCCAAGGGACCCGGGCTCTGGGAGTGCACCACTGGGCCAGGAAGCCTGGAACAGGGTTTGTCTCCTAGCTCAGTGGGCCAGCATGCCTGCGTTCCTCACTTTCAGGAAGCCTGGAACTGCCTACTTGATGGGTTATCTGGGACACAGCTCAAAGCTCGGGCTGGATGTCCTTCTACCCGCATATTCCTGGGCCTGTCTGTGCCGAAAGGAGCTATCAGACTGTGTATCAGAGAAAAACAGAAACGACTTAGATTTTCTGCTAATTTGGATTGCATGAACTGTTGCCCTCAAAACCCAAAATGGCCAAGGGACCCACTAATTGTGTTTCTTACACATTTCTAGTGATATAACTGTGTTAAATGAGAGATCAGGCCCTGATTTGGACTAGCAGAAGAAGCCAACGCGATTTTTCATTTCACAAGTGCAGGTATAATGTGTAATGCTCACGCTTCAATACTGAGTTGAGCTCAGCAAACCGGCCTCGGGTGGACATAGTTGGCCTTGACAATAGCAGTGGAAACAAGAGCCCCTCGTGGACCTGCTCAGACCCCATGGAGCCCACCTGCACCCCCCACCCCAGGCTGTGCTCTGGAAACAGGTCACAGGGGACACCAGGTCCTTGGGGCAGGGCTGTCCCCGAAGGTCCCCACCCCAGCAGCACGCACCAGCTCCTTCTGGCTCTGGATCACAGCCAGCGCGGCCTCGTGGCCGTGACAGTACTGCCTGCCCGTGTTCCAGTCTCTCGGTTCCTCAGAAAAGAAGTAGCATTTCCTTCCGTAGAGCAGCCAGTCCTCCGGGCAGGGTGCCTCGCACTTGATGCAGCCCTTGGAAGCTGCAGGGAAGAGGGGTCAGTATCCACCAGCACAGCGGGCCTCTGTGCGGCCCCCCAAGCTCCCCGCCACTCCCTCCACCTGCCTCCACCTTGGTGCCCATCAGCCACGTGCCCCGGGGGAGCGCCTGTCACAGTCCCTGGCAGGTAAAAGGCTGGTGGCTAAATGAGTAAGGAAGAGGAATTTGGGACACCGCCCCGAGGGGAAGTGACAGCAGGTTAGGCCCCTGGGTTAAGCTCTCCTCTCTCTCTCCGAACTCCCCGAGGCGTGGAACCCGAGAAACTTGGACTTGGAAGGGACCTGGGGGCCGTGCGTCCTCTTTCTCCAGCCAGGGTGGGAACCGTCCCGATGGGCCTGCTCTCACTGGCCACACCCTCGTCAGCTAACACTGCTGAATTGCTGGAAAGATTCTTTGCAATTTTTGAGTTCCAACCTGCCTTCCCATGACCTGGAACCTGTGGGTCCAGGATCTGCCTCTGGAGTGACCCGGACAGACCTGGTCTGTCTTCCACCTCCTACTTGAAGAAGGACCCCTGCCTCCCCTCTTCCAGGATTGAACAGACACCATCCCTTCCACAGTCCCTTGCAGGGACTCCAGAGCCTTCTCCATCCTGCCCGGCTCAGTACGGTGTGCCCACATCACCAGTGAAATGCTGCCACCAGAACAGGCTGGGACATGTCAGCTGTGGTCCACCACCCAGCAGTGATCACCGTACCCCTTCCAGCTGCTGTGGGTTTTCCAGTCTTCAGATGCTCCAGTGAGAAGAATCTGCTTATATGTGCCTATGTGCACTTTTCTGGGAAGGAGGCCCAGAACTTCCATGAGATCCTCTAAGCCGCCTTGCCAAAAGGAATTCAGCCATACTCTCCAACTATTTTCCTATGATCTCTTCCTAAGCCAGGTCTCCCCTGTCCAGAACATGTGTAAATCACATTGAAATCCAAATGCAGGATCTTGTGTTTACTTCTTCCACAGTCACCTCAATCACATTGGCTCATTTGAGTTTCTGAAGATAAATTTTAATCTTGATTTCTTTTTCATCTGTCATATTGAGCATCCCTCTTTCAGGTGTTTCACCTGCAGATTCCGTCAGCATATTTTTTTGTTTGTTCTCATACAAGAGATTGACTAAAATGTAGACCAGGACAGAGGCAAGAACAAGTCCATGGTACTCGAGCCCCCAGGGGAGCTACCACCACACCAACACCAGTTAATTAACGGGAACTCTGGCATGCCTGCTCGATGAGCTCCAGGCCCACTTAGACCTGCTGGCCATGCATTCCCACGAGGATCTCCAGGGACTCTGTTGTGTTTTACCGCAGTCTCAATGTGCTGTGTTTACACATTGCCCTGTCCTCCCAACCTAGCAATAGAACAATTTGATTTGTAACAATTAGTCGAGGTGAAGCCAGGCTCGCCCCAGCGCTCACCACATTCCTTGCTAAGCACTCACAGCCCCCTGCGTAGCCTGCATGCCCTACAGGTGAGGGTTTGGTAGGAATTCATGTTATCAGTGGATTTTCCTCCCATTTTGAGGTCTTAGGGTGCTTCTCGAAGATGAAAGACAGAGGTCTTGAAGTCACTTTGCAAACCCTTCAGAAGCCATGACGTACTTTGACTTGAATCCATTAAACGCAGCAAATCCCAGGGTCATATAGCCTCGCCTCCCTTGCTTAGTAGCAGTTTCCCCTTTTGCATTCCTCCTTCACCCCTTTCAGTCCTAGCTGCCACTCCGTGTTTCTCAGGCCTCTCCCCCTTGGAATGCTCTGGTCCCTCTACCTCCTGCTCTCTAGGAAACTATTCATTCTTCAGGGGTTAGCACATGTGTTCCCCACCTCTGGGAAGCCCCCAGGCAGTAACACCTCTACCACTGGGCAGGGAAGTTGATGTCATACATTTAAAAAAATCTCCAACACTTAGCCCAGGGCCTGACATACAGCCGGGCTCAATAAATGTTTGTTGAGTGAGTGAATGAGATCTCTAAGGCCCGTTTAACCCCAAACCGCCTCCTTCAAGAAGCATTACGTGACTAACACACACCAAGTTTGTTCTGCATTCCCGAAGCATTTTTGTGAACGTACCTAAGTTAACATCTCCACTTTCGCTGCACGGCTTAGCAAAGAGGACAGGTATAGTCGATGTGTGAATGTACTATTTTAGGCTAAAATCTCATCTAGAACCAACACTCTATTTCCTATTTACTTTGACCCCACAGAATTGGCGGTATGTCTGGAACCTTTCTTTACCTAATTAGACATGCTTTTGACGAGGTGCGTAGGAACTGAATTGCATAAATGCTCTGACATCTATGCTCACCCAATATGCTCATCACCACCAGGATGGCGAACAGAAGCACTGCGATGGCCCCCAGCAGGAGACGCGTGGTGGTGTCTGAGGAGAGAGAAAGGGGTTATTACCTGGCACATCCCCACCACCCATCCCCGCCTCCAGCCCCAAGTCCTGATAGTGAGAAGCTCTGGGGCTGTGTTTGAACAAGCCCTCCAGGGGACTCTGATGCCGCAGTCTGAGGTGCCGTTCTAAAGCACGGGTCTGTCCGATTCTGCGATCCCCCTGCTTAAGAACCCTCCCTCCGGGGCTACGCACTTGAACTCCTTCTGTGGCTGTCGGAATTTTCCAATCTTTCATCTCCTGCTGCTTCTCTACCTCATCCCTGGTTTCAGCCAGACGGACTCCTTGAAATACCCGAGTCCGTCCTCACAGCCCTTCAGCTGGGTCTTTGCTCCCGAATTTCTTCTCCTCCACTGCAGTCTCTTGAAATCCTGCCCCACACCCTCCACTCTCTTCACGAAAGCTTTCCCGATCCTCTGGCTTCTCCCTTTTAAATTTATATTTATTGTTCTCACCTAAAATTTTAATTTGATGTTTAATGAAAGAACCCTTTTAGACTTCAGACACAGGGTCTTTGAAAGGTTTTTTGTGATAAAATATACATAACATAAAAGTTGCCATCTTAACCATTTTTAAGTGTGCAATTTGTGGCATTAATTATATTCACAAGGTTGTGCACTGTGAATTTGCAAAATTCCACTGTCTATTTGCAAAATGTTTTCATTACCCCAGACAGAAACTCTGTACCAATTAAGCATTAACACCTCATTCCCACCTCCTTCCAGCCCCTGGTAACCTCTAATCTGCTTTCTGTCTCTATAAATTCACCTATTCTAGGAACCTCATGTAAGTGAAATCATACAATATCTGTCCTTTTGGGTCTGACTTCTTCCACTTAACATAATGTTTGCAAGGTTCATCCATGTCGTAGCACATCAGAATTTCATTCCTTTTTCATGGCTGAATAATATTCCATTGTATAATTATATACATTTTGTTCATCCATCCATCCATCCATCCATTGACAGACACTTGGGCTATTTCCATCTTTTGGTTATTGTGAATAATGCTGCTATGAACGTTGGCAAATATCTGTTTGAGTCTATTTTCAATTCTTTTGGGTATATACCTAGGAGTGGAATTGCTGGATCATATAGTAATTCTACATTTAACTTTTTGAGGAACCACCAAACTGTCTTCCACTGCTGCTGCACGATTTTGCATCCTACCAGCAATGCCAACGCACAGTGTTCTAATTTCTCCATCTCTTCACCAACACTTGTTAGTTTCCATTTTTGTTTGTTATAGCCATCCTAGTAGGTGAGAACTCCCTTTCTATTTTTAGCCATTTTTAAAACTTTTTAAAAGTTATATGTGGGGGCCTCGCTGGTGGCGCAGCGGTTGAGAGTCCGCCTGCCGATGCAGGGGACCCGGGTTCGTGCCCTGGTCCGGGAAGATCCCACATGCCGTGGAGCGGCTGGGCCCGTGAGCCGTGGCCCCTGGGCCTGCGCGTCCGGAGCCTGTGCTCCCCAATGGGAGAGGCCACAGCAGTGAGAGGCCTGCATACCGCAAAAAAAAAAAAAAAAAGTTATATGTGTGTATAGATGAAAGAAGTGTCTCCACAGCCCAGTGCTGGGCTGTCCACCATTACTCACCCATGACGAGCTAGGTACCAAAATCAAGAGGAAGTATCTAGAAACTTACAGCAGTTCAGCATTGCTGTGACATCCAAGTGCCTGATACTGTTTCTAGTAATTTGTCTGTATTGTACTTCACAACAAATTGGGAAAAGAAACCTGGTCCTTTATCAAGATCTGAAAAGCAACAGATCTGAAGTTAAGAAATTTTATCAGCTTCACTAGACAAACTAACAACCAAAGAACATTGCCCCTTCCACAGAGGCAACTACTTCCAACCCTTTTAGCTAATTCTTTTGGTATTTACCTCCAAATCTCTAAAAGCTTTGCGTATGTCAATACTTTTTGACTTTTCTATTTAAGACACTACTTATTAACTTCCCACAGTAATGAGGAAGATTTAATTCTCTGCATGACTGTCCCCATCCTGACCACTCACACACTACCTGCTCTCTCAACATCATAGTTTGTGTTACACTGATCATTAGGTGTTCTTTTCGTAGGGCAATGTAAATGCTACTCCCAGGAAAGCTATGCAGTGTATTATGATCTCTATTTCTACACAACTTCTTGTTTCCCTGTAATTAATCATTTTCCTTTGCTTACACTTCTGTGTGCTCATCATTATTTCAACTTCAAAACTCCTTTAAGCTGATGAGGCAAAATCAGGAATTCTACTTCACCTTTGACTCAGTCTGCACAGGCTGCGCTAACAAAAACCACAGACTGGGTGCTGAAACAACAGACACTCCTCTCTCACAATTCTGGAGGCAAGGAAGTCCAAGATCAAGGTACCAGCAGATTCCATTCTTGGTGAGGGCCCCCAGGATGGGATTAGTGCCCTTATTAGAAAAGGAAGAGCCACCAGAGAGGAGAGAGGAAGCCCTCATATCCACTTTGCCTTTGCTATTTCCTGAAGATTTTTTTCAACTTTATCTTCCCACTCTCTACTGAATCTTTTATTTCTACAATTATTTTTAACTGCTAAGGTTTTTTTGGGTTTGTTGATGCTGTTCCCTGAATACTCCCTCTTAAGACATCCTGTTCTATTTTTTTTTTTTTTTTCTTTTGCGGTACGCGGGCCTCTCACTGTTGTGGCCTCTCCCACTGCGGAGCACAGGCTCAGCGGCCATGGCTCACGGGCCCAGCCGCTCCGCAGCATGTGGGATCTTCCCAGACCGGGGCACGAACCCGTGTCCCCTGCATCGACAGGCGGACTCTCAACCACTGCGCCACCAGGGAAGCCCCCTGTTCTTATTTTAATGATGCAAAATTTTCTCTTATCTCTCTGAGGATATTACTGATAGTTTTTTAGGGTTTTTTTGGGGGGGAGGGGGGCTCCAGAGGGGGTGGGGGAGCGGTGGGCAGAAAGTTTAATCTGTATAATCTCTGTTTTCTCCAAACTGTTTTTTTTTTCCTGTTCATTTGTTTTGATCTCTAGCTTCCATGTCAGAGACTTTCCTCAGATGTCTGGAGATCCTTGGTTATTTGTTCATGATTAAGGCAGGAGGAATAGGACTTCACTGGCACCTCTGAGACAGGAAGGGGGGCTTATTAACTGTGAGGGTCGTGGCAGAGTGACGGGCTGGTCCTCAAGGCTGTTTGTTGACCTCCTTGGGTTTTTCCTCTTGGGTCAGTGTCCCTGGAGACTGCTCTTCTGTTTTCCCTCCTGGAGGGTGTAGGCTTGGCTGGGAAAAGAGGCTAGGAGGCCAACCTGAGCCCTCAATACATAAATGTCGCCTTAACTGCTTGCTCTCAAGTGTGTTGGTGTCCGGAGGCCCTCTCTCCCCAAGGCAGAGGGCTGGGGATGGGCTCACAGGGTGGGGAGAGGATTGGGGAATTTGAAGTCTTCCTAACACGTGTTCAACCAGCCCTCCTGATTTCAGCTCCCTCTTCATTCACGGCCGTGCTGACTGGTGCCCCGGTCTCTGCGCTGTGGGGTTCCTGTTTCTGACTCAGGTTGCTCCTCTGCTTCCTGAACTTTCTCAGGCCAGTGGATTCAGTGTCAGTTACACCATCGTTGATCCCTATGTGTTTGTTTGTTTGTTAAATTTATTTATTTATGTTTGGCTGCGTTGGGTCTTCATTGCACCGCCAGGCTTTCTCTAGTTGTGGCGAGTGGGGACTACTCTTCATTGCGGTGCGCGGGCTTCTCATTGCGGTGGCTTCTCTTGTTGCGGAGCACGGGCTCTAGGCGCACGGGCTTCAGTAGTTGTGGCTTGCAGGCTCTAGCGCACAGGCTCAGTAGTTGTGGCGCACGGGCTTAGTTGCTCCGGGGCATGTGGGATCCTCCTGGACCAGGGCTCGAACCCGTGTCCCCTGCCTTGGCAGGCGGATTCTTAACCCCTGCGCCACCAGGGAAGCCCCTCGTTGCTATTGTTTTGTCTCCTGTTCTTGTTATCCTTGTGACCTTTTAAAAATCCCTTTACGGTTGTATTAATGAGCTTTGGAAGAGGAAGAAAATAAACGCAGTCTGCCATCTTTACTTGCAAGTCCAACAGACATCCGGGAGTCCTTCCTATGAGCACGGTCTATACTGGCAAGTGACCAGGAGTCCAGAGGTGGGTGCCTTCCGGCACAGTAAAAACAGGCTCACGCCTGCCCTCGAGGGCTGGGCTCCTTCTGTATCTGCTGTGCTGTCCTCAGGGGCAGCTTGTTGTAAGACTAATCCCCTTGAGCTGCGTATGAATCCTGCCTTTCCCTTCTTTATTTTTTTTATTTTTTAATTCTTTTTGGCTGCACTGGGTCTTTGTTGCAGCTCGCGCAGGCTTAGTTGCGGTATGTGGGATCTTAGTTCCCCGACCAGGGATCGAACCCAGGCCCCCTGCATTGGGAGTGCAGAGTCTTAACCACTGGACCACCAGGGAAGTCCCTCCTTTCCCTTCTTTAAATGCCTCTCAATCCTCTTCTATAACCCTGGCACTGCAATAAGAGCATAGCATCGTCAGCCACTTCACGGGGGTTCAAATCCCAGCTCTGCCACTTCTTAGTGGCAAAGCTACTTAGCTTCTATTTTATTTCCTTTTCCTCGTCTTTCAAATGAAGTCATAATAGTGTCTCCCTCTTAGAATTTTATGAGCATTCAACGTATAGGCCTTAGAGCAGTGCCTGGCACGGTAAGCTCTCCCTCAGTGTTAGCAGTTACCATCATGATGGTAATCGGACCATGGGCTTCTCTAGGGTGAGGGCAGTGCTTTCCTTACGTTTGGGTTCCTTATAACAGGGCTCGGTCATTGCCTTGCATGTCACAGAGCACCCACTGATACTAAAGAACACAGAGGGAATCTAGCTACCCTGAATGACAATGCCCTTGGCCGTGCGGATATACACCTGCTTTCAGGGAAAGGGGAGTCTGTGCCTGTGTCTCCGGCATTGCCAGAACTGAGGACTCTCTTCATCCTCTCATGGGGATAACTGCTCTGGCTGCTGCGCTGTGGACAGAGAGAGGGTGCGCTAGAGTCTGACACGCCAAAACAATGTTGTATTAGTTTCCTAGGTTGACGTAACAAAGCACCACAAAGCAGGGGGCTTCAAACACCGGAAGTGTGTTGTCTCGCGGTTCTGGAGGCTAGAAGTCCACGATCAAGTTGTCAGCAGGGCTGTGCTCCCTCTGAGACCTGTAGGGAAATCCTTCCTTGCCTTGTCCTCGTTTGTGCTGGTTGCCTTGCCTTGTCCTCGTTCATGCTGGTTGGCTGGCAGCTGCGTCACTGCAGTCTTGGCCTTCGTTGTCACATCCTTCTCCCTGTGTGTCTCTTTGTCTTCATGTGACCACCTCTTATAAGGACACCAGTCATATTGGGTTAGGAGCCCACCCTGCTCCAGTATGCCCCCATCTGAACTAATTACAACTGCAATGACCATATTTCCAAATAAGGGCAGATTCTGAGGTGCTGGGGAGTTAGGACTTCAACATATCTCTTTGGGGGGGATACAATTCAAGCCGTAACAAATGTCTAACTCAGCAGTCCTTCCTTCTATGCAATGGCCCTTATTAGATGGAGTTTGAGGGGGCAGTTTATTTATGTTATAAATGTATATGACTTAGCCTAGTGTTAGAAGGAACAACTGAAAAAAGCCTGGCACCCAAGCCCAGACAGATCTCCCAATACCCTCATAGCCACAGTGCAAAAGAGAATCATAGCTGACGTCTCTAAGTTGCCAGGGCCACGGCCTGGAAAGCATACTCTTGACTGTCACAAACTATCAAATGCAGAGTTTGGTAATTTTTACATTTTTAAGAGGCTTTGCTAAATGCGTGTGTGTGGTTTTGAGCAGGAAGTTGTGGGTTTATGTCTTATCAAGAAACTTTCAACATTAAAAATTCAGAATTGGTGAGCACTGGAAAATCTATAGCCTGAGATTTGCAGAATCACTCTGTCCCCAATCCTGTACCCCCAGGCTGCTTTTCCTCACCCTCCCTACCCCAATGCCAGAAATATTCCCGTCTCCCATCACCTCCAGTCTTTCCAGAACCCAGGCGGGAGCTCTGGATCACTTTCCCAGCCTGTCCCCCAAGGCTGAGGGTGGAAGGAAAGGTTAATATCCACAGGGAGAGGACTCAATCAGGAGAATGTCTGTTTGGCTTCCTATTTATAAAGCTAACTGTTCATCGAAGGAGAGTCTTAAAGACCTGGGCTGTAATCCCAGCTTCAGATTTAAGACGTTTTCCACGTCACTTAACCTGTGAAGAGGAAAAAGCATCTGCCGGAGGTGGCAGGGCTGTCTCAGGAGCGCGGGGAGGGGGGCTACACGCGTCAGAAGCACAATTTGATTCTCTCCAATTAGCCTCCCCAAGCCGCATGTTGGTCAGCTCAGGACAGAGTAAGAGGTTTCACATCAGAGGGCCTCGTGGCAAACCCGACGGGATTTCACGAGTGAGAGAGCAACGTGCATCCTTGGGCAAGACACTTAGCCTCTCTGAGTCTCAGTTTCCTCATATGTAAGATAGGTACAACACTCCCCAAGCCCCTGCAAGGGCAGATGTGAGGGTTAAACGCGACAGCTATTGTGAAAGCCCCAGCACGGGGCTCGCGCTTTGTAGGTACTTGATAAATATTCGGCACGTGGTGATACAGGAGCACAGGCCCCCTGAGGGTTCAGCTTGGTCAAATCAAGAAGTCTCAAGACAGAGGCTTGGCTAAGCAAGGGCTGCAAAACCCCTTGGTCCCCAGGCCTGGCAGACCCCTCATCCCATCACGGGTGTTTCTCAGGGTCTGTGGACTGGGCTCATTATAAGGACTTCAGTTTGGGGCCGGAAGTGGACTCACAGTAGGCAGACGAGCAGTCAAAGGATTTCAGTTGAGCAGTTGGTCATACACTTTCCCTGGGTTCCCTCATCAGGGATGCCGGGCTCTAGGGACTGGGGAAAGGGATCACCTGCACACAGCCTACACCCCAGCACCTTTGTCTGTGTAGCCCCGAGAGGCAGAAATCCTTATCTTGCTTAGCAGATGAAGAAACTGAGGCTCAGACAAGTTTGAAAACCTGCCAGCCCACTGGCAGTGGAAGGATCTGGCTCAGGCTTACCCAGCTCCAGAATCAGTGCTCTTTGCACTGCAGCAGGCTGCCTCAGCCCCTGTCCTGTGATTTCTGCAAGGGCAGGGATGTTCCCAGTGCCTAGAGCTGCGCTGGAACAGTGGGGCCTCCAGGAGTGTTTGTGGGAGGTGAGGAAGAGTGCGTGAATGTGGGGGGATAAGCACACGGCAGGACCCTGGAGAGCACCATCGTGGTCCGAGAGCTCCCCTCTCCCCGCAGGAGACGCGGCGCCCAGGGAACACCGAGGAGATACTCGGGACCAGTGGAGGGGAGGCCCCTGGCAGGGACACAAACTCCACATCCTAAAACTCCTGTGGAAAAGGCCCACAGGCCCCAGATGCTGAGCCCCCAAGGTCCACAGGCACCAGGGTGGGGCTGCTCCTGGTGGACCACGGGAACGAGGGCAGGGGCCGGAGGTGCCACGAGACACAGAGCCAGGCCAGGCAGGGAGCCATGTCCAGACAGGCGAGACGAGGCTGGGCCACAGGTGGGCACTGAGCACAGAGTGGGCTAGACTCCACAGGGCCTGGAAGACCCAGTGTCCTGAGAGACCCCCTGGGCCATTTCCTGCCGGGCGTGCGGCTTCTTCTTCAGCCTAACTTGCACGTGGTCGGCCCAGCCATGGCTGGGAGTGGGAAGCAGAAGGGGCCAAGGTCAGGATGGGAGGTAAGACAGGAGCCAGCCAGCCGGAGGCACTGAAAGAGGCCGCACCACCCCTGAAGTGGCCCCTAAGCCCTGGGGGTTAGAATGAGGTCAGGGCAGCCCCTGGAGAAATGCTTCCGCATGAACGAGTGGAGAAATACAGGCAAGAGGCGTGAGCAACTTCAAGAAATAACTTGGGCAGGAGGGAAGCAGGGGGTCACAGGCAAATCTAACAGTGAGCCCGAAGGTACACGACAAAGAGAGGGTCTGTCCCCCTTTATTCAGCTCAGCTCTCCCCAGACCGAAGGTCCTCTGCAATGGCTGTCCTACACTGAGTTCCAACATCTTTGCCTCCTTTGTCCCAAATCACCATCCAGGTGTCCAGCTTTCCCCTCAGAGTCTGCACAGCCCCTCCTCAGGCCATCTGTGTCCCTTGGCCTACCAGCCTTTGGGCCAAATGCTGACAGAGCTGTCCCCCCCCTCCCTGCTTGGCCAGGCACCTGCCCTGGCTGGCACTGGTTATGTCCCTCCCCTGACCACGGCCCCGCCTTCCTCACTGACCTGGCCTTGGTCTGACCCCTCTGGGCCACCACCACTTCTCCAAGGGCCACCCACTGTCTCATTCTGTGCTTCTATCTCTCAACAGCCGCTTCAGACAAAGTCCACACACTTTGGCAAGGCCTGGGTGGCCACTCACGGTCTGGGCCCTCCAGACTCCTCTCTTCTCACCGCGCCCCACCCCGATCCTGGTATTCTGGAGGTCAGTTCCCCACAAGGCACAGGCGAGTCCTCGCCACTTGATCCCTGAACGTGTCACTCCTCGAGCCTGGTGCACCCATCTTTCTCTTTCCACACCTCCTAAGAGGTCACCTACTCCAGGAAGTCCTCCTTTTCTGACACTCCTTCCCTAATGGTTGGGTGATCCAGGTCCTGGGCTTCCCTAGTTGATGCCATCCAGGCAGGTCCTCGGCCTTTGGACTCCGGGTGTCCAGAGTACCAGCCCTCCGGGCAGCTCCAGCACCTCCCACAACGCACAAGTGGCCACACAAGTTAACTGAACTCATGAACTTGAAATCTGTCTTCCACTTTGGTGACCGCCCCCTTGGCCAGTCAGGGGTCAGGCCGTGAGCCCCTCTGACTGGAAGAGGTAGGTGGGACCCCCGACTTGCCGGGAAGGCCCTCTGGCCGATTCTCCCTCCAGGCACCACCAGCGCCCCATCCCCCAACCCCCTTCTCACGGGGCAGTAGCACCGCGTCGGGGTCCATAGCTTTTGTCACTTTGCCCAAAGCACTTTCACTGCTATAGGGTCAAGCCACTCTCTCAATATGCCTATCGGGTGAGTGCCGGACAGTAACTGTCCCCCTTCACTCATAAGGAAACAGGCTCAGAGCGTGAAACCTGCTCCCAAGGTCAAAGAGGGAGTTAGCTGCAGAGACAGGGTCAAGGTTGAACTATAGGTGGTCCCCAGTTACCTGTTCCCCACCGCCCCACAATGTGTCATCTGATGCCCTGGCAATCCTCCGGGTTCCAGAGTCGCGCTCCCCGCTCTCCCCACCGGGAGACCGGCCAAGGTGACTCTGTCCCGCCTCCCGGGTCCCCGGGCCGGGGGATGGAGGGCCGCTAGGCGCTTACCCTCCAAGGCCGCCTTCCAGCTGGTGCTGCCCTCGTAGCCCGACCCCGATCGCCGCAGCAGCCCCTCGGGACCGCGGCCCTCCGCTTCGGCTGGCGAGCGCAGCCTGGGCGCGGCGGGGGCGGGCGCGGGGCGGACGGCGGGGGGCGGCGGCGGCCGGGCCCGCGCGGGGGGCTCCTGGGCCGGCTCCATGCCTGTCGCGGCGCCGCGCCGCGCCCGCGCTCCTGTGCGGAGGTGCGGAGCCCGGCCCGACGCGCACTCTGCGCTCCGCGCGCCCTGCGGGCCCCCCAGGCCGGCCTCGGGTGGGCGAGGGTCGGGGCTGGCGCAGGCCGAGGCTGAGCCCGGCTCCCCGCGCCGGACCCGCTGCGCCCGGCGGCCGCCACCGCCTGGGTCCCCGCGCGCCGCGCCTGCCCCGCTGAGCCGCAGCCTCCGCGCAGAGCCGGGGCGGGGGAGGAGGAGCGCGGGGAGGTGCGGCAGGGCGGGCGCAGGGAGGGAGGAGGCTCGGGGCGCGAGGGGACCCCGCAGCCCCGCCCCCCGGCCTCCCGCCCCCTCGGCAGGAGTCCAGATGCTGCGGAGCCGGGAGCGCGGACCCTGGAGCCGGGAGCCCTGGCTTCTAATCCAGGTCCACCTGGCAGCCTCCTGCTTGTCCTCTGTTAAAACGGGAATCAAGTTCATGCGGCTCAAGCAAGATGAGGGGCTTTCCTCTGGGCTACCCTGGAGCCAGAGCAGAGGGGTGAGGGCTGTGTCTTCGGCCAGAATCGGCGAGCACGAGAGAGCAAAGTGCCGACGGAGCAGCATTTTCAGATTCAGTTAACATTGAGCATCTAGTAAGTGCCAGGGGGCTTTACAAACATGAACTGACAACACCCCCAGTTTAGGATGAGGACCGGAATTAGAGAGGTCAAGGGCATTGCTGAAGACGGCACCGCACGAGCGCACGGTCGGCTGGTTTTCTGACTCCCAGGCCCGGGCTCCCTCGATGGTCTTCACTCGGGCACTCTTTCCGTGGCTGAACCCGGGCCACCTCCGGCTCCACGCCCAGCCCCACGTCTGCGTCGTCTCTCAGCCCATGATTCCTCATCCTCAGCCTTCCTGCTCTGTCCCCCACCACCAGATCCAATCAGTACCGACTCCTGTGAAGCGTCCCTTTCAGAGGCTCCCTTCTCACAGCCCCTCGCCAAGTACAAGTCCATTTCATCTGTCTGGCCGCAGCCTCAGTCTCCTTACGGTCTCCCTCGGCTCTTGCTTCCTCCTGTCTCAGCACCAGAGGCATCTTCCTAAAATGTGAACCTCACCAGTCCTTCAGGGCCCCCTCTACCTGTGGGCTTGGTCCAACTTCTTCTTTTTTTTTGCGGTACGCGGGCCTCTCACTGTTGTGACCTCTCCCGTTGCGGAGCACAGGCTCCGGACTCGCAGGCTCAGCGGCCATGGCTCACGGGCCCAGCTGCTCCGCGGCATGTGGGATCCTCCCAGACCAGGGCACGAACCCGTGTGCCCTGCATCGGCAGGCGGACTCTCAACCACTGGGCCACCAGGGAAGCCCTGGTCCAACTTCTTGCAAGGCTACAAGGCCCCTCTTTCAGGCTTCATCTCCTTCTTCCCCTTCTCTGCTGGCCCCAGACACACCCAACTGTGTTCTGTCTTTCCTCCAGGCCAGGAAACATTCTCTCCCCTCTGCCTGAAATACGTTTCCTCTTGGTCCTTCTCATCCCAACCTGTAGCCCCTCACACACCAGTTTGCCCACGTAACGTCTGCTAATGCTTCAGATCACACATCCTCTAGGATGCCACATTCGTTTGGATTCGATTCGGCAGACTGTAAGAGAAGACCCCAAGAGCAAAGGCTTAGACTCGAAAGTCCAATAAAAGGAGTCTGGAGCTGATCAGCCCAGGACTGGGCTGAGCTCCGAGGTCATCAGGACCCAGTCTTCTTCCCTTGGGCAGTGTTTTTACCACCTTCTAACACACTCCGTGTTCCTGTCTCTAGAGTTCCATCCCAGGTAAACCTGGGTCCTCCTATGTCTCCGGATACAGGCTCCTTTTCTTAGGGTTAGATCATAGGAATGAGTCCTGCCCACAAACTCAGAGGTTGGGGGGAAAAATTGTCCTTTTCCTTTAAATTAACTTAATTGTAACTTCAGGTCACCATCTGCTAAGGTGGTAGCAAATTCCAGCTCATTTTTAAATTGAGATAAAATTCACCATTTTAACCATTCTAAAGTCTACAATTCAGTGTCTTTGAGTACATTCATAATATATTCACGACATAGTGCGACCATCATCACTATCTAATTCCAGAACATACCCTAAAGAGAAAGCTGGTCACCCCTCATCTCCCTCTCCTCCAGCCCCTGCCAACCACGAGCCTGCTTTCTGTCTCTATGAGTTTGCCTAGCCTGGGTATTTCATATCACTGGAATCCTACACTCTGTGGCCTTTCGTGCCTGGCTTCTTTCACTTCGCACGTTTTCGAGGGGCATCTGTGTTATAGCATATGTCAGTCCTTCATTCCTTTTCATCTCGGTCTGTTTTGAAGGCTGTTGTCCTTCCAAGGTGGTATCAGAGTCCCTGAGGCTTATGAAGGAGACCCTGGCTGGCACCTGTCCTCCGAGCCGGGCAGGCCCTGCTTCCTGGCTTTCCTGGGATACGGAGTCTCTGCTGGGGCTGGGGCTCTGGGGCCAGAGCTGCCTGTCCTGGCCACCGAGCCATGTGGCGCCAGAAGGCTCTCATGGAGTAGTAGTGACCCTGCTGCCCTGGAGGAGTCCCCAGACCTCTCTGCCCTTCCCGGGCAGGGGCCCGCCCTCCTCACCTCACCGCTTCTCCCAGGGCCCCCTCTCTCCAGGACACCCCATCACCTCTTCAGTGGCCTTAGGTTTTTAGTACAGATCAGCTTCATTTTCAGGCTACCTTGCTGTCTGCCCCACCACAATTATTAAGGCAAAGACATACAAAGCCTGGCGAATTGCTTACAGTTAGGAAGTATGTAGAGAGCCAAACAAAAATTTCATGAGAATAGGTTATCCTGCTACCTGCCAGAGTGTCATGGTTGGCCCTGCCTCCCCACGTGCACTGAGCAGTTCTGGAACGTTGGTGTTTACTAGACCAGGAGGGCACAGAGTTGCGAACCCGAATGTGCAGGGGCCGACATTTGAAGGACGGAAAGAAGGAGTAAATCCTACCAGTGGGGGCTGTGGGGGACCCCCTCACTCAGGTCAGTGGGTTATTGCCAAGTGGCCATGCTGCTCCACTGTTAACAGCGCTTCCCAGCATTTTGGTGTTTTCCAAAGGGGTTGGAAATGTGAGTTGTCATATGAAACTTCATAATTTTTAATTCTGGCAAATAATTCATATTTTAATAGAAAACTTGTATAAGCCCAAAAATAACAGCCACAGCGCACGCGCACACACACACGCGCGCGCACACACACACACACATCTACATGATTGATTCAGCCTCTGGGCTACCAGTTGACAGTCTCTGATTTAAGGATACACTTGATGTCAGGGACCCCATGTAGCACAAGACATCACAAACCCGTAGATAAATTGTCACTGGATAAGACCCCTGAAGACAAATACCTCCTAATTAGGCAAGGGCCTCATTTGCTGGCCTGTCTCCCCGTCTGGAAGGAAACTTCCTCACTGCTTATTATGTGAGGATACGGTGTGGGTCCTCATGGTTACGAGCAGGTGCTGAACTCGGAGGATATTAGGAAAGGTATTTCCATATGGATGAGGGCTGAACCTATATACGGGTTGTAAGTTTCTCTGCTTATTCCTTTGGAGTAGGCTTGAGAAATCACACTGCCTACTCCCCATACATCAATGAAATCACCTGAGATCTGCAACCAGACTGCCTATTACTGTGGGACACCAGGAAGGTCTTAGCTCTTGGCAGTAAGAGGAGTAGGAACAGATCATTTATAACAACAAACATAAATAATTCACTTTACTGTCCGTAAGTTAATAAAGTGAAAAAATTGTGAAAGCAACACAAGGAGAAGACTAAGTGCTGGTGGTAGAATATATTTTATTACATGGCTGTATTTTGGCATAGTTTCCTTCGCAGAGTCTGTTCTTGGCTGTCTACAATCAAAGTCTCATTGCCAAGTCCGTGTGAGTATTGTTGTATAACTCACTGTGCTGCTTGGAGCCATGGGGTCTTCAAGGTCCTTCTCCCTTGGGTTCAGGAAGACACTGTCCTTTTTGTGGCACAGAGGAGACATCCTTCTGGTGAAGAAGTTCCTCTCCACCGGGGCAGAGCCTCCCCTCTGTCAAGTTGATGTGTATTTCTCTCTAGAGCGCGGCTCGTCTTGCTGAAATAAGTCTCCACTCCCCGTCCCGTCCTTCTTTGTCACAGGGCCCCCAGTGATGTGATGATGTGGTTTGTCCTCTGCTGGGTTTTGGTTTTGTTTTGTTGCGTTTGGTTTTGGTTTTGGCTTGCACAGCGCAGCTTGCGGGACCTTAGTTCCCCTGGGCGGTGAAAGCGTGGAACCCTAACCACTGGACCTCCAGGGGATTCCTAGGTCCTCGCTGGTTTCCATCAGGCCAGATGATGACTCTGAATCTTTCTCATCCTCAACCTAACCCTAATACACTCTCTATGCTGGCGACCCCAAGTAGCGCACACAAACAGATTGTTCAAGCAGAAATACTGAGGGTAGTCAAAAGACTTTGGCCAAGAGATTTTCCTATCCCAGAGCCAACTGTGAGACCCACTGAACAATGATACTGTGGCCCAGGAAATGAGCGTCAGCTCCTGGACGTGGGCACACCAAAAGAGGATTGTGGTGAGTAAATCTTCGAAGCACCGGAATAATTTTGTATGGCCAGTGGTTTCCCGAAGGTTGTTCTCTGGAAGGAGGAGAGTCCACAGAAGTTAAAGCACGTGAAAGTGAAGGGGAGGGTAGGCAAGGCAGCAGCTGCGAAATCCCCGCGGCGTGGGCTTTTCTGCATCCAGGGAGAGAGGCACCGCGCTGGTGCAGCAGGGCCTGGAGGTCACCCTGGGACTGAGGCTTTGTGAGCTAGTGTGGGTTTCTCTGACAACACGATCCGCTTGGGATTTCAGGGGGCTTCCAGGCTATTTGTGTCCCAGTGCCATGGAGTAGGAACAGAACCACTGACTGCCCAGCTCACAGTCCTGACTCTGTCCCTTACTTCGTCGAGGTTTATTTGTCTAACTTTCTCCTGCCTCTGTTTTCCTCATCTGAAAATCAGCATCTACCCCAATGGGTTGTTACGAGTAATGAGTTCATGTAGGCGAACACGTACGAGAGACACCTAAATGTCAGTTCGCGGTACTCGCCTCCTAAGTCCTAACTTTCTCTCTTGCTGTTTTCTGCCTCTCAGCCTGTGGTCCCTGTGCTCTCGGCTTGTTGCAGAAAATTCAGCTTTTCCAATAGCGCTTGACCGGACTCTCAGCCATATTGGATTGCAGGTCACAGGCAGAAAGGGCCTCTCATGATAAAGCTGTATCTTCTTCTTTCTGTGTATGTTTTATTTTAACTTTAGTAAAAAAACACGCAACATAAAATTTACCATCTTAACCATTTTTCAGTGGCATTCAGTACATTCATTTTGTGCAGACATCACCACCATCCACCTCCTGAACTCCTTTCATCCTGCAAAACCGAAGCTCATTACCCATCAAACAACTCTCTGTTTCCATCTCCTCCCAGCCCCTGGCAACCACTGCTCTACTCTCTCTCTCTATGAATTTGACTAGTCTAGTTACCTCATATAAGTAAAATAGTGCACCTAGTCTGAGCGGCCACAATGTAATTAGTTGCTTCATTACTGGGTAATGAGAATGGCCAGCTTGCTGCCGAGAAGAGAAGGCTCTCCACCTTCCTTGACTCAGCCAATTCCATATTCCAGGGTCACTTGCCAACCCCCCTTCTTTTTTTTTTTTTTTTTTTTTTTTTGCTGTACACGGGCCCCTCACTGTTGTGGCCTCTCCCGTTGCGGAGCACAGGCTCCGGACGCGCAGGCTCAGCGGCCATGGCTCACGGGCCCAGCCGCTCCGCGGTATGTGGGATCCTCCCGGACCGGGGCATGAACCCGTGTGCCCTGCATCGGCAGGCGGACTCTCAACCACTGCACCACCAGAGAAGCCCCCAACCCCCCTTCTTGATGCCAGTTTCTATAGCAAGACTCTTCCTAGGGTGAGCTACAGAAAGCCCTGCCCAATTGGCTTAGGCCAAAAAGGAATCCATTGGCACATGTAACTGAAAGTTACACGTGAGCCCCAAAAGGGCTCCAGGTAGACCTAAGCCAGACTCTTACACTGTGTCATCAAGGCCAGCGGCTCTATATTTTGGTTCCATTCTTATCCATTCTGCCTCCACACTATGGAATGTGCTCCAGGACCACACCTCCCCAGATGCAAGGTCAGCAGGAAAAAGAGAGCTTCTCTTCCCTAAATAATTCAGTTAAAGTCCTGGCCCTGACTGACCTTGCCCGCACCCAGGTCATGTGTCCACCCCGAACCAATCTCTGTGGTAAGGTCTGGGTCATATGTCCAAGCCTGTAGCTGAGGTCAGGGTCATCCTCACCCAAATCACACGACTGAGAGTGGGGAAGAGACAAAGAAAATGCTACTGTCACAGGAAGAAAGGGGACAGGCTGTTAGGCAGGAAAAAACAGCAAATGTTTGCCATATAGACAGTGGAATAGTAAAGCCCTTTAAAAAGAATAAAGTAAATCAGTATTTGTTGATTTGGAGCAATCTCCAAGCTGAGTTAGAAGGAAGCAAGATGCAGAAAAGCAGCAGAGTGTGTGTCCACCTGTGGCCACCAAAAGATGCGTATGTGTTCACGTACGCGTGTGTGCTTGTACAGGCATGAAGGTTTTTGCGAGAATATACAAGAAACAGTTCACGGGTATTTACCTCTGTACAGCAGAACTGGGGGGCATGGGACTTCTTTTGTTTTCTGTCCTTCTGAATTTTTAGCTGAATATGTGTACATTTTCATTAAATATCAATTTACCAGGCCCCACCTTTAAGTCGTATTCAGAGCATCTGTGTTAGAATTGTTACCTCACAGAAACTGGGGAAGATCACTGGGTCCGTGGAATCTGTGGCCTGCCTGAGATTTTGACTGAGGGGCAATGGGTCTGGGATAGCGAGGCCCCAGGGCCCTGGGCCAGGAGCTGGGCGAAGCAGAGCCACCTGTCATGTTTTCTATGTCAGGGGTAGCGGCTGGGGAGCCATTCAGAGGGAAAGGGGAGATTGGGACTCAGCTCTGAGAGCTCACAGCTGGGCACTGTCTTCCTTTTTCAGGAACAAAGAGAAAACTAGCATCTGGGTGGGCCTGGATTTGGGGTCCAAAGCATCTTTGGAAGGATCTCAGAGCAGCTACAAGTCCCCTCTTTGGCACCCTGGCCCCAAAGGTGCCCCCAGAAGTGCTTGATTTTACCTTGGCCGTGAACCCACTTACCATTATTTATATAAGGTGATTACCGTTTACATCTAGATATCGTGTAGCAGAAACATTCTGCAAATTGCTAAAACGTCAAATCAACTCTGCGGTATCGTTTCTAAGTGCAGGGACAGCGTCTGCCCCTGTGTGTTAAGACTTCATCACGTGCTGCGCAGGTGGCTGGGCCATCTGCTTACAACCTTCCAAAATTAGGAGCCCAGGAGACACCCCCAGACTCGTGACCCAGGAACTGCCAGCCACCTTCACAGACACCCCACTTCCCCAACCTGAAAATCAAGCCAAGAGAGATCAAAAGCTCTTCCTTCAACAAATTCTTTAACAATTATTGAGCATCAAATACACACTGGGCACATTGCTTGGTGCTGGGAATACAGAGGCCAAGGACACACCCAGCCCCGGCCCTCGGAACTTCATGATGAGAGCCTGAGCAGCGGATGGAAGCTGAGCCGCCTGGTGAGCACACTGGCTACCAGCTCTGAGAGTGAGAGGGCAACTGTGCTCAGCATTTCCTGATGGAAGCAACCTCTGCAGGCAAGAAAAACTGTTCCTGGCCAAAAGATTGACTTCACAATGAGAATGATGTCTCAGGCATTAGCCCTCTCCCTGGAGGGTAACAGGAACCTGCAAGTGACCCAAAAAACTTGCACCAAGTCTTTGTTGTATTCACCAAATCTGACTTTGTACTTTTTTTCTAAAATGACAAAAATAAATTTTTAAAATTATGAAGTTAATACATAAGCTGTTTTCATGCAAACAATATATAAATTTTTTAATTTTAAACTTTCGCTTGCATTTGGTATACTACATATGCTTCTAAGTACTTTTTAATATAGGTAAAATAAATATTTATGATTTTTTTTTTTACAAAAGTTAATACATTCTGCAACTTGCTTCTTATGTCACATCATATAGCTCTCTTGCATTCTTTTTTAACACTTACATAGAATTCCACAGTTTGGAGATACCATAATTATTACTACTTCATTATTCTCCTAGGGATGGACATTTAAATTGTTTCTAATTTTTTAATAGCACAGGCAATGCTGCAATGAATATTCTAGCATATTTACTTTTGTGCCGTTGTACAAGTGTTTCTTTTTTTTTTTGGCTGTGTTGGGTCTTCGTTGCTGTGCACGGACCCTCTCTAGTTGCGGCGAGCGGGGGCTACTCTTTGTTGCGGTGCGTGGGCTTCTCATTGCGGTGGCTTCTCTTGTTGCGGAGCACGGGCTCTAGGCGTGTGGGCTTCAGTAGTTGTGGCATGCAGGCTCAGTAGTTGCAGCTCGTGGACTCTAGAGCACGGGCTCAGTAGTTGTGGCTCACGGGCTTAGTTGCTCCGCAGCGTGTGGGATCTTCCCTGATCAGGGCTCGAACCCATGTCCCCTGCATTGGCAGGCCAATGTGCCACCAGGGAAGTCCCTGTACAAGTATTTCTATGGAAGAAGTTTCCAGAAGTGGAATTACTGGGTCAAAAGTTCTCTGTAATGGTTCAGCTTGAGTTTGAAGTGAAAATACTGTGTAAGTAAACATTCTGCAGAGCAGAGAGTTATTAAATAATGCACAAGATGAATTATTCAGAGTGATATTTAAAGCGTGCCCAAGGGTATGCTTTGTGCCTTTGGGCTGCCTTGTCAGAAATGTTCCAGTTTCCTCGTGAGGACAGGAAGTCAGCAGAGCAGGATTCCTGAGCCGGGGTCTCCCTGATCCCACTGACAGGAACGTGTGAAGGGTTTTGATGGCAGCATCAGAATTGTTCACGGACTGAACGCATCAGTTGATCACACAAGAGGATGGATCACATGTGTGCATGAGAAGCCCTCAGACTCCTAAGTGCTGTTCTGAAGAGAGAACAGCGTACCCCAGAGGCATTTGGGTGTCAGCACCTGTCCACACAGCACCTGATCCTCTTCCTGCTTAGGTAATAAGCTCCAGGTCAGTTTCTCACTTACTCAAAACTCACACTGTATATACTTGCTGTCTAAACCTCTTTTTGTTGGGTTGGGTCTTCGTTTGCTGTGTTGGGTCTTCGTTGCTGTGCGGGGGCTTTCTCTAGTTGCGGCGAGCGGGGGCTACTCTTCATTGTGGCGCAAGGGGTTCTCACTGCGGTGGCTTCTCGTTGCGGAGAGCAGGCTCTAGGCTCGTGGGCTCAGTAGTCGTGGCACGCGGGGCTCAGTAGTCGTGGCACGCGAGGCTCAGTAGTCGTGTCACGTGGGCTCAGTAGTTGTGGCTTGCAAGCTC